>NW_026947486.1:103151311-104351311 GCF_034190915.1 Cavia porcellus | reverse complement strand
ACATTTTTAATAAAATTTATGGTGCCATTTTTTACCCTTAGAGAAACTCCATAGTCACTGATTCATTCCATAAATATCCAGTGAAAATTACCACCAAGAGATAGAATGAAAGCCACAGAACTCACAGTCAAATAAGTAATCTGTGTCAAGTACATAGGTCCATAAAATACAGTGTAGGTAAGTGGTGTGAAGAGCAAAGTGTTAAGTTTGACACACTATATTGCCATTGTTTGATCATTTATATAAACCACAATTTCCTATGGGTTGACCTAATATCTATGTAGAGGACTTAAGGACATCCAGGAAGATATTTCCTAAAAGGTGGTAGTCAAATTGAGAACTGAAAAGGAAGGGAAAACTGACCATATGTAAAAGATGAGAATCTCTACCATTTCTGCAGACAAAGCAGTCCCCACTCACCTCTCCCCTTCATTTTCTAAATGTAAGCTGATTTCTGACCACAGACGAAGCTATATGTTTAACTAGTTTATTCTTTTAATGAGCAGCCTGAGGTTTTAAATGGCAAACTCACTGTTGCTTTTAGATCACTTCTTTCCTGTCCATAAAAGATGTATAGCAAATTATTTAGGCTGATTCCAAGCATTAAATATTTGTAAATAATTAGAATCCTTACATTTATTACCCAAGTGGCTTGATATTTTAAAAACTTGAGACAAACTCGGGATTGAGTGATTTGCTTTTTGATGAACATTTTTTATGGAGAACAGTTTGTGTCTTGTCTGCATTTCTTGAAACACTCTTGTAAGAAGAAACTCCCCTGAACTCAGAGGAAATACAAGGGGTTAATTTCCAGAAAAGTTTGGACATTAGAAAGAAACAGAAGCTGGGCATAATGTGACATGAATTTAACCTTAGCTACTTGGGAGATTGAGGCAAGAAGGTTGCAAATTGCAAATTGCCCTGGACAATTTAAGGACTCAATGAAATCCTGTCTCAAAGAGAGAGGGTAGTGATAGAGCTCGTATAAAGGCCCTATGTTCAATCCCCAGGCCTTGATGGGGAAGTGGTAACCAAGCACAAAGAAAAAGGAGAGAAACAGATGATCACAAATGAAGGAGACAGGGAGTAGAAGGAGATGCTGGTTTAGAGGTGAGATCAATTTTGTTGAAATTTTGAGGTACATAGTGAATGAATTAAATTAAATTCAAATTTGCTACTAAAATTGACTCAAAGATTTCAATCTTTAAATTATTTCATAGTGAAAATTTTAATATATACCAACGTCTAATTGTAATGGGCAACTGAAGGAAATCATATTATTAGTATGGTCAGTGACAAATGCATATACTCCAAAATATATTTTAGCAGCTGATTATGACAGATATATCTAGTTAATTACCAGAAGTTGTTTGGCTAGTTCTCAGCAGTGAGCATGGAACCAAGTTTTACCAGCTTATGAACTAACTGTTGACTGTTTAAAGTTTTTTGAGTAGCTCTTAAGTACATTATAAACAAGCCAGTACTTGGTAAATGACTACCGGTGAGTGAAATGTGCCTCTCTATCTGTATAAATAAAGTTTTATTGGAACATGCACAGATTCGTTCATTTAAATCTCACCCATGGCTACTTTCACTCTGTAGTGACAGAGTTCAGATTGTAACGGAGGTCATATGGGCATAAAAGCCTGAAATAGGATCTTTGCATAAAAGTTTGCTAGTCTCTGGCTGTAAGTATTAATTTATACCGAATTGTAAACAGGGTCCTGTGTGGGTGAAAATAAATGAGATATGTACTGTTGTGAATTTAGTTCATAATAAGGAAGTCTGATAAGGGCATAAATAATTATACAATTCTCAAGATCACTTCTTTTGAAAGATTGAGCTACTTTCTCTGTACATTTGTTTGTTTGAAATAAGAGAGAAAATACAAAACATGAACATCATAAATTTGAACTTTTATAAGGTTAGTTATGCCCTATCTTATGACATACGTTAGCACACTTTAAACCAGTATCCCATATTACCACTGATTAAGAGAAGGAATAGTGATATTTCTAGAAGGCAGATATTTGTCTGTAGCCCTATTTTGGTATTGCCTTCATTAGATTTTGTTATCATCACTGCTGTTCTCATAAAAACATTCGATAACTGTTAACCTGTTCTGTGTTTTCTGACAAATTTTGGGTAATTGATATTGTTTCTTCCTTAAATGTTCAATATAGTCTGGTAAATTTAAGTGGGCTATCTTTTCTTTGTTGGAAGACAATAATATTTTTATTTTAAAAAGCAAAACAGAAAAAAAAGGATAGAAACGTTGCAGAATTTCAAAAAATAGTAGGAAATTAAAACTAGATAATATATTACATATTACTAACTTAGAAGTAGTTATTCAGGTTACAAGGGTTAGTCATGAAAAAAAAAAAGATCAAACAACCAAGCAATGAAAGCGCAAACTGCTCTTTTGATGAACTAACAGAGATTATCTATCTTGTATGTACACACATACACACATATATGTGTATACCTATGTGCATATACTCTTTTCCCTTCTTTCTCGTCTGCTTTCCGCTATCCTAGTTGTTCTTTCCTTTTGAACACTTTCTTTTCCTTTCATTATCACAGTATCTATTGTACATTTTGGAATTTATTAATCTTTCAGCTTTTTAAACCAAGGAAGCAATACAATATTTATGAATATGAGTTTGTTTTATTTCCCTTATGAGCATGGTCTCAAGAAGCCTTTAAGTCACAAACTTAACTCTTCTAATGCATATAGTTATATTTGAATCTTCTCTTTCTCCCTGTGTCAGATTTGGTGATTTGTATCTTTTAGGGATTTCACTTGTTTTAAATGATTTCTTAAATTTCTTAGTGTATATTCATTTATAATATACCATTATTTTCCTTTTAATATCTATGATATAGCAAAAGTCTTTGCAGTCTTTCTTTATATTGGCAAATTTTGCTCTCATTAATTTTATCTAATATTAATTTCTTTCTATTCCAATGTCTTCTTCCTTAACTTTTTCATTTATTTATCATTTTCAATGTACATGAACAAATAAAGCACCTTGTATATGTTAGACAAGTGTTCTACCTTTAAGCTTCGTCCCCAGGCCTTGTTTCTTTTTTAAAAATTACTTTGAGCCTAATATGTTCTTTTTTTATATTAAGGAAAAAAAGGTAAAATAAAATTTTGTAACAATATGATATAAGAATTACAATAGTTAATACATCGCATATTATTGTCTTTAAAGTAGTTACTCAAAGTACAAGATATGGGCATAAAAAATTCTCCAATGGATATTATCACAAACCATCCTTCTACATGAACTAAGAGACACCAAGAGTACAACTAATTTGCGTTTTTTATCCTTTTCTCTTTCCCTCATCTTCATTCCTTTTTCCTTATCTATTGTGCATTTTAGACCTCATATCCCTTTTCAACTTCTCACACTAGGGAGACAATATGATGTTTACACATGTGGGACTGATTTATTTCAGTGAATACGGTCTGAAGTTGCATCCATCTACCTATAAAAGCCTCAAGTTTACCCTTCTTTATGTCTGAGTAGTACTCCATTGTATAAAAAATACTATATCTTTTTTTATCCATTCCTCAGTTCATGGGCATTTGGGCTGTTTCTACAGTTTAGCTGTTAAAACTGTGCTGCTATAATCATTGGTGCACATATATCGTTGTGGTGTAATGTTTTTAATTCTTCTGGGAAGATATTCTGAAGGGAAATAGCTATATCCACTGGGACTGCTAATCCTAGGTTTTTAAGGAATTGCTATACTGATTTCCATAGTGGTTGCACCAGTCTGCACTCCTACCAAGAGTGGAGAAGAGTTCCTTTTATTTCACAGTTCCTCCAAAATTTGTTATTGCTTGATTTCTTGATCATGGACGTTCTTTCTAGAGTGAAATGGAATCTCAATATTATTGTATTGCACCTGTCAAATTACCAATGATGTCGAATATGTTTTTGTTGTTGTTGTTCTTTTTCGGTTTTTTTTTTTTTTCTCAGTACCAGGGATCGAACTCATGACTGCCTGCTTGCAAGGAAGGCACTTATGCCACTGAGCTAAATCCCCAGCCCCGAATATGTTTTTGGTTTCTTATTGTAGAACTCTAGATTGTTGATTTTGAAACTTTATTTTCTAATATATCAATTAATCCTTTTTGTATGTCCTGCTTCAAATGAATCCAACAAATTGTGATATGTTGTTTGCCTCTGTATGTTTTTATTTTAAGTTGACATGTAGTAAATATATATTTGAGAGGTGTAAATATTTAATATGTAACCATCAAATCAAAATAATTAGTGTTTACATCTCTGTATCATTTCTTTGCAATTGGAGATTTTACCTCCTCGTTTCTAGTTCTTCACAAGGTATGTAATAGTTACTGTAAACCAGAGTTGTCCTGCTGTGATGTAGAACACTGGAACATATTGCTCGTAACAACTCTGTTTTGGCACTCATTATCTAACTTCTGTCTCCCTGCCCTTCCCCTGCCTGTCTTCTGGTAAATCACCATTGTACTGTGTTATTCTTTGAGGTAATTTTTGAATGATATAAATATCTGACATCTAAGCATGTGTCCAAGGAAGTTATATCAACACATTAAATAGATAGAAACACTCATATGATTAATGCAGCACTATACAGAAAGTATCCATCAGTAGACAATAAAAGATGTACTATATAAAAACAATGGAATATTATTCAACCATAAATAAAAATGAAATCCTATCATTTGTTGCAAAATGGGTGGAAATGGATAATATTATGTTAAGTAGAATACTCAGGAACAGAATGAAATATACTACATGTTGTCACTCATATGTGAAAGCTAAAAATGTGTTTTTATTTTTATTCAGCACAAATATTTATTCTTGTGATTGCTTCTTTGTTCCATGAATGCTTACAGAAATTTTATATCTTTAAAAATATTTGAAGATATCTCAAATAACTTTCAAAGATCTGGGCTGGTGATGCAGCTCAGTGGCTCAGTGCCTGCCTGGCAAGAATGAAGTTGAGTTCAATTCCTAGTACCAAAAAAGAAAAAAAATCAAAGATTTCTAGACTGCTTCATGCTTCAGAATATGTATGGTCTTCCTACAGTTGTGTCTGTACTTGAAAATTATATATATAAATTATACATTATATATATATATATATATATATATATATGTATATTGGATGATTTACAATATACATTACCATATACATACCAAATTATTTGATGGTGTCCAACTTTTTATATCCTCACTGATTTATTTGTATAAGCAGTCACTGAGAGGACAGGGTCTTAATCTCCAACTAATATTGTACCTTTGTTATATTCTTATTTCAGTTTTGTGAAGTTTGATACTTAATTTTGTTATACCTTAATTCTTTCATCCTAGTGCATTATCTCTCTTCATTATTGGCTATATTCTTTGCTCTGAAGTTCACTTTGTGTAATATTAAAACAGCTCTGAAATTTCCTTATGATTAATGTTCTAATGATGTACCTGTTAAAGTTAATTGCCAACTATATTAAGACATTCCCAACGAGTGATTGGATCGTGAAAGTGCTGTACTCATCAGTGGATTATTCCACTCATCATAGCTGACCATGGCTTTAGCAGGTGGACCTTGTTTTTAGGTAGTGGGATTGTGGGGCTTTGCATTTGGAAGGTATATATGTCTTGCTGGTGCTCTTCCCGTTTGCTTTTCTTCTCTTTTGTGCTTCCTAGCTGCCATGAAATGAACAGTTGTTTGGCTCCACTGTACCCTTCTACTATGTCATTCTCTGCCCTTGCAGCCAGCCCATCATGGACTGACTGAATCCTCTGAAATCATAAGACAAAATAAATGTCTCCTTCTCTAAATTGTGAGTGACAGATATTTTGTCCCAGTGAATAAAATGCATGTATACATTTAATCTTTTTTTAATTTTTATTCAATGTTGGAAATTTTAAAATGTATATCTTAGAATGATCATATGCTTTAGCCTTTTTTTATTTGACTATTTTTGTTATTTAAGCGATGTGTTTAAACTTTGTAATACTTATTTTAAATAGAAAAATCAAGAAGCAAAAAAAAAAACAAATTAAAAACAACAACAAAAGCAAAATGACAAGACTAACAGCAACAATAACAACAAAAAATCAATGGCAGCACAAAATTTCAAAACAAGATGATAGGTATTTAACAATGGTTACTGTATTGCATATTGTTATCCTCAAAATAATTGTTCAGGCTACCCGACACAGGCATGCAATCTTGATCAAATAATAAATTTTCCCTTTGAGCAGTCTCTTTCCTTTTTCCCAGTTATCTTTTGTAAGTTTTAGATCATACTCTTTCATAAACTATGTCCATTTACTGCAATTATCCTTAGGCTTGGGTTTCAATTAACCATATCAGTATCTTTTGTATTTGCCCCAATTTTTTCTTTCCTTTTATTACTTCTGTTTTCTTTGGGATTAGGAGTTTTGTTTTTGTTTTATGTATATCTTTCTGTCCTTACTGGCTTATTAGTTTTGTTTATAACTTTTGCTCTCAGGTTTATGGAATATTTTAACATTTCTTCATACTATTCCCCAATAGTTGATGTTATTGTTTCATACACATATACACATGTGAATTTTACCATACTGTGTTGTTATTTTAATTCTTCAAACATTTAAGTACTTTCAAAGGAAATGAGAAATACTTTTATGATTTCCAATGTTATTCATTCTTTTGTACAGATTTGAGTTCACACATTTACTATTGTTCTTCACTCTAAAGAATACTCCTCACAGTGAAAATCTTTTGGTGAATTTTCACATATGTTTGTCTAAAAAACACTATCTAGACTGATAGGTAAGTCTTTATCCATCAGCATTGTTAGTGATTCAGAATCAGTGCTTACATTTATCTTTCCTTCTTTTTCATTTTTCATTCTTTTAATATAATTCCTTCATTACTGGTTTTCAACAATTTGATTATCAAGTACTTTAGTATGATTTATTTTAATGTGTGTTTTCTACGATGACCTAGGTTCACCTCAAATTCTTATGTTTATCATCTTCATCAAATTTGCAAAATATTAGTCAAGTTAAAGCTGTAGGATGATTTGGTTGATGACATATGCAGAGATTCTTTCTGGAGATCAGAAGGACTATTGTTTTTAATCTGAGTTGGCTAAAGGAGGTCTTGCTGGCATGGGACATTTAATCTTGCTGTGGAGGGTGGACCGAAACTCAAATAAGCAGAGAATATAGTAAAGTTTCTATTCAGGTAATATTCCAAGTGCACAGTTATAGAAGTGATTATGTTTAAGGAAGGACAGTTCCTGTAATCTAGAATTTTCCAGTAGGGCTAGGTAGAGTTGAAATAAAACAGCAAAGTAGCAATCAGGGCCAATTCTGTTACTCTCCAGTTTAGAAAATTGAGGCTAAATCACTGTGTAGAAATTTTATGTCATTTTAATATCCACTTGGATCTACATAGTGACTTTGTGAGGTTTCACTGGGAAAATCTGAACAATTCAGAGGCGTCTATCCTAATACCTGAACTGGAATCACATTCAAAAGCTATTGGGAAATATAAGTGTACCATTTCTAGTCCAGTATTTTGTAGTGCAATACATCGCTTTAAAAATACAGTACTTATGCAAATGTGGTATTACTCTCAGACATCACATTTACATAACCATCTGGTAGGTTTTCAGGATATTTCCACTCCAGAAATCTACATAAAGCCTTGCTATAGCTATCGGGTTATAATTTACCATTAGGCTCTCCTCAAATCTTATAAATCCAATTGTGTGACCCATTTTATGAATCACCCTATGACCATTCTATGACCAGTTAACCAAAAAAATCTGCATGTAATGATTATTAATATGATTCAATTAATTACTGTAACCCTCAGCTTGGACTTTACACACCAGTTTGACTCAGCCATCTGCTGACTATGTACCATAATAGCCTGATAATTCCCTCTGGCACACCCCTACACTCAGCCTGGCAATGTGGAAACACAGATTCATGTATTCATTTGCTAAGTCAGTCAACCAGCAATAAACATTTATTATCTATTATGTGCCAGACATAGCTCTAGACATTGAGGCTGTAGTTATGAACACAACAGACAAAAATGCCTGTTTCACATGTCTTATATTGGGGGAAAATAAAAACCAATTGATATAAAATATAATGTCATATAACATAGTGTATGAAAATAATAAAGTATCGCAGGAGAACAGACAGAGATAGTGTGTTACTCCGAATAGGCCAAATCTGGAAGGTCTCTCTAATGAATTATCTAAGCAAAGACCTGAAGGAATTTACAGAGTTAACATTGCAAGAGACAGAGAGAGAGTGCTCCAGGGAACAGGAACATTAGTGCGAGGTATTCAAAGTAGAAGCTTTCCTGAGATGTCCAAAAAAGAACAGATAGTGTGTCTGGAACATACTGAAGAAGGAAGAAGGTGGTACGAGATTAAGTCAGAATAACAGGCAACCTGATAACCATACAGATCCTGGTAAGAAACTGTTTACTCCACGAGGGAGATGAAAATACCAAGGGATTGAAAGAGTGGAGTAAAATGTTACACCCAAGATTCTGATTCAACTTTTTGGAAGAAAGCATTTTTAAAAGTTCCTAAAAACAGTCTAATGTGTGGTATGCACTGACAGCCATTGCTTAGTAGAACACTCATTCTGCATTTTGAGGACAGATTTTGGACAGAGAGCGCAAATCTGAAAGCCAGAACAGCATAGGAAGCTACTGCAATAATCCAGGCAAAAGCTGATCATGACTTGGATTGGAAACATTTCAGAATATAAAGCATGAGCGGGTCTTAATGGCCCTGCCAATATCTTAGCTGCCGCTGCAAAGATAGCAAAGTGTCTAGTATTCTGTCCCGTTGGCATTCCTCTCTAAATACATGTAGCAGCTGACAAACTCCCACCCCAATCCACAGGTCCAGAAAATCTTTCCTTCAGAATAGTGTTTTGATAGCCCTGGTTAAACACACCAAATACATCAACATTAATCTAAAGCTGTAATCTAAAAAAAAAAATCTCTAAACTGAACAAGATCTCTGAGATTAAGCATTAGTCTGCCTGGTTTCTATGGTTGCCTGCTTTCTGTAGCTCTGGATCCATCCTTGCCTAATCTTTCCCCAAAATCGATTTTTTTCAGTGACTGATATTTAATGAGTGCTCATTCTGCCTATGCACTTTCCAAGTGCCTTATATTGAATCATATAATCCTTACCCCAACTCTAAGAGGTACCTTCAGTTATTATGCTGGTTCTAAGATCAGAGAATTCTACCTTATAGATTTCACATAACCTGTCAAAGCCCTACTGCACATGGGTAGGCCAGGATTTAAAACTAAATCTGTATAACTTCAAAATTAGTCTATAAACATTTAGTCGTAGTTGCTAGTTCTAAAACTCAGACCTCAGGCAGGATGTGGACCTGCTGCTGACTTTGACCTGATGATCTTTCAGGATTGCTTCCTCCCACCCTTCTTCTGCATCAACGACTTTCAGCTCCAAAGCTTTTTAATGTACTTGAGAAAATTTCTTTGCTCCAGCTTCAAAGAAGTGGCCCTGCTTACTTTCTAGATACCAGCCATTAAGAATAAGGGTGTATTTGACTTCTTCCCTAGGCAGTTTGCCTTTTTCTAGAACAGTGAATACTGCGTGTGTCTACAAGGGTATCATGTTCCTCTGGAAAGTGAAGTTTGTATTTACCTCTGAAAACCCAGGCAACCCACTTGGAAAAAGTGGGTCTTTTTCTAGGTCTCCATTTTCACTCTGGGAGAATATGAATACCTAAAGGCCTTGATAAAGCCAAAGCCCTTTCACATGTATAGTTTCCCAGCATCCAATGGAAGTGTGATTTTTCCAGGGCTTGTCTTTTTCCTTTCACAGTTTGATTATGAATACATACACACAGGTTTGCATAGGTCTGTACACATACATCTTTACATATTAATAAT
Source organism: Cavia porcellus (assembly GCF_034190915.1). Taxonomy (NCBI): domain Eukaryota; kingdom Metazoa; phylum Chordata; class Mammalia; order Rodentia; family Caviidae; genus Cavia; species Cavia porcellus. The sequence goes on along the minus strand of NW_026947486.1, from coordinate 104,341,354 downwards.
ACAACAATATAGGTAGTTCATCTTTTTGCAGTTGATAAAATATACGTGAAGAGGGGCCTTCTGAAGTATTCTGAGTACTTAGAAATGAACAATAACTTTTGGTGAATCGAGAACTGGCTCAGTGTGTGAGTTCATAGTATGCTAAGGGTGCGAGCTGAGTACCACCAAATGAATTATTAAGAACCATCCAAAAGACAAATTAAAAAAGTTAATATATAACATGAGTGGCAAAATGATTGGAATGCAAACTATTAAGAAACCCGAGAGAAGATGTAATTTGTATCTGATGTGCAGCACTAAAAATGTGATTTATAAATGAATTTTATAATGCTCCAGTTTACCACTGTAGTTTGTAAATATAGAGAGATGTAATTTACTTCATGAACTAAACGGGAAGGAAAGGAGTGCGCAGATGTAAGGCTCATTGCACTGTGTGCTCAAAAATCTCTTCTGCTTTTTGTTAAGAAGTAATGGTGCTTTTACTGTGTGCTATTTTGTCATTTTTATTGAACAAAATCTTGTATGTATGACACGAATAATTAGTCTATGTGTCACCGGACACTGAGGTGCCCCCGTCCCTAGAGAAGCCAGTGCAAGTCTTTGCTGGCCCGTACTGCACCTAACAGGAGTATGTCTGGTTGGGTGTATGTCAGGGAACTGGGGATCTTTGTCTTTCCCTTTGTAGTCAAGGAAACCAAGTGTATCGCGGAAGGGTCTTGTGCTACAGTATTTCATGAAAATAGTGTCCCAAGGTAGCACTTGGCAAGCATAGTCATGTGGCTGGGCCAAATGGCATCATTTTTTCTCCAGTTTTCTATTTCTTACTTCAAAATTCCTTTTCAACATTTCTCAGTGAAACAGAGCACGTTGCAGTATCATTTACTCTATTTGTTACTGTCCCAGCACCCTCCAGGGCTGCTCTTATCCGCCTTTTGTCTACTCCTCCTCTTTCAAACCCAAACCAGTAGCTTATGCAAGTTTAAAGAATACAAATTCAATTCAATATTGTCCTGAACTAAACAAACCTGGAAAGCAAAGGCTTTTAATTAAAAGCTAATTAATAGGAGTCATAGAAGGATGACCGAACATTACCGAATACTCTGGGAGGCAGATTAGCATGGGGATTTAACAAGTGTGAGAATTAAACAGACCTGGGTTCTTGCAGGAATTACATCATTTTAATGACCCAATTTAGTCGGGAGAATTAGTATGAAGATTGAATCAGATAATGTACATAGAATTTCAGCACAGGATCTAGAATAGTAATGATAGCGATTATTATTCGAAATCAGGCCACTAAGGGCAGCCTGAAGAAGACTTTGCAGCACTGAGCATCTGCTATGTAAGACAGAAAACATATTGTGTTCTCACACTTCTCACAGACTACCAGAGAATGTCACACTTAGGCATACTACAACCACAGTAGAGGACAGGTAGTGGCGAGTATTATAGAAGTGGGTCACGGAAATTGTAAAGAGAAAGGAAGGGAGGGAATGGGCAAAGAAGATAAGGGAAGACAGAGAAGGGGAAATACAGGAAGCACCATTTACCAGAGAAAGTTTCATGAATGATGCAAACATGGACCTCAGCCTTAAAGGATGAATAACTGCCTCAGTTACTTTGGGGAAGTCAAGGGATAGATATTATGAACAAAGAGAGAGAAGAATGGATCTCAACTATATCATCTTCAACATGTTATCTCCTAATAGTGTCTGGTGGTTGAGCTTTGTGGGTAGACAGAAGGGAACCATGTCATACAAGGTTACTTTAGATAGGGAGAGTGAAGGAGAGCTATTTCTGCCTGTTTAACTTTATACACCAGGGCACAAAACTCTCTGTCATCTCCCAGGCATTCAAGGCTGTGGTCTTCCATATTTAGAACACTCCGGGTTACATTTATTGCTTACAAGGCTTCCTTCATTTTCCCCAACATTGCTCAGTATGCTGCTTTTTAGAAATGCGATGATTCAAACAATGATCTTCAGTGGCTTAAATATCACCTTCGTTTTCCAAAGGTCCTGAGCTTTTCCCTTGCAATTTGTGCAGAGTTCTATAACATATTTTTACGTCAAGAACTGTGCCCTTATATTTAAGCATTTTCTGTTTAAAAACAGGAATTGTCATAGAGTTGAAATAGCTGGATATTTTTTGGATCAAATGTCAGGTTATGACATTTACCTGCATTGTTCGTTGCTTTTCTTGTTAGAATTATAGGCTTCTGAAAATAGCCTATAGACCATCTAGCACGCACACATAATTTCTTCATTGTACCAAGAAAGAAACTGAGGCTCAAAGACAAATAAAAAAGCTATTTGTCCAAAGTCATTTATCAAGTTATGTCAAAACTTTAATTAGTATCCATATATCTTGCCCTCTCTTTTTTCTCTTCTTGCATCATGTAATTGGATTTACTAACACTTGTTTCATTAATTCATACTGTTGCTGTGACTTTTTCCTCTCTTCTACCACTTGAACGTATCTAGAAAAATTCATCCATTTTAAGATATCATTGATTATATTTGGCATATAACTATCCAATGCAAAATCTTAATTGTCCAAAGCTTGGCTGCTAGGAATATATATGATCTTTTGAGACCCTCTACTTGCCAACAGAGATTCAGTACATGGTTCTACAAAGAGAATGAGTGTAGTTAACAAACTTCCACATACCTAGATTCAGATTTTAATAATGAAGCTTAACCTCTCATGGATCATAGGTGAGTAACTTCTCAATGTCTTGGTTTCCTTATTTATAAAATGAAGATGAGAAAAAACCACTCAATGTATTATCTTGAGAATTAAATATAATGCATGTGAAGAGCTAGACACATCAGAAGAGTCTTCATCTGTAACCAACATAGGTAACCTACCTGATGATCTTTTTGTCTTTTACCTGATGAGATTTATGTGACATTTTTGGATTTTGCCCTGATAAGATGAGGAAATTCACATTTAGATGATAAGATTTTGAGCTGAAACTATGAAAGGATAAGGCACTTGGAAACTTCATAAATTGCACTTAGAAAGGAAGCAAGTCACTGGAGACTAGAGGGTATAATGTAGTAAGCAAACTACCAAATTGGCCTCCAATATTCCTGCCTCCTGGGATATAATCCCTTCTCTCGAATGTGGACAGAATATGAAAATATGGTGGCTATCACATCTGTGATTAGATTGTGTTAAGTGGTAAAAGTAGAGAGACTTTACAGATATAATTTGAGTATCTAATTAGTTTGAATTTGAGTTAATCAAAAGGAAGATTAGGTTGAGTGAGTCTAATCTAATCTGATGAGTCTTTAGAAAAGAGTATACAGATCAGAGATGAATGACATCTCTGTCCTTTTGGACATGAAGAAGCACTTTGTGAAGAAATGAATTCTGACAATTGCCACAGAATCTTGGAAGAAGACAGTAAGTCTCACATGAGATCTCAAGTTTAGTGATATCTGATTATAGCTTATGAGACTTTTAGGAAAGGAACTAGCTATGCAATTCCCAGATTCCCAACCCATAGATTTATGATATAGAGAACGAGTATGGTTCATTTCACATAGTTCATGCTCAACAAATGGTCCCCAGCATTCATTTGAATATTAAACCTGTGAATTTGTTTTTACATATTGATTTTGGACTCCATGATATTTATTTTCTTATCTGCCACACTTACCATCAAATGTGATTTCCCAGTGGCTATTCTTAAGGGCCTCTAAATTCCAAGTAACAAGCCTTACTCTCTCTAAAATACACAAGGAGTTCATAATTTCCCTTAGTTGTGCTGACCCTAGAGCCATAGCTACTCAAAGGATTGGTGCCAATCACCAAGGAAGACTGCACCTATATTTCTCAGTTCATTCTTTGGTTGTTAATCTTTAGTAAGATCTCAGAATTCTCTTAGCTCTCCTAGCATTTAGTAGCTCCAGTTGAATACCTTGAGGATACAATGTTCTCTACTCAGTGATTTTCAATTTTTGTTGTTGGCATTTTCCTAATGGGGTGCGTGTGGTGAAGTGACAAAACCTGTTACCTCAGTACCTGTTCTGTGAGGCCACACCATATGTGATTAGTTAATCTACCATGTGGACTTCATACTCTGCTTGATCTCAGGTCTATAGGCAAAATCTAGGACACTTATGTGTGTGTGTGTGTGTGTGTGTGTGTGTGTGTGTGTGTGTGTGTGTGCTGGGCCATGGCTTTTTCTAAATGGTATTTGTGGGCCTTGGGTCTAGGGATCTCCATTCAATTCAGGATTTACAGATTAGTGTCATGATAGAGGCAGCATCACAACCAATAGTGTATACTGTCTCCTCAGGTGGTCTCAGGGCTCCCAGAGCACACTTATTGTTGAAATCACAAAATTGTGATTCACTAAGGTTAGCTAGCTTGCCCAAGTGGTAGAACCAGATTAGTTTACTCCAAAGTCCATGCGTTTAACTGTTTAACCACTGTATTGATGTCCTGGGCTATGGAAATCTTTGACTGAGTTTCTATTTACCATTATATCATTCATTTATTACATGCATTTCAGCAAATTTTGTCACACTTGTCAAGAGGGAGTCAAAATTTGACTTCCTGAAGAAATCAAGTATACTTAACAAATTTCTGTATACTTGCATTCAAGCTTTCCATTAATAAAAACAGAAGAAAGGAAGGAATGGTTTATTTAATGCAAACTCCAAGGGCAGTTACAGCACTTCAATTCAAAGATTTTGTGAAATATACTTTAACGCCATAGGTTTACGTGCCAGTATTAAAATATTGTGCTTTGTCATTGTAATTGCCCAGGAATCCAAGGCTACTACTAATTTTCATTGATAAAATATGCTAATGAAATAGTGAAATTTAATGGTTTATGTCAGATTGTGATGTATTATTTTTTGTTCAATCGATCCGTATTTGCTTAGTGCCTTTGCTGTCCAAAGAAATGGATTATGTGTCATGTAGAATTTAGGGAAGTATGAGAAATAGCACCTGCCCTCTTAGATCTCAATACTAATTAACGATGTGGGAACCAAGTACTTGTATATATTGTAAGGCCACAGTGTATAAAAAAATCAGGCCTATAGGGAAATCTAAGACGTGTGTGTGTGTGTGTGTGTGTGTGTGTGTGTGTGTGTGTGTGTGTTGGGCTATGGCTTCTTATAAGTGTTTTTAGGTATTTGTGGGACTTGGGCATACATGGTAATCAACTTTGGCAATTGAGTAATTCCTTTGCTTGAAATTCTGAAACTTTAGCTTCTAGATATACTTCTGAGTCATCAACTCATTGTGTCATCATAGCAGGACAATTCTTACTGGGCTTCCTTTCCTAAATAGTTGCGTTAGAAAATATTTGAGGAAATTTTCAATGATGGCATTATGCGCTACTTATAAGATGAGATCAATTACTGTTTTATGCAGTTTGGGCTGCCACAACAAAGTAAAGAGAGTGGGCAGCTGTAAATGACCGAAATTTAGCTGTGCATCGTGCCACACACGTATAACTTCAGTACCCTGGAAGCCTGAGGCAAGATGATTACAAGTTTGCCCCCAGCCTGAGTAACTTAGTAGCTTAGTAAAACCCTGCCTCAAAATTTAAAAAAAAAAAAATTAAAAAAGGACTGGAAATGCAACTCAGTGTGAAGGTCCAGTCATTGTTCAATGTCTAGTATCATAAAAAGCAAACAAAACAAAAGCAGAAATTTATTTTGCACAGTTCTGCAGGGTGAATGTCAAGGTGCTAGCATGATGAGGTTTTGAACTCATGATCCCGCATTTGCAAGGCAGGCGCTTATGCCACTGAGCTAAATTCCTGCTCCTAACAGAGCCATTCTATTCTCATGACATAATTGCATCAGAAAAGCCCTATCTATGAATATCATATTGTGATTAATGTTTCTATATAGGACTTTTCCAGGGTCACATACATTTAGCCATTGCACTTATTTTTGGTGAGAATGAATGGAAAAAGTGTATTGAATTTAGCATTCCATTCTGAGCAACATTCTTGGGCAGATGGATTGCTAGAGAATGTGGGAGTCATATTAGGCATTAATAAGTATGAAGGATGATCAAAATAATTACATTTCAGTTTAGATTAAAAATAAGTATGACATGCTAAGGAGACAATTTGCCTATTTCAGACGGATTAGAATTAAGGGTTTAAAAAAAAAAAAAAACCACAGGTAACTGGAAGAAAAGGAGGAAGATACATCCTGATGCCAAAACCAATCTGAAATAAGAGACTTGTGAATTGAGCAAAACATAAAAATAAGACTATAAATCATTAAACCAGCCCACAGAGCTTATAGGATTGTCACCTGTGCACAGAGCAGAAACTGTTATTCTTGGGAGTTTCCCCCACCCAAAACAATGACAGACTGCAATAATGTGGCAAAAAAGAAGCCACAAAAGATAGATTTGGGATAAAGCCCCATTTCCCCTTTTTCCTTCCTCCACACAGATAACACCGCACCCTGGAAGTAAATTTTTCTGACACACATAGAAACAAATGACAAGGAAACTGCTCCCTAGCTAACAGGCCATCAGGTGTGTGTGTGTGTGTGTGTGTGTGTGTGTGTGTGTGTGTGTGTGTGTGTGTACGCGCGCGCGCGTGTGCCCTAGTAACTATTTGGAACCCCTAGTGATAACAAGGTTAGGGACCACAGTGGAGATAGTGAAAGTAGTGAGTTAAAACCAGCACTATCTTTCCTGCCTTGCAACCAGTGGCTTAAGAGCGGGATGTGGTAGCGTGGGATTTAAGCAGTCTTGGCCTGCTATGGAGCAACAAGTGAATAGGAGATTGAAGAGAAATTACAGCAGGCCAAAATTGCTTAAATCCCAGCTTAGGAAAATAATGGGAAACATGAATATCCAACATAGGAAACAAATTGAATCCAAAAAACAGATACAAATAGATATCCAGGAAGTTAAAATTTTTATTCAAATTATATGTAATCGATTGAACCAAGGTGAGGACAAAATATCAGACCTAGAAGACAGGATTTCAGTTAGTGATCACACAAAGAAAGCTATCTTAAAACTAGCAAGGAACCATGAAAAATTAATCCAACATCTGCAAGATGATGCAAAGAACAATTCATGCATGGTAGGAGTCAAGGAGAAAGTCAGAGACAGCAGAAATGCCATTAAAAACCTGTTCACAAAAGTAATGGCAGAAAATGTCCCAAATATGAACAATTTGACATACAAATAAGTGAGGCATATACAATTCTAATTAGCCATGATCAAAATTAATCTACACCGAGATGTAATAACCAAGATTCCAGAAATTCAGCACAAGACCAAATTATTAAAAAAGCACAGAGAATTTTTTTTAAAAAAACACCTATAAGGGAAAGGTATTAGAATCACTGCAGACTTCACAGCACAAACCCATAGCAAGAAACCTCAAATGCAGATTCATGTACCCTGTAAAACTATATTTTGAAATCAATAGAGTAATAACACACTCCTGTGACAAAGAACAACTGAAGAAATTCAGGACTACTAAACCTGCTCTGCAAAATACTCTGAGGAAATAGAAAATATTTTGATGACTACAAAAGATAACAAAGGTCACAATTTGTGTCTTTCCACACAAATGGAAAGAAGCCACTACGGCATGGAAGCAATTAAACTGAGAGAAAGTACAGGGAACTAACAGTAGAAAAATAATCTGACTACAATAAGTTGTAATCATCAATGTAAAAGGTTTCAATTAACTAATTGAAAGAAAAAGACTGAAAAATGGGTCAAGAAACAAGATTCAACAATATTTTTGCATTCAAGAAATACATTTAAGCTGACTGGTGGCTCATGCCTGTAATTCCAGCCCTTGGAAAGCTGCGGCAGGAGGATCGTTGCAAGTTTGAGACCAGACTAGGCTACAAAGTGAGCCTAAGATCAGCCTGAACTGCATAGCGAGACCCTGTCTTAAAAAGACAAAAAAAAAAAAAAATCCAAGAAACACATTTAACTAAAAATAATTGATAGACTAAAGTTAAAGGCTAGAAAAACAATACTCCATGTGACAGGAACCTGGAAAACACCAGGGACAACTATTAGCAGAAAATGTGAACTTCAAGCTAAGACTGATTAAAAGAGGCAAAGAAGGTCACTACATACTTTTCAAGGGAGAATTCCAAGAGGAAAAGATAACAATCTTAAATATATATGCACCAAATACCTGTGTAACCAACTACATAAAACAAATATTAATGGACATGGAAAATCAAATATAAGCACTAAAAATTATAACAGAATACCTCAATTCCTCATTGTCACAAATAGATCATCTAGAGAAAAATCAATACAGAAATATTAGAATTGAACCAAACCTGTGAACAAATGAACTTAGTAGATGTCTACAGGGTATTTCCCCCCACAACATCATAATACACATTATTCTCAGCTGCACATGGGATGCTCTCCAAAATAGGTCACATACTAGCCAATAGAACATGATTAACTAAATGCAAAGGAACTGAAATTATCTCATGCGTATTATCAGACCATAGTAAATGAAATCTGAAATCAATAGCAAAAGAAACCATAAAAACTCCACAAACACATGGAAAAAATTACATGATCCTTAACAATAAATGACTCACAGATGAAATTAAAGAAAAATTAAACAGTATACACAAGTGATAATGCTGATACAACATACTGGAACTTGCAGGGTGCAATGAAATCAGCCTTAATAAGAAGATTTATAATGGTTAATTCTCACATCAGGAAAATAAAATGATCTAAAATAAATAATGTAACATTGAAATTCAAACCTCTACAAAAAAAGAAGTTAAGCCCAAAGCTCATACAAGGAAGGAAATTACAAAGATCAGAGCAGATAATAATGCAACTGAGACCAAGAAAACAATACAAAGAATAAATTAATTTAAAAGTTGGTTCTTCGAAAGTCTAAATAAATTATATGATCCCTTAGCCAACCTTATTTTAAAAAGGGAATAAAAGACTCAAATTCATTCAATTAGTAATGAAAGAGTGAAATCACAATGAGGTCTACAGAAATCAGGATCATCAATACCTGCTTCATGAAATTTTATTCTAAATCGAAGCAAATTTTATTCTAAATATCGAAGAAAAGAGCAGATTCCTCTCTATATATGAATCACTGAAGGTGAATGAAGATGATACAAATTCTAAATAACCCAATATCAGTCAATGAATTTGAAAATATAATTAAAAACTTACCAACAAAGCCAAGTCCAGGTCCTGATGGATTTGCTGCTGAATACTACAAGAAATTTAGGTAAGTAATGCCATTACTTGTCAAACTCTTTAATGGAGTTGAAAGGGAATCAATACTTCTAACATATTTCCTGAAGGTAAATATTACCCTGATACCAAAGTCAGAGAAGGAGCCAACCAGAAAAAGAATTAAGGGTTAATCTCCATAATGAACATACATGCAGAAATTCTCAGTAAGATATTGGCAAACAGAATGCGAGAAATCATCAAGAAAATCATGCATCATGACCAAGTGGGATTCATCCAGTGTTGCCAGATATTTCAACACATACAAATCAAAAATATAATCAGCAGATCCAATCACAAAGATCACATGATCTTCTCAGCAGATGTGGAAAAATCATCTGACAAAGTGCAACACAAATTCATGATAAAGCCCTGCAGAAAATAGTCTTTATCTCAAACTGATAAAAGCCTTCCATTATAAACAAACTTTCAACATCACACTAAATGTTTAAGTACTGAAAACTTTCTCTCTAAAAACAGGACCAAGACAAGGACATCCCCTATCACCACTCCTATTTAATACAGTCTTGGAAATATTTGTCAGAGCAACTAAGCAAGGGAAAGAAATAAAGGGAATACACATAGGAAAGAAAGTAATTAAATTAACTTTCTTTGCAGATGAAATGTTATTCTACATATAAGACACCAGAAATTTAACCAAAAGACTTCTACATTTAATGAACAGATTCAGTTGTATAGCTGAATACAAAGTTAACATTTAAAAATGAGTAGCATTCCTGTACACAAACAAATTCACTGAGAGATAATTTAGGGAAATCACACCCTTCACAATAACACTGAAAAAATCAAACACTTAGGAATCAGTCTAACAAAGGAAATAAACAGGTATTTACATTAAAAACTGCAGTACTCCAGAAAAGGAGTACTGCCCATACTTTGAAAATTGTATTTAATAGAATCCCAATAAAATACCAGTATCACACCACAAAGAACTAGACAACACATTCTTAAAATTCATTTGGAACCAGAAGAAACCTAGAATAGCAAAAAGAATTCAGCACAACAAATACTAGGCAGAGGGCATCACAATCCCTGATGTGAAATTATGCTACACAGCTACTGTGATAAACACAGCATGGGACTTCAACAAAAGAAAATAGACCGAAGAATCGGTGGAACAGATTAGAAGATGCAGAAACAACTCCAAACACATTCAGCTACCTTATTTTTGACAGAGGATCAGCAAGTTCACTGGAAGAACACAGAATCTTTAATAAATAGTGCTGGAAAAATTGGCTCTCCACAAGCCGAAGATTATAACTACGTCCATGTCGCTCACTATGCACTAAACTAAACTCAAAATGGATCAGAGATCTAAGAATTAAATTATAAACACTAAATCTGCTATAAGAGAGAATAAGGAGAACTGTTGAACAAATAGGTGTAGGCAAAGATTCCACAAATAAAATCTAATTGCATTGTAAACATTACAAAGAATCAACAAATGGAATGTCATCTTATTAAAAAGTAATTGCACAGTAAATGAAATCACCTAGAGAATGGAAAGACAACCCAGAGTATTAAAACTTTTTGCCATCCCTTCCTCAAAAGATTAATGGCTGAAATATATGAAGAACTCAAAAATTCAGACCTCCCAAATTTAAAGATGCAAATCAAAAATGGAGATCTGAAAATGAGCACACACTTCTCAGATTAAGTACGAAGAGCAAATAAACATAAACTCTTAGGTGAAAAAAAAATGAGACACACATGTAAATATCACATTGCCTCGCTTGTGTCGGAAACTGAAAGAGTAAATAAGAACCAAAATGTATAATAGGTACTGTGAAATATGAGCAAATTGTTCAACAGATAAAGAGATCTGGGAAAGCAGAGAGGGGAAAAGGAAGGAAGGAAGGAAGGAAGGAAGGAAGGAAGGAAGGAAGGAAGGAAGGAAGGAGAAGGAAGGAAGGAAGGAAGGAAGGAAGGAAGGAAGGAAGGGAGGGAGGAAGGCAAAAAATGAAAAGAAGGATAAAGAGCAAAGAAACTTTGTAAATCAGGAGGGGAGGAGAGGCTGAAGGGGGAAAGGGAATAAAGAGGAATCTAGATAGATCACGTACAGATACAAATTCCATGTGATGAATGGGATCATTGTGTACATCTAAATGGTATCAATAAACTTATGTTGAAAACCAGGAATATGGTGGACTACCAAATATGAGGGTCAAAAGAAAATGTTTTTCTTCTTCCCAACCTTTCCATTTTTCTTCCATATCCACTGAGTCCCTCTCTCCACTGATTTTTATCCTATTCCTCAAAACATATTTCAGTCATTGTCATTTTGGAGATAAACCTCTTTGATTGGCCACTCCTTTCATTTCTTTCCTCTTTCACCTAAGTATCTCTTCTCAATGCTTACACATGTCATCTACTCATAGATCTCCAGCATTGTGACCTTTTACATCTAAACAGGGAGATAAACCATTTACAGATGGGAATGGGACCACAGGAAGGAGGGGGAGGGGATCAGAGGAAAGCAAAGTAAAAGAATGAAAATGTGTTATGCGTATTTACCAACTCCTCACATTGAATGTACTGCAAAGACATACCAATAAAAGTTTTTAAAAATGTGAACATTTTTGCTGAGATTCTAATGACTTCATGCTAACAAATTTAATAGTGTTTTGTCTCAATTTCATCTTTGTCAGCCTTTGAATATTTTAGTGGGGTTAACCCTTCAATCTTTCTTGAGAAAGCTTGCCCCCTTGCATCTTGACTTTTTCTATTCTTCTTGAGATTGATTCAAACTATCTACTAATATGGAGGAATAAAAAAGATAATGAGATTTGCAAAGTGTAATGACATGAGGAAATTGCAGAAATAAGATAAAAAACAAAAACTAGAAAATAATCCTTACTTTTGATATATTTTAATTATAGATTTGAAATGTGGCAATGAACTATGTGCATGACGGTATACAGAAGTATGTGAGCGCATTATTCATGGACACAATGAGTTCCTTTCTGTGTTTTAGCCCTAATAAATCGTAATCCCCTGTCCTTTTTTCTTCTGTTATTTAACCTGGCAAATAAAAAAGTTGAAATCACTAATAACAGACTGGAACAGTCTCTGAGAGGAGCACAGGAGCCTTTAAGAGTGCTTGAGCTGGTCTGTTGCAAACTGTGTCACGTACTGAGTGTGCAATTCTCTTATAAGGCTTACTTTTTATGCTATCTGAGAAGATATGGTAAAGAAAAGCACCATCAAGTACCAGTTTTCTGATGACCAAAATAACAAAGCAGCGGATTATCTCAGACAAATAAGAAACATCTTCTCTAAGAAAAAGGAGTGAGTAAGCATGAGAACATGAACTTAGAAGAATAAAGTAATAATCTGGAAACATTATGACAGAGTTTATTTTATCAGGGTAAAAAAGGGAGGTCAGCTGTTAAGGTGGACTGGGCCAGACAGGAAGCTGTTGATTCATTATGGTAGGGTGATCTGGAAATCCCATGAAAATGATAGTAAAACTTTAAGTAGCTATGTATACTAAATAATAAGAAGGCTAACAAACTGACTACCAATGGATAAAAATTAAAAACAAATTGCTGGAAGATAGCAGATTAATAAATTGTAGGTATTGAAGAGGGAATGAAAGTATGGGTTAGAAACTTTGTAGAGGCAACTGAATCTTAATAAGCAACAGATCTGTCTGCCAGTCCCATAAAAGGCTTTAGACTGGGAGATAGTAAGAGACCCTTGCCTAATGGCAGCAGTCTGCTCACTTAACAAACCAAAATCAGTCAAGTTATAGGCTCTGCATCCTACATGTGGTGTTTACAGAAAGTTTTCCCTTTACTGATTTTCCATATGAATGGAAAACCAAAGATCACTGCTGTTGGAAAAAGTACACCATATAAATGAAAAAGACTCAATATGCAATTTTTAAAAAATCCCCAGAGTAGTTAATACAAGAATGAAAAGACTTGCAGTATGCTATAAAAAAAGAACATCAAAAAATACTCTAAAATTAAAATGATTGCCAAAATATTACAGCTAGTAAAATTTAATTTAATACAAATTCTCAGAAAGTTTAACATAAAAGAAAAATAATAGCCATACTTAACATATGATATAATCTTCCCTCTGCAGCAGGCATTTCTCCAAGCATTCCATATGACTCATCTGAAACAACCTCCTAACTTTAAGAGGGTACTGGTTTCCAACTTTATAAATAAGGAGATCAGTACATGGACAGACCTCCTAGGTCACTTTGCTGTAAAGCTATGGCTAGGCTCGCTCTCTATTAAAATTCTATTGCTGTTGTCACAAACCACTAGTGGCTTAAAACAGCACATAGATAATGCATCACATTTCTGTAAGTGAGAGAAGCCTAGGGCAGAGGAACTGGGTCAAATAATTAAGGTCTCATACAGCCAAAATCATATTTTTGGACAGTTGTTCTGAAATAACAAGCTTTAGGACTAATCTGCTTCCAAACGTTTTCAGAGTATTGTCAGAATTTATTTGTTAAGTTTGCAAGACTGAAGCCCCCGTTTTCACATTAGTTGTCAGGATGTCATCTTCTAGAAAATTAACCACATTCTTTTGGCCTATGTTCCTCTTCATCTTCAAAGCCAGCAAAGGCACGCATAGTTCTCATTCCTCAAGTCTCTCTGACTCCCTCTTTTACTTTTAAGGGTTTATTGTGATTCCATCGAAACCACCAGAAGAGAATTCTAGTGACATCTTTAAATATTACTTTTGCCAAGTTAAAGTGATAACAAGTGTGCTATGAGAAGGCAAAGATCATGGGTTCCAAAGCATATATGCTGACGTGCTAAATTTAGAGAGTAAAGCAAAAAAAGAAAAAGAAAAAAAAAAATAAAAACTGGAGGTATAAGAGAAGGGGAAAAAAGGATTGAGATGTGTTATGTGCATGTAATAATTCCCCATAATGAATGTAATCATTATGTACTCCAAACATTTACAAATACAATTTTTAAAAAATTTACAAAACCAATCTGGATAAACAAATTGTGTTATACCAATAAAATATATTACTAAACTATCACAAATGACTGGCAATAAGGCATGACAACACAGATGAATCTCGAAAAGCTTTAGGCTAAGCAAAGGAATTCAGATTCATAAATTATATCATTTCATCAATAACATTTTCCCAAATTGAAGCCAATGTAGAGTGACAGAAAGGACATTAGTTGCTAACTGGACCCAGAGTCGGAGATAAGGGAATAAAATGAAAGAAGTAAACAAAATATATGTCATAGCTTGATTTTTGGTGGTTGCTAAATGGATATGTGTGTACGTGAAATCTTTAAATATTTAAATAACATACACGCATATTTAATAACTGTACAATACTGTACAGTGTTTCAACAAAGTTGATTTTAAAAAGTCTTCCACAGCAGTAATTCCAACAACTGAATAAGTATTCAAGGAAAAGAAAGAAAATAAAACAAAGAAAAATAAACAATGTTTCCAGAGTTGAGAAACAAATTTTCATATAAAAAGATTGTTTTGTCAGTGTTCAAAAAAGGATAAAGTATTACACACACACACACACACACACAATTGAGAGATTTAGAGTTCCACTAATATAAAATTAGTCCCCTAAAAAGTGCCATCAGAATTGCCATTAGCAACATTGGAATCTAGAATATAGCGAAGGTGTACATGAAATTCTAAGGAAAACTAGAAATTTATCTCAGTGACAATATTAGTCTAATCTCAAAATAAAATAAAAATGATTAAAACTCACCTTCTTAAATGCCTTTTTAGGACATTCCCTGCAGATAATGTATCAAAATAAGAGAACACATTATTAAAGAGGAAAATGTTATAGTCATCCTGTAGGAGTCTTGAATGAATGTTAATAATTTGGAACATAAATGGCCCTCAAAGCTAATGACTTGGTTTTCCATTCATGGCCATGTTGATGTAACACTTCGCAGCATTGTGCTTAGAGAATCCAAATGAACTGAAAAACAGATATATTAAGTTCTGACAACATCACAGCTCAATCTCTGATTGCACTTCCCTCCTTCTGCATCTCTCCTTATGCATCCCTCCTTCTGCCTCAAGTATTCTCTCAAACATTCCCAACAATAATTCTTTACTCCAGCTGTCAAATATTTCCAACAATCCAACCTCTTATTTTTCACCTAAAGATGTTTGTCTCATCTGCTTCTTTCCGTAATTATTTACCCATTTCGTTATTCACTTCCACTTTCCTTCTATTCTCTTTCTACATTCCAGAATACCTGCTGATAGCATTATGGTATAGTCTGTAAAGGACACTGATCAAAGGAAAAAGTGTCAAAGGAGATTTCAGTGTTGATAATAGATGTACAGCTGGATATATGGATGCTGTTTTAAGCAGCAAAAATTATTTCTTTAAAACACAGTAAGTAGTTCTAATCTAATAGTTCAATTCAGTTTAGAATACAATAGAATGGTAGATAAGATTTCTTGACAAATAAAGCCAAGTTCACATCACCAAAAACAGAATCTAATCAAGAGATCTTCATATCAGCAACAAAAACTCTTCAATCTGACTTCAAAACTACCACAAAAAATAAATGTGTTAATTCATAAAATAGGAACATGAAAAAATCAAGCAACAAAATACTTCCAAAGACTCCCAGCTCTCCCAGAACAGGTACAGGGTGCAGCAATGGAAAGAAAATCAAACACCAAAAAGCTGAGTTATATGAAATAATTAATAGCACTAAACAGGAAAACTCTTGTACATAAATTCCCAACTTAAATTCTCTTTGTTGGGGTGGTTGGTCCAAAACAGAGTAAAAATAGAAGTGTTGCTAGACAGTGGAAAGAGCTAGATATTGCTTCTTTCACTGAATCCTTTCAGCCTTGCAGTTGCTAAGTGTTTACCAGTACACTGTGAATTTCTTATCTTTTCCTATTTTGCCACATCTAATATGACTCCATTGGAATGAATGAATTAGCATCTGATTTTTCAACTGAACTGACTAATCAGTTAAGATGGTAGAAGCACTCAACTGTGGTGAAAAGTCAAAGAAAATTGAATAAAACTGGACTAGAGGAATTTAAGAATAGTGACTAAGAACATATGCAACACATTAATTCTGAAACTCTTTCCCTCAATAGCATACGACGTTAAATAAAAGGATTGATGTACAGAGAAAAAGAATGTGTTAGTGGAGATATTAAGACAGCGTTATTATTTAATAAATCAGCTACATGAGCAACCTGAGATGAATAATCAAGGAAAAGAATGTTTTGTGCCTCAGTTTGATCATTTTTAAAACAAGAAATTTTGACAAGTTCAATGAGTTCTGAGCACCACGGAGCCAAATATTTTTTTTAAAAAAATATCGCTGTAAACAAGCACAGTGGTACACAGCAACTTGAGAAGCTGAAGCAGGAGGATGGCTTGAGTCCAGAGGATTGCTTGAGCCCAGGGGTTGGAGGTGAACCCTTGCAGCGTAATGAGATGATATCCCTCTTAAAAATCACACAATACATGTCTCAAATCACCATGTATCAAGTGATCATGTATCCTATTAATTTGTACAATTAGCATAATAATTAATACAAAATATTTATGTCTACCCCAACAAAGCTATGGAATTCATGATTTAAAGTATTAAAATCAAGAGTCAAACAATTTTATTAAGTAGTAATTTGTTACCTTACACTTAACTGATGAAATATAGAAGATTGCATCAATAAGAGCTCATGATAAACTGGAGAAAATTGAAAAAAAGCACTTAAGCATATGAAACTGCAGCCTAAAATAAGATACCTGACATTCTACTCATCCTTGGAGCTTTATTTTGAGAATCTGGGTCTTCCAGTGGAAAATAATTCCAGATAACTTAGAGTTTTTAAGGATCAATAGAATTTTCAGTTTGGAAACCACTAATATATTTTACCTTGAAAGCTCCCTCTGGTCTAATGTTTCATGTTGGAGAAGATTTCTTACTTCTCTCTCAGTTTAGCAATTTAGATTTATTCAATTTCATTGAATTATACAAGTCACATTTGATTCTGAATATTTGTAACCCTAAGAAATGGTTTCTCTGACACTTAAGTACAAATCTTTAAAAATATTCTAATGGAAGCTGAAAAAAGAGAGATTAATTATGGAAATCTGCAAGATAGCTAGTATCAACTCATAGAGAATCCACAGTACTCCAGAAACCTGGGACCCATTATAACATAACACATTCCTCTCCACATATGAATCCTGCCAACAATGCCAACTTTTTACATGTACAATGAAATTAATCATCTGAATTCTGTCTGCAAGTTCACTTGCTTTCATGAGTTTCTATTTATAAATAAAAAAGAATGTCATCTATCATCCATCAGGTCAATATTTAGTTCGGTTTGACATGAAAAACGTTTGACCCTGGCCTAACTAAAAAGTGATGAGATAGATCATCTGTGCTTATTGGCAGGATCCTTGGAATTTACTGACATGCCTGAAGAGTTCCTAACCAATATGCAAAATGTTTCCATTTACAGACAAGATGGCTTTATCGGACAGTAACAGGAAGTCCTGGCAAAGAGGAAAGCGAAAACTTCCTTTTAAGCTGCCTGGCTCCACACTATAAATCTCAGCCAAAATGTGAAAATGAGTGTTTTTATTCTAAAAATCACTCCATTTTGGCATGGGGGGGCACGAGTTGAAATAACAAGAAGATATATCCATTATTCTCTTTTGAAATATGACTGGTGGTAGTCAAGGACTGGGAAAGAGCTTCTTGATTGCTTTGAGCACACTTCGAAAGTGATAAAACATGCATCACACTAAAATAGGGTACACTCTGGGTTCCCCTGATTCTCTTTTTCCTTTCTTCATCATATGTTAACAGGCAAGGATTATGCAACTTAGAAATGCATCCAAATCCTTGTTGTGAGATCCCATACGCAAGGCTCTGTCATTTTGGAAGTCTCTCCACATTAATGGTCTATTGATTAATGGTCTCTCTCCCATGAAGATGTGCTGCAGAATTGTACTGGTCACGTAGTAGGCATTATCCTGTTAAACTGTTTCATATTTAGTTGCTTACTTGTCTTGGAGACTATCACAGTTCTCACATTTCCACGAACTTAGTAATCTATGGATTTAGGATGAGTTCTAGTGATGAGAACTGTGATTCTCTGTGCTTAAATATACTCATATTTCTTCTTTGCTTATTTATATGAATGTTGGAGGGCAACATTGTTTTCTGCTGTTCTAGGATTTCAATAAATATCTTCAAATATTGGAGGCCAGGCACCTATTTCAGTAACTGTGCATACTGTAAGGACACTGTAGTGAGAGTGGAGAAAGCTGCTTTAGCTGTACTACTAAGGTACTCTCTGATGGAAAGCAGCCATGGTCTCTCTCTAGGACAGGCTGAACAACTCTAGTCCTAATATCTGAAATCTGAAATGCTCCAAAATCTACAACTTTTAGAATACCAACATGTGCAAAATTCCACACCTGACCTCCTGTGATAGGTCAGTATCAAAACTCAGGTACAATTTTAGTCTTCACAGCTACCCTAAAAGGTAAATACTAGAGGGTTTTTTTTTTTAATTTCACAGAGGAACAAATTGAGTTTTAGAGAAGCCAGGAGTTTGAAGTACTACTAAGTTACTTGACGTCCGAAGGTAACTCTGGAAGCCTAGAGAAAGTGGGCGGAGTGCTGCCACATTGACCACCAACTTCCACATCGCTCAACCTTTTTGTGCTGTATATATTGGGCTTCCATGCATGTTTTCCTTTGTATTCTAGAGCTTGATGCTAGAAAGCAATTTTAAAATTTTAGTGGTTTCAGTAACCCTGCCTGTCCATAACATACCATAAGAATCTTTTGGACCTTTTCATGAATTTAAAAGTATCCATGGGTATTTTGTCTCAGTTTTTTGTTTGTTTGCTTTTTGTTTTTGTTTGTTTGCTTGCTTTTACTGCAGAAAGATACTCTGAGCTTTCATATCTCCTGGTGTTTTGACTTCTATGCAGAAAGCCAAGTTGATCTGGAAAGGGCCTGTGTCAAATACCCATGTACAATGGCTGGATAAGCTTTGCTCTTTCACTGTATCCTAGATCAAGCAAACAACAGATTCAGGGTGAAATTAGGACTGTCCTAACTGTCAGGGTCATCTGAGGCAGAAGTGAGCTTAATAGCTTGCCCCATTTAGAGGCAGCCTGGACAATTTCCAATTCCTAAATACATTAGGTAGTCCCTACTGCTCTGTGGTGGTTTCCAATGCTGCCTATTGACATAACTATGAGTTGAGTACCCTATCTATCTTGGCTATGAAATGACTCAAAATTAAAGTTCAGTTCCATTTTAGTACTGTTTGCCATCCATCTCTGCCCAAATTCATTCTTAAAGACAATGTCATAAGAAAAATCTCATAAATAAGTGGGATTTGAAATCACCCAATCTGTATCATATTGCTTTCCTGATCAATAAGGCTTCTCTTGGAAGAGTTAGGGAAACAGAACTTCACAAGTTTAAGGGTTAGAAGTGGCACCAAAACTGGCAACATATTCAAATATTAATTCCTACAAGGAGGCAGAACCCTAGCGATCATGGAGTCCATTGTCTTTGTGACTTCTAGGCCCATCGCAGCTCATGCTCCTTTATTTCTCCCTCTCCCCGACCTCTAAACCATGGATAAAGAGGTAAGGAAAAGAGCTTCCCTATTGGGATTCAAGCAATAATCTTTTATTCTTGTTGTTTTCTTGTCTCCAGAGTCCTATGCTAGCCATTATTTTCCCTTATTTATGACAAATACTTATTGATGAGGAAAATTTGGGAGCTATTGATACATTTACTTTATCTCAATTAAGATGATGGCTTCATGGTTCTATACACATTTCAAAATTTATCAGATTATACAATTTAAACATGAGCAGTTTGCTTTATGTGTAGCAATTATATCTCAGCAAAGCCGTTAAATGTTTATTGGCCAATTCTCTTGTGTCAGACATTGTATTTGATGCTGGGAGTGCAGAAATCAGTAAGTTTTCATGGTCACAAGTTGACAATTATGTGTGCTTGTACTGTAACTATAAGATGAGAAGAGTGGGTATAAATACCATCTTATACATTAGAAAATCAAAATATACACAGGTAAGGTGACTTTCCAGGTGATTGTTCCTCTGGCATTCTCAAAGGCTTTCCAATCATACTCTGGGTTGTCTGGAAGTAATAAATTTTGAGAAGGTCAACTGAACATGTGGCCCACTGATCGCTGTGGTTTCTGTGTTGCTACTGGCCAACAGGACTGTTACTGAGGCAAACTTAAGGAGCCACTGGTCCCCCAGGACCTGTCCTGTTTTCTTTGCTGACTTAGGGTTCTTTACTGAGCGAGTCTCATGTGTTCTCAATTTGTCTTTGAGTTACAATTGCTTGGCTCCATTTGTTTGCAATTGTGACTATCTTTTTAGGTTTCAGTTTTTCCTCATCATCTTGAGTTTCTTTCTCTATTTATAAGTAAACGATCTTGGTCTCTTCTTCCATCTTCTGATGGTTTGGCTGCCCAAAAGTGAATCAACTTTCATATTAGAAACAGTGCCAGCAAGATTGGGAGCTACATGGCCTTGAGAATATCAAAGAATGATACATTTAAAAATATTTTCTGGCTTCACACAATGATTTCATCAGTGAAACTTATTTATCACCTTTTGCTGTTGAAATACTTTCCACAAACTGGGGATAAGAAAAGGACCTAATTCATGGGTCTGTTCAAAGATTAAGTGAGGTAAGCAATGCATACAACATAGAACACTGCTCGATCCATAATTTGCAGTCAGTACTACTATTATTAATGCGGTGACGTTGTCCTAAATGGTCTGTTAATGAAAGGAGTTTGTGAAGCACAGTATTAGGGGAAAATCAGAGATAATTAATGTGAATCTGCTCCCTGAATGCTTACAATCTGTCATCAAATTTTTATAAAAGGCACGATATGATTATTAAAAAGTAAAAGTATGCTAGGGAAGATGCAAAAGTCCAAGAGAGGGAGAATATGAAGAATATGGAGAATATTCATGGAGGATGTGGCATTTGAAATGTCATCTAAAGAGTAAGTCAGGTCTTCATATGAGAGACAGGCAAGAATGGAGTGAGTACGAAGGGCTAAATCACATGGCAAAGCACAGAGGTGACAAAGTGGTCCTGGGACTCTGTGGAAAAGCCATGTTGGCATGGTGTCCTTACAGGCATCCTAAGAGGTGGAGCCATCAAGGCAGGCTAAGACCAGACTCCTGGTAACATTTAGTGTGAGGTGCCAAGGGTATTTTCAGAGATCACTTTGTATGTACTGAGCCCAGTATAAGATATAATTATGTGGCCTTTGGTACAACAAGTAATGAAACTGATTTGGAAACTTTGCTGGGTGACACTAAAATTTACTTGTTTAAGAACCAACTTATAGGATACAATAAGAAGCTATGGTAGCTTCTGTGATATTCCTGCTGAAGATACACAATTGCATCTAATAATCAGGAAGTGTCAGAGAAATCCAAGTCGAAGGACATTCTAGAAATGAACTAGCCAAGACAGAAATGTTCAAAAGTGTCATGATATTAAAAGTTAGGATGAGGCTGAGGAATTACAGAGAAGACTGGATAGACCATATTTCTGACCTCGATCCTTTTATGATAAGAGGCAACGTTTGGACAACTGGTGAAGCTTGTATGGGACCTATGGATCAGATTATAGTTATGTACCAATTCGAATTTCAATAATACAATGGCTACATTGCAATAATATAAGAGAATTCCCTTTGTGTAGCAAATATTCCCTGAAGAAATTGGGGGCTTTGAAGAATCTCAGTGATTCAGGAGGACAAACAAAAGTTCTTTGTACTGTTTTGGAAATCTTTCTGTGCTTTGGAGACTATATATCTAAAAACATTTTGTTTAGTATGTGTAATACATGCATTTTAGATAACACATATATAGTACACCCATATATATTATACAATCATAAAAAAATCACTAAAATGGACTTCCTAAGGGGAACATTTAAAGTAAAGGTAACAAGTTATATTTTTTAAAGAAAATTTTCATGTCTGGCTCTCAGTGTTTACCATGGGAGGCCCTTGAGTTTGTCGGCCATCTGTGTACAGCATGTGACTCCACTCAATCAGTCCAGGGAGGCTTGCACGGAAGATGCTGGTATGCTTTTCTGAAGGATCCCAGCAAAAGAAGCAGCATGAGGAATACTCCTCTGCTGCAGACACTTTAGTCATACACTGTGAGCTTTGGTTCCCTCCACTCCCTTCTGTAAGAGTTAGGCAGCAAAGGGAATTAAAAAATATGAACCAATAACAATACGCTAACTGACACATGGCCTGCTCTTCCTCCACTTATTCCAAACACTAGCAAGTTTGTTTATGCCCTATCTTCTAGTTTTTATAGGTCCTGTAGGAACCAAAACAATAGTTTATCTTGCCTCTCCTCTGTATTGTAACAATCAGAAACAAGCTCTAGATCAATAGTTGAGATGAAGAAAGCCCACCCATTTTAAATCAGGTTTCAGTCAGCTAATTACTCCTTTAGCATTCATAGGAATTATTTTGAAAGCCCATCACAATGGAAATAAAGTTTAGAACACTGACAATCCTTACCCCACATCCCAATCACAGCAAGGTTGCCACAAATACTACCACCACAACAACAATTATAACCAGCTCCCCAAAGTGGGAGAGAATTTTTGTGGAGAGCCCAATTGCTGAACCAGCTCTTGAGATCCAGCGTATGTTGTTTCTAGTGCCAAATATTAAAGTATTTGGTAACTTTTCTAGTAAGCATATTTTGTTAACACAAAAAGGCTAAACTTTTGGGTTTGTTTGCTGTATTTCAGGCACCATGCTATGTACTTTATTTATTCATTTGATTACCATAAAATCCTATTAAGTGACTGGTACTTTTATTCTTTATTTTATATGTGAAGATCTTGAGATTTGGAGACAAAAGTTATTTCTTCAAGGTTACACATCTTTTAAGTTGGAGAGCGGAGATATGCACTCGGATCAATTTGGTCTTAATATCAAGTTCTTCAACATTTTACTATACATTTCCCAGGCCACTTCACCTTATCAACTGAATTACATACAGCTTCTACCACCTCAGTCCAGGTCAGATTTTAGAGCCCGACTGTTATCTATTAGTGAGACTTTGGCCAACTTACTTAATTCTCTGAGACTCAGAGTTCTTACCTGGCAAGTGCGGATGATAACATGGCCTCATTCAGAGGAAAGGATGAAGCTTAAATAATTTTATGTATATAAAGCATATAGAATAATATCTAGCACATGACAAGTGCTGAAAACATGATGGTGACTATTATTATATAAATTTGAATGTACCACAGGAAATACTGCATGTTCTGAAAGTGTCCTGCTAATGATTGCTTAGCAGATTATGATTCCAGAGCCCATTAAACAGAGAAAAATTCACTCTCAGCACCAGCATAATAAATTTAGGAGTTCTTATGTAGTTTTGGATGGTCCCTTATGAATTAGTGAAAAATGTTCTTTCCATTTTTTAATAAATCATTCAGCCTCCAAATATTACAGATAAATTACTGTTTTGGCATTGTATTAAGAGGGAAGGCATGAAGAGAAACCTCGGATATTTCTCGTGTCTTCAAGAAGTTGACAGCCTAGTCAAAGAGACTAGCATAGAAGAAATCACAATGAAAACTACTGCACAGCACACAGTTACCATGCTTAGTGGTACGGTACTGATTTAAAGAAACAGAGTTAAGCAGACAAAAAAATAAGTTAATTGAAATCAATATTGCCATCTGAGTCAACTGACGGAAATATTCACTCCCAAAGCATGCAGCTGAATTGACAGCTTGAATGTTCACCAAAATTAAGAGTCAACCTAGACTGGTGGGTACTGGAACAAATTTGAACACAGACATGCCCAGAAAGAATACTTTTGCTGATCAAGGCAGAGTTTAGGATGATTTACACCAAACTGTCAAATTCTAGGAGAGGAGCACGACACTTATACATGCATAGAACATCTCCTAAACAGTTTACCATAATCAATTATATTACGCGTGAAGAAATGAACAGGTACTTTGAAAAAAAAGACATTATGGTATCCATTGCTGATTCCATATTGTCATGCTGCGAAATCCAGTAATGCTTTTACTCTTTTTTCAGAGTGGTTTTAGTCTGTTTTGTATTGTTTAATTTCAACATACATGAAGGTATGAACAGCTATTTTGAAGAAAACAAGACACTATGGTAGCCATTGTTGATTTTCCAATTGTCTGGTTTTGAAGGCCTGTGATGCCTTCATTACTCTGCTTTGATCAGTCTTATGCTATTTTTCTTTGTATGAATTCAATGTGTGTGAAGATATAGATAGCTAATTAGAAGAAAACAAGAGACATTATGGTAGCCACTGTAGATCTCCTGTTGTCTTGCTTTGAAATCTGTGTCACTTATATTGATTTCTTCTGATAAGCTTTGTTCTGTTTTGTTATATTTTGTTCTACCCTCTTAAAAAAAAAGAATATACCTGTCCAAGTCCTCATGAGATACCAACCCTACTGATACTCTGATCTCAGACATCTAGTGGCTGGACCTGAAGACAATGCCTGTTGTTTAAGACACCAGGTTTGTGGTATTTGTCACTGGAGCCTTGGAAAACTAATGCAGTAGGAATGAGCAGGAGGGCAGAGGCAGAGAAAGGATCTTACAACTTTGGCGTCAAGGGGATTCTTGCTCAGATGCCATCCCAACCTCCTTTCCCACCAGTCACAACCCAACCCAGCAATCTGAAGACACCGCTTCCTTCTGGTAAGACGGGGCTGTGATGGTTAGTGTTAAACGTCCACCCAAGTGGGCTAAGATATGCTCAGGAAGCTGGTTCGACATTATTTCTGGATGCATTTATGAAGGTGTTTCTAGAAGAGCTCAGTATTTGAACTGGGGAACTGAGTACAAGATGACTTTCTCCAGTGTGGGTGGGCATTCTCTAATCCACTGGGGACTCAGATAAAACAAAAAGTGGAGGAAGGGAGAAACTACTGTGCTTGAGCTGAGACACCCATCTCCTCCTGCCCTCAGTTATCAGAGCTCCTGCTTCTCATGGACTTTTACCTCATAATGCTCCCAAGCCCACCCATAAGTCGTCAGGCCTTGGCAATCAGACTGAATTATACAACAGCATGTTTAGTTTTCCAACTTGCAGAAGGTAGACTGGGATTTTCAGCTTTCATAACAATGTTAACTAATATTCATAAGCCAATCTCCCTCCTGATGATATAAATACACATATAGATATAGATACAGATATAGATATAGATATAGATATAGATATAGATATAGATATAGATATAGATATAGATGGAGAGAGCTCCTGAGAGACAGACTCATTAAGTATTTCTGAAGGCAGTCATGATGTTCCAGAAGACTGTGATCTTGTCAATTCTAATATCCAGGGCCACTGTATAGAACATAATACAAGGAATGGCCACTTAGACACCATTGCTTTTTGTTGTTGACGTTGTTTTTTTTTTTTTTTTTCCAAAGAAAACTTCAGAAATTTCATGTGCTTTGTGATATTGCCAAGGTCAGTTTTGCCCCATACTATTGCACATTCTTTGTGTGTAAACATCATAAAATTCCGCAAAGCTAAATCCTTCATATGTCATCTGTTGATGGCCCTGCTTG
Source organism: Cavia porcellus (assembly GCF_034190915.1). NCBI lineage: Eukaryota > Metazoa > Chordata > Mammalia > Rodentia > Caviidae > Cavia > Cavia porcellus. The sequence goes on along the minus strand of NW_026947486.1, from coordinate 104,315,425 downwards.
AAGAACAAGTTGGAAACAAGATGCTTGAAGGAAAAATTCAGCCCTAATCTCTGCAGTGTCTGCTGCAGGGTATTGATTTCATTGTCCTTTAACCGTCCAGCACTGGGGCTGATATTATATTACTGGTAATGAAGAGAGAAGTCTGCCAGGAATTGTAAAGAGCTGGAAGTCACTATAATAAGTCTTTTCACTGTAAAGATGATGGCTCAAGAACGATTTTAGAAAAAAAATGGCAAGAAAAAGATTTATGCCAACTCTGGGTCCCATTCCCATCCGCATCTAACAAACCTAATCAGGGTCTTTGAGCAATGCCGTCTCCTTCCAAGCTCCAGCAATTTCTTTCCTTCATAAGTGAAATTCCTATTTGCTTTCTCTAACACAGAGTTTGGCAAATTTTCTGTAAATGACCAGAAAAAAAATATTTATGTTTGGGGGCAATGCAAGCTCTCTTATAAGCTCCTTTTTTGTACCATTGTTGTGGAAAAACTAGCTATAGACCACACATAAAAAGCTAGGCCTGGTTATGTGTTCCTGAATCATTTACCAAAATAGGCAGAGTCCAGATGTGGTCAATACGTTGTAACTGTGGAAGTATGTAGTGTAGCGGGAAAGGCCTGAGACTTGGATGCCTGTGGAAATAATGTTCTTGTTTCCAAAGCTTTGGTGTCCAGACCTTTCTTGGGAAATGTCATCAAAGAGTCCATGTCGTTCTGCACTGCATCATAAGACAAAAGGGAGAAATTAGTAACTCTGTCTCATGATGCCTTTTTGGGGGCCCATATTGCCCACACTGGACTCAAGTGATGCCAAACTGTGACATTTTGATTTCTTCTCCTACAGTATTTAGCTCATAAAATTTTGTAAAAAAGCACAAAGAAAAATTGCCTTACAGAGCATCTCTTTCAGTGATGAAGTGCATTGATAGAAAAGAACTAGACTCTGTGTCTGTAGAGCTGGCTTCCTGTCCCTGTCTCTGACTCTGATGGACCCAGTGACCTGCTCACAGTGATTTTATCTCTAAGGTACAACAACTGCTTCCTTACCTACTTTATGTGACTTCCATGAGAATAGACCAAAAAGACTAAGGTACGAAACGTGAGAACATCTTACAAGAAATTAACTGGTAGCTAAATTCAGCTTTATTGGAGAGAGATCACTGTCATTGCAGATCTATTTAGGCAAGGAAGTCAGGAAGAGAAGAAGGATGCTTTTCTGCATAGATGGAAATGTTACAGCTGATACCTCCTAGTGCAGTGGGACCAAGACAGGAGAGGGGAAAGAGTTTCAGATGTAGCTGGGCAGTTCCCAGCATTTCCACTTGACTTGCCGGCTGTTGTTCATTTATATATAAATTGATTCCCTTCACTCTTAGTTGTTTACTGGCAAGTTTATTGGAAAGAACAGGTGCTCATTATTGAATTCCCTTGTTTATTTTCTTCCAGATCTATTAAGGCAGTACCAAGCAGTCAGAATTCTCTGAAAATAAAGCGAGTGATTCATTTATCTACAGTTATCTATTGCATCTAGTTTGACATGCTTCATTTCTCTGTGTTAAAAATACAGAGCATTTTAGAAGTTTCATTTTACTGACAAAAGAAAAAAATAGCTACACGGGGACACAGGTTAGATGGAAGTGGAGGGGCAGTTTCCTGACATGTCTGGATGTTAGCGCTTTTAAAAAATACATGAAAATATCTGGAGTCTGGATGTGGAGTGAAGGTCAGACTTTTATAAGTGTTCACTGGGGCCTCTTGTTGGGATTGAGTCTGGTGCTTGCAAAGAGCCCCAGAGTTGGGCAACATGATTTGAATTTAAGCTTTGCCACTAACTTGCTATATAATAAGTTCCTCACTCACTCTTGCCCTTTGTGTTCTCAGTTCTTAAATGAAAAGATTCAATCTGTTGTGTTCTATGGCTTCTTCCTCCACTCATTTTCTTAAGAGTTCAAGCCAGATATGGTGCTACATATCTATAATCATGTCACTTTGAGAGGCTGATGAAGGAGCACCAAAATTTGAAGTTCAGACTGGCAAGTTAGCAACTCAGTGAGATCCTGTCTCAAAAATAAAATTAAGAAGGGCCGGGGACGTCGATCAGTGTGAAGTCCCTGTGTTCAACACCTAGCACCAACAAACAACCAAAAACAAGACAAAACAAAACTTCCCCCAAACCCCCACAAAACAGGAACCAAAACCAGAATTCCATGATGTGAACCATAAACCAGTGGAGTCTACTGTAGATCAAGCATTCATTTGCCCAGGAAATGTAGCTTGAGATGCTACTGTTACAGGAAGCTGAGTTAGTTAGAAATATTACAGGCATTGAGCCAGGGCTAGGTCTTCAATGGAGCCAGTGCAGAAGCCCAGATACCTTTCAACTGTGGGGAAGACAGACAGCTTCTGCTGTGGGCCAGGCCTCAAGACGAAGGATCAAATAAATGCATCCACATCCTAAGGACTGATATTCTAAATAGTTCCCTATGGCCCTGAGGAAGCCAGGAGTCACCATTCCAACCCCCAAGGGAAGAGTCACTGCTCTCTAAGAATGCTTGCTTTCTATGTGACTTGTTTTCCTATTTGTCCCTAATGTAATCGATTTTACCTGAACTACTAATCTCATAGGCTAAACTACTAATCTCATAGGCTAAACATAATTCTGTCCCATCTTATGCCCATCTGCCTTATGAGTTCCCAGTTTTACCCACCTTGAACCCATCTCACCCCATAATTTTACTCTATAAAAGTCCCTGGAAAACACAGAGTCCTTGGCAACCTGCTCAGGACCCCTTCTGTCTCTCTCTTGAACAGAAGCTTTCTTTCTCTCAATAAATATATTCAACTCTTAACCTTCGTTGTTCCTAAAGTTCATTCTTTGATTTTAGAGAACACAAACTCATGGACATAGTAGGTCAAGAGTTTCATTCTCCTGTATCCCTTATGAGCTAAATATTGGGCTTACAATCCCAAGTCAAAGACAGAATCAGGTCCTTGATATCTTATATCTCACAGAGTACAGACAACCTCTGGCCTCTTGCCCTTGAGTCAGAGAAGCAGAAGGGCACTGATACTACTGGTATTCAACTGCTACTTCACCCCGTTCTTTTGAACAGTCCAAATTGCACCTAAAACTTAAGACAATATTGACATGTCCTAAAAACAAAATTTGTGTACTGATGACCATAAAATTTGAGCATGCCTATGAAAAAATGTTTTAAACTGAAAGATTACTGATTGGTATTTCCAGTTTAGGGGAATGTGCTGTCAAGCTCTTAGACTTGATCAGTCTGATGTAGAAAACCTCATAGCCTCACCAGAGACCTTGGGTCCAACTGACTTTACCGCTTCTTCCGCTTACAGTGGAGCTCCACCGGAAGTTGTCCCTTGCTAGGCTTCCTTTTCCTTACTCAGAAGCTTCTGCATCACCATTTAATTCATTTTCCAGTCCGAAGCCTGAAGGTAATCCCTTAGTCTTCACTCTGTTTTCATCCAATCCACTGAAGTGTGTTCTGCCATCCTCCTCCTCTATCTCCTTTATGAAAATTTATACGTTTTATTAGTATGTGTTAATATTTACTGTGCAGTTGTACACATACATAAGGCACTTTACTTCCTTTATTCATCCCTTCCCTCTCTCTCCTATCATCTTTTGATCTCCTTCACATTTGAAAAAAAAACTATCTCCCTATTTTCTATTATGTATTTTTTATTTTGCTCTTTATTTATATTTAGGGTTCTTATATGACAGAAATCATGCAATATTTAGGCTTGTGCATGCGACTTATTTCACCTCACATTATGGTCTCAAGGTGCACCCATTTTCTTACAAATGAGTCGTTTATCATTTTTATGACAGAGTAATCCTCCATTGTGTGTAAATATCACATTTCCTTTATCCATTCATCTGTTGATAGACACATAGGCTTCCAGGATTTAGCTATCATGAGTTGTGCTGCTATGAACATGGTATGCATGGATGACTGTAATATGATATCTTTAATTCTTTGGAGAAGATACCTAGAAAAGGAGTAGCAGAGACAAATTGAATGTCTTTTAATTTTTTTGGAGGACTGACCACACAGATTTCCATAGTGGTTGTATTATTTCACATTCCCAGCAATTATGTAGAAGCCTTCCTTTATCCCTGAACACTCTCCAGCATTTGTTACTAGATTTTTTTTATGATAGTCATTCTTTTTGGAGTAAGATGGAATTACAGGGTTATAATTTGCATTTCTCTAATGTCTGCTCTTCAGGTATATTTTGGCCATTTGTACTTCTTTCTTGTGAAATGTCTATTCATTTCACTTGTACATTTTTCATTGGGGTCTTTTATTTATCTTTTTGATTCCTGTTTCCTTTTGTCTCTCCCTGAGCCACCACAACCCTTGTCTACAACAACTACATCAGATCTTGTACTAACCTAGAGAAATAGCAATGGACCACACAAGCTGGAACACACGTTCTAATTAGCCATTTAACTTACCTGCCCTTTTACTTGACCATAAGCTTGTACAGAGTTCAGGCCAAATCTGATTCACTGTTTCACCTCTGGACTCCAGGATCACACCTGGGGCAAATTAGGCACTCAGCAAGTGTCAAGGAATGAATTCAGCTGCTGTATAAGAGATGGGAGCTAAGGCAGGCAGAAATTCCTACAGAGCTCCAGAGGTGGCCAAGGAAGACAACTTTGGCACTGATCTTTCTGTTTCCAGCTTTGTTTCCATCCCCAGGATACCTGTTTGTGTGTCATATCCTGAAGAAAAACAAAACCAAACCAAAAAAGGCCTTGATTCTTTTAAGGAGTGAACAGAAACTGAGAAAAGTCTGTAGTTTTACATGGTAGAGTTAAACCAGATGTGTGTGCAGTCAGCAGAGTTAGTCTCTCCATCTTTAGGAATTTCAATGTGTAAGTGATGCCCGGAGGTTTCTAAAAGGATAAAAGAGAAAATCTATGTGGGGATATTTCACCTGCTGTCAGTTCTTTATCTCTGCTCACAGATATGGGTATGGGGTTTATCTTTCATCTAAAAAGCCCTACTTCATCTGTGACTCCTTGGAATTTTAAGACTGTCACTTTTAAAGGAATCTTTTTAGCACCATTATGCCAATTAAGTTCAGACAGAATGAGGTCACACCCCCAAACATCACATCAGGCTGAGATGAACAATAAGCACACTGTAAGTGAAAAGTGCTTCTATCCAGAATTTCTCCATGGTACTTTCATAGGGGCATAAGTTTGGGGTTTTGTTGGTTGAAATTGTTTGGCTATAACCTAAATCTTGGTATGTATATGGGAGATACAGCATCATTATAGGCATATTTTAGCCTCAAAGTTTTAGCAATAGAATTTAAATTGAGAATTTTTTCCAAAGGCAGCCATTATGAGGGAGCCAACTGTAAAAGGAGCACTGGAAAGGGAATCATGAAACTTTTATTTCAATTTTATTTTTGTTGTTAGCTAGCAAGGTGATCCTAAACAAGTCTGCTCCTTTCTACAGAATTAAGTTTCCCCAGTTTTAAAACAAGAAAATTGGACTAAATGGATTCTATCCCTGTTAGCTCTGAGGTTTTAAAAAATTGAACTGAGAACAAAAGTCCTCTGACCTAACTATGACGAACCACTGTGAAATGAATTGAGTAAATAACTACTCTGGTCAACATTGTCATCGTCAGTGCAGAGCTCTACGAAAAGGATCCAACTGGTGGATGAGAGAATAATTAAAACAGCTTATTATTTTCATCAATCACGTTCTGGTCCTAGAAAATTAATCCTATGCCTTTTGTCTCTAAGGAGCTGGCCTGAGAAGCCAAGTTGCAGTTCCGAGAAGAAAAGTTTTATGTTCTCTTAAGAGAATGTCAATTGACCTCAGGTTAGCTCGAGAGTGCTGGTTTAGGGGGCCTCTGTTGAACTGAAGGGGAAAGATAATCAAAGGTTCCCACCCAGAGAGTTAGGTGAAGGCTGCAATGACCCCCATGGCCATTTTTAAGTCCTGTTCACCTCTTCCCCATAAAATAAGCGCTCCCATGATGCCCCAAGAGAACTGGGGCTGCTTCTCAAACAGCCAGCATTGCCTTTCCAACCTTATGAAGAATGAAGCTGACGTAGCTGACAGCTCTGCAGTTTGGCAAAGGATTGTAAGAACTAATCACCTTCGCTAGAATAGTGATCGGAGTCTGCATCACTTTCGGACACTGAGTGGCCTTGCCATTGCCAAAACAGAGCTAACTGAAACAACACAGCCAAGTTATGTTGGCTAAAAGCAAGAAGTGCAAAGCAAAGCACATCTTATGGAGTGGGTGGTTGATAGTGATCCAGATGTTGGTCTTAAGCCCCTTTGTCTGTCTCCCTTCCAAAATGGACCTATTTCATGACTATATGGTTCATGGCCACCTGCTGCCTACAGTGGTGTGAATGACAGAACATGGATGTTCACACCCTATCTGTAGACTCCACCAGAAGCCCAAGAAGCACAGACAATTTCTTTACTCATACTTGGGAAGTTTCCTGAAACAGTCATAAAAGATCTGTCTGAGGTCTCCCCTTGGAAGCAGAAGTGCAGACTCTTGGGGCTTGGGCTGGGATATGCCTCAGGTCACAGTGTGGCAAAGTTAAAATTAAATCTCACAGTCAGCCTTTCTTTCCTGAATAATCAACTATGGGTATTTTGCCTACCAATTGTTCTTAACTAGAAAGAACAATCTGTCTCTCTCTCTTTCTCCTCTCTTTCTCTTTCTCTCTCTCCTCTCTCCTCTCTCTCTCTCCTCTTTCTCTCTCTCTCTCTCTCTCTCTCTCTCTCTCTCTCTCTCTCTCTCTCTCTCCTCTCTCCCTCTCTCTCTCTCTCCTCTCTCTCTCTCTCTGCTTCTTTACCTCCACCCACATAAAGGACACTTGGAAGTATGCACAGGCATTTGATGTCACAATGACTCAGGATAAGGGTGTTTTGGGGAGTAATATCCAGAGATCTCGATGTCTCAGATAATCCTGTATTACAAAACACTAAGTGTCCCACTAAGGCTTACTAATGGTCCACAACAGGCTGTGTCCACTTAGAAAAATACAGGATTATAACTTTGTCTTACCTCCTTCTCTGAAGAAACCAGGAGAGGAGAGGAGAGTGGAGACCTTTGTCCCAGTCCTATCTCTGACATTACATCACTGTGGGACCTTAGAGAAAGCTTTCTTACGGGGCATCAGATACCTCGTCTATAAAATAATGGTTTAGCTGGGATGGTTGCCAAGAACTCTTCCAATTAAATATTTTAGAGCAGCTTCTTTCAGAGTATTGCACCACCTGGACAGCTCTTGTTAAGGGCTCAGCTTCCTGAGCCTCCCACAGCTCTGTAAAGTAAGAGTTTGGGAACAGGAGGCAGTGGCGTCTGTATCTAGTGTCCGCCCTCATCTCCCAATGATTCTAAATCACAAAATGTTTGAGAAGCAGGCTTCTAATATTCTAACTCGTTGAACTATAGTTGATCAACAACACTGACAGATTATAAAAGGGTAGTTCTCATTTTCCATTCAAAACTGCAGCACAGTTGTGTGATGTCAGGTTTGTCCACAGTGCAGTCTCACCATGCCCTTCAAGGCCTTGTGCAGGCTTCAGGCCCGATTGTTCAGGCATGCGGTCCAGGAGTGAATCAACTCAGGATCTGATGATGGTGGAGGCAGAGGGTCTCAGAGGGGGCAGTACAATTTTTTAAAGTTGTGAGGTGTTATGGCTTGTCTCTGGATACCACCTTTCAAATCTCACGTGGTCATAGATGGGGCTTTTTGCAGGTGGTTCGATCTAGGGTATGTGATTCTGAGATTGAGGATGTGATGCTGGGGTTGGTTCACTGTGCAATGCTAGGATTGAGGGCAAGACTGCTACCTCCCTAAGGGTAGGTAGCCTGGAGGAAATATAAGACACAAAAAGAGAGCTGCTGGTAGTGGGCGCTTGTCACTTGGAGTTTTTTGCTTATTGCCTTCTGCCCGCCCTGCCATGGACTGTTTCTAATTTGAGATGCACCTCTGCCATGCCCTTTGCTTGAAGCCATCTAACAATGGGCTGAAACTCTATAAACTGTGATCTCAACAAACTTTTACTCCTTTAACTTTGGCGTGAGGTATTTTGTCTTAGTAATGAGAAAACTAAGACACAACACTTCCTTCTCCAACAACTGAGAGGAGACAGCCTGCTCCTGTTGCAGGTGCCCACCCAGCACCTGCCTTCCAAAGCAGCTACCTATGCAAGAGCTGCAATCTCAGGCTGTATGCGCCAATTGCTGCCAACCAAAGAACTGCTTTCCTCAGTCTAAGTACTACCTTTAAAACCTCTCTCCATTTGCAACTCTAACAACTCTCTGATCTCTCTCATTACAGTACATAGGACTGGCAGCAAACGTGTGCAACACTCCCACTGAGAATGAATGGTTTGTCACTGTTGATCCTCAGAGATCCTGCTCTCCCATCCTCCAAGTCAAAGTTGAAGGCCCTCAACAGTATTTTAAAGCCAAAAGGCAAAGATACAGAGTTCACCTCTAGTTAGTTTGCTGGAGGGTGGTACTTTGAGATTGGAAATAAATGAGCAAATAAAGTATCAGGTAGATTGGTTTTATTCATTGAGGAACTGATTGTGTTCTAAGAAACCTTAAGAGATTTATTAGCTGACATTTTAGATGACCTTCAGGCCGACAGACCAGTAGTAATCACTATTTTAAATAATGCAAATCTTCTCAAGAGAATACAAGAAAGGAATAAGTTAGTTGCAGAGCATAAACTAAGGTCCCAGTTGAGGAAGTACCCTTTTCCAATGGACAGCAACCTTTCTGAGCTTAATTTGTCCAGAGTTTTATGCTACTCTACGAGGTTGGGGGAAAGGTTGTCAATAATATTTAAAAGATCAACATGTCTTTCCTGCTGCATTTCTTAGAAATTAATGGTGTGTATCCCTTTCCTTTACTTATTTCCAACAGGAAAAATCAGTCTTAGCATTTATAGTTTTGGGCTGAAAATGCTGGTTTCCACTCCGAGTAAATGTCAAAGAATATATACAGCCATCATTCAACAGTTTGATGTAAACATTTAATTACAAAAAATTAATTTACTCAGGGCAAAAAATAGTTGAAACAAAGGCCAAAAGACAATCTGTTGTCAGTGAGGTAGGGCCCGTTTTACACCTGTTGGAAAGCTTGCTGGTTATTAATCTGCCCTGACAGGAAGAAAATAGTTTCGTACCTGACAGAATTGATAAATGTGGCAAGTACTGGTCCTACATTTTAAAATCAATATGGAATGTTTTCAGAGCAAACGTGGATCAAGGCGGCATACCAAACACAAAGGCTACCAACTGGCGTGGAGACATAATTGTTTAAATGAGTTCAAAGGGGCAAATAAAAAGTAGGAGAGGGAAGATGAAGGGAGGAAACACTGATAAAAGGAAAGTGGCCTTGCCTGGCTTCAAATAACTTTTCTCTAATAAAATGTATCTTTGGAATGTGAAAGGGACTTGTTATAGTAGCAGCAGTAAAATGCAGGCTAGAAATTGGTTTTCAATGAGAGCTCTTTATGGTTAGTATGCAATTTGGAGCTAAACGTGTGAACTGTGTATCAGAACTGCACACAGCTAATGGATCCATTTAGTAACTCAATAAACATTTATTCAAGAATTCTGGAGAGTCATCGGTGAATAGAACAGTTTCCCTGCTTCAAAGAACTCTCAGTTGCATAAGTGACATATAGATTGAAACTTGCAATTCCATACGGCAAACACTGTGATTGAAGGAAGTATAGGTGTGGTGGGACAGATATTGGGGCACCAAAGCTGACCTGGCATATACAAAATCCAGTGAACCTTCCTCAAGGGAGGCAGAATCATGTACTGAATTGGAGCTGGACTCTGAAGTTGGATACATTTGTGCTCATATTCAGGTTTTGCCATTATTAGTTATGTGTGATTTTGAGCAAGTCACTAATTTCTATGAACCTTGGCTTCCTCATTTGCAAAATGAGAACAATAATAACCCCTACCCCAGAAGAGTGTGCAGATTAAATGAAGCGCCTGTCACCCAAGAAGTGTTCAAAAGAGAGATGAGTGCATGTTTATTCATTTCCTTCTTTGCTAAGCGAGGAATGCTGTAAATAGCAAGGAGGTGCTTTAAGGAATACACTCTAAGGGTTCAGCCATCATATTCTCACAAGGAGATACAAAAGAGGGTTTTTTTTTTATAGTCTTGCAATTAAGTTGCTCAACCAGTTCTAGAAAATGACACACAACCTGTGCTCACATCTATTGCTTTGTTTTACTAAAGGTGGCTATTACACTGGGGCCCATGGAAATGCTGCTTATTAAACACACATGCATGTGCACACATATGCACATACCACACAGACAAAAACATAAACACATGTGGCCCTAGGCATCACATGAGTTTCTTTCACATGTTCTATCCCATTAAAGTCTTACGTCAAACCTTGGAGAAAATTGTCACCCTCCATTTACAGATGATGATTAGGAAGCTCAGAGCAACGACCTAATTTCTTTCTGTGATGGCTAATTTTGTGTGTTAACTTGACTGGGACATGTCCAGATATTTTGTCAAAGATCGTTCTGTGTATTTCTGTGAGAATGTTTCTGGATGACATTTAAATTAGGGAATAAAACAGATTGTCCTCCATACTGTGGGTAGGCCTCATCTAATCATGTCAAGGCTTCAATAAAACAAATAAGCCAATCTTCCCTGTAAGAGGGAATTCTCCAGTAGACTGTGTTCAGAATTCACCTATACCACTGATAATCTTCAATTTCTATCCTGGCATACTACTATCCTGTAGTTTTAGGCTTGCCAGCTTCCACAGCTACATGAGCCAGTTCTTTAATGTGTGTGTGTGTGTGTGTGTGTGTGTGTGTATGTGTGTGCGCGCGCGCGCGCGCATGTGTGTGTGCGTGTGCCTATGCATGTGTGTTTCTAAAGAGCCCTCAGTAATTTATTTTATTGAATTTTAAAAAATCTACAGGGACTTAAATATTATGATCCATATTTAACACTCAAAACAATGAATAGAATAGAAATTGCGTAGCTTGCCTACAAGTACCAGTCAACTTGTACATTTCCCCTTTTTCAAACACTTTCAGGATAGCAGTTTAATCTTCCAGTTTATGTAGAATGAAATGTTACCAGTGGCTTAGAAATGTTATTGTTGGTACCAGTGCCACTACTAGTTTTAGATTGTAGCAGTATCTTTTTTTTTTTTTCCTTTTTATCGGTACCAGTGATCAAACTCACGACTGCCTGCTTACAAGGCAGGCACTTATGCCGCTGAGCTAAATCCCCAGCCCCATGATTGTAGCAGTATCTTACCAAAACCCTAATACCCTTTCAAGAACACGACATAGCACACAAAGATTTACAAAACAGACTATGGAATATAAATAAGAGTTATGGAGTAAGGACTATATAACAGTTCACAAAAGCTACACTTCATCCAATATTCATTTCTCCAATCTGAAAGCCTACTGTACATAGCCAAAACCAAATTCCAGCAATTAAACTTTTCCCCAGTGATGAAACTCTGTGTTCAGAGAGACATTTCTTGTCATAGGTTGGCAGTCTGGATTAAATTTAGCTCCCCGTGAAGTTACAAGACAAAAAGGGCACAACAGATCTCAACACAGTGAAGTAGCACCCTGGTACAGAGCGAAAAAGGGTCAAGTGAAACACGGGTCTGGATTTGGTTGATGATTAACTGGCAAAAAAGGTTTTTTAATCCAACATTTGTTAGGAACCTACACTTTTCCTGTCACAGAGAAGCCAAAGGCAAATAAGCAAATACAGAGCTCCTGATCCAGTATACATCACATGATGCCAAGGAACTCTTTCATAGGGGGAACAATATGTTAATCAATGACTGGGTGCCATGCCTGTGCACTAAGCACTGTCCACGGACAGTATATTGTGCTCTCCACCACAATACCTGCCCTTAAAATTACCAAGGTAGGGAGAGAGCACTGCCAGCAGGCCCCCACCACACCCCCAATTCTCCTTGAGTGGAGCTCTTTTACAATGACATGCTGTGTTTCTCTTTTAGAATCTGAATTCACTCCCTATCTCTGGAATAGCACACTGTCACTGGGGAGAGATTACTGTATTTTCAGTTCTACAAAGCAGAATGCTTAGGGGGAAAATAAGACAGACAGACACTATACTCAGACAAGCAATCTCTTTGGCCAGGATGCAAGGCAGCCAGAGGGTGCAATGACAGCCATCCATCTTCCCTAGCCCAACCCAAGAATAAACAGTCTTCTCTGAATATTAAAGGCCTGGAAACAATTTAGAGGGAAAGTGTGTACTTGCTTTCTCTCTCCTTTCCTATTCAATGAAATGCAATTCTGATGTTCAGAAAGGTTCTGACCAAGTAGATAATACAGCCACGTTGTTTCAAAGGGCCTGCCATGGCTTTTTATCCTCCAGAGCATCTAATACCTGTCAAACATTTTAGATTAAAATGAGAATGAAAAACACAGCCTCACTCAGCACTTCTTCAGCTCTGCAGGCAAGAAACTAAGATGGAAATCAGCCTTGGAGTTTAAAATCCACACTGCAACACCCTTTCCAGATGTGCCGTGCTGTCCCATTGTGTTAATCATCTACTACATTCATAAACGCGAAGGGCATTGGCTTTGGATTTGAGCATACCACAGACATGCTGCTAATATTGGGGCATCACTTCCCCTCTCCCAGTCTTAATTTCCTCTTGACACTTGGAATAATATATCTTTGCCCTTCCCCATAGGATTATAAGAATCTAATGAGCTCACATACCCCAGGGGTCTGGTGTAGGATAGACAGTTAACTAATAAATGTCTGTACATTTTACATCATCCATTTTACTTTAAAGATAGCCAGAGAGCAGAATCTTTCTTAGAGTTTATACTCCTGTTTTTGCCTTCTTCAGTCCAATAATTTAACCAGGAAATTCCAAAATTGCTGTAAGCCTTCCTTTGGCTATTTACTTCTTCATTAATGTCTCTTTTCTCTGCCAATTAGGCAGTGAGGCATCCATACAGCGTTAGTACAAACTGATCAAAGTGAACACATTGTGTCATCATTGAGAATTGGTATAATTTAGCTGATGCAAATCCTCCAATAATGAGAAAGTTTCATGTTCCACAAGAAAGCAAATCTCCAGTAATTAGCATCCTTTGTCATCAGCATTTTCTGGCAGGTTGGCTGAATGGCTTGGGTCAGAGATTGGCAGAGCTCCAAAGAGTCTACTGGGAGTTTAGGCCACTTAGCAGGCTGAAAGGAAATACTGTAGGAAAGAGGAAGAATTAGGTTTTCCCACATCAGGCCTAGAGTGGCCTAAGAGCCTATATACACTAAGACCCTAAATCTCTTCCTGACACTACCTCTCCTCACTCAACCTTCTTTGGTTCCTCTGTTAGCCTGCATATCTGATGCTAATTTATTGTGAGATTTGGAGAGGTCTCCTTTTTTACTCTTTACCTCAGTTTTCTCTTTAATTGAGTAATCTAGAAATAAAGCCAGGAGGAACTCTGAAATTTATTGGAATTGGGTTCTGTGATTGTTGTCATCCTACTCACCTCTAACATCACAATGCTCTCGATGAAACAGAGCCAACAGCAACAACTGGCTTCACATAGAGGTTGTCAGTGAGGCAGACTCAATGGCATACTGGACACCAGGGCTAGGAATCAGACAGGAAGCAGAGCAATGTTACGGACTCAGGCTGCTGCCATTTTTCATGTATAAACTCCAATCATCCACTGTCTCCCTGCATGGCTCTGCTTAAAATTGAAAGTGCTAGAATTTAGATCCCAGTGGTGTGCATTTAGGTTACCTAGACAGACGAGATTTGGAACAAAGTATAGGACAGAAGCAGCCTCCAGGAACGCTTTGTTTCAAGAGTGAGAAGACAGGTTTCAAAAACCTGATTAAGCTATGCATTTATTGATTGATTAACAAAACACAAATCTCCTAGCTTCCTACCTTGTATTCTGAGAAGATGAAGACTCCTAACCTCATTACAGCTCTCTGCCCTCTTTCTCCAGCTATGTCTACTTCTTCTTGTATTTAATACTGCGAAGGTTGACAGTTTATGACAGTTTCATAGTTGTTTATATTATCTATGCTTTTTTTATAGAATGGTTTTTCTATTTGATTTGAAATTGTTTACAACAAATTTGAATTGTTTCTATTTGATTTGAAAATATTTGACCTTTTAATTACTTTGTTTCCATGCCAGCCCAATTGATATCACCCTAATTCAATCTTCAGAAAATGCCTATGATCCCCCTGATTAGTGATATTATGCTGATAATAATTTGTACCCTTCAATCTTGTAAGTCACTTTTACTGAAAATAGAATCCTTGACTCCAATTTTTTTCTTTCCTAGATATCTTTTTTAATTAGTACATGCAGGTTTGCAGTATATAATTTTCACATTCATCTTATGGGATAAGTATATGTACTTAATATGTCTTAATTCTTTTTACTTCCTTTCCCCCACTTACTTTTCTCTTTGCATTTTTATATCCCTTTCTCATTTTCAGAGGATCTGTTTCTCTTTCATTCATTGTATATTTTATTTTTTAAATTATTTATATTTTGGACTTTTCAAGCCAGAGAAGATACGTGATATTGAAGCTTGGGCATCTGATTTATTTTAACATTATGGTCTCGAGTGCATCCATTTTCCTACAAATGTCTCAGATTTTTCCTTCTTTATAAACACATAGTATTCCATTATGTATAAGTACCATTTTTATTGCACTGTCTTTTGATGCATATATGAAGTACCTTCAGGACTTAGCTATTATGAGCTGTGCTGCCATAAACACTGGTGCACATATATCACTGCAGTATGACGTTTTGAGCATTTTGGTGGAAGATAGCTAGAAGGAGGATAACTGGGTCACATGGGATTTCTAGTTCTACTTTTTGAGAAACCCCTATACTGATTTCCATAATGGCTGTACTAGATTATATTTCCACCAACAATGTAGGAGGATTGCTTTTTTCATCACTTCCTTTCCAGCAACTTTTTGATTTCTTGATGATTAACATTCTCTTTGGAGTGAGACAGAATCTTAGTTTTGTTTTAATTTGCATTTATCTAATGACAAATATTTTTTCCTATATTTGCTGGTCATTTGTTCTTCTTCTATGAAGTGTCCTTTCACTTCACTTGCCCATTTGTTGTTCATTTCTTTTGTTTTAGGTGGTCTAATTTTTTTAGTTATTTAAATATTTTAGGTATTAGTCATGTCTGAGTAATAACTATAAAAGTTTTCTCATTCTGTAAGTTGTCTCTCCACACTACTGATTATTTTGTTATAAAGCTTTTAATTTGTTGTAATCCCATTTGTTGATTCTTGGTATCATTTCTTGGGCAATTGCAGTTTTGTTTAGAAAATTCTTTCCTACACCTATGGTTTCATGTATTTTACCTATTTTGTTTTCCAGTAGGCTCAATGTTTCCATTTTAATGTTTAGCTACTTGACCCACATTTATTTTAATTTAATACATGGTAAGAGATATGAGTCTAGTTTCAATATTCTGCAAACAGTTGTCCAGTTTTTCCAGTCTATCTTTCTTCAACATATGCTTTTGGCCCCTCTGTCAAACATCAACCAACTAAATACGTCTGGAGTCATTTCTGTATCCTCAGTTCTGTTTCATTCATTAATATATCTGTTTTCTTCCAGGAATATGCTGTTTTATCGCTATTGCTTTGTAATATTGCTTGCAGTTAGGTGTTCTGACACTCCCTGTTTTGCTCTTATTACTCAAGATTGCTTTTGCTATTCTGTATCTATTCTGACTCCATATGAATTTTAGGATGGATTTCATAGGATCTGTGACATGGTTACTTTTCTTGTTGGTGAGACAAAATACCCAATGACCAAAGTTAAAGGAGGAAAGGTTTATTTGCAAAAGTTTCAGGCTCCAAGACAGGATGGCATGGCAGAAGGGCAAAAAAAAAAAAAAAAAAAAAAAAAAACACGTTAGTTCTCTTCTGGTCCTTATATTTTATACAGGCTACCTTCCCTAAAGTGAGTGTAACACACATTCTTAATTATAGCTAGAACTATGCCAAGCCAATCAGTGGCCTGATTTAGTAGTCACACACCCTTGATCATAGCACCATACACTCTAGATCCAGCCACTTTTGGAAAGTACCTCACTCATGGCTGCATGAGGCTTTGGGGGACATATAGACACAAGCCATAACAATCTGCAAAATACAGTTTGATGTATGTATTTTCACTAAACTTAGCTGGATTGATTCTGAGTAACAACTTTGACAGTATAGCTATTTTGTTAGTATTGATTCTGGCTATGCAGGAGCCAGGGATATCTTCCCATTTCCTGATGTCCTCTTCAGTATCTCCTTTCTGAATACTGTAGTTTTCTTTATAGAGTTTTTTCACTTACTTGCTGTGTTTTTCCCAGGGATTTCATTTTTCTTGAAGCTACTGTGAATGGTATTGTTTTTACAATTTTCTTTTCACCAAGTTCATTGTTAAGATACACAAATGTTGATAAATTTTGTGTGTGGTCTTATATATTGCTACATTGCTTAAGTTGGTTATTAATTCTAGAAGTATTTTGATGGAATAATTTGGTCTTATATGTAAACTATCATGTCATCTGCAAGTGATTATTTGAGTTCTTCCTTTCTATATACATCCCTTTTATTTCTTTCTCATGCCTGATTGCTTTTGCTAATATTTTGAGTACTATGTGGAGTAGACCTGGTGATAGTGAGATTGTCTTGTTCCTGATTAAGAGGCAATGGTTTAAGTTTTTCCCCATTTAATATGATCTCAGCTGTGTTTGTTTTAAGCAGCATTAATAAAATGATATCCTTCTGTACTTACCTTTTTAAGGATTGTCATGAAGGGGTGTTAGATTTTGTCAAAAGTCTTTTGTGTACCTTTTTACCTTACTTCTGTTTATGTGATATTTTAAATACATTGTTTTAAATATGTTGAAACATTCTTGCATCTATGGGATGAAACCCACTTGGCCATGATGCATGATCTTTTTGATGATGTACTGCATTCTATTCACTAATATTATTTTTTTGGTACCAGGGATGAAACTCACGACCTCATGCTCGCAAGACAGCTGCTTACGCCACTGGGTTAAATCCCCAGCCCTTCACTAACACATTGTTGAGGATTTTTGAATCAAAGCACATTAAGGAGATTGGTCTATAATTTTCCTATTTACTTGAGTCTTTGTCTAATTTTTGAATCAGGGTGATGTTGGTTCCATAAATGAATTTGGAAGTACTCTATTCTTTCCAATTTCCTTCAAGAGCTTCAGTATTGGTGATATAATATACTTAAAGATTTTGTAGAAATCAAAAGTGAATCCCTCAGGTCTTGGGTATTTATTTGATAGATACTTTATTATTGTGTCAGTTTCATTGTTTGGTATTTGTGGTTCATATTTGTGTCTTGGGTTAGCCTTGGTATTTGTATGAGCCTAGGAATCTGTACATTTCTTCAAAATCTGCCAAGTTTTGAAATACAATTTTTCAAAGTAGTTATTATCTTCTGGATTCCAGAAGTGTCTGTTGTGATTAAATTTTTAATTTCTAATTGCATTAAGGGAATTCTTTTCTTTTTTGCTCTTGGTAAATCTGGCTAAAGGTTTGTCTATTTTGCTTATTTGTTGAAAGAACTATTTCTTTGATTCATTGATTTTTTGTCCTTTTTTAGTCTCAATTTCGTTGATTTTCACTCTAATATTTATAATTTTCATACCTGATTTCTGTTTGAGCCTGGATTGTGGCTGTTTCTCAAGTATCTTAAGATTTTTCATAAGGTCATGTATTCCAGTGCACTCTGCTTTCCTAATATGAGCACTGAGTGTGATGAACCTTCCTCCTAGGACTGTTTTAATAGTTTCTTAAATGTTTCAGTAAATTGTATAGGGGTTGTCATTCACTTCCAGAAATTTTTAAAATTTCCTTCTTTATTTCATTCTGTGATTCACTTTTTGTTTAGGAGTATGTTATTAATTTTCCAAGTGCTTCTAACATTTCTTTTATTCATTCTGTCATTGAGTTTTATTTTCAATGCCCAGTGGTCTGGTAGAAGACCTGGGGTAACTGAGATTCTTTTAGATGTAGTTAAGCAGGCTTTGAGGATTAGTATGTGATCTATTTTGGAAAAAAAATACAGCATGTTGCAAAACAGAATGTATGCACTATTGCAGTGGGGTAGAATTTTCTAGAGATATGTATTAAACCTATATGTTTAAAGGTGTGTTTCAGCTCTGATAGTTCATTTTTGAATTTTTGTTGATCTGTTTCTTGGCAAATGCAGAGTGTTAAAAATCTCCCACTGTGATTGGATTAGTATTTGTCTGATTTTTTTTATGTTCAGCAGTATTTGTTTTATGAAGATAGATGGGTCATTATCTGATGCACAAATATTTATAAATGCTATGTCATCTTGTTGGATTGTTCCCTTATATAGAATGCAGTGATGCTCTTTTGTCTCTTAAATAAGTTTTAGTTTGAGATTAAATTTGCTGAGATTAAATTTGCTACCTGTACTTGTATTGGGGGTACTGGTGCATGAAATAATATTTTCCATCCTTTAAACATAAATCTTTGAATATCTTTTTTGGATTTGACAAGTTTTTATTTTTTCTATGTAACAGGATGTTGGATTCTGTCTTGTGATTCAGTCTCCCAATTTGTGTCTTTTAATTAGAGAGTTTAGGCCATTAATGTGGTGTGATATTACTGAGATGTGTTGATTATTTACTATCATTGCATTGTTTCTGTTGGTAACTTCTTTGTTTTTGTTTTGTAGTCACTTTTCGTTGTTGTTGTCATTTAGTCACTGACCTTGTTTGGTGTTTACATTTCCTCTGGATTTTGAACTGTATTAGTTTCATTATTTCTGTGTAATATATTCTTGAGTATTTTCTGGAGTGTTAGTCTAGCATTCATACATCTTTTGAGCTCGTCTTTTTCATGAAATTGGTTTATTTCTCCATCTATTTTGAAGGGCAGCATTTCTGGATGTGGTAATCTTAGTTGGAAGTTGTTTGCTGTTAGGACTTGAAATACTTCACTCTGAGTTCTTCTGACCTTCAAAGTTTGTGTTGAGAAGTGTGCTGTGATTCTACTTTGTTCAACTTTATATGTGATTGTTTTCCTTTGACTGCTTTTAAAATTCTATTTTTGAATATCTTTCAATATGATAATAATATGCTTTGATGAGCTTCATTCATCATAGATGTTAAGTGTTCTGGTAGCCTTGCTCACTTGTATGTTGCCTTCTTTTCTCATGTTTGTAACTATTTCTGCTATGATTCCTATAAAATATTTGTAATTCCATCTATATTATCTTCTATATTTATCAAAATTAGGCTTAGATGATCTCCTTAGTGTCATCTAGTGGCTGTTGGGTCATCTTTTCTTGTTCTCTTTTTTTGAGTACTTTGTCATAATTTGTCATCTTGTCTTCAATTTCAGACATTTTATCTCCACATTTGTCATTTCTGAAATGTAGGAATTCTATGGTGGTACTTCATTTTGTGAAAACTTTCATTTATGAACAGTTTGGTTTGCAAATAGAAGCATTTAAATATTTGTTTGTTTGAAAACTCTACAGAAGATGATAAACACAACTGCAGCCATTTGTCCCACACAAACACGAATGTGGCCATCTTTCAGGGAATCAGGGAAGAAATTACATTCATGAGCGAAATTACTATTGTAAACAGATTTTATTTCAGGTAATTCTGCCTTACATCTTTTCAAGGATTCTATATCTTTGCTGAATCAGTCATTCATGTTTTGAACCCATATAGTTAGCTCATCTAATTTTTTACTTATTTCTCCCAAATTCACCTTAGGCATAATGAGTAATAATGCTGTGATCTTTCTTCTTTGAATTCTCCTAGTTTCTTTGCCACATCTATCAAATTTTCAGAGTTCTGTTATGTGGCATTTTGTTTCCTTTCAATTTGTGATCCCTTGCTCTGCCTTAGGAGACTTGGAAGACTTTGGGAATCTTCTATGGCCTTGCTTCCCCCATGATCCTATATGTGTATGTGGGGGTGACACAGGTTTGCAGTCTAAAAGAGAGAGAACTTGTGGTTTTATATGGAAATTTTTGGTATGTTGCTGCCTGCCTGTGAAGTATTTTTGGCTTTATATGTCCAATGGTAGTGTTTATCATTCTGTTATTTGATTTACATGATTTGGACCATGTTTTTATGTCTTGAAAAAGGAATGAATTCTGATTAGAACAGCATCAAAAATGCAATCGTGTATTACTTATATATGATAGTCCTTGGATTTGCACTTTCACTCTTTATCTATCACCTGTGCATGCTATGATCATTATTGTTAGCAGTCGTTCTTCAATGAGGTAGGAGAAATGGAGAGAGGAGAATAGATAGGAAAATGAGGAGAGTAAAACACCGAGGAGGAGGTTGATGGGATAGCAATAGATAAGAAGAAAAAGAAAATTTGGTGTTGGGTTTAGTGATAAGTGTTTTAACAAAGTATTTCTAGGGGCAAGAGTACTATATGGGAGAAGGAGATTTACTTTGTGATTGAGGAAAGCTTTGTGTTTGTTGGAACCTATTGGTCGGCAGGGCACCGACCTGTGCTAGGTGAGATACAGAAGATCCAAAGGGTTAGCATGTGGAGAATTGAGATTTCATACTAGAGAAGATAGGAATGACTACAGGTGAGCTAAATATGGGAAATTAAAAACTTGAGAGGGTTTGTATGTCTAGATAAAGAAATTAAGAAATATGGTAATAGTATTTCTGTGGCGGCTTGAGGTAAAGAAGCTAGTCTAGGAGCTGAAAAAAGGTAGAGAACCCAGATACCAATTAAATCACAGCAAAAGTGCACAATAACAAAAATCTAATGAGCACAAAAATGATAAAAGAGCATAACATAATCACATATAATAAAGCATAAAATGAACCAAGAAAAAAAATCCCAAACTTAGAAAATGTCCAACAAGAACACAATCTAAATAATCCAATGAGACAATGCATATGTGATTCATACTTAGCAGCTTTGCCAGAGAGGATGAATGTTCACACCCCAGTATCATATCTGATCTTTGCCCTGCAATACTGAAGCTAACTCAGCCTCAGCAATTCATTCCACCAGGTTGCAGGTAGGCAGGCAGTCTGATGCTGAAACACTTGGATTAGGAGCCCTTGCTGTATTTCTCCCTGGTTATTTTGGTGGAATAGACACGCAGATTCACTAGCACATAAGTGTTTACTGAGTCAGGATCACATCTATGCAGTCAAATCAGCTACAGAACTATCACTCAAGGCAGATTGAGTATTACGAGACCCAATTTTGTATTATCCTTAAACCTAGAGAAGAAACGTAGTTATAGTGTAAACATCAAGGCAACCCAGGTATTAACACATCACTATTATGCACCGACTGTAAATACTATGTCTCCTTTACTGGTTAAAAAAAAAGCATTCAAGGGTAATTTTATGGAGTCAGGTATCTAAAGACCAGTAAATCTTACAGTTTATATTATTAACCATGCAGGGGATTAAGGATACTGTAATGCCTTAGGGGGTGAAGGAGAAAAAGCGACTAAAATTGGGGTCTTCAACTATATAGCATGGGAAGAAGGAGGAAAGAGAAGGGGGTCACAAGATCCTAGTGGTGGTAGAGGTATGTTGTATATTTAGGTAGAAATAACATGAAAAACTGGTATGGAATTAGTGGTGAAAAGAGGAGAGGGGAGATTATAGGACAAATACAACTAAGGGGGGAAAAATTAAAGAGAAACCAATTAAAAGGAAGGAGAGGAAAGAAAAAAAGAAAGGATACAAAACAGGAAAAATAAGAAGAAAAGGTATGGGAAAAATAGAAAAGAAAAGGAAAATTCCCTTACCATCTATAAGCTAGTATGGAAGAAAAAGGAAAAAGGAAGCAAAATACACACATGCATGCATGCACACTTGCCCACACATGCACACACAGCTTGTGTGCTCATGATAGAAAAAAGGGGAAAAGAAAGGTAACAAATGGAAAGAAAATAATGAATAGAAAGACAATAATAGCAAAAAAAAGCTATCTGTTGGATGTATTTTTCTGAGTCTGCACTTACATGGCAGTGCTCAAGCACAGATGTGACTCTATTCATGTTAGTATATGAAGGAGGCAGCCTGACTCCAGACCACACTGAATGTGGACCTCTCCACACAGTGGGAACAAGGTGTCCATGCCAACCATGAAATCCTGTGTAACTCAGAAATATCCCAGCCTCTGACCATGGGAGCTGGGTCCGTGTTCACCAGCTCTAGCCTGCCAGTGAGATTCCCTCCAGCCTGCTCTGATTGCTGGCCATCTCTTATGGCTTCCCTTCACCCATCCATTCTGGGAACTTTGGGTGGAAAGCTCGGCATGGAGCCAGCTGGATGCACTGAATCTTTGGCTTCACCCTTACATCTTTACAAATTGCCCTCTCAGAGGCACACTGTTTGGCCTCGGAGGCTCTTTTCAATCAAGGTGGAAGCTGTCTTACCCTTAGAATTTGTGCATTTTCCTTGCACCTAAAATCAGCACCATGTGGATGCCACCAAGGTTTGCTGCCAGCTGGAGCGGTAGCCAGGCTTTTCTCTCTTGGCTGTAAGGATCCATTGCTTGGATCGCTGGGCTCTGTGAACCTGATTGTGAAGAAAGGCATCCTTACATTGCCGCTATTCTGGAACCTCATGTGGTCTCTGTCACCATTCTGGAGCATGGTGCTCTGGAGCTTTCTCCTCTGAGCAATTTCTTTCACTTTTGCAGTTTTGAAGTTGCAAAGGATGGAGACCTGCTGCTTCCTGGGATGCCTTGCGGCCATGTTCCTTATCTCTCTGTTTCTCCTCAGCAATCAAAGTCTCAACTCTGTCTTTACAATCCACAGCTTTCCTGGAATTTTCCTTCTGGCCAAACTCATAGTATTGTAAATTACCATGCTGAGCTCTTGGCTTTTGATTTGCAACACAAAGCTGGCTAAAAGCCCCAACAATAGCCATGCCACAGCCTCAACATTCGACTGCCTTGAAATTTCCTTTTCCAGATTAATCGATATATTGCCCCTTGCCTCAGTGTCAGGCAAAGTCTCTAGGAATGAGTAAAATGCAAACTTTCTGCCAAGCCATAACACACATCATGGGGAGTCCAGAAACTGATGTTCCAAACAGAAACCTCCCAAGCCTGGTCTTTACCATCAGACTTTCTATCAGTGTTTTGGTCTCCTGAGCTCTGACCAGAATCTCCTCTACAGCACAGCCTAGGCTGCTCCTGCTCTATGCATCCAGAGGAAATGTCCAAACCTTTCCAAACTCTGCCCACAAGCCATTTCCAAAGCCTCTCAAAAAACATGGTCAGGTATAGTCACAGCAAAGGACCCCACTCCTCGGTAACCAAATTCTTTCTGTTACTTTTTACTCGTTGCTGAGACAAAATACCTGATGGCCAAAATTGGGAAAGGAAAGGTCTATTTATAACAGTTTTTGAAGGTTTCAGGCCATACTCAGTTGGCTCCAAGGCAAGGTGGCATGGCAAGGCCACAGTTCATGGTGGCTGCAAACAGCAAGGCAAAAACCAGCAAAAGGGAGCCAGACATGCCTCCCTCCTGTCATTACATCACACCCTGGCTCTACCCCTATGTGAGTGTAGCACTGACACCATCAATCCAAGCACGAAACAATGAACCAGTCACAGATGCATAATGTAAACACATGAGGCCTGGGGGCCACTAACATAAACTATAACACCATGGTTATGACAGTGGTGGCTTTGAACAGTCACTCACCAGTTGTCTATGTAAGGACATTTTGAGAACAGTATCCTTTGGGTTTTTTGTGGCTCCCTCAGTCACAATGTGGCTCTGTGGGGGAAAAAAAACCTTCCCTTCCAATTTGTCTTCCCACAAACCAAAGCTGATGAGCTGCTTGCAGCCATGTGGCCTGTTGAGGGTCCCTTCTCTTGTCCATGATATGTTCTACTTCTATACCTTTTAGTTCTTTCTTTTCTTTCTTATTTTACTTTTTGGGGGAGAAGTTTTTTTGTTTCCTTTTTTTATGTTTTTGTTTTAATTTCCCTCTTGGTTCTTGAGGAATCTCCTTCCTCTGATTCTATTCCAAGCCACCACCTCCCAGACTCCAGGCATTGAATCCTGGAGAAGTTGAGGTGCTGGTACTCATGACTCCATTATTTTTTTCTCCATTCCTCATTTGTTGATTCTTGATGCTATTTCTTGTGCAACTGGGGCTTTGTTCAGAAAGTACTTTGCTGGGTCAAGAAGAGTTTTATCTAATTTATCTTCCAGAGGATTAAATATTTCTGTTATCATATTTATGTTTTTTAACTATTTTGAATTTATTTTTGTGTGTGGTGGAAAATATAGGTCTAGATTGAATTTTCTGCAAGTATGTAAGCAGTTTTCCCAGAACCATATTTAAAGAGGCTATCTTTCCTCCAACATATGTTTTTGGCTTTTTTCCCCAAAAATCAGATGACTTAGTGTGCCTGGGGATTTTTCTCCATGGTCTGTTCTATTCCAATGATTTACATGTCTGTTTTGTGCTAGTAGTATGGTGTTTTTGTCACTGTAGTTTGAAAGTGGGACTGTGATGATGTTCGCTTTACCCTTGTTGCCCAGGGATGTTTTTACTACTCTGAGTAACTTCTGATTTTGTACAAATTCTACAATTGCTTTTTCTAGTTCTATGAGGAATGCTGTCGGTATTTTTATTATGATTTCATTGAGTATATATATGAGCTTTGGTAGTATGTTTATTTTGACAATATTTACTCTTCCCATCCAGAAATGGGCTATCTTTCTATATTCCAATGCCTTCTTCAATCTCTCTCTCTCTCTCTCTCTCTCTCTCTCTCTCTCTCTCTCTCTCTCTCTTTGTTAGAATACTGTAGTTTTCATTATAGGCCTTTCACGGACTTGGAAAAGTTAAATCTTAAGTATATATTTTTCTAATACTATTGTGAATTATGTTGTTTTCCTAATATTTTTCTTGGTGAGCTCATTTTTGCTGTATAGGAATACTATTGATATATGTGTGCTGACTTTATATTCTTGAACATTGTTGATTTTGGTTTTTAATTCTAGTAGTCTTTTGATGTCATCCGCAAATATTGATAACTTAACTTTTTCCTATCCTATACACATTATTTTCATTTCCTTATTTGTCTGATTGTTCTAACTAATGTTTTAAGTACTACATTAAACCAGGAGTAGTATAAGAGGACATCACTGTTTTGATCCAGTTTTAGATTAAAAAGTCCTTGGCTTTTTCCCATTTAATATGGAGTTGGTCTTAGGTCATAAATGGCTTTTAACAGATTGAGATAATATCCATCTGCACCTATTTTCTTCAGGTTTTTAAAAATAATAAATTACTGGATTTTGTCAAAGATTTTTTTTTCTGCATCTACTGAGATGATCATGTGTTCTATTCATGCTTTTCTTTACACAATATATTGCATTTATTGATTTGCATATGCTGAACCATCCTCTCATCACTGGTATGAAGCCAATATGCTCAGAGGTTATTTTGGTGAGTCTAGTTGAGTCTTTTTCTGTTACCAGCTTCCAGGAATGAGTTTGGAAGAAATTCTTTCCTTTCAATTTTATTAAAGACTTTGAAGACCATTTGTTTTGTATCTTTTCTGCAGGATTTGTGGAAATCAGTGGTGACTCCATTGGATACTGGACTTTTCTGAGTTTTTTTTTTTTTATTACTGCCTAAATTTTCTTGCCCATCATTTTATTTACTTGGATTACTATTGGTAATTCATGTTTGTTTTGGATTGTGTTTATTTCTCCAAAATTCTCTATTTTGTGAAAGTACTCTTTTTCATAGTAGTTACTAAAGATATTTCTGGACTTTGACATTGTGTCTTGTGAATTCACATTTTTCATTTGTAATTGCATTGATATGGATATTTACTTTCCTTTTTTGGTAAGGTTGGTTGCAGGTTTGTTTATTCTGTTTATTCTTTTGAAAACCACCCCTTTGTTTCATTGATTCTTAGTATTGCTTTTTTTTAGTCTCAGTTTCATTCATTCTACTCTCTTCTTTTATGATTTTCTTCCTTGCACTACATTCTGTTTGAACTGCTCTTGTTCTTTTAGGACTCTGAGCTGCATCATCAGTTTTTTTTTTTTTTTTTTTTTATCTGATTGTGTTGTTTTTCTAATGTAAGCATTCACAGCAATAAATTTTCCTCTTAGGACAACTTTGGCTGTGATCCCTAAGTTCTTTTCCATTGTACTGGCAATTTGAATTTAGGAAATGTTTAAATTTTTTTCTGTGACTCGCTGAGTACTTATAAGTGTGCTATTTAATGTCCAGGTTTTTACAAAATTTTTGAGGCTTCTTTTGCAATTGATTTCTAGTGTCAATGTGATATGATTTAATGGCATACACTGGGCAATTTCATTCTTTTATATCTTTTAAAGGAGGCTTTATGGGCTAGTATGTAGTCTATTTTGCGGAAAGTTCCTTGTGCTGCTGAGTAGCAGAGCAGAATCCTCTATAGATAACTATAAAGTCCAATTGTTTGAATTTTTCATTTAGCTGTGATATTTGTTTGCTGTATTATTGTTTAATCTATTTGTGAAATCAGGTGTTGAGGTCTGATACTATGATTTTGTTGGTGTCAGTTTGATCTTTTATGTCCAATAGTGTCTGTGTTATGGAGTTGGTATTTGATACATATACACTTACAATTGTTGTCTCTTTCTGTTGACTTGTTCCCATAACTAAGAGAATCAGATTATTATTTGTGCGTGCTTTCTGGGTCCTGGTGCATGGAATATTGTTTTCTATCTTTTGAATTTTAATATGAATTTATTTTGGATTAGATGTGTCTCTTGAATGCTGTAAGCTATCTTGCTTTATTTTTTGATCCAGTTTGCCAATATGAGCCTTTTCTCTGGGGATTGAGGCTATTTACATTATTACTGAAAAGTATTAATTTATTATTGTCTTTTTTTGCTTTTCTGTTGTTGATTTCTTTATGTTTTCCTTGTTTAACTGCTCACCCAGTTTGATGTGTGCATTCCTTCAAACTACTCAATCTTGTTGGCTTCCCTGTGTCTGTCTATAATCTTCTTGAAATTTCTTGGGGTTTCTGGTTTTGTAGTTATGCATTTCTGACAATGTTCTGTATCACAAAATGCCTTTACTTCTGCATCAGTTTTGGATGAGTTTTGCAGGATATATTAGTATGGATTGAAAAGTGTTTTCTTTTTAGGGCTTGAAACACTCCACTCCAATCTCTTTTGACCTTTACAGTTTGTGTTGAAAAGTCTACTGAAATCCTACTGAGTTAATCTTTATAAGTGATTTTTTTTTTTGCATTTCTTGGACAGATTTAAAAGTTTTTCCTGTTAGACTTCCAGAATTTTGAGTATAATATGTTTTGGGAGCTTTTCCTGTCACTGTAATTATTTGATTTCTATGACACTTTCTTACCTGTATATTGAGTTATTTCTCCAACTGAAAATTTCTCTATGATTTCTGTAAAAATTTATTCCAAGGATGCTGCCTTCTAATTTTTTCTAACTCTAATTACTCTTAAAATGATCTTCTTTGTATCATATATAGTACAGTGATGCAGAAACTTTTGAAGTCATAGGTCGACCACCACTGACCTAGTTGCTGTTGGATCATTCTTTCTCACTCTTTTATTTTTAAAATATCTTTGGATGCATAATCTTTTGCTTCTTATCTGTCTTCTGTGTCTGACACTTTCTCCTCATGTTGTTCATTTCTAATTTTCATATAGTCTGTAGTATTCTTTATCTCTGGAATTTCTGTTTGGCACCTTTTCAAGAGCTCTGTTTCATTGATAATTTTGTGACTTGTACTTTGAATGGTTTGGGTCAAGTCTTCTAGTTTTTTTGACATCTTTAACCATTTTGATCATTTTGTTTTGTTAATCCCAATGTCTCTTTGGATTTTTCATCTTTGAATTCACTGTTTCTTTACCTGCTCTTTAAGAATAGCAGTACAAGGGAATGAAAAAAGCTGTATTTGACAGATATTCTATTAAGGTACAATTGGAATAGTGACTTCTTCTGGCTCTAAATGGAGAAGTTCTACAGCCAGGATGACCCAATATAGAGTCTAGGCTATGTTTACTCATATTTCTAAACATTAGACATGGATTGCCCTTAGCCCAAAAGTTCCTTTTGGTTGATGGTGATTCCCAGATAGGCATTCAGCTTGCAGTCTTTAGGAATCCACACTCTAGTTAGCAGAATGAATGTCACTGCCTCACTCTGGTGGTGAGATTTGGAGACCACACCAAACTTCTCAACCATTCTCCCCTTAAGCCTCCATCTGTTGCCTGCAAACAGTGTTCTCTTTGCATCTTTCCTATCAGAAGAGGACCTTGAAAGTAAATCTAGACTTTTCTTCCCTTCCATACAAACCTTTCTTATATTTGGTAGAGCATTTTTATGGGGTAAGTAGGTTTAATCTTAGTTTACAGCTAATGGACAGAGAAAAAGGAATAGTTCCTGTGTATTTTTGAAGCTTATTTCATTATTTAAGGAGAATTCTTCTGTTATTCAGTTATATGAAGATTAAAAGATGAAGTGGAGTCAACAAAAGAAATGAATCATTTGAGTGGCACGATTGCCATTCTGCAGTGATTTGAAAAAATTCAATATTGCCATTTAAATCAAATTCACTTTCATCTAGAGAAAGATGCTTGACCTTTTCCAGTGGCCACCTAAGTAGAAGGTCAGACACACTAAGAAAATGTCTCAACTATCTCTGTTTCCATTTAGTCTTTTAGTATTTTTTTTGTTTCTGTCTTTTCTGTATCTGACTTTTCTTGCACAGAAAATCTGTTTATCATTCTGCATCTATGTAAAAGCAAAGTAAGTATGTGAAAATAAAAATTCTGTTGATGTAATTTGTTGAAATAATGTATATTGTTTCTGTTCTTGTAAAATTATTGAGTGGACTAAGGTAAACTGTTGTATAGTGGTGCAGACATTAAATCACAACGATAATTTGACATACTACGTTTTATAAATATCGTTAAGTAAGGTAGCACTTCTCAAGCTGCCAGTTATAACTTATGAACTAAAAAAGCAAACTTGGAATGTGATATCCATATTTTGACCTTCTGTGTTCTAGGCATGTAGTATCAAAAGTCATTTCCCTAAACAGCCTGATTCATGGTAAATTAGGAATTGAAATTTCCTGGCCACTCCAAAATTCAAATGATTTGTCAACAATTTGGAAAAAAGAATGAAAGCAAGACAGTGTGAAGGTTAATTCTTTCTTCATTTGGTTTATGTTAAGAAACTCTCTAGAAAAAGTACACAATTACAACTTATAGAAACCTTAGTTCTAATTCTAGCTGAAGCATCTAACAAATTATGCATTTGTCTTTAATTAAAGCATTTCATGAATCCTAACTTTACACTGTTGGGCTGGAATTTTCTGCACTACGCTAAAGAAAAATGGTTCTTGTTCCAGGGAAAAGAGGAGATTGTTAGAGCACAAGACTCTTTTTTCTTCTTGTGAAATAAACTGATATTTTTACTTTCAAAACATCAAGTACTTTGCGAAGAAATGATCTGGTGATGTGCCCAGCACTCTCCTGGCTGTGAAAATGTTGACACATCTCTGAGACTTGACTACATCAAAAAGTTGTCTTCAATACCTGTCAACACATTATGTTTCTGCATCTCAGTTTTTATATAATGCAGCAAAACTATCCATGTTTGCTTTGTTACTCAGTACATTTAAGGAAAGAATGAATACAAAAAGTAAAATTGCATTGTTGAAATTTAAAAAAAATGCATTGTTGGTGATCACAGTAACTTCCTCCCTTGGTTTGAGCTAACACAGCCACTTCCGGCTTCCTTGAATCTCCTCCCTCTTAGGTTTCAGAGGCTCAACAAAGCATTTCTTTTTCCCAGGTGTGGGGAAAGACCCATATGAAATCAAGATATCCATGGGAGAAATCACCTTTCTGAAATTTAAGCTTCTTTGTGGGATTGGTGTTCTAATGTCTACAACCTGCCCTTGAGAAAAAGGAATATTGTTTGCTATGACTCACTTCAGACAGAAGAGGGACATCTTCTTGGTCTCATTTGACAGTTTCTCTTTTTCACCCTGCAAAGCTATAAACATCTTTTAAGTTGTGATCATCAACCTCTGTCCTACAGCCTCACTCATTTATTCTATTAAATCCAACACAGACCTCACCTTCGCTGTCCTGTCTTGTATCTTCATCCTACGATCTCCTGTTTTCTTTACAAATTTCATACCTGTGACACTTTCTTATGAATGTTCATGTTACTTCCTGCCTTATATTTCTCATATTTTTGAGCTCATTGAAGAATAGGATAATAGTAGTAACTCTTTCACAGTTAAATGTTTAATAAAGATTAACTTTAATCATTGTTGAAAGCTCAAACTCTCAAGATGCCCAGTGCAAAGCTGTATATCTGATGCATGCTTTCAAGTCATGTGTCATTTAAATTTACCCACCCACATGATGATTTTAAAGTCCTACTTAGCCTTTTGGAACAATAGAAACCCGCAGAGCCTGTGGCTCTTTATTTACCTGTCATACTCCATCTATACATTATTTGTTTCAGTCTCTTCATTAAGGGACTCTTTTTCCCATGTTTTCTCTTAATTTGTTTTGCACATGGCACTCCCACTCCTGAGCATAAACTCTATCCTGTCTCATATGTCATCTTCTTTAGTTCTGAGCTTCAATATCATTTTTTCTATGAAGTTTGTCATTGCCCACCAGGTACCAGTTAGATTTCCTTTCTTGGCACTCTTCTAGGACTCACCATTGTACAGTGTCTAATTGCCTGTTTATCTGTGTTGGTTTTCCACTACATGACAGTCTCTGAAGTCAGCAACATTTTCTGTTTCATTTAGTATTTAATTCTATTGTTTGGCTCAGTGTTTGACACATAACATGTGCATGATAAATAAATGAAAGTTGTTTCAGTAACACCATACTACCTACAACAAACAAAAAAATACAGCCCTTTTTGTGAGCTACCCTAGAAATTCATTTAAGTCTGCTATCAGAAAATTTGATATGGGAGTATATGCCAGCCTATACTTTCCCAGGAAGGACATTTATTCATCCAAGGTATGTATAAAAATAGTCTTTAGAGCCTCTTATAGCTCTGGTAGGCTGTAGCCATTACCAATCTCTACCTCTCTTATTCTGCCAAATTGCTTGATTCCCACCAGTTGAAAGCAGTGTCAATACTGAACCACAGGATCCTCCTCAGAGAAACAATAAAAAAGGAGAGACAGGAGAGAACACAAAAGAGTCAAGCTAAATCCTTTCATTTGTCATAGGATTTTCTGTAGCCAGAATTGGTCAATAGCTTGGCACTTCACACAGCAGAGCCTTGTATTCCCTGATACCTTGTTGGAACATGAGTTAAATAATGACTAAGGGAAAAGTGCCAGCCACTGAGTTGCCAAAAGATAAAATTATCGTTAAACCTGGTGTGCTAGAAAAAGCAGATCTAATTGTGCCTGATTCTATTTCCCCTGCCATTATTTTCTATAAAGGAGACTTAATAAATTGCGTCTTTCCAGGAGTTGACCTATCCTGCCAGAGAATTGACATCTTAGAGCTAGAAAGCCTGACTATGAACCACTTTGGAAAATTGAAGGTGAATAACTAATATGTCCTATATATTCCACTGCTAGAATTTAGAGTTTCATTAAAATTGGAAAGAACTAGCAAAAGAAGTCACCACCACATTTTGTGTTGAGAATTGTTATGGAATTTCAGTATCAAGAAATGTGTGTGTTATACAGCACAACTTGTGTTGAGAATTCTTAGGGAGTTTCAATACCAAGGAATCCATGTGTCACATAGCAGATGAGCCTCAGGATGCATTTGATTGATTCTCCACAGCAACGAACTTGCATAATCAGGTGGTGTTGCTGGAGATCTTCTATTGCTTTGGAGTTGGAGAATCTAAAAGTCTGCAGTTTGAATTTACCCTAATCTAGTGGGTTTGCACTCTGTCGTATACCAAGGATCATCTCAACAGATAGAAAAGATTTTTGTTTGGCATTATAGTTGAGCTTAGTGGGAAAGGTAAAGAACTGTGGATGAATATGCATTATTGACTTAGTTTCCTGATAATAGAAATATTCTAGAATCAGTGACAGGTCAAATATGGGAACAACAAAAGATAGGTAGAGGCACTATCAAATCCCTAAGACTTTGGTTCCAATTCTGGCTCATGTGCTCAGTTTTTGTGTGTGATCATGGGTCGTCCTTTACTCTCTTTGAACCACAGTTTCTTCTTTTGTACAATGGAGGATGGTAGACATTTCAGATAGATCTACCTCTATCTTCTTTCTAACTCTCAATAACCAATAAGTCAATTAGTTAAACGTCTTAAGGCTTAAATCAACACAATGGAATTTAAGGCCCAATTAATAGAATGGGCAATTCAATTCTGCATTTAACTTTGGATTTGGCTACATTTCACCAAATATCTATAGATTTGTATCTGTGTATGTGTGCATGTGCACTCTTTTTGTAGATGCTCGGACACTAGATGTTGAATGTGTAACTCTGATTTGCACTGGCTGTGATGAGTTAAATGAAGGACTATTTGCATATGTATCTCTTCTAGAGAAATTTGCATAATTTAGTTATATTAGAATCAAGTCTCTGATGTTTATATTTATATTCAGTTACCTTTCAAACTACAGAATAACTAATCTGAACTTTAGTATCTTTCAGTGTCATCTGAACTAAGACTATTCCAAACTCAAAAGAGAAGAAAGCTTTCAACCATACTGGCTTTTCCTGGAAATCCTAATATTTCCTTTTTAACCAAACGTGGAAATATAGTTTAAATGTGTCTCAATTGGGCTCTATCTAGGAAGCAAACACTAAAAGAGAGTTAGCAGTGGAAAGGGTAATTTCAAGCCCAGCTTGGGTAATTTAGTGACTTAAGGAGACCTTATCTCAAAATAAAAAATAAAAACGTGCTGGGGTGTAGCTTTATGGTAGAGTATCTCTAGGTTCAAATCCCGTAATTTCATCAATCTCTCAAAATGAAGATCACTATTCTGTAATATAAATGTGCACTAATAAATGTGTGTAAGATGACATGAGCACATGGAGAATTTCCTATAGTGATGATAGGGAGACCTCATACAATAATAATGTCACTTTTCAGTGTATGTTATCAGCACAACTGTTTTAACAATACCAGTGAATTATGTGTAACTGTAATTAAAATGTTGCCAAGAACTCTGAAAACTAACATATCTTGGATCAACCCACAGAACATTTATTGCAAAAAAATCACTGAATCATAATAAAAAATGTAAGATTGGTGGCATTTTAATTCCATGTAGCTTGCTCCCTTGTTAAGAAGTGGCACTAATGCTTGGCATTCCCAGAAAAGGGAGGGGCTTGATCTTCACATACTTGAATCATACTTTCAAATCAGAAGTATGATGCCCTCAGCTCCATTATCCCTCAGACTGCTTTGGCTATCAACAGTGTGTTATGCTTCTATATGAATTAAAGAATTTTGGGTTCTTTTT
This sequence comes from Cavia porcellus, assembly GCF_034190915.1. Taxonomy (NCBI): domain Eukaryota; kingdom Metazoa; phylum Chordata; class Mammalia; order Rodentia; family Caviidae; genus Cavia; species Cavia porcellus. The sequence continues at coordinate 104,281,797 of NW_026947486.1, read as the reverse complement.
CTGTTTAAAATGCAATTGGGATTTATTAAGGATTGCATGAAATCCATAGATTATTTGGGGGAGATATGGACATTTTAAACAATATGAAATCTTCCAATCCATGTGAGATACCTTTTTATTTACATTTGTCTTCCTTATTTTATCAGTGTTTTGTAGTTTACATTGTACAAGTCTTACAACATCAGTAGTTGTCAGGAAAGAATGTATCAAAACCAAAAAATACAAAGTTTCTTTGTATAGTCCTTCAGGCAGGTGCTTCTCCTCTTACTCTTTTATACTCATTAAGTTGGCAGATAACTAATATTGAGGAGGTTGTGGAGAAACTGGAGCCCTCATACAATGATAGTTATAACACCAAATGGTACAGCAGCCACTGTGGGAGATAGTTTGGCAGTTCCTCAGAAAGTTCAGCATGAAGTTATATGACCCAGTAATTCCACTCCTACCATTATATGCAAGAAAACCATAAACCCATGTTTACCCTAGAAAATGTACATGGATGTCTATAGCAGTCTCATATGAAAAGTCCAAAAGACTCATTGTTAGATTTCTTTTCCCTCAAGTACATTTGCAGACATCATCTGTTTGTTTGTTTTCCTTAGTTTATTATTTTCTTTGAACACTAGACAGCTTCATTTTTCTCAGACAGAGTGACTCCATTTAGTACAGAGGCAAAGGCGAATGTGAATTATCAGAATCTCATCTCAGCAGTTAACACACTGAGCCTGGAATTCTCAGAGACAACCACAGCTCTTGATATTTGCCATGAGTGTCTCTCCTGATGCCAAGAAAAGAACGGGTCTGTGTTAGTTTTTGTGTCTCTTCATGTACATAGAATAATGTCCCTTTCCTCCAGGGATCTCACTGATGCCTACTGTCCCTTCTTCATATTTATTCAGATTTAAGCATTAAATAGTCCGGCCTTGTGGTTTTCAAAGGAGAGTTTGTGTCATTTCAAGTTAAAGATGGTAATGAAAAATTGAGAAGTGAGCTGTATAAAAGGGGGCCAGGACAGAAATAAACAGCACTGTATGGACTGTAATTCCCGAACATGACTTAGTCATTGTGGTAAGAATGTGAAAACATTAGCATGCTTAAAATAGAGCATTGCGGATTGGACATACGCAGCAGCCTCCAAAGTGTTAAAACTGACAATATTCTTTAAAAATTGAGTGAGACTTTGTAATATAAGATACCCTTTACATTTTCTTCCACTTCAGATTAACAACAGGTCTTGTCCTCTGGTTCCAGGCTCCCTTCTGCTGTGTCATCTTGGGACAACTTTCTATTTAACTTTCAGGAAGCATCCACTTTCTTGATTCTCTACATGGCCAGTGGGAAAACCAGATTCCATGGCTGCTCTTCTTCTGTGCTCACCCTTAAATACTGAGGACATCAGGGCTTGATATCGGCCCTGACATCTCTTCTCTTTCTGACACACTCTCCGTAGGCCGAGTCATCGAAACAAGTGGTTTGAATATTAAGCATTAACTAATGACTTCTGGAGCTATACTGTTAGCCTTTATCCTATTAATCAGTGACTCCCAAAACATCTTGTCTCACTTCTCCATGCCCTCTTTGTGTACCTCACTGGTAGTCAAAACTGCCTTTGGCCAAAAATAAAACTTGAGTTTCAATGTTACCCCAAATCCTGCTTCTGTCCTAAGCTTTCCCAAATCAGTGAAGGATATAACTATCTCCACAGAAGCTAATTAAAATCCCCTGGTTTGTCCTATTTCTTCTTTCTGTCCAATAGCAGCTTTGATTGACTGGACCTCCGAAACACTTCCACTGCTGTCCTTTTCTAGTCTTATTTCCCTACCCAAAGCTGCCATCAGCTCTCACTTGAATTGCTTAGTAGTTAGTCTTCCTTCCATGCCTCCTTTTTAGCCTAGAATCCCCTCTCCACATGGCAGATCACATTTTTTCAAATGCACATAATTTATGCTACTCCCCTGCTTAAAATCCCCCAGTATTATCACCTCAAAGTCCTTTCTGCTTGCTACAACGTGATCTGATCACCACGTGCCTGCCATATGCTGTTATCACTCTTTCCTTGTTCATTATTCTCTGGCAACCCTGGCGTTTTTGCTCCTATAAAATGCCAGGATTACACCTGGTTTAAGGCATTTGACTTTGTTATTCCTTTTGGTTAGAATAGTCATCTGCTCTCATGAATGTGTTTCTATAAACAAAGTTCTATTCTAATGCAACTATATCCATTTGTTTGCTACTGACCAGTTGCTTGTGTTACAATGGCAGAGTGGGCACAGATCATCATATGACTCCCAAGTCTTTTAAGAAAGAAGTATGTTGATTCAGGGTGGATATTTACGTTGTCCACATCTTATTTAGATCTCTGGTCTGATAACACTGCCTCAAAGAAATAAGTTCCCTATTCCACACAGGTACTCTTTCACATTATTCTCCTAATTTCTCCAAATTTCTATGAAATTATCTTATTTATTTTATCAGTTGCTACTTGTTAATCCCACTATATTATTTTTCTGCTATGTCCTGCATTGGTCTCTACTCTGAGCATTGCATCTGGTGCATCAAGTCCTCAGCAAATACGTGTTGGATAAATTGATAGTTGGATGTATTTGAGACGCTGTTTTGATCACGTCAGGCTGCTACAATTAAAATCCCCAGACTGGATAATTGATAAACATAAATATATTACTCAGGGCTCTTTTTTTTACCTCAATTAACTTGAGCACTCACCGTGGGGCCACATATACCTTAGTGAACTTGATTTTATTTATGTTAGTTTATTAGTACACATCTGTAGTACACATTATTTACATTCTTTGTGGGAAATTGGTACATACACAAAAAAGCTTCTTAATTTCCTTTTTATCCCTTTCTCCTCCTTCTTTCCCCTTTCCACTTATCTCTTGATCATCTTCCTTGTCTTGTGCATGTTAGAGACACACATTTATATTCATTGTGTGGATTTGGTAGATGCACATAACACATTTCAATTCCTTTTGTATTCCTTATCCCTTTCTTCTCTACTCCTTCTTCCATTTCTCAAACCCTTTCCCCACTGAGAATGATGACACACACGGCTCATATCTAGCATATATAAAGAACTCAAAAAATGACTTCCCCCCAAACAAAGACCCATTAAAAATGGGCAAGCAAAAATGAATAGACACTTCACAAAAGAAGTCCAACTGACAAAAAAATACATGAAGAAATGTTCACCATTGTTCAGAGTTCTGAAGCCTGAGAAACCCAAAAATCAAGGCACCAGCAGATCTGAAACCTGGAGAGGGCTGGCTACTTGTAGATCTCACCATTTATGTGTCCTCACATGGCAAAGGGCAAACAAGTTTCCTCAGGGCTCTTTTACCATGGTACTAATCCAATTCATGAAGGTGGAGCCCTTATGACATAATCACCTTCTAAAGACCTAATATTTTAACAGCATTACATTAGGTATTTGGTATCACGATGTGTGATTTGGAGTGACACAAAAGTTCAGACTGTAGCTAACACCAACCAGTTTCCAAAGGGATAGCTCAAGTTAGGTTTCAATGTATATATAATCATAGTTTCCTTAGATCAAACTCATGTATAAATGTGTTCTCAAGAAGAGGAAAACCTCTTTAAAAAGATAAATGAGCATAAAAAGATAGCTGACAAATCACTGTGTGGTAAAAAGCATCTCCAAATTAATTTATAATTAATCGAATCCTGCAGGATCAATTTTTTAAAAGTCTTTTTTGAGAAATGACTAGGAAAATCAATTAGAAAGTTCCCAAAATTGCTCAGCTACTTCTTCCATTTGTGTGGAAAAAAATATTAAGATAAAGTTGTTGAATTCATGTCAATCAGCTGATGAAAAGAAGTTGTGGGGGGGGTTGTGGGTGTTGAAAAATGACCCTTTTAATAGATGACCCCAAATTGGCTGCACTATGTCATCAATTCACTTGTTTGGCATTATGTTTGCTGCTATCTTTGTGGTGACGTACTTTCTTGAACCAATCTCCCTCCCATCCTGAAGTTACTTTCCTGCCAGATGCTGCAGTTTGGCGACTTGTCTTTGAGCTCCCTCTGCTGGTGCGAAGGAGGCTGCAGAGTTGGCCTGTAACATAAACAAGATAAAAACAATTACATTAAACAGGAAGCTTTTTCTCTGTTTCTGTGCAAGAAAATTCAAATGATTAATATATTGCAGCGAAATTAGCAACATGGCATTTATCAGGCACATCCTTAATGAATGATTCTATCAAATTCATTTTAAGATTTTTTTTAGACAACCTGGATCAATGTGGTTATCTTTACTTTCCACCTAAATATTGAATTTGTACAAAAGCCTGTGCCCTTGCCCTTAGGGTCTGGTTTGAAAATAATCAGATGTGTGCAAATGTGTTTCCAAAGCAGCAGAAGGCTATTGCTGTGTATGTTAATGCGTCTGCCTTGTTCACCTGCTTTCTTTTAGACTCCTTTAAAAGAGTTTGACATTTTAAGAATTGCCATATTTAGTATACCTGTCAGCATGATTTTTTTCCTAATGACTGTATGTTTAATAGAAAACATGCATTAAAATCCCTAATAAACTTAGACAACCCTGATTTAAGGGTGTTTAAGAGTTGTAAGTTCCCTCACACGCAACTGTTTTGTCCTGACTATTATTTTATTTAACCTGTTCTTCAACTGAACACTGTTGGTGACCTTGGGAAAGGGGTTAACTTCTATGGATTTGCTTCATCATGTACAGAATTAAGGGATCATCTCTAATGATGTGATGATTTTATGTTAATTGATACATGATTCATAAAAAGGTGGCCCAGTAAAATTTGTCTAGTAAAGACTCATGTGAACACTGGAACTTCTTTATGTTACATTTCACAACTGGGTGTTTTATTGTGTTGACATTTGAAAGAAATATGCAAACAATGATCTTTATGGAAAATTGGACATTTTGAGCAGTACGACTCAGTTGTGTATGTGTGATTTTTGAACACTTTCTAGGGCAGCAGAAACAGGCAACATAATGTGAAAGGGTGAACATGAAAGAATAAAAGAAAGTGAACAAGAAAGGATCTGAAATTGTTGTTTTCTGCTTGAAACTTGCCTATGAGTAGAAGGAACTTGGTACTGGAAACCTTCTTTGAAGTTGCTGATTCAACAGAGTAACATTATCAATAAGATTAAAGTGTCTTCCTAGGAAGCAGCCACCCCTAAATGCAATCTGTACAAAGTAAGTTATCAGCTGGGAAGTTATAACTGGTTCTATAAATCTATTAAAATAGGAAGGATAATGTAATGGTAAAGGGAGTCATTCAACTGCAGAACAAAAGAGTTGGAGTTGGTTTTTGTCAGCATCTCTGGCTATTTCAAGGGAACTAGCATCTTGATCAGTTAACACCTGGTTTGGAAAGAGGCAGAAAGATGGGGTATTCATTTGCCGTCAGATATTATGACATTTTTGCATCCTCCCTCAACCAACACATTATACTCACAAAGCAAACTTTAGATCTTGTGCTCTCATTTCTTGGAAAATGTTAAGTTTACTAAACAACAGGGACATTTCAAGTTTTTTTGTAATTTATATTTGTAATTTTTATTAATAGATTCACTGTCTGATTAACCAATAATTCCAACAATTTAGTTAGTGAGAGGAGAATCATTCCTTTAAGAGGTGATCTTTACCATTGCATAAAAATAATACTCAGAAGTCATAGATCAGACCTTGGTGACGTTCCTCAGAAGGGGTTATGTCGCCTACAGTTCAGGTTAAACTACCTATCAAATTCCAACATCAGGAATAAATAAGGGAAGTTGTTCAACTTGGTTCTAGGAGAAGGAGGTTGAACTGAGATACTAGCTGCAACCTTAGCCTCTCTTTTCCCCTCCTCTCCATTGACTTTCAACTTTGCTTATCTCTGACCATTGCATTCTCATAGGCTGTCTTGGAAACAATGTGAAAACATTTTTCAGTACCCTTAAATAGAATAATTGGACCTATTGGACCCAAGTATCAATTAACATTGCCATCTTGGTACATAATACAGTTTTGGTTCATGACCTCTTGTAACTAGGCAATTTAATATTACCAATATCTTTCTTCATATTGTCTTCAGTAATAGCAGTTACCTTGCTAAATTACAGTTCTTGCATAATCAAAATAGAGATTTTTTTCATTCTTAAGCTCTACTAACTGTAGCATGTGTCGTTAGGAGCTAGCAGGTAATATACAATAAGACATTTAGCTGTGAATATTTGAATTGTTAAGTAACTACCTGCAGTGAGTCAAATGGTGCCCCATCCTAAACATGTCCATGTCTTCACCTCAAAATGCACTCGGAAAAACAGAATGAAGATGTAATTAAATAACTCTATGTGGAACCATCCTGGATTACGCAGGCAGGTTCTAAATCTCCAGCAGTACTTATAAATGATATGCTAAGCAGAGACACAGGGAGAAGAGAGAAAGTTCGTGTGAAGAAGGAGGCAGAGATAGGAATTACAAACCAATAAGCAAAGGATGCACTAGCAAAGAATCAGCAGAAACTTGAAGAAACAACAAAGAATTTTTCCCTGCAGCTTTCATAAGGAATGCAGCTCTGGTGGAATCTTGATTTTAAACTTGTGACCTCATGAATTGAGAGGCAATAAATTTTTGTTGCATTAAAGTACTGCACTCATGACAATTTGTTATAATAGTCACTGAAAACTAATAAGGAAGCCCACATCTGCTAAGGTGTTTGGCATTTGTCTACCTTCATTGTGCCGTCTTTCTTGGAAAATATCAGTGACATGTGAATATCCCATCTAACATCAGCATCTAAATTTGGTGGGATCTCCAGCTCCAGTCTCTTTCAGTTTCTTTTCCCTTAACCAAACACCTGTAATAATAATCAGTGGATTAGCCCATGATGAATTTATACTTGACTTACTGTCTTATTGTTAGGTGGTAGGACCTGGTCTGCAAACCCTGTGGCTGTTGGCCTGGAAGGGTTTATCACTTTCTAGCTTCAGCTCCTCCCTTCTCTCTCTCTCTCTCTCTCTCTCTCTCTCTCTCTCTCTCTCTCTCTCTCTCTCCCCCTCCCTCCCTCCCTCTGATTACCACTGACACCTGCTTCTCTACTGCCATATACCTCTGCCTCAGAGCTACCTGATTATGGGCTGAAACTTCTACAAACTGTAAGCCAAAACAAACCTTTCCTTCTTTGAGTCACGAGGGTTGGGTAGTTAGGTATTATATAGATACTATATATCAAGGATAAGAAAGTAATGACGCTAACCTGTATTCTGTATCTCTGTCTCTGTCTCTGTCTCTCTCTGTCTCTCTGTCTCTCTGTCTCTGTCTCTCTCTCTCTCTCTCTCTCTCTCTCTCTCTCTCTCTCTCTCTCTGTCTCTCTCTCTCTCACTCCCTTGTTATGTAGCCCAAACTGTCCTCAAACTCACAGCCATCTTCCTGCCTCATTTTGGGTTTATGGGATTGCAGGCACATATCACCATGCCTGGCTTAAGTACCATCTCTTAAATCTCAAATGTCAACACCAATCTCAAGTTATATTCATACAGTTCTCTTACTTTCTTTAAAAATGTTCTTCAGCCTCACTGAAAGACAGGTCTGTTTCAGTTTTCTCTCAATATTTGATTTTTAATTGCTTTCCTTTAATTTCTTTTTACTCTCAGCATATAAGCATGTTCCCATGTCTTCTAATCCTAAGGAAAATCTTCCAGTTATCACTGTAGTCAGCTCTGCTGTCTGAGCTACTGTATCTCTTTTTCCCTTCTAAGCAAAACTTTAAAGACTAACCAATATTCAATATTTACTTCTGTATCTCTCATTCCTTCCTGAAATTAACTCTGCAACACTTCACTTAACCTTCTTTTACATATGGAATCCACATGTCTTTAATTTTCATGGCCAATATGAGGACATTTGATTTTTGATGTCCTTTTTAATACTCTTTTCCCTTGGTGTATGTGAAACCTGCATTCTTGTGGTAGCCTTATCTCTGATCATATCTTTTTGGTCTTTTTTTCATTTCCTCTCCTTGGCCTGTGTGCTCTTCAAATATTGCCATTCCCAGGAATATCATCTTGGCTTTCTCTCCATCGCTTTTCTTCACTTAGGAAAGCACACAGAATTGATGAACGTGAACTTCCAGGATTTTAACTTTCATCCATATGCTGTTTTTAGTTGATGACATTACCTCCTTGTTCAATGAGAACATAGACACTACCAGATGCAACGCTATTTATCTTCTCACCACAAAGTCTAAAACCACAAGTTCTCTAAGCTACATTGCAGACAATATGTGTCCACTTAAATACATGTCTTCAAACTCACCCTCAACTGAAGTTAGTCTTGGCACTGACCAGCTTTTCCTATTTATCTTTTCATTAAAAAAAATTAATCCTATCACTGCATACACAGTGAGGACAATAAAAAGCAGGAAAATTCTTGTTCGTGCTGGACTTACACTCTAGAGTGTACTGGTATAGGGTGGGAAGAACCAGTGAATAAAAAGACATATCCAAAGTGATGGTACATACTAATAGGAAAAATAAAGCGAGACATATAGGCACAGAAAGTGTTTGTGGAAGGTATAGTTCAAATATACTTTATTTATCGAAGTTACTAAGGTATAAACATGGCATTCTACCCATAAGTACCTTGGCGTATATTTCTTTAAAATAAAATATTTTCTTGCATAGTAACTGCTTGCATTCTCAAAACCACCAAAAACTAACAATTGTTATCATCAGTAAATATTCACAGTTCCCTAATTACTTCCATAATTTCCTTTAATGTGGTTTTTTGTAAACCAGGATAAACTCAAATGCTATGCATTGTGTTTGATTGCTGTGATTCTCTCAGGCCTTGTAGTGTAGGGTATCTCCAATCCTTCATCTTTTATTTATATATAGTATTAACTTATTGAAGCATCTGAGCTAGTTATCCTGAAGAGCTTTGTCTGAATATTTCTTGTGCCATTTAGCTTGTTCCTTCATGCATTTTGGTAAGCTGTAAATTGGAAGTAATAGCCTGACTAAATTGAATTATATTTAAAGGAACCACTAGAGAAGACTTGCTGGAGAATATGTTCTGAGGTGAGAGTGAGGACAAAGAAACCAGTTAGGAGTCCATTGCACTAGTCCAGATGGGAGATCATGATGGTTCAGAACAGAATTGCAGAATTGTACTTGGTGAAAAGTATTCATGTCCTCTATGTGTTTTGAAATAACTGACATTGGGTCCAACATTGCTACACACGTTTTCAAGAATAAGAGGAGAGAGGTCAAAAGCAATTTCATGGCTTGAGGATAAGTGATTAGTAAGATGGACTCCTTGTTTGTGGCTACAGAGAAGACTGAGGTAGGAGCAGATTTGGATATAAAACAAAGGAATGATAATTTGGAAATGATAGCATTCAAAGTTCACTTGATACCTTAACACCTCTCTCTATCTTCTAAATTAATGTTAGCCTCCTTAGCTCCATTGTTACTCACATAGCTATAAATCCTGTCATTTTGACTAGATTATTCCCACAAACATTAATCTTGGGTATGTTATGATTTAAATATGAAATATCCCCTAAAACTCATCTATTCAGTTCTTGATATTCATTGCTGCAATGTTCAAAGGTGGAGCCTAGAGAGGTAATTGGATCATGAGGGGCCAGCCTCACCAACAGATTAACCCACTTGTGCATTCATGGTTGAATGGGCCATCAGGAGGTGGAGCGAACACAATGAGTGTTATTCCTGACAGCTAAATCCTGCCCCAGAGCCCTTCCTCTATGATGCTTTCACTCTTTTTCTCCAGTTGCTAAGAGGTGAGGAGATTTTCTGTACCATGTCCTTCTACCATGATGTTTCTGTCTCGCCACAAAACTGAAAGCAATCCAGGTGACCAACCATGAACTAAGACCTATGAAACCATAAGCCTTTCCTCCTTTAAGCTGTTTTATTTCCAGGTTATTTCGTCACAGTAATGAAAAGTTGATTAACTTGTGGTCTTTCCTATTCATCATTTACAGGTCACTTGAATGATAATCCTGCAAAGAAACCATCTCATATCATTCTCCCTTTAAAACTCTCATTAGTGATGCTCATTTACCTTCAGACTTGAGGTCTCAGGCTTGATGTCTCTATGCCTTACCATGTCTCTAAACCAAGCATCTTGTTACCTAATTTTCTGTTACTGCTTTGCTTTATCTCTTTTACCATATGATCCACCTATAACAGATTCTATTTTCTTCAGACAAACCATATTTCTTGTTATCTCTGGGCAAATGCATCTGTTATTTCTTCTATTTGCACTGCTGTTTCTCTTTCATAAGTGTGGGCAATATCTTACACAAATTTGAATCATTAGAGGTTAGCACATGTGACAACTGACCAAGAGATAGTCAGATTCCTGACAAGTGTTACGTTGAGCCCCTTATACCACAATACCATCATCTTTCCTCAGCAGTCATCGCTCCAAATTACTCATAAAAATTCTGAATTTAAACATGTCACCCATACTCGTTTAAACATAAGCATTCTATTTTATGCACTATAGCACTGAGATTTTCGTTGTTCTGAGTTTCTTCCTATCAATTTTCAGTAGTTACAAAAAGCCATGCTTTTCACTCTGACCCCAGAACAATTATAATTATAAAAAGTAGACAGAAAGCCACCCTGCAAAGTGAAATTATAAGGTGTCACTGTTGTTAGTGTGATAGCAATTGCTTTTAAATGAAAATGTCTATCAAAATCAGAGTGTGAAAATTAATGTCCGATTTTTTATTTGGTATCAGGGCCAATTTACCACCAGTAGAACAGGTTTTGTGGTTCATGTGTCTGATTCATGGGGACTCTGAGCTTGTGGATCCTGTCTTTAATTTAGCACCAAATGTGTTATATTTCATTTTCCCCTGGACGGTGCCCCCTTGGTCTTGGATTGCTAAGAGCACAAGTTCACCTTCCAGGAAGCTAATTACCCAGAGAAGGAGCACTTAGTTGATGTCCAGCAGAGCGAGTTAGTTTAGTTCTCTTTAAGTGCTGGACAACTTTAGTTGAAAGTTGAAGACTTGTTCTCTTGCCATCTGGAGGAGCATGAAGACCGCTGCTGCCTCTTGAATAATCCTGAGGATTGTCTAGAATTAGATTTTTCTTGAGAGCAATGCTGGAAGAAGAGACAGAGAGTGCAGATTTTCTCAAGTGTTTATTTTTCCCTTTTGATAAATCCCCAATGCTATACCCCAAAATAATAGAAGAGTATCATTTTTCAAAAACTGAAACTCGTTTCACTATTCTTGAGCATTTTTTCATTTCCTGATTTGGCATGCAATGAGCCATTCTAAATGGAAAAACTTGACCTCTTTTTTAAGTTGATAAGTAAACATTGTATTTATTTATGGTGTACAACATAATGTTTTAATATATATAAGTAATTAAACCAATTAACATATGAGAAGTTCTAAAAGAATAAATTATCTACCAACATGATACATAACACGTATAGATTCTTCTTATTCATTCAACAAACCCAAATAGATCAGTACACTGGTTATATTTATCTGAATTCTGCCACCAGGAGAACTATAAATTGGCTGAAAGTGTCCTAGACTGAAGATCAGAGATCTATCCCTAATCTTGTACTAACTGCTGGATTATCTCATGCATTTTTTTCCCCTCCTTGAATTTCAACTTTTGTTACTGTGGAATTAGGAAGATCAGTTGGAATTTCCCTTTCTTTACCTAAGGTTCACTACTTTATTCTGACATGGACTGATTCCAAACTCAACTCTAGAGTCCCTGATGATATTGCAGACATCAGTCATCGTAAGTGCATATGGGCTCTTAATCCTTCTTTCTCCAAAGGGAATTAAGAGTTGTTAAAAAGAAAAAAATACTTTCAAGTTCAGTTACATGTCTTTCCCCTATTAAAATGATTTTTCCATCATATTAAAACATAATGAAACACCAGTAAAGAAAAAATTAAACTCTCTACTGTGCAGCACAGTGTTTAGCAGAGCACTAAGCTCAAAAATAAGTCCCAAATCAGTTTTTCTTAAATTACATAAGAAAACATCTTATTTGTATATGTAGACTGCAGTGTTTTAATAGGAAAATAATATGCTCACAATAAGCAAAATCAAGTGTAATGATGCATTTCAGCCCTGAAGAAACTTCTCATCAAGACAGAATATTTAAGTATTCAGAGTTTTCCAAAATTCACCCGAAAATTGAAGATCGTGATTTCATACCATGTACTCTGGTCAAAATAGTTTTCCTATTTGGACTAGAAGGGAACAGTTTAAAGAACCAAGAAAAGATGTGGAGAAAATGGAATCCCTATATACGGTTGATGGAAGTGAAAATTAGTACAACCATTTTGGAAAACAGAATGGAAATTCCTCCAAATCTAAAAGTACTGCTATCATACGATTCAGCAATACCACTTCTGGGTATGTTCCTAGAGGAGACGAAATCAGTACACTGAAGGAATGTTTGTACTCCCACATTCATAAAGTATTATTCACTCCAGCCAAGGTATGTGTATTCATTAGCTTTCACAATTTGAGACTCGATATTAGACACCCACAATTAAAAGAAATGTAATCTAACTTATGGTTTCAGAGGACTCAGACCGTGGTTTGCTCCTATAAGGCAGAGGCATCACGGTGGAAGTGACAGAGCAAAAGTACTTTAGTTCTTAGTGGCCAGGAATCAACCTGGGGGAACAGTGCCTGAGAAGAAGGGGCCAGGAACCACATATAGTACTCAGGGTCAAATCTTCATGACCCACTCAAAGACACAGAGAAGGGGATTTTATGAGTCCCTTGCATAGATATCAGGCCAATTAAAGTGACACAATTGAATCTGACCATTATAACATGAAAATAACTGAACTTACCATTAACTGATTATTTTAAATTATTTATTGAATTAAATTTTTATTAATGTTTGTGATACATAATAAATACACTCATTGTAAGAAAATAGTATATTTACACCTTCCATCTTTTTCCTTTTTCCTTCCCTTTCCTGTAGTATACATATGTAATACCATGGGATGCCATGGTGTACATGCCATGGAGTAGCCTCAAGAAGGAAATTCTAGTGTCTTCAGGACTTTTTTTAAGTGAAATGAGCAGACACATATAGACAAATACTGCAAAGTCTCATTGTTATATGGAATATAAAAAAGTAAATCACATAGAATTAGAGTGCAAAGTGATGACAGGCGGAGGTTAGGGAGGGGTGGTGGCAGAGGTGACATGGGAAGAAGCTGGTCAATGAGTACAAAAGCACAATTACATAGGAGGCCAGCATTGTATTGTACAGCATGGTGATTACAGTTAATAATAATGTATTATATATTTCAAAAGAGCTAAAAGAGAAGACCTAACATGTTTTGACCTCCAAGAAATGATGAACATTTTAGGTGATGAAAAAAATAGAATCAGGTGGAAAATTGTACACATCTATTCTAATCAGTTGACTTTCAATCGGGGTGTTAGTGTTTTTAATTGTGTGAGTTCCATCATTTTGAAAATAGCCAGGAAAATGACTGTCTGAATGCACTGCTGAGTAGCAAATCACCTTGCTTTTTTTGGGAAAATTCAATTGTCTTGCTCTTCTTTCACCGAATTTAACTGAATTCAATTATTACATATGATTCTTCTCATTACTAAACTGAGAGGTAGAGACAGATCAGTGTTTGACACATGGTAGGTACTCAATGCATACTTAAAATATAAAGCAGAGTTATCAGGTAACCTAGTCATTAAAGTTAAGTGAGTATCTGTACTTAGTTATGATGTTTGTATATTCTAGTCTGGATTTCAAAGTTATTCACTACTGCCAATAAGCTAAGACAACTTTGGCTTCAAATTCTCAACTGCAAGAGGATCGATGATTCATAGAATTCAAAGGTGACATACAGGATAATTGGTTTTTACAGCAAAACTTACCCCATTGCTTCCCCAATTAACACAGAAGGAGATACAATGAAGACTAAGTGTTTTTGTGAAACTAAGTCATTAACAATGGATTAAGAATAGAATACATTTCCTCCTCTATCCATGATATATTAGGCATGGCCATCATCCTTTGAGTAATGAAGAAAAGACTTTTACACTTGTTTCCTTACTTGGTAACATTCTGTTGACAAAATGGATATATCAATATAGGACTAAGGCCAAATTTTGGCCTTGGAACTCATTTAAAAAAATATTCCTTTCCTAAGAAATGAGGCTTGTCTATCCAACTACTGGACTCAATCAAGGCTCATATTGATTACTCAGCTAAGACACGGATTTATTTTTTCAGTTTTTTGTTAGTAATTTTGCAGTATATATACTAATTACATTCCTCGTGGGAAGTTGCTGTTTGTCCGTAATCTCAATTCTTATTTTCCTCAGCTTACCTTCCTCTCTTTTTCTCCCTCCATCTCTTGATCCCTCCCCATTTAATAATGCCTTTTCTGTGTCTACCCATCATATAAAACCTGGCCAATGGTTACAGCATTCAGTTAGATCAGAGGAATAAATATAAGAGAGATAATCAATAGCATGGTGAATATACTTAACAACATATAACTGTACTCTTGATAATGTCCATTTTGAAAAATGCCAAGAGGTGGATTTTAAATGATCTTACCACGAATTGACTCAAGGGGGTAATGTATATATTAATTAGCATTATTTAGCCATTCCACACTCTATATTTTAAAACACCATATTGTGCACGGGAAATATATACCATTTAATTTTAATTGATCAATTTTAAAAATATGAAAGAAAACATTTATAATTTGAGTTACAGTAGTTAGTCCTATATTCAACACAAAAGATTCATATTCCACAGTATTCTTCTGCTACATTACACTGATCCCAATTGCCTTAGTTACTTTATTGCTGCTGGGACAAAGCACATGATGCCCACAAATTAAAGGAAACAAGGTTTATTTTGGCTCACAGTTTATAGAAATTTCAGTATGTAGTCAAATGGCTCCAGATATAAAACCATCAATGGACTAGTCCAATGGTGAATATCATACTCACCATTCAGTCACCTCCCAAAATCCCCACCAATGAGCACCCTAGTCTTTGGAGGGGATGTGTAGATAAAAGCTGTAACACCAATGAACTATCATTTATGTAAATCAATTCAATGTGAGTACTTTCCTATCCCAGACAATTGGGAATTGAATAACAATTGAAATTTGTCTTTTCTATCTGGTGAGTTTACTTTAAGTCAAAGGATAAAGCCTGTAAGAGGTCTAATCCTAGGTTCATGTGCCGGCATTTAAGAAACTGTCTTCCCTGGCAGTGACATGATATTCTGAAAAGCTGCAAACCATACTCAGTGCTATGAGCTGGAATCCTCATTTACTCACTTTTAATTCTCTAGTGGGAATTTATATTGAAATGCAAATATAAAAAGAATTTTAATGGCAAAGAGAACTTCTTTTAAAAGGTTCCATCGTTTCTTCAAGAGAACTTTATTTTTTTTTCCTTAAAGCCCTGTCACCCAAACAACAAAAAAAAAATTGCTCTAGAAAAACATCCATTCCTTTGGTGAAGATATCTTTGATGCTTTCGAAGGATTCACTATAAGTTACATTAAAATATGAAAAACAGGTGCATCCTTTAGATAATTTATTCAATTTCTGCATCATTCCTGCTTCCAATTATTCTGAAGATAACAGGGTCAGAAAAAATGAACTTTTCACTTTTAATGGAAACCAGCAATTGAATTAATATTTTGTAATACAACAAAGATCTGAAAAATACATTTCAAAGAGGATTAACAAAGAGTCCAGCAAATACTTTGCCTCTGATGTATTTCACTTTTATGATTTCTTTAGAAACAACTCTAACTGAGGAAAAGTATCTTTTAAAAAATTAAGCCACCATTAACTATTACATAAATTATCAAATGAAACTGCACGTCAAAATATGTATATTAAGTGTGATTTTTTTTTGCCTTACTGAGTAACTCAAGTCACCAAAATGTGGAAAAAACAACAAGAAAGTCAACAACTGCATCCTGGTCTGTATTCTAACACTCACTAGCTGTGTAATTAGAAGTGGTTTACTCCTTAATCTCTGCACCTGTGTTATGCTTGCCCCACTGAAATATTGTGGAAACCGATTGAGATATTGAATGGCACATGAAAAATCTTTATGAATTGCAGAGTACTGCACATATGAAGACTTATGTCTAAGAGTTTTTCAAACTATAATGTATTATACACACAAGGAAACAGAAATCACATATACTCTTTTCTCATTATTAATGAGGAAGCATTTAAGGACATCCCAAGACATTTTTCCTGCTTCCATTATCTGAGGTTTCATGTGTGTTAAAAATTAGGAAGTGCCTAGAAAGATCTACAAAACTTGATATGCTTTTAAATTTTACAACATACATGCAACATTCATATATATATATATATATATATATATATATATGGTCTCTTTTATATCAACAACTTATGTTTGAGATCTAATCCTATATCAACAGCCTATGTTTGAAGCTATTTGTGAATTTCAGGACTTGGTCAAATAACTCCTGTAGCTGTATCTTGTAATAGGTTTTGTCACTGAGTTACTATATAAGTGCTCTATCTGGTGATCTTGTACTATTTGCTTTCTCTGCGCAAGGTTCAGAGCAAAAGAAATGAAAATCCGATTGAAATTTTGTCACTAAATAAAGAGACCATGAACATACTTCAAGACTGTGGTAGACACTAGAAATTTGGAATGAGATGATGTAAATAAGAGTATTTGGAGTGTGTACTACGTTTACTTTTATACTATGATTCTACAAAGAAAAGAAGGTCAGCCCATTAACCACTCTGAGGTAGCTGCCTGTTTGAAGAACTGAAAAGAATTGCATTCAGAATTTTTAATATGTTTTAGAGGCATATTATACTCAGAGAAACACAGTTCAGCAACTTAGTTCATTTCAAAAGATAATTCTGCATTTTACTTGAATATTTCAAAAAGCTTTAAAAGGCTCTAATTCATCACCCTCAAAGCACTTCGATAAGCTCCTGTAATTTTTTTCTTCATTTTCCAGTACCTCTTAGCTTTTACAGACCTCTCAAATCTTCGATAAACCATGACCTCATGAGCTCTTCTAATTCTTCCTCTGCCTATGCCAAATTTATTGTGTCACTTGTCCAAGGGATGTAAGATAAAATAAGTGGATGTGCGGTTAAACTGAAGCTTAAAATAAACAATGATTTTAGGGAGTATGTCCTATGAAATATTTAAAATGAATGAATACTAAAATATTATTTGCTGTTTATATAACATTCCAATATAACTGTCCTGTACTTTTCTTTTCTATGTCTGGAAATCCTATTCTATGCATTAGAAAAAACACTACTACAATGTTACCACCCATTAGCTTTTTACAGCAATATAGTTACTCAGGAAGATACACAGTCTTCTTCCATAACCTCTACCCCATCTCACACATAGTCCCACTCATTATCAAAACCCACACCAGAGCAGTAAATTGGTTGCTGTAGATGAACGTACACTACCACATCATTGTCACTCAAAGTCCTGACTTAAATGAAGGTCCATGCTTGGTGTTTTATGCGTTTGGACAAACACTTCATAACATGCACCCACTACTATGTTACCATAGATGAGCTTCACTGCCCTAAGTACCGTCTGTGCTCCATTATTTCTGTTGATGTTAGTGTTAGATGTTGTTGCTATTTTTCTTCCTTTGTTTTTTAATTATAAAGAATCTGTTATAGAATTTCTAGTAAGCAAAATTCTCCAGGTTAGTATATATCATTAGAGTTGAAATCATAAAAATTAGAGAAAATTTCCAAAGGGATCTATGGCACAACTGAGGAGAACAAAAATGTGAAAAAATTTCTTAATATGATAAGAAAAACCTTGATCACGTAGCCAGATATGATCAGTACCTGGATATTTCATCATATGAAAGAATTATTATTACATTGTAGATGTGTTAATAAGCTCATGTTTACACTTTACGAAAATATATCCTTATCTTTTAGAGATACACAATAAATTGAATATGAATAAAATGATTTGCTTCAAAATAGTATAATAGAGTATTAGCTTCAAATAATATAATGGAGGCACAAAATAAGCATATTGCAAGTTATATTATTTTGTCTAACTTATTGCAAATGAAAATATGCCATAATAAAAAGAATGGAAATTAAGCCAATTTATAACTTACAGAGAGTCTTCGTTAGAAAATGTTGCAAATAGAACAATGACCCTCTGCCAAGCCCCCTTGCCCTTGCCTGGGAGCCAGACAATTAAGAACTGAAATCTCTGCAGATGGTCATTGCAGAGAACAGTTCATGGTGCCCACAAGATAACAAAAACAATGAACTTAACAGCATATTTCTGCTTTTATATTGTGTCTAGCCTTCCTGGATTGGGGCGATGTAAAACCAATCAGTGGATTGATTTAGTAATCACTCACCCGTATTACAAGCATCACACGTTCTAGATGGAGCTATCCCTGAAAAAGCTCCACCTATGACCACTGAGGCTTTGGGGGAGCATCTAGACACAAACCATAGCGCCAGTTGAAGGGGACTGTAACTTTTTGATATGTGCCTCTTCCAGTGGGCTTTGCAGTAGCCCATGAAAGCTGTGAATATAGAAACCTGCTCTTAGTGCTCACTTTAACAAAAGCAAGGTTTAGATGAAATGCTCAATGGCTAGAAGCCATTAGCATGCATGCCCCTGAACCCCACTGCATTTCTCCTGAAGTGTCTGTGGAGTGCTACTTTACTGGAATCCTAAATTGAATTGCTGCCACGTTAGTCCTTTAAGGAATAATCTTTTCTCCATGATGAATATCCAGGAAAAAATCCAAATCCTGACAGTTGCACAGATGGTTGTTGTCCTGAATAAAATCTACCTAGAGAGCTTACACAAAGCTACACATAAAAACTTCTCTCTTCAACTGTGTAGCCAAACTGTATTTTTTTGTGGTCCCCTTTCCTCCATGTCAGCCATCACCACTCCTCATCCCAATTTGGCAAGTTTCACAAAATAGAAAGCATCAACTAAAGGAGAAAAATTTATTAAGTTAAAGTCCAATGCACTAGAGTTTTGAAAAATTAAATGAGGAATTTTGTAAATGTGCAAATATATTCAAAGTATTGTGCTTAAGACATAGTACTAAGTAGGGAGATTTTTTTCACTGAACTCAATGTTAATATTTATCAATTTACACCTACATGCCAGACACTCAGCTCTAGAGCATATTTGAATCAGAGTCTCTATACATAAGAAGATAGTTAATGATGACATGAAATTATTGTATATTTACTACAGACCATATGAAATGTGAGGATCATTGGACATTGTTTCTATTAACTGACAAAGAATATTTGGAAGCTTTGTTAGTAGCTTTAATAGTATGTCAGATTTTTGACAAGCTTGGTTTTGCTTGTGGCTACATACTGCTGAAATTGCTGGATGAGAGATGAAATACTGGGCTGTTTGATTAGGGGGTCCATACACCAGATACGGTATTTGCAAGACACACATTGGGCTATGAAGCACAGTTCTAGGACTTCAATATATCTGAGTTAGCATTCATGTTCTGATGTCTGATCTCTCACTGTTACTTGACCTGGATAAATCTTGGTTTCCACAGAAGCTCAAAAGGGTCGTTATTGCAGACATCATGGCATTGTTGGGAAGATCAAATGATTTTACAGATATCTTCCTAATTATAGCAATTCTGCTTAGAATCCCTTTATCATTTCTTTTATCGCTTAGCAAAGAAGTGTGTACTATTTCACCAGTGTAGAGTCAAACAGTTTTTATGTTAAAAACAAAACAAACAAGGATAAAAATGATACAAATTTCAAAAGCTACTGAATCAACACTAGTTAACATATTGTATATTGTTATCTTGAAAGTAGTTGTTCAGATGACAAGATTTAGGCATGAAAATAATCAAAAAATCAGACAATGAAAATACAAACTTTGTTTTTAGATGACATAACAAATTAATAGTATAGTTACTTATCATGTGTACACACACACACACACACACACACACACACACTCTTTTCCCTTCTTTCTTTTCTCCTTTCCCATCCCAGTTGTTGTTTCCTTTTGAGCAATTTCTTTCCTCTTCATTTTCACAATATCAATTTTACATTTTGGGTCTTATTACTCTTTTTATTATTTACACTTCAGAGACAATACAATATATATGCATAGTACAAATCTTGAAGACATAGGAGTAGGCAAAGTGTTTATGAACAAAATGCAAACTGCTCAGAAATACTTTAAAGAATCAACAACTAGGATCTCATTAAAATGCTTTTGCACATCAGAAGAAATCATCAACAGTGTGAAAAGAAAACCCACTGAATGAGAAAAAAATTTAGTCAAATGTTCCTCAGAAAAAGGACATATCTAGAACATACACAGAACTCTAAACCATCATGCTCCCAAATTCAAAAACCCAATCCAAAAATGAGCATCTGAGATGAACATCCACTTCTCAGATGAAGAAATGCAAATGGCAAATAAATATATGAATTAATGTTCAGCATCACTGGTCATCTGATAAATGCAAGTTAAAACAACACTGAGATTCCATATCACTCTAGAAAGAATGGCCAATATCAAGAAATCAACCAGTAACATGTTGGCAGGGCTGTGGGGAAAAAATGAATGCTTCTCCACCGTTGGCGGGAGTGTAGACTGGTACAACTACTATGGAAGTCAGTGTGGGGATTCCTTAAAAAACTAGGAGAGGAGGTCCCATTCATTCAGGATCAAATGCCTTTAAATTTTAAAGTCAAAATGACTCCAAATATCAATTTTGTTACCACAAGAAATCTCTTCTCTCAATGATTCAGGGTCGTTTCTACTTGAATAATCCCACATTTTTTTTTGGTAGTGCCCATATGTCCTCTTCATCCGCAATCTGGTATGTCCTCTTGACAATGGAGAAGCCCTGCCACCAAAGGTTTCTTAATTTGGAGGTGCTACAGGACTGTTCCATCATGCCATGAACTACAATTCAAGAATCAGGAAGTCCAAGTAGTCTTATTACCATTATGGCAACTGGAATACTGATGTTGCTATCATTGAGGTTTGTTATTCCAGGTCAGTTTCAATTCTTCTAAGTACACATAGAACAGGTAAATGTGCTTTAATGGGCATATTTTCCTGTTCTATAGGTGCTTTAATGGGACTCATAGTTGAAAACAAACCATTCTATGTATTAAGTTTTTCCTACTCATCCCTGCAATGGTTTTTAGTGCTACACTTTCAGTAATGTCCTCTCTTTTGGGAAAGAAAAGTAGAAGGATAATTTCCCCTTAAATTATGATCAGAGATGGTTTTTAACATCTGCAACTATAGTCTGGACTATTTGTTTTATATAAATATACTATCAAATATCCATTGATCCAAAAATATAGCTATAGTGCATGAGAAGCAGGGTTAGGGGAAGTTTTCAGCTTCTGAAGTGGAAATGTGACTCCAGTGTTACACCTTAATTACTAGTCCACCTTCCACATGCTTCCACGGTGAGCATTCCCTTAAGGGAACTTTGGTTTTTGTTCTTGCTTGCTACTCTTAGTTGAGACTATCTTATGCCAAATATCTGAGAATTCACAGCAAAATTGTATCTTCTAAAGTAAGGGCATTTGGATCTCCATCTATTCCTCTTTTGTTGTGGTGAAATATACATAATATGAAATTTACCATTGTAAATAATTTTAATAATTCAGTAGCTTTACATATACTCATGTCATTGTGCAATCATTACCCCTACATATCTCCAGAAGTCTTTCATCTATGCAAACAGATATTTTGCACCCATTAAAGAATAATTCTCTATTTTCCCCACCACAAGATCATGGTAACCAGTATTCCTCTTCCTGTCTCAGTGAATTTGACTAATTTAAATATTTCCCATGAGTGAAACTAGAGGTATGCCCTTTTATAAGTGAACTCTTTAGCGTAACTTTGGTTTGTGTTCTCAAAGTCTTTATATGTATTGCAGTGTTCAATAGAATTTCACATCTTTAAGGCTGAATAGCATTCCATTGTGGGCGTATGAGACCTTCAGTTCTAGTTTTATTTATCCTTTAATCCATCAACGAATATTTGGTTTGCCTCCATTTTTTAATTTCCCTTGTCATACATCAGCCTCATTAGACTGCATTCTTCTTTTGAGCTGTTCTCTAGAACCCTGGGCAGTCTCCAGTGTATTACTTACTAGATTGAGTTGTACAATTACTTACTTGCCTGTCATTTACATTTAACTGTGCAATAATCTGGGCATGGCTGTTAGCTGTTTCCCGACAAAAATTTTGTCTATTTAGCTACGCATTCTCAGTTTCCAGTCTCTAAGAAACTGTAGGATCCTTTACAAATGGTAGGTTATTTTCTAGAAATGTAAACATTCATTAGGTTTAGTTTTATGCTCACCTCTTCACAACGAATTATCTGGTGGCTTTATCCAAGTGTTTCTTGAAGATATACTATTTTTTAATTTTATTTTATTTAAGGAGAAAAAGAAAAAACAGAAAAAGGGTACAATAATACAGAATTTCAAAAAATAAACAGTAGGAAATCACTAGCTAATAGATTACATATTGTCATCTTAGAAATAGTTGTTCAATTTACAAAATTAAAGCATACAAAGTGGATATTCAAACAGTGAGGCTGCAAAGAGTTCTGTTCAATGATTCAACAAAAATTCAGTAATATGGTTATCTATCTTATACACTTAAATATATATGCAGTTATATTGAAGGTATTCTCTTTAAGAGATTTCTGTGAATTCTTTCCAGAATATCAAGAAATATTTTGAAGACAGTTTGTCCTAATCTTTTAAAATATGTTTTAAAGAGAAAAAACAATAAAAACAATGATACAGAATTAAAAACAAGATAATTGGAGACTAACCATGGTTAGTTAATCTTCAAAGTAGTTGCTCAGATCATAAGATATAAGCATGAAAAAATGATTAAACAATATAAGCACAAATCTTTCTTTTCAGTGAAGTAATAGAAATTACTATTACAATTATCTTAACTCTATTGTATACATATATTTTTCTGTTCCTTTCCTCCTTTTTTCCTTTCCCTCATCCCAGTTATTCTTTCCATTTGGGCAGTTTCTTCCCATTTCACACCTACTATACATATGGATTTATTTATTCTTTAAGATTCTTACACTAGGGAAACAATACAATGTTTACACATAAGAGTCTCACTTATGAATACGGCTTCATATTGCACATATTCACCTGTAGAAGCTTCAAGTTTTCCTTTCCCCTATTCTAGTAGTTCTGTCCTTTTGAGCACTTTCTTCCCATTAATTACAATTTCTACTCTTTTTTTCTGTTTTACTTTTTTTTAAATAAAAAATTAAAATTCTAAAAAAAATGCTCAAGTTTATCCTTATCACTAAGTAGTACTCCATTGCATAAAACCACAACAACTTTTTAATCCATTCCTTGATTGATGGGCGTTTGTGTTGTTTCTAGGACTTAACTATTGCAAATTATGCTGCTATAAACATGGTTGCATATATATTGCTATAGTATGATGTCTTTAATTCATTTAGGAAGACACCTAGAAGGAGAATAGCTGACTCAAATGGTACCTTGAATTCTAGTTTTTATGAGGGGTCACATTGATTTCCACACTCTACACTTTCACCGACGGTAGAAAAGATTCCTTTTGCCCCACATTCTCTCCAGCATTTGTTGTAGGTTAATTTCTTAATGACACCCATTGTTTCTGGAATGCGACTGAATCTCAGTGTTGTTTATATTTGCATCTTACCAGTGACCAATAATGCTGAACATTTTGCATATGTATATTTGCCATTTATATTTCTTAACATGAGAAGAGTGTATTCATCTCAGATGCCTACTTTTGGATTGGGTCTTTGAATTGGGTGGATCTGTTTTTTTTTTTCAATTTTTTGTATGTCTTAAACAGAAGTCTCTTGTCTGAAGGACAGTTGGCTAAAATTTTTACCCAATCTGTGAGTTGGGTTTTCACTCTTTTGGTGATTTATTTTGATGTACAAAAATTTTTCAATACAATGAAATACTTATTGTTGATTCTTTGAAGTCCTGCCGTGCAGTTTCATTTTTGATCATGAACTGTCAGCCTATCCCTATGTCTTCAAGATTTCTCCCTACTTTTTTCTTCCAGTAGATTTAGTGTTTTTGTTTTACTATGCAGGTCTTTGATCCTTTTTGACTTTTGTATAATGCATGGTGATAGAGACAGTGTAGTCTCAATCTCCAGCATGTGGAAAGCCAGTTTTTCTAGTGTCATTTTTAAAGATACTATCTTTTTCAAGTGAACATGTTATATCCTGTGTCAAAAACAAGGTGGCTGAGTGTATTTGTAGTAGTGTCTGCATCTTTTAATCTGTTTCACTGATCCTTCAGTCTTTTTATGCTGATTTGTTCATAGTAACTTTATAGTACAATCTCAACCCAAGGATTCTGACGCGTCCTACCTCGCCTTTGTTGCCTAAGTTTGCCTTTGTTATTCTAGGTGTCTTCTGCATCCAAATGAAATTTAGGAGTATTTTCTATAGATCTGTGAGATATGCTATTAGTATTTTAATCAGGGTTGCATAAAATCTGTATAACGATTTTGGGAGTGTGGCTATTTTTGCTATGTTGTTTCTTCCTTTCCATGAGCAAGGGTTATCTTTCTATTTTTCTGTATCCTCTTCAATCTCCATTGTCAGAATACTGCAATTTTCAATATACAGATCTTTTACATCCTTTGTTAGATTCATTCCTAAGTATTTTGTTTGTTTGAATGCTATTTTGCAGGGTGTTATTTCCCTAATCTCTCACTGAGTTTGTTATTTCAGTATAGGAATGCTATTGATTTTTGAGTGTTGACTTTGCATCCAGCTATGTGAGTGAATTTCCTTATTAAATCTAGAAACACTTTTGTGGAGTATTTAGTCTTGTATGTAGAGTAGCATGTCATCTGGGAGTAGTGGAAATTTAAAATCTTTTTCCTGTCCTTATTCCTTTTTTCTCTCTCTCTTCTCTAGATGCTCTGGCTAGTGCTGCCATAACTACATTGTATAGGAACAGTGCTCATGGACATCATTGTCTTGTTTGTTATTTTAGAATGAGATGTTTCAGTTTTTGTCCATTTGGAATGATGTTTGCTGCTGGTCTGTTATATACGGCTTGTATCAGATAGAGGTAAACATCACGTTTTCTGATTTCCTTTAGGATTTTTGTCATGGATGAGTGTTGGATGTTATCAAAAGCTTTTACTGCATCTCTTGAAATGATCATGTGATTTTTTTCTTTGACTCTGTTGTTATGGTCTATTATGTTTATTGGCTTATATAAATTGAACCATCCTTGAATACCTTAGTTGAATCCCACTTGGTCATGTTGTACAATCTTATTGGTGATTTGTCAAGTTTTGTTTGCTAGTATACTACTAAGGATTTTAGCATCTATTTTCATAGGGAGATTTGCCTGTAGTTCTTTTTTTGACTGGGACTTTTTCTGGTCTTAGTAACTGGGTAGGACTTGCCTCTATGAGAGACAGGGCAAATTGATTCACTTTCATTTTCATTAAAATGTTTGAGGCATATTGGCATTAAATCTTCTTTAAATTTATTTTAAAATTCAGCCATGAATCAATCATGATCTGGGCTTTTCTTGTTAAGTTTTAAATTATTTTTCAATTTCATTATCTGATATTGAGCTATTCAGAATTTTTACATCTTCTTGCTTGAGCTTTGCTAATTTGTGTGTTTTTAAGAATTTGTCCATTTCTTCTGTGTTTTCCATATTATGCAAATACAGATTTTTGAAGTAGTTATTGATAATTTCAGAATTTCCATGGGAACAGTAATGGTTTCACCCTTTTCATTCCTCAAGCATGAATTTGAGATTTTTTTTTCTTTCCTTCTTTGATAAGGTTGGCTAGGACTTATTGATGGTGTTTATTCTTTCAGTGAACTAACTCTTGATTCATTAATTCTTTGCACTATTTTTGTTAGTTTCAATTGTATTAATTTCTGCTCTGAGATTTATGTTTTCCTCCCTTGCATGGTCTTTGGGTTTAACTTGCTCGGTCTAACTGCTTGAGATGAAGCATTAGGTTATTTATTTGTGTTCATTCTGTTTTCCTGATGTGAAAATTCACCACTACAAATTTCCTTCCTAGTACTGCTTTCTTTGCATGTCATGAGTTCTGGTAAGTTGTGTTTGCATTTTCATTTGACTGTAGATATTGTGTAATTTCTTTAGTTTCATCTGTGACCTACTGGTTGTTCAGGAGGGTACTATTTAATTTCTATGTGTTTAGGTAGTTTTTGAGGTTTGCTTTGCCATTATCTTTCAATTTCAGTATACATGGAATAATTTGAATCCCTTTGCATTTACATAAGCATGTTCTATGGTCTAATATATGGTCTATTTCAGAGAACATCCTATGTGCAGCTGAAAACAATGTGTATTCTGATGTTGTTGGGTGGAAAACTTTGTAATCATCTAATCTTTTTTGTTCACAGGTTTGATTCAATTCTGGATTTTCTTTGCTAATTTTTTCTCTAGTTTTTCTATTTCTTTGTGATAATAGGTTATTCAGGTCCCCTTTACAATTGTGTCATTGGTTATTTTATTTTTCATGTCTATTACTATTTGTCTTATGTGATTAGCTGATACCATATTTGGTGCATATATATTTATGATTGTTTTCTGTTCCTGTTTAATTTTTTCCCCTAACGAATATGCAATGATCTTCTGTATTTAATTTGATCATTCTTGGTTGAAGTTCATACTGCTTTGCAAATAGAATATCTACACCTACTTTTTTCTGTGTTCTTGTTCAATGGAATACTGCTTCCCATCTTTTGATGTTCAGTTTATGAGTTTTTTTAGTTAAATATATTTGTTGTATACAGCATGTTATGTACAGCATGTCTTAATCCATTCTGCCAGTCAGTTTCTTTTGATTGGTGAATTGAGGCTACTTTTATTAATTGTTATAACAGATATGCATTGGCTTATCTGTGTTATGTCATTTTTTCCCATCGATTCCCTTCTTCTCCTTTCTGTTTAATTGCTTTCCCTACTTGGTGGTTTCTTTCTGATGTGGTTTCTGGAATTGTAGTCATTTTTTGTCTCCATTTAGAATATCTTTCAGAATCTTCCAAATTATCTAGGATTTGTTTAGTGAACATGAATTTTTTCAGTTGTTCTTTCTCATGGAAGTATTTTATATCTCTAATAATTTTGAAAGATAACTTTGCAGGTTATATAAATCTAGGTTGGAAGTTGCTCTCTTTCAGAACTTGAAATAGGTCACTCCAAACTCTACTTGACTTGAGGGTTTGTGTTGAGAAATTGATCATGATTTTAATGGGCTTTATTTTATAAGTGATATTTTTTCTCTAACAGCTTTTAATATTTTGTTTTTGTTTTGCATTTCTGAAATCTTGATTTATTTTGGGTTTAGATTTATTTTGGTCATGGCTGGAGTTCTATGTGTCTCACATATCTGTATGTCAAATTCTGTTCCCATGTTTGTGAAATTTTTTATTACTTCTATATACTATCTTTTCATGACATTTCTGTTGCATCCTACTTTTTATTGACACCTATCAATCTTACATTGTTTTTTCTGACATCTTGTAGCTGTTGAATTGTTATTTCCTGGTTCCTTGTTATGTTTAAGAGACCTTAACTTTCATGATCACTAGTTACAATCCAGTTTTCAAGGTTTGAAAGTCTATCTTCAGTTTTTTTTTTCTAGCAGTCTTGATAGCTTGCAGTGGAATTTTTGATTCCCTAGATAACTCTTTGAATCTGTTTGATGCATTCTATTTCTTTCCTGTATTTTTCACTCAAAGTTTCTATCATTTTTCTATATTCCTCTATTTTATTTTGTATGTCTTTTCTAGACATGCAGAGCAATTACTTCATGATGGTTGTCATTTTTTTTACCTGAGAGATTATTTCTGATCTGCTTTCCTTTATAGCCTCATGGATTTATTTCTTCTGTTATTATCATTTTAGAAACTTCAGGTGTCTATTGCAATTTCTTCTATGTCAATGTCTCCTTGACTTGTTCTTGGTTTACTGGAAGTCTGAGATTGCATCTTGCTTCTGCATCCTATCGTTTTTTATTTCAAAAAATTTTTCTGTTTTGTATTTTGTGCTAATTCATGTGAGTTTTGGTAGTAAGTAGCTATATCATTATTATCAAGGCCTGTCAAAAAATCTGTTCTTTATAATTGTCTTTAGTGTGTAGGAAGTTCTGGGTTTGTGTCCGTCTCAAGATCCTACCTTTGCAATTAATAAAGAGTGGGATGTTGATATATGTTTAACTCAGTCCCCAGTCCATAGGTGTTGGACTGTGATGAGGTGATTATCCTAGAGCTTCCTAGTGTAGTTACAGAAGGGAAAACAACTAATTACAACAGAATTGACAATCTACATAAAGTAGTATAATTAGCAATAACAATATGATAAAGCACAGTTTATAAATTAAGAAACTGTGGTAACTATTGATTTTGTACTTTAGACCATAGGTACAAAGTATATATAGAGAGAACAGACCTGATCATTGTATTAGGAGTTTGTATGGAAAGCTTTTATCCTTGGTAGAGTGATTTTACCCTCTGGTGGGCAAATTTAGTGAGGATAGTGTGTAAAACAAAGATAACTTTAAAGGAAGTAAAAGCAAGGCTGGAGGACAAATGGGTTCATGCAACGTTTAGGAAACTAGACAAGGATAAGAAAGAATGAAGAAGCAACCAAGGAATTATCTGAACTTGGTCTCTGGATTTGGAGTATGGGATTAGTTTTCCTTGGCTGGAGTTCACCCAAGCCATTTAGAAAGCCAAATTAAAGGGGGGGGGGGAAGAAAGAAAAAGGAAAAGAAAGTAAGATAAAAACAAAAATCACACAAGATAAAATTAAAATTAAAGAAAGAGGCTGGTCTCACTCACTTGCTTCTATTCCATGTGTCTTTGTTCCTAAGCACAATGCTGCTTCACCTAATTTACCTGGTCTTTCTATCTTCCTATTCCCACTGTCCATTGTGTGTAACCTAATCACCTAATGATACTGGCGTTCTCCCAGTCACCTGGTCCCATTGACGTATGGGAAGGGTTCAGTCACTTGAATTTTTCCACTGGGGCTGTTTTCTGAGTCCTGGATTCTTCCAGTGGAGCTGGTTGTTGAGTCCTGGATTCTTTCTGGGCAAATTGCTGGTTCCATGGTGTCTGTCCTAATGTTTTAAGACTATCTTGATATTTCTAAAAATGAATAAACTCTCAACCAATTGTAAAATTAGTCATGTTAATATAATATATTTTGAGCTGCTAATTTCAAAAAACATATCCAAGTTTAATGAGGTCCAAAATTTCATCTCATCTGTCTCTCAAATGTTAGACTCATAGTTACAAGGTTAGGCTTGTCTTGTTATTTAGTTAAAATGAAAATTGACAACTCTATACATAATCATGACAATAATGAGAAGTTTTGGAAGAAGCAGTACAGGCAATTCTCTCTGCACATTGTGTTGTTATGAGAGCCCCAAGAGGGTCTTAACTATTCACTCTATATCCCCCTAGCAGCAGATAATTGAGAAATGAGCATCAGAAGAAAATGATGGTTCTGCATCATTTACAAGTTGAACTAAAAACTTCTCCATGAGATTTTATATTAGGTAAATTATTTCTTATGGGAAACAGCAGTCACAATTTTCTCATGGGAAACAGCAGTCATTTTAAGTCATCTGTCTTTAATGGACACAAAGAGTATCTCCTTAAGCAGCTACAAAGGGAAATGGAGATGTATTAGAGCCACAACGCCCCTCTATATAAAGCAGAGGTAGTTTCACCATCACACAGAACCTGGAGTTAGAGGACTTATGAATCAACAAGAAGGAGTCACAGCAGAATAATGCAGAGTGGAGCATATTGAACAAAGCAGAGAACTTCAACTTTCTCCATCCCTTCTCAAATTGAACAGACTTCCACAGATCACTTTGAGATCTCATAGGTTATATTATAAATCCTTGCAGATTTTATACTCTTGTCAATAATATATGAATATTTACTTTAAAATTATAAACATTTTTCATCCAAATCTTCATTTAAAATTAGGAATGAGAATGATGATAACATTCACTGGGACTACCAGTGACACGAACTAATTTTTAATGTGTTCACTATGTTCCTGCCACTGTTTTAAGTGTTTTGCCTGAATTAACTCATATTTGCACAAACTTCTTGTATAGATAATGAAGCAAGACACAGAGAGTTTAACCTAGGGTACTGTGACATTGAAGTAGTGCATTATATTTGTCTCACTGCTTTACATATCTTCAGGGAACAGATCCTCTAACTTGACATGAAATGTGCTAGGTGAAAGGCATCAAGCTAAATATCACTACTCCCCTTCTGTGAGATTTTTCTGTAAATTCCTTCCGAGCATTAATTTCTACTTCTGATAATCAGTGCATGAGAATAATTACCTCATGGTAATGCATGAGAATAAATACTTCAAGGTATTTCTATAACTAATCTATCATTTTGGAGATTTCAAATTATTTATTAATTATGAAAACTATGTGATCTCATCATTATTGCTTTCAATTTTCAAGGAATAAAATTGGTAGCTTTCAATGTTCCTAAAACACTAAAAAGTATTTTCTCAAATAAGACTAAACCAAGAATCAGCAAATTTTACCATAATGAGCTCAATAGTAAATATTTTAGACTCTGTGACTCTAACACAATTTAGCTCTGTCATTTAAGCACAAAACAGTCATATATAACGTGTAAAGGAATGGGCTTAATTGTGAGCCAGTAAAATTTTTGAAACACGTGTTTATGTGGATTTAGTCAAAGGCTACAATTTGTTGGTCTTTGTTATAAACAAATTGTGCTGAACTGAACCATGTTTTAGTTTATATAAATTAATTGTGATAGCCTATATGGTTTGAGGAATACTTTTGAACAGCAAGCCTGTAATTTATTTTAAAATCTGTTAGTATAAATATATAGATACACATGTATACAAATATATATATATATGTATATATATATATATATATATGTATATATATATATATATATATATAACATATATACATATATATGGCAGCACTAACTGTAAAGTTAAAGGCAGCTACCAAACAAAGTTTTATGATCAGGAACCCATACTTTACAGCTTCTTAATAAACATTTATTATTTGAAGGTTTCTAATTAGGAAGTTGCACTCCCACAGTAGCATAGAATAAATATAACAAGTTATGTCATCTAAATGTATATTGGAGACTATTAATTGTCAGAAAAGGTATTAGAAAAACATCATGGATAAATGATTACTCTTCAAAATTGTGTGATCAAATAGAAAGCTGCAATAAATTTATTCTCCCTTAAATGAACAATGATATCTAATAATCCACTAAAAGTATCATGCTAAGTTTTGAGCCAAACCCAGCTGGGTCAAAGACTTACTACTAAAGGAGGACTCTGGTGCATGATCTGTTTTGACTCTGTTTGTTCTTTTCATTGGAAAGCAATTGTGTTGGCCTTGTGAAAAGCCTTTTATACATGGAACTTGACAAAGTGCCTAACATTGTGCTCAGGATGGAGAATTCACATCAATTACTTGAATATGCAAAATTTAACGTGTAGAATAATCAAAAGACAGGGCATTTTTAAAATCTTCATTACACAGGTATGAACATTGAGTCATAGAGTGCTTATCAGTGCTTATCTTGCAACTTATCATTGGTTGATGCAAACTGACTTAAGACAATTTATTTTGAAAACTGTCAGGTCATTTCCAAAATGCTCAGATTTTAAAACTGCCACTATAAATCAAATTTAATATGAAAATTGAATTATTCCTTATCTTGGTATTTAGTAAACACTTAATGAATTTTAGCTGTCATTATTGAATAAGAGTTAAAGGGCTAAATAAGTTGAAAAAATAATCAAGTTGGAGGAAAAGTTTTACTACCCTATTTTAAGACTTGCTATGAAGTTACATTAATCAGGATAGTGTGGTATCAGTGAAGGGAAAGACACACAAATAAAGGGAAAAGAAGGGATAATTCCAGTTAGAAGCTCACACAGTTACATTTCTCTAATATTTTAACAAAGTCGCAAAACCAACACAGTGGAGAAAAAACTCCTTTATGGACAAAAGATACTGGAACAAATGGATGTTCATAAGCACACACACAAAAGGATATTAAAGCATAAGACCATTTATCTCACACTAAAGTTGACTGAAATGGATTATAGAATTGAATGTAAAATATAAAACTATAAAGTCCTAAATGAAAATAAGAGAGGCTATGTATGGCCTTTGGCAACGAGTTTACAAATAAGACACCAAAAGCACAATCCATGAAAAAAAATATTACTTTTTTTTTTCTTTTTCTTTCAAAATCCAAAATTAAAAGTTAAATTGTGAAATTAAATTGAAGAAACAAAATGAGCCAGGGATTTAGCTCAGTGATGTAAGCACCTGCCTGGCGAGCATGAATTTGTGAGTTCAATCCCTGATACCAAAAACAAAACAAAACAAAAAAAGTAAAAGCTTATAGTTTTGGTGACTAAAAAATTGGATCAGTAATGAAACATGTTTGATGTAATCTATCATATTAGCTAGCTAAAGATTAAAATTACATAATTTTATCAATCAATGTAGAAAACCACTTGATAAAAATTCAAAATCAACTTAGCAAAAAAAAATTTAGAGGAATAGAAATAAAAGTCTACTTTGAATGATTAAAGAGCATCTGGAAAAAGATGGAGTTAACTTTAAACCTAATGTTGAGAGACTTAATGTTTATTCTATTCCTTCCCCGAGGTATAAAATACCAAGGGTTTGTGCTCTTTAGGGCAAACATAACTAACCAGTGCAAAATACAGGTAAGGAGGAAAAAGGCATACAAATATTAATGAAATAAATAAAAATGTTTCTATTTTCAGATGACACAATTTTCTCCATAGAAAATCCTGAGTCTGCAAAAACTATTCCTAGAACAAATGAATCATTTCAGCAAGATTTCACCATACAAGATAAATGCACAAAGTCAATTATGTATCCTTATTCTAGTATTGAAAATATGAACAATAGCATTTAAAATGCAGTACCATGCATAGTTGATCAAAAGAACATATGCACAGATAGTAGAAAACATGCTAGAAATTTAAAGATTGATAAAAATAATCAAAGATCATTTAAATATCTGGGCAAACACATTATGCTTTTGAATTGAAGGATTTAGCATATTTGTGGCAACATAGATTATTCTAAAATGTATGTGAAAAGACAAGACAGTTATGCGAAATGATTTTGAAAAAGAAACAAACAATATAATTTGAAGACATAGTCTATCCAATGTCAAGACTTACATGATTAGAGAAATCAACATTGTGCTGTTCCAGAAAAAGAGAAGCATTTAGAACCAATAACTAGAGCTAACTAAATATGTTCAAGTTATTTTTGAAAATAGCAATAGCACTTTAATGAAAGAAGACATGTTCTCTGACAAATTAAGCAGGACCAATTAGACATTCATATATTAATAAAAAGAATCAACTTATGACCCATACTTTACAGAAAAAATTAACATGCATTATAATAGGGAATTAAATGTGAGACATAAAAATGTTAAACTGTTAGAAAAAGACACAAAACTTTTAGAATATGAGGGTACAGAAGTATTTCTTAGACTTGAAACCAAAAGTTTAATCCATTAAAAGAAAAATCAATAAATTGTACCTCATCAAAATTAAAACTTTTTTCAATGAAAAATCTTATTACAGAGATGAAAAGACAAGATACATATTAGGAGAAAAACATACATAGCACTTTTCCCTCAAAAGAATAATATTTAGAACATATAAAAAATCTCAAATTCAAGAGTTAAATACAAAATCAAATAATCCAGCAAGGAAAAGGAATATATGAATAGATATTTTACTAAAAAGGGATATACTAAAATCAAATAAGCATATGAAATGGTGCTTAACATCATTAGATATTAGGAAATTTCAAATCTGGTATTACTATGCCCCTACTAGAATGGCTAAAGAAATGTGTATGTAAATACTGCTAAAGGTGTGGAGAAACTGCATGAAACATTTATTTCTATTGGGGTGGTACAGTCAATGGGGAAAAATTTCGAAAATTTCTTTAAAGAAACAAACACAGCTACTTTATGACCTGGCAACTCTACTCTGAGATATTTATCCCAGAGGAAAAAAAAAACCCTTATTTTCCCACATAAGCTTATATATAAATGTTTATAACAGCTTTCTTTGGAATAGCTACAAACTGAAACATAGATATCCTTCAGTGGCCAATTTTTTTAAAACAATATTGACACATGTGTTGTAGTCAGGGTTGTGCAGAGAACAATTAGAATCAGAACATGGAGTTTATAATGTTGTTTATGATGGTCACCCAGAGTTAACACAAGAAACTGCAGGAAATCTATCCACAACACCAAAGATATAAAATATTTAGTCAAGGGCCTAAATCCCACAGCAATGTCCCACATGAGTCCAGATGAAAACCCAGAGCTCATGACAGTGCCTACCAAGAGACCAACTGGAGGTCCAGAGCCCACAAGAGGGACTCACACCAGTCTCTTTTACGGATCCGTGTTGGGAAGACCCAAAAGTCAGCGGTGGAAGCCAGAAAGTCTATGCCAGCGGGGTGAAGGAGCTATACTGGTGGGATGAGGGTTCTATGCTGTAGTCAAGAAGTCACACTCACAACAAAGACCAGAGCTGTCCTGAAAGTCACCACAGCTGTCCTCAGTGACACGGAGGCCCCAAGCTCCTCCGACAACAAGCACAGTCGGGTACATGCCAGGAAGCCAGCGTGACGAGTTCACCCTGGAGACCATGCAATGCTCGATGTGAGGACCAAAGCTTCTCCAGGATAACCAACGGCTCAAACAGCAACTCGTAGTAGAACCTACAATGCCTCAACACAATAACGCATTAATGCCTCCCTTCTTCTCCACCTCTCTACTTATGCTGGCAACTTTCCTCAGGTGAAGCATCTATGCTCAGTGCCATGCTGATGTAATCCAGCTGGCATTAAGTTGACCACCAGTTCTTAATCCGTAATAATCCACCCCGGATCAACTTAATAACCATATGCATTTTTTTCAACTATAGTCCTTGGTGACGGATTTTTGAAAGTTAACATATTTTAGTCTATTCAGATTTACATTAATACAACAATTACATATATGCAATTCTTTTTACACTTAATACCTGCACCAAAAGCAAAACATTTAAAGGGTGACCAAGGTTCAACATTAAAACACAGTACTTTGATAAATTAACCTGGTTACAGACATATAGAAACATTAAAATCACACTAAAAGAACAATTACAATCACAATCCTTGCTTCCCATTAAATTTAATGTGGCATGGCAAGACTAACATATAAGGAACTCCTGCAATTCAAATGTACTCTTGATTTTTCCATTGTCCTATTCTTAACAACCGTGTTCTCTGTTTCATCTTTGCAACCCACATTTCAAATGGAGCCTTCTTGTTGGCCAAGTATTTTAAATTACTCTACTGACATTTTGCTCTAAATTTCCAACATATAACTGGTGAAAAGTAAGTATGCTACCATCCCAACAGTAGACTGCACTGAAATGTTTCTGCCACCTAGGTAGTATCTCTAAATACAAGCAAAATGAATACCAACTTTCAACTGAAGCACAGTATACTACCTGGACTCCAGCAGACGTAGTAGTCCTTCTCAACAGAAGCCTCCAAAGCTTCATCTTAATTGGCAGCATTTCCATCAGCACTCTGATTTTCCAGGTTCCAACCACAGTCTCCAAAATAGTACACCATATAGGGGCTGTCTCCTTGGCCAGTCTCTCAAATATTTTCCAAATTAATTTCTAAGTCTCTTAAGGCAAATGGCCAGGCAGCATAAGGGCAATACCCCCACTCTCCTGGAACCAATTTCTGTATTAGCCATGGTTTTACTAGAGAGAACAGATATAACATGAGATATACAAATGTAAAAGAAGCAACAAGATTGGCTTATGATGGTCAGCCAGAGTCCGATGAGGAAGCCTGCAGAGGGTATCTATGCATTGGAGGCCAAAGGATTCAATCTAAGGTCTGGAGTTCACCCTAGTGTCTTGTGCAAGTCCACACCAGCAGGCTGATGGGTCTGCAACAGAAGGCTGAAGGCTCTACAATGAAAGAATGAAGAGTGTATGCTGGAAAGCTGAAGAGTCTACACTGGAAGCCAGGAGAGGACTCCAAATCAAAGGTAAGACTGGAGCTTCTCCCAACAATGGAATGCATTATCCTTCCTCCTTCCTTTTATACCTCCAGGTGAGGAGCCACCCTAGGGTGGGTCTTCCTCTACATCCTTGGGTATAGAATTGCTAAACCCATTTAGTTAAGCTTCTGAATGTCTCAGGTTGACACAATCAATCAACCAATACAACATGCATACAATAGAATATTACACAGCAATAAAATATGAGCAATGATACACATAACACCTTCAATGACTTTCCAGAAAATTATGCTTCAGGAATAGAGCCAAAATTCAAAACTTCATAATGTATGATTCCATCTGTATAATATTCTTGAAATTATAAAATTATAGAAATTGGAAAAGATTAGTGGTTACCAGTGCTGGATTCTGGAAAGAAGTGGATGTGTCTAGAAGAGAACTAAAAGGGTTATACTGTTATGGTTAAATATATCTTGATTACATTAATGTCAATATCCTGCTTGGAGAATGTCATTGGAGAAAACTGGATAAGAGGTACAAAAACATGGAAACATATTTTTTATATAAGCATGTAAATATCTAATTATTTCAATAGAGAAACAGTCTAAAAAAACCACATTGTTTTTGGTGAAAGATAATGGTAAAAGAAAAAAAAATAAATCACAGAGTGGATGAAAATCATGTCAAAAAATGAAATCACATTTTTTTTATTTTAAGGAAAAAATGAAACAAAATTTCAAAACAAGATAATAAGGCAGCAGTGATTAACACAAGGTATATTGCTGTATTTAAATTAGTTACTCAGAGGGAAAGATATTTGCATTTAATTGTACAAACAGTATTAGTACAAATTATTCTTTTTGATGAACTAGGAGAAGTTAGTAGCATATCTTAAATATATATATATATATATATATATATATATATATATATATATATAGAGAGAGAGAGAGAGAGAGAGAGACATATAGATATAGAGATACATATAGATAGACAGCTTTCGCCTTCTTTAATTTCTCCATTCTCCCGTCCCAGTTTGTCTTTCCGTTTGAAGTTTCTTTACATTTTACACACTGTACATTTGTGATCTTACTCATTCAGTTTTTCACACTCCTGAGAGAATATATGTTTACATATATGCATCTGGTTCATTTCATTTATCAGTATGATCTCATGTTACACACATTTACCAATAAAACTTTCCAAATTATCCTTCTTTGTGGCTGACTAATACTGCATTTTATAAAAAGACCATATGTACTTTTTCCATTGCTTGGCTGATGGGCACTTGAGTCGTTTTCAAAATCTATCTACTGCAAATTGTACTGCTATAAAAATGGGTGAACATATAGCACTATGGTATGATGTTTTTAATTCTTCTGGAAAATCATCCAGAGTGGGAATAGCTGGATCGAATGGGACCTTCAATCCTAGTTTTCTGAGGAGTCTACATTGATTTCCATAGTGGTTATACCAGTGTACACTCCCACCAACAGTGGTAAAGGTGCCCTTTTCACCCTAAGTCCTTTGAGCATCTGTTATTAACTTCTTGATAATTGCCATTGTTTCTGGAGTGAGATGAAATCTCAGTGTTGTTTTAATTTTAACTCTCAAATGACCAGTGATGATGATCATTTTTTCATATATTTATTTGGTTGCATTTCTTCATTTGAGAAATGTGTATTCATTTTAGATGTCACATTACCTGCAAACAGAATAGCTACCGTGACATTTCTTTAGATTCTTGTCTCAGGGAATATTTTTTCCACCCTTTGACTTTTAATCTATGAGTTTCCTTTTAAGTTAAAAGTGTTTTGTGTACAAAGCATATTGTTAGATTTTGTTTCTTAATCAAGTCTGCCAATCTGTTTCTTTTTATTGGTGAGTTGAGACCATTTGCAATTATAGGTATTCCTGATATGTACTGAAATTACTTTGTCCTGTTATCTTTCTGTGTTGGTTCTCTACTTTTTCTCTCTGTTTCACCTGCTTAATGGTTTCCTTCTGCTGTGT
Organism: Cavia porcellus; assembly: GCF_034190915.1. Classification (NCBI taxonomy): domain Eukaryota; kingdom Metazoa; phylum Chordata; class Mammalia; order Rodentia; family Caviidae; genus Cavia; species Cavia porcellus. Next base: position 104,243,485 of record NW_026947486.1, on the reverse strand, counting down.
TCTTGGAATTGTATTCATCTTTATCTCTTTCTAAAGTATCTTCCAGTAGTCTTTGTAATTTTGGTTTGGTGGTCATGAATTTCTTCAGTTGTTCTTTTTCATGGAAATATCTTATTTATCAATCAATTTTCAGTGTTTTGCAGGGTAAACCAATCTGGGTTGGAAATTTTTTTCTTTTAGGACTTGAAATACTACACTGCCAATTATTCTTGATTTGAAGATTTGTGTTGAGAAGTCTGCTGTGATTCTGATAGGTTTTCCTTCATAAGTGATCTATTTCTTTTCTCTGTCAGCTTTTAGAATTCTGTTCTTAGGCTGAATTTCAGAAATTATAATTATTTTATGTCCGGGTGAAAATTTCCTTTGCTTATGGCTAATAGGGCTTCTGTCTGCCTCAGTTATCTGCATATCAGTTTCTTTACCCATGATTGAAAATTTTTCTGTTATTATTTCTGTAAATAGTGCTACTTCATTTGTGTTGACTCCTGCTTTTTCACGGATAACTATCAGCCTTATATTCTTTCTCTTTGCATCATCTTGCAGCTATTGAATTGTTTCCTGATTCCTTTTTATTTTTAAGAAATATTTTCTTTCATGATCATAAGATTCCATCCTGTCTTCAAGGTCTGAGAGTCTATCTTCAACTTCATTCATGTGATTGTGCCATATTTGAATGGAATTTTTATTTTCCTGTATATCCCTTTCAATCTGTTTCATGCATTCTAATTTTGTCTTATATTGTTTATTCAAGGTTCACACTATTGTCATTTGTTTCTCTATTTTTTATCTAGATTTTCTTTAGATACACTCACCATTTCTTTCATAATGTTTGTCATTCTTTTCTGGGAGATTATTTCTGATTTGATTTCCTCTATAGCTTCACGAGTTGTTTATTTACTTCAGTTGTTATTATTTCAGTAAGTTTATTTATGTGATTTCTAATGTCTTCCATTTCCATGTCTCCTAAGTTTTTTTTTTCCTTGGTGGGCTGGATTACTAAGACTGTATCTTATGTTTTTGATTTTTCATTTTCCTCTGGGACTTTGTTGCTGCCCTGACACTCTCTCAATGTGTTGCACTGGAATCCTGGACTGGGTACCCACATGGCAGGCTTGGGCACACACATGAACTGTGGTGCCTAAGCCTTGCACTGTTTTGGAAAGAGTACAAAATCTTCAGGACCTGTCAGTTAGGCTAGTCATTCTCTGATTGACAGCTCTTGGGCTCTGAGATTTGCAGGGTTCCATACCTCTGTGACCTGTGAGGCTGGCTGGGCATTCCTCTGATGGATTGTACTGGGATGTATGCTGGGCAGAGTCTGGATCCTCTGTGCAATTAGTCAAGCTACACCTTGAGAGTATGGCTCCAGGGCCTAGTGCCTGGATGGGAAGAGTTCAAAACCTCTTGGATTGCAAGGAATTTAGCTCAGTGGCATAAGTGCCTGCCTTGCAAGTGCAGGGTCATGAGTTTGATCCCTGGTACAAAAAATCCAACAAAACAAAACAAAACTCTGGGACCCTTGCAACCAGCCAGCCAAGCACACTCCCACAGTGTGGTGCCATGGACTTGCACCTGTCTGAGTAGAGTTCAGAATCTCCAGGGACCCACACAGTTAGCTGAGGTACATCCCTGAATCTTATCTTTTCATTTTGTGGTATGCTATTCAATCTCCTTTTTAAGAGTACTGTATATTTCAATGTAGAGGTCTTTTACTTCCTTTGTTAGAATAATTCCTAAATATTTCTTTTCTTTTTTTCCCTTTGGATGCTATTCTGAAAGGTGTTGTTTCCCTAATTTCTCTCTCACTGAGTTTGTGACTCATATACAAGATTATTGATTTTTCAGTGTTTGTTTTCTATCAAGCTATACTACTGAATTTCCTTATTAAATACAGCAGTTTTTAGTGGAGTTTTGGGGGTGCTCTTTGTAAAATATTATGTCATCCACCAATAATGACAATTTAGCTTCTTCCTTTCCTATCCTTACTCATTTTCTTTTACTCTCTTTTCTAATTTATCTGGCTAAAGTTTCCAGGACTAAGTTAAATAGGAGCACAGATGGTGAACATCCTAGTCTTGTTCCTGAATTTACAGAGAAAGCTTTCAGTTTTTGTCCATTTATTATGTTGTTGACTGTTGGTTTGTCATAGATGGCCTTTCTCAGATTGAGATAAAGACACTATTTCAATTTTCTGTAGGATTTTTATCATGTATGGTTGCTAAAAATTTTCAAAAGCTTTTTCTGTATCTATTGAGATGATCATAAAATTTTTGTCCTTGGCTCTGTTTTTATTTTGTATTACATTGACTGATTTACATTGAAACATTCCTGCATCCCTGGGATAAATCCCTCATGGTCATGTAGCATAATCTTCTTGATAATTTGCTGTATTTTGTTTGCCAGTATCTTACTGACAATTTTTCATCTATATTTATTAGGAAGATTGATCTTTAATTCTCTTTCTTATTTCATTTCTTCTTAGGTTTTGTTATCAGGGTAATGCTTGCTTCCAGTAATGAGTTTGAGAGTATAATCTCCTTTTCATTTTTATTAAAGAGTTATAGACGTATTGATTTTAGGTCTTTAAATTTCTTGTAGAATTCAATAGTGAAATCTGTCTAGGGTTGGGATTTTCTTTGTTAGTCGGTTTAATTACATCTTCAATGTTACTGGTTTATTTAGGATTTTAATGTCTTCTTGATTCACCTTTGGTAATTCACATGCATCTATGAATCCATCCAGTTCTCCTACATTTTCCATCTTATTAGAATACAAGTTTTCAAAGTAAGTGTAGAGAGTCTTCTGAATTTCTGCAGGGCCTGTAGTGACTTCAGGCTTTTCATTCCTAATAGCATGGATTTGAGTCTTTTCTTTCATTTTTTGGTAAGACTGTAAAAGGTTTTGTCAATTTTATTTAACTATTCAAAGAACCAACTCATTGATTCACTAACTGTATCTTTTTTTAGTCTCCAATACCTTAGTTTTTGCTCTGATCTTTATGATTTACACCCTCATACAATATTTTGGCTTAGTCCATTCTTCTTTTCCTAGAAGTTTGAGGTTCACTATTAAATTGTTTATTTGTGCTTGCTCTGTTTTCCTGATATGTGTATACACTGATATAAATTTCTCTCCGAAGACTGTCTTCATTGTGCTCCATATGTTTTGGCATTTAGCATTTTTATTATCATTTAGCTGTAGAAACTCTCTATTTTCTACTTTATTTTTGTCTGTATCCCATTGGTTGTTCAGTAGGGCACTATTTAATTTCCATGTGTTAATGAAGTTCTTGTGGTTTCTTTTACCATTGATTTCCAATTTTATTGCAATTCCAATTTTATTGTCTTATAATATGCATGGCAGAATTTCAATTCCTTTGAATTTAATTAAGCACATTCTATGAGGTAGTATGTCTTCTATTTTAGAGAATATCCTGCAAATGAGAAGGATGTGTATTCTGTGTTGTGGGTTGGAACACTCGAGACATCTACTAAGTCCATTTATTCAAAAATGTTTAGTTCTAATATTTCATTGTTGACTTTTTGTCTAGTTGATCTTTTTTTTGTGACAGTGGAGGACCAAGATCCCCCAATACAATTGTATTAGTGCTTATCTGATTTTTCATACCTGTTAATATTTGTATCATATAGTTGGATACACTCTATTTGTTGCATATATATTTATGATTGTTATCTCATCCTCTTAGATTCTTCCCTTTACAAAAATGTAATGACCTTCTTTATCTTTCTTAATCAGTCTTGGCTTGAAATTTATTTTGTCTGCAAATAAAATAGCTAACCCTTTTTTCTGGATTTCTGTCACATAGGATATTTTTTTTTTTCGATCCTTTGATTTTTAGCATATGAAATGTTTTCTGAATTTTGTGTTTATTGCATGCAGCATATTGCTGGATCTTGCTTCTTGATCTATTCTTCCAGTCTGTGTCTTTTGATTGGTTAATTAAGATCATTAATTACGTTGACGGTTATAACTGATATGTATTGACTTATCTTTGTAATGTTATTTTCCTGCTGTTTACTTTGCCTGCTTTTTATCCCTTCTCTCTGTTTATTTTTTTTTACTTTTCTGGTGGATTCCTTCTATTGGGGTTGAGGAAGTTGTAGTATTTCTTATCGTTTTTTAGAATGTCCTTCAAAACATTTTAGAGTGTTATTTTGGTGGTGGTCATAAATTTCCTCAAATGTTCTTTGGCATGGAAGTAGCTTAATTCTTCACCTATTTTGAAAGATAGTTTTGTGAGTTATATCACTCTGAGTTGAAGGTTGTTTTCCTTTAGAATTTGAAATACTTCACTCCAGGCTTTCATAAACTTGAGGGTCTGTGCTGAGAAGTCATCGGTGATTCCGATGGGCTTCCTTTTATAGGTTAATTTTTCCCCTAACAGCTTTAACATTGTATTCTTGTGTTGAATTTCTAAAATCTTGACTATGGTATGCTTTGCTATTTTTGATCATGGCTAATTATAGTCTATGTGTCTCACTTATGTGTATATCATATTCTTTTTCTTTGCCAGGATAGTTTTCTATGATGACATTTGTGAACAGTTTTCAAATATCATTTGTGCTATCTCATGCTTTTTCATTGATGTCAGTCTATCTTAAATTACTATTCTTTGGCTCACCTAGCAGTTGCTGGATTGATTTCTCATAGTCCCTTGTTATTTTTACTATATCTTTCACTGAATAATTGCCTACTAGAAGCATGTATTCCATATCTGAGATCCACTCCTCACATTAAGTTAATCTGCTGCAGACATATTCAAAGGAATTTTTATTTTCCTGGATATCTACTTGAATCTGCCTTATAGATTCCATTTTTTCCTGTGCTGAGCATTTGTGGCTTCCATAGTATTTTTAAGCTTCTATAATTTTTTGTCTCTATCTGTTCTAACATTATTAAGAATTGTTTTCATTGGAGGCATCATCCCTGCAATTATTTTAGAAATTATTTCTGATTTGAGTTTTTCTAGAGCCTCATCCAATTCCTTTGTTGTTACCACTTCATAGGGGTCAGGTGGCATGCCTTTGAAATGTCCCACCTCATTGTCCCCTGGATTTGCTTTAGGTGAACTTAGTGTCTAAGGCAGCATCTTGTTTAAATCTCATCTCATTTTCTTTCTTTTTTTGTGCATCTTGTTTAAGTGTCTTCTCATTGCATCTTGCTTAAATGTCTTTATTTTTTTAGTTTGATTCCTGGAGTGGTGCTTTTAAGTTGTCTGTGGTGAGTTGCTTTATTGGTAATCTTTAGAACCCTTAGGAATTGACTACTTCACTAAAGTATCTATTAGGTGTAACTTGCTTTTGTGGGTTTTGAGTCTTTTGTAAGCTCCTAACTCTTCAATTTGTTGGGTCTGAGTGGGGACTCTCAGAAAGGTTCTTTCTGCTGCTTACCACTCCACCATCTTGGTGGTCCCTGCATCCAGAATATAAAAACAATACTTAAAACTGAAAAATAATAAAAAGTAGTAAAAAGAGGACAAAAGATGTGAACAGACAACTCACTACAGAAGACATGTAAATTACAAGTAAGTATATTAAAATATATTTAAATCTGTCAGTAGAGAAACAAAACTTAAACCCCTCACAGTGAAAGTTCAAAAATTAAACCTATAGTAAGAGTTTACACACACCATTTAAAATAGCTAACAGAAATAAATTGATAATACCAAATGTTTTTTAAATGTAAAATAATGTGATATTTATTCCTTGATGGTGGGAATAGGAAATGGCATATGCATTCCAGAAAATAATGGGATGGTTGCTCATAAAGTTAAATATGCACATTACCATATGACTGAGCAGTCTTAATCCTTGTGAATTAAAAATACATGTTCATTCAAAACATGTGTACACATATGTATAGAAGATTCATTCACTACTGCTAAGAACCGAAAACAACCAGCATATCTTTCAAATCACAACAAATTCACACACTGTGGGACATACTATACAGAGAGTAGGATATTGTTCAGTCATTTTAGAAGAATCAATTGATGATTTGTAAAATACAGAAGAACTTTAAATGCATTCGGGTAAGTGAAAATAGCTAGACTCAAGAGTTCTTTTCATTAGTATAGGTTGAACTATAGGAAGGAAAAAATATATCAATGTTTCCATCAGTTTTGAGAGGGTAGAAGGGTTTACTATACAAAGACCAAAAAAGTATTATACAAGATGAACCAGATGTTATTTGTGACAGTGTGGTGATGTACACAGAAGTCTATGCATTTTTAAAAATAGAATAAAAAGAATGAACTTAACTGTTCGAAATTTTAAAGTGAAAAAAAAAACCAAGATAAGGGTTAAATGAAAAATGCAACAGATATGTAATGTAACTTCACTAAAAGGAATTAGGAAAATATGCAGCTGATTCAATATTGTAAAGATAAAGGCAAAAGAACCTTTCGTCATATCTGAGACTGGTATTTTTTAACAAAATGTATGAGTTAAAGCAATTCAACTTTGCTGTAAACTATTGTATATAACTGTAGCTAATTTCTTACCATCAAAGAGACAGGTTACACGTCAGCAAGGAGGATGGATAGAATGAACCTTATAATTATGAATGATAGTAGAAAATATCAATATGAATTCATATTTATCTCATTATGTCACTGTGTATATTTAATAAATATACTGTTTTGATATACATAGAGTGAAAAAGATTACTACAATCAAGTAAATTAGAATATGCACCCTCTCATATAGCTACCTTTTTATAGTAAAATTAAAATCTGTTCTCTTAGCAAATTACCAGTGTACAAAACAATGTTAATAAGTATAATTGTCCTGCTGTTAGTCATGTTAGTAAACTTATCCAACATATGTAATTAAAACTCTGCATCGTTTGACCTCCATCTTCTTATTTCCCTCACTTGTAACAATTACATTCTCATTGTGTCTCTCTTATTCAAGTTTTCATGGTTTGTATTTGTACATTTTATTTTTTAGATTCCACATTGAATGAGGTCATGACATAGTTTTCTTTCTATGTCTGGCTTATTTTAGATAAAATTCTGTATGTTTATCCATGTTTTTGTGTCAGGACCTCCTTTTCAAAGACTGGATAATAAATCATTGCGTATGTAAAAACCACACTATCTTTATCCATTCATCCACTCGGCCACTTGTATGTATCTTAGCTAATGATCAATGAATGTGAGAGAGCAGATATCTTTAATATTTCAGATGAATAAATGGAAGTGTGTAAGCGTCTTCCAGTCCAAATGTTCTTCTGAGTTCTTAGACTCAGCCCAGCTTCACCAATCTAGCCTAGTTACCCTTTTATTTAATACTCTGAGGAACAGAAGAAAGCACAATATTATGGCATTACATATAGTAGACAAAAGAGAACATTAAACCGTGCTTGCCTAGCCTGAATTCCCAATACATGACATTTTTCTCTCTTCCTTGAATTTGTTAACCTTATGTGTAAAAATCCCACCACTTCTGTTAGCTTAGGAAATTAATCATCCTCACTTTGCTTGCTAAATCTTTCCAATACTGTATTCTGAAAAGGATCTAGCAACCCTTGCTTGCTCATCCTTTTCCTTCCTCCACTATGTAATTGATTCTCATGCTTATAAAAGTGTAAGAACTATTTTTTCTCAAATCAATGTTCCAGGTACCTGCTACTTCCTCCACCTGTCACTTTCTAAAATGCAAATATAGTGTGAATCTCTTAAGCCTTGCGCAGCACTGTGGACTTGATGGCACTTAAAATTCAACTCTATGGCATAGTCATCTGCATTAGAACCTGCTGTCTCAATCCTGTGGAACAGTATGACTACAGTTGGTGAGGAATGCAAATTAGAGTCAGAAATCACATTATCACGTTTTTCTGATCCAACTAGAAAATTAAACTTTTCACCAGTCAGAGCAACTACAGGAGCACTGTTTCTTTGATGAATATCTTGAAAGAATTGAGAACTACCAAGGTCATATGTGCTATTGGGCTCTTTCGTTAAGTGAGACAGAGTCAATGAAAGTGTGGAATGAGTAAAGTGAAGCAGATGGTGCAAAAGGGGAAAGGGGATCAATTTCTAATTCCAAGTCTTAAAGTCTGTGCTCTTCTCTTAGAAAAAAATCAGTTGATCATTTCTGATTTCTCATCTAAATTGACAACATATAGTTTTAGTTGAGGGAGAAGCTAGTCTCGGAATAGTTTGCAAGCCTGATCAATATCATCCACATTTATTTAAATATTGTTAGTTTAACAAATATGTTTCAGTAGACATAGTAGGCAATTCTTGAATAACAAAAAGTAAATTCCTATGTTTTTTTAGAATCTATGTGCTTCCTATGTAGCATTTGTAATTAAATTTTACCTTTCAAATGGGAAGTATTATTTGTCTCTGAGGCAAACACATAATGCTTTGAAGATAATCCAGCTAAAGACAAAAATAAAGTTATCTATAAAATAGCTACTTCAATATTATGGAAGGACAACAGAAGTCATCGAGGAGAAACCTTGGAAATAAATAGTGCACTTTCCATAGGCTTAGGTAAAATTTAAAACCATCCTGTCTAAAAAACAAAAAAAAATGTGTGGGCCAGGAAATTCACTCAAGCATAAGTGCTTGCTTGGCAAACAGAAAGTCATGAGGTTGATCCCTGGTACCAAAAAAAAGTATGTTTCAGGATGAGATGTGGTAAAGGTCTTATTAACCATTGATTTTAGCTGTTTGCAAACATTGTCTTAATAAAAATACCCTACTGATAAGCACAGAGATATCTTGGTGTATCCAATACATGCCATCATAAAAATGTGTGATAATAAAATACTGTATCTTTTGTATACAATAAGAACTTTATTGTTTTAAAAGAGGTTGCAGAGGTGATTATGGTGCCACATACCTGTACTTCCAGCCTTCGGGATGCTGAAATAGTAGAGTTTTTACAAGTTTGAGGCCAGCCTGGAAAACATAGTGAGTTGAAGTCCAGCCTGAACTATAAACATCAAGATTCTAACAAAAAAGGGGAAGAAAGAAGAAGAAGAAGAAGAAGAAGGAGGAGGAGGAGGAGGAGGAGGAGGAGGAGGAGGAGGGGGAGGGGGAGGGGAGGGGGAGGAGAAGAAGGGAAGGAGGAGGAGTAATTTTGTGAGGAAGCTCTCAGGAAAGCAAAACAACACAACACATTTAAATGATAATCATCTGCTTTGATATATACAGTCATCTATGTCTTACACCTTCTTTGAAAATAATTTTTGTCTTACCTATAGGCCACTACCTCTCTTAACTGAACCCTTTTACCATGCTTTGAAGGTTTCCTTTCTTGTTCTCCATCATAGATTTCTTCTTTGTTCAGCATTTGTGCTTCTTTAAGACTTCTTGAAATGTTCCTGGTGGAGGAGTAATCACATCCTCATCAGTGGAGAACAGGAAAAGGAGTTTTTGGACCAGTGAACTTGGTATAATTGGCGCTCTGTTGCTGATATCTTTCTTCCTATAGATATCATTCCATCTGTCAAGCATCAGGGCTATCACAGTTGTATCCAGTGTATTCCAGGATAGAACCAGAATACTTAACGCATTTTTTGTTTTGTTTTTTTTTTTTTTAATCTGAGATTTTTGGGGTACAAAGTTTTAGAAAATCAGCCATATATTTATATGTTCTTTCAAAGGGAATTCAACACATTCTGCTGGTTTATATGCATACACACCTCTTGCTAATTCATTTTTGACTTAGCTATTATGATTTTTACCTTTTAAGCCCATGCACTGAAAAGTGTTAAAGTTATGTTCCACTTTATTCTATTAGATTTTCTCTCTTTCTCATGGGCTTCAGTCCAGTGTCAGTCTTTCATTCTCTTTCTATCACCTGTGCTCTTAAGTAAATGAAAACTGAACTTTTCCATTTTAAGAGTGTGAGCCTTATGTGCCCTTCTAGTTCATTTAGGCCTAATGGGTGAAGCATAGTGGTGCATGCCTATAGTGTCAGCACTAGGGAGGCTGAAGCAGAAGGACTGCCATGAGTTCAAGGCCAGCCTGAACTGCAGAGCAAAACCCTGCTCTATTTAAAAAAAATACTGAAACAAACAAAAATAAACATTTAGTGCTAATGAACCAGGCAGGGGATGAATCATGGGCATAATTTCCATATTGAGGATATATCAAACCTGTGAAATATCACAAATGTATATAATTACCATCACCAAATATAACAATGACACCATATCACTAAATTCACAGGAAATGTTTTAGTCCTCTATGAAGAATTTTTGAAAGAATTGACTATTCTTTCTTTCTTGATTTCTTTTCCTGTCACATGTGGACTACTAGTTTTCCTTTATCTTTCTGACCACTCCTTTGCAGTCTTTGTCAGTTCCTTTCTGCTGTGATTGAGATCTGAACTGTCTCTCCAAAGCCTCACGTGTTTGCAAGGTGATTGGGTCACGGGAGCATTTGCTTCTTGCTAAAAATGGGGCCTGATTAGAGGAAGGTCAAGAGAATGTGACTTGGCGGTGTATATCCTCCTCCCTGGCCCTTCCCTCCTCTCTTTGTCTCCTGATAGCCATGAAGTGAGGAGTTTTCCTCCACCAGGACCTTCCACCATGCCATTTCTGCCTTGGAGACATTCAACCATGGCCTTAAACTGTGAGCCAAAATAAATATCTCCCTCTTTAATCTGTGGGTTCAGCTGTTTGATTCAGTAATGAGGTAAGTAACTAAGATACTTCCCTTCCTCTGTTTCTTAAGTATTTTTTCCAGGGGCCTACCTTTAGCCTTCTTGTGTTCATCTAGGGATTTGCACTGAGTAATATGCCATTTATTCCTGTGGTTTTAATTCTCACCAACATGCTAATCATTCTAAACCTGGTACTCTCCAGGCTTCCAGCTCCACATTCACAGCTGTGCAACATGCACCAGCAGGAGAATCAAAGGAGTCGCTCACTTCACAGGCTCATCAGCTCCCCCATCAGAGCTTTGGGTCTGTTTCTTTTTGTGTTGCTTTCATTGTGAATTCTACCTCTTCAATAATTATCCATTATGTCACTTCTTTTAATTCTCATACATTATATCAGAATCTCATTATTACTTGAATAGATCATACATTGCCTCCTTTTTTGTCAATTGCATGCGTATCACACAGGAGAAATCTGAAGTGACTCTTTTAAAGTAGTGGTTAGAAATTAGATTTAGAAAGCATTTTAGCAAATAATAAATTTGAAGGGGAATGACAGACAAATGAAAAAGGCTTTAAGCTTCCAGTGCCTAAAGTCATCATTCCATTGTGAGAATGTAAATATATAGATGAAACTAATAGAATAAGGTTTGTTTGTGCAGACACATTTTGATGCCAATTTTCAACATGTTCATAATAACAAAATTTCCCTGGGAAAGATTTATGATAGTCTTCATTTCTTAGAAATTTCTTCCTTTACTCTGTAAGGGAAATTCCATAAAAAGCTATTTTCTATGTCTGTTGATTTTAAATTTCCTCCATCTCAAAATAATCCTTAGCCAAAATGACATATTTTAGAGTGTCATATTTTGATCCTCTGAAATCTGACAATAATGTTTAATTACTATAATGAGTCTTTTATATTTTATCTTCTGTAGTAGTTTGATTCTCTGCTAAAAGGTTATTAGATACAGATTTTTTAAATCATAAACAGAGTCAGGGAAACCACAGAGGATTAAAATTAGATTATTGATTCTAGGTTATCAGTAACTGATCATCTGAAATGACAATATCTGAAAGCACTAATTTTCCCTTTTCTAGTGATATCATGAATGCTCTTCTTCATGTCATATTGTATCAAAATAGTTACTCAAATTGTTATCTGTAGATGGCTCTAATAAAAAAGATTTTGGGGGACCAAGCATTTTATGTCATAGAACATTGTAGATATGAAACAGAGAAGCCTAATTAGTTGATTGGCTGCTTCTAAGTGCAAAAGAGAAGGTGAGTAGAGAGATCTGTTGCCTTACCAGGATGACGGTGCACTGAAGAAAACAGAATAGCCAAATGTAGGCAGAATTGCTGGGCATTAGCTAGGAACTGAAAACAATTACTGGGCCCACAAATGTCATTGTGGTCAATCATCAGTGGATTATACATGCAAGTTAATCAGTGGAAGTCTGACATAGGTCTATGTGTCAGTAATTTTATTGTAACTGGAGCAAAATACCCAACACTCACAATTTAGAAGAGGAGAGGTTTACTATGCTTCATAATTTCAATACATTCAGTCCATGGGAACCTGGCTCTACAGAGAAACTACCTGGTAGAAAGACCAAGTGAAGGGAAGCAGCTCAGTCCATGGCAGCCAGGAAGCAAAGAGAGAAAGGAGGACTCAGGTACCATAATATAACCTTCCAGGTCATGACCCCCATGACCCACCCCGTCTATTCTGACCCCACCTCCAACATGAGACACTTGGAGAACACTTATATCTGGATCATAACACTCAAAATTCTCATAACCGTCCTGTAGCTGTTTTTCCAGTTCCTAAAACATAGTAGTGATAGACATACTTAGAGACTGGCAGAATCTCCACCTCGGTTTCCTGATCTGTGGAATGGAGATCATTTAGGGTAATAATAAAGAAATAACATTAGAATTGACTCTACTTAGCAGACCTCATCCAGGTTTACTCTCTAATATGCAAAATGCAAAGAACAAGCATAAAGGGTGAATAATAGCACATTAGCATAAACTAGTCATATCTCCATTTGCAGCTGCTCTTATGTACTTGGTTTTATTAATAAAGAAATCCAACACATTACCTAATAAGAGAATAAATACATAGCAGACTTCTTTGGATTTTGAAGTTTTCTGGGTGAGATCAGCTTACTGAGTAACCCCAACAGCTGCTAGATTTAAGTAGGCTCAGAATAATACAAGGGTGTGGGTAGGGTCCAGACTTATCAGATCTAAACGATAAAAAGTAGGCTCAGAAAAATGCAAGGCTAGGTATAAGGTCTAGACTCCTATGCAAGCTGATCAACCACTTAGACATTATGGTGCAGCGTATCTGACATTTCTTGAAGTGTCAGAAGCAGATAAAGATGATATATGGGCTTTTCTCAGGCCCCTACTGGTGAAGCACAGCACAGACATTTGGATTTGGGAGCAAAAATATGTCATCCTCTGCAGGCAGTCTCCTTTTGATAAACAGCCTCTGACTTGCTATTGATCCCTAGTGGAGATCTCCAAGTTATCATATGACCTAAGCTGCTGCTTATAAATTGAATGTCGTTCAACTCAGTGAGATATAAATTTGGGCTTGCACAGTAACACTCAGTCATTTTAAAGTGAAGATATATATTAGCTCGAATACAATCAGATCCTAGAAGCACAATTAAATTGCATGGTCTCATGGGAAATTCTCTAAAATCTGATCTAAAGTAGAAACAGTTAAGCTCCAGTACAGTATTGCAGGCACCAGCCAAAAGCTGACACTCTGGTCTTACTTTGAGTGGTCTTAAAAGAAAGTTATGAAAACCTCACAGTAGGGAAAACTTAATAGAGTGCACTTGGTTGTTCATTGTGCCTACAAGAAGGGAGGGCTGGAAACACAGATGTTGATTCCTATGCTTGGCTAATAGTTTATTTGACTTTTTAGGGACTTCGAAAATAATGTAAGCCTATGCAAGTGGTGACCAGGAGATCTGGAGAAAACGGTGTGTGGACAGAACTTTGTGAGTGGGCACAAAATTTGACAATATTTGTCTTCTAGATAGTAAACTTATTGCATTGGATTACCTGTATTAATGGAAAGGACACTGTGTAGTCACACTGTAATAGAACTTCACTCTGGATATGGAGACAGCATTGCTTTCTGCCACACTTCTACCAGAAGCACTTTCTGTATTTTTTAACCCATGATGACCTACAACTGATTACATAGTGCTGAAGTGTGGCAATGGGCTAAGGTCAGCAAGAACTTGCGGGTTGTCCACGTCACTGCCGTTATTGATGATGTGACAGTTACAGTTTTCAGTTTTGCTTTATGGTTTGCAGTTTGCTGTTACAGGTTTGTTTGCTCTTGAAATTTCTAATTGGATCTTTGAGAGCTCCACATTGTTCCCATATGTTCCAGTTTATCTTCACAGGTTCTAGTTCATGCTTGCTCTTGCCCCTTCATGCCCATCCTTGACGGCCGGTCCCAATGAATTCGTGCTAAATACTAAATACAGAAGTAGCAACCTAACCTTAACAGCATCAGTAAATCCACAATAGCATAACAGCAAAACTCCACGATAAAACACTTTCTTTTGTATCTGTTTCTCTATCTAAAACCTGTCTGATACTGTCAAGCTATATGTTTCCTATACACCTTCAAGTGTTTTGGATTGTGATGGCTAATTTGAATGACAGAGTTTGTCCTTTTTGGCTTATTCTCTTTACCTTTTAAAGGCAAAATGTGTCATTTCTGCTTTTAGCAATCTTTCACCTTTCCTTCTGTAATATGCTATCTCTGAGCATAATTTCGCATTCCAGATTCTAATGAAAATAACAATGAAGTGAAATTAAACGTGAAACTAGTAAGTTGGGTGTCCATTTGGTCAAGTCAATTTAACTCATGGTTTGATCTTCATAGAACCTGCCATCATTCTGTCTACAGATTTTTAAAAATACTATTTTATTGTGAGGAATATTAAAATGACTATCAGATGCAACACACAGATTCTGTTTAATTATAAGTGGTCAAATAATATATGCAATCCAAAATAAATCTGTAAATATTTTCTGCGTAGGCAGTCTTCCTTCTGAGCTCAGCTCAACTATCCCTTGGAGATTGTAGTCAGCAGGAGCAGCCATAGCAATTCCACAGGTCATGTGGTCAGATGTTTTCTCTAACAGCATTTATTTTTTCATTTAAAGAGTAGAAAAATAAAAGCTTAGTGTCTCAAGGGATGGAAAAGGTATTAAAAGGTATTATTCTCCCTCTCTTGCCAGGATGTGGAAAGGTCTCAGGGGATCCATTAGATTCCTGGCTCAGGAAGGTTAAAGCAGCAAGGCTAACAGAACTTTGTGTCCAAACATCTGTTCTTCTCAAACAAGTGTATGGGCTACCAGACTCATTATTCAGTCAAGTGATTTCTGCAACTAGTGCTTAACCCATGATTCAGGGCCAGGTACAACAAGATTAGGAGTGTCTACTCATCCTTTTTTCTGGAGCAGAATATATTTATTGAGAAAAGAAACCTTTTGTCTGAGAGAAAAAGAGACAGAAGGGGTCCCGAGTGGGTTTCCAAAGAGTGTGTCTTTTATAGAGACTTTTATAGAACAAAATCATAAGGTATGGTGGGCTCAAAATGGGAACTCACAAGGTGGGCATAAGGTGGGACAGAACTATGGTCAACCAATAAGATTAACTTCTCAGATAAAGTCCATTAAATAGGGGATAAATGAGGAAGCGAGTCAGGTAGAAACCAGGCATGAATAAAGGACAGTGACTCCTCTTGTAGGGGCTTGGGATGGTGACTTCTGGCTTCCTCAGAGTGATAGAGAACTATTTAGAATATCAACCCTTAGGTTGCGGGCATAATTGCTTGATGCTTTGTCTTAAGGTCCAGCCCACAATGGGAGGTGTATGTCTCTTCCAAGATTACCAGGTATTTGGTCTTCTGTTCTGGCTCCTTCAAGGGCCTAACCTGTCTGACTACTTATAATATTTCTATCTAACTCAGCTGCCTATAGCATTTCCCGAACTTCAGTGAGGGAGTAATGGGGGTGATGACCAATCTGACTTCTTCAGGCTGAAGGGAGTTGTAGTTGTGGGTCAGAAGTCAGGGATAGTATGCAGAGGTTGTATCTAAATGCTTTCAGTAGATACCAGGCGTTTTTGTCTTGGATAGGTACACACCTTTAAGTCTGAAGGAGACAAAGACAAAGAAAGAATGAAGCATGCATGGGCCAAATAATAGAATCAACAGGCTAATTATGAGTATAGTTAACAAATATTGCCACCAAAAGGAGCTGGTAATGGTTTCCTATAAGGAGGATACGGATAAGGTCCAGGGAAACTTAACAGTCTAATGTGTCATTGATTTGTAGTCAAATATCTAAAACAACTATTGAGATATTAGTAGAGAGATCAGGAATGTACACATAATATTCTCATAGCTCATCCTCATGTTCACAGGACATACTGAGGAGGCAAGATGTGACAGGTCATATAATGGGTCTCTTTCTCCAAGGTGCTCATACTCTAACCCCAAGAACTTCTAAATATTTTAGGTTACATTGCACATAAGAATGAAGATTGCAGATGGATTTGAGATTAATAATTAACAAGTGGGATTACAGAGGGCTTTGCAGATGGACGGGATGTAATCACATGGTTCTCATACACAGAAGAATGCGATGGAAAATCGAGAACCAGTGACATGAAAGCATGAGAAGAACTTGACTTAGGGTTGGTGGCCTTAAAAATAAGAGAAGGTAGCCACAACCTATGAAATGCATCCAGCCTCTAAAAGTTGGAAAAGACAACAAATAAATTCTTACTTAGAGCCTTCAGAAAGAATGTAGCCCAGAGGCCATTTTAGCCCATTCAGACCCATTTTGAATGTCTGACATCACAAACTTTAAGAATAACAGATTTCTGATATTTCAAGAACCACTAAATTTGTGGTAATGCTTTTCAGTAGCAGTACAAAACTAATACACAAGGCAATGAACTGTCTTCCACATTCAACTCTTTCTGTCCTGACTACCTAAACAGTCCTGTGAGGGGGCATTTCTTTTCTTTTTTTTTTTTTTTTTTTTTTTTTTTTTGTCTTTCTTCTCATTGTCTCCTCTGTTTAATGCAATTCTGATTTTTGGAAGCACTTGCATTTTTGCCATGAAATATGTTTTGTCCAAAACATTTTCAACTGAACTTCATAAGTCTGCTGCTGATGTTTTTTTTTTTTTTTCTGCACCCTAATCTGACCTGTTAGCCTCCTTTCCCTTCCTCTAATTCATTATGTGCTTTTAGGTACCTTCTGGCACCTATAAAGAGTACTGAGATTTGGCTATGCCCTAGTGGCTGTGCCAGGATGTAACAAAAAACTGGTTCTACTCTGCTATTAAATTAAAAATCACATTTCCCCAGTGCATCTTGATGAATAAAACTTAGAAAAAGCAAATTGCTTAATCTAAGTCATACTGACTCCCTCTCATCATGTGAGAAGTACTTACCACAGAGGAACAAGGGAAAGAAGTGTGCGTTTGATGAGGTCAGGAAGTGTATGACATTGGAATATACAAATCATTTTATTTTAATCTACTAGTATGTCATGACTGCTAAAATAGAGCATTTGTCTGATTGCAGGATTAACACTCCACCTCTGTATCCTCTTCAAATCCTGTGAAACCAGAGGCTTCTTCCTGTTTCATAGATCTCAGTTCCCACATTCACTATCTCCTAAAATCATTTTTTTTCTGTTGTCTTCTATGGTACCTGTTAGGTAATCAGTGGTGACCCAGAAAAGAACGTAACTGTCCTGAATTTGAGAGTTCTGGATAGAACTTCCTGGAGTAACTCCAAAGGATAGTGAGAGTTCAGTTTATTGAACTAAGTCTTTTATGGATAGGGTATGGGACTTTCTGGGTCATTGTTAGGTGGCGTGATGAGAAGGAGGTGGAGCGTGAGACCAAGGGAGGGAGAGTGACTGAGTACGTGGCTAACAGAAATGGGTGCTGTGGCTTAGAAGTTGAGGTGTGTGTGCAGCGTCTTAGCCCATTAGGCATTTTTCTATTGCTCTGGTAGCTGAGAGTTATGCATTCCAGAAACTCAGGTGGCAGCGAGAGCAGAGCAAATGGGGGTCAAATCTATCAGTACCTAAAAAGGAGTATCAACCTTGTATATCCATACATCTTTCACTCAGCAGCATTCAGTAAGCACTGCTTCAGACCAGGCCCCATCTTGGATGCTGGAGGTGCAATAGTTATACAGCTTTGTAGAGTAAACATTACTTTCTGGGGGAAGAAGCAGAAGGAACTTCATTGGTAAAGTCACAGTGAGACCAAATTGATTAGTATGATTTGGGAATTTTTAAAAAATTGGTATATCTAAGGTTAAATGTTAAGTGGACAAGACATAAAATAGAGAGTTAAGAAAAAAAAAACTTCATTACAAGCAAGACTGGGGTGTTTGTTCATTGTGTTGTGTGCAATGAGATAATATCAAACAGTATAACACAGAGACATGGTTATCTTTGTAAGAGCAATACTCTGGCTACAACGTGGAAGATAAATAGGAGAGAAGACCCATTCATAAATTATGACAATCATACAACCAAAATTGAAGATCAGACGTAAGTAAATAATGGTAATGATGGAGATAAGAAGATGAGATAGAGAGGTATTTTTAAAATTAATGATTAAATGTAGAAGGAAAATAAATGGAAATTGTCTAAGTAGAACTCATGAGGTCTGTATGAAATGGTTAATGTAATAAAAGATTTTACATATATTTATTAAGTGACTGATATACACCAAACACAAAACTATAAAACAAGTACAATACAGACATTTTGGAATGTATTGCTCACTAGATAACATAGAAACATACAAATACATATTCAGTAATATATGGCATAAGTTGTGCAAGAAGTCTACACAGATGCCCATTTTACATATGGTAAATATTTATGCATTTGTGAGTAAACAGTGGATCACACAGAATAGCTTGAAGTCTCTTAAAGGAACTTATTGTAGAGGGTATTCTGGGATTTTCTTGATAAAGAAAGATAGGGAGGGAAAATCACAATGAATTTAAGTCAGCATGGTATTCACAGAGAATGATGAATTGTCAAGTCACAGTAGACTATAAGAGGGATGAGAAATGGCAAGAAATGTTATTTTAGAGTTACATGGGAAACAAATCATAAAGTACCTTGAAAATCATAGTAAGGTAATCGACCTTGTTCTTCCTCTGGAAGATGGGAATCCATGAACAATTTACAATGTGGATTGCAATGGTGAGACTTCTAGAGGCAAAAAGAGCTGCTGAAAAGAAAATTTATATACATATATATCAGCCATAAAGAAGGGTAAATGGGAGTGCATGAGCCATTTGTAGGAAAAAGGCTAGGTTTTGAGACTAGGTGAAATAAATTAGATACAGAAGGTTAAATATCCCATGGATAATATAATGTGAGTGATGCTAATATGAGTGACAGTAGTCATAACTAAAGATTAAAATGCAAGGTAGAAGATAGGAAATAGGGAGACAGACTCTCTAGAAATGATGAGGGCATTTCAGGAAGAAGGGAGAGGAAAAGGTGGAGTCAGGGAAATGAAAATGATAAAGACATGATTATATACATGCATAAGTAACTGAATATATTCACTATGTAACATAAGCACGCAACAATAAAGTTTTATGTAAAGAGAGAATATCGTAATAGCTCAGTAGAGATGATGGAGGAATAAGAAAAATATACCTGTTCTCTGAACAGAGAGAAATAAATTTTGAAAAGAAAATTAATAGGTAAAATTAGGAGTATTGATTGACAAAAACAAAGTAGGGAAAGGGAGATAGCAGTGACAAGGGAGGAGCTGGGGGATGCTCTCAGCTTACAATACCAAGTGCCTAGGAAGGCAGTGATGCAACCTGCTCTTCAGAGCAATGGATGACAAGTCCATCTAGAGTCAAGTGTAGACTGAGACACTGAAAAGATGCAACAGGTAGCTATAGATTCAGATTCAAAAATCAGAGGGGTCTAAAATAAATATCCTATTTTATGTCATTGCACACACAAATTAGAGTTGAAACCAGGAGATATAATGACACGGCTCATAAAAATCAAGAGAAAGAGAAAGAGAGAGAGAGAGAGAGACAGAGAGACAGAGACAGAGACGACAGACAGAGAGAGAGAGAATTGTGCTAAGAGGTGGCACTTTTGGCAAATCAATGGTTGGATGACAAGAAGAGTTAAAGTCATGGGATGTTCATTTCCTCAGTCCCACCAGAAGGAACTCGTGAAGAAGATAGAAAGAGTGGCCAGAGAGAAAGAGGAAAAACAAACAAACAAACAAACAAAAGACAACTACTATTATTCAAGCCCAGGAGGTAGAATGTTTTAAAACAGAGAGGAAATGGAAATGAATTTCAAACATATAGGAGAAGTTTCAAATGTGGGATGTAGAAAATTATCTGTTGGATTTGTCAGCATTTCTTTCCTCTTGGAGATCATGAGGGAGCTTAAAAGAGTAAAGAGTAATTAATTCATCCTAGAAGAGAAGTTGATTCTAGGTGAGACAGAGAAGCAAGATAAGGAAATAAATTTGATTGGAAGAAAGTGCACATCTTCCACTGAAAATGAGATGAAGCAGAAAGATTGTGTACAACGGAAATATAGGGTTGGAGGAGGGAAATAGGCTTAGCAAACTCACATCCGATGTCTGCAATTGAGTCTATTGTGCAGCAAGACCTGTTGATATTTGCATAAGATAATTAACACAATTCGAAAAAATAGTATAATTATTGAAAGACATGACAAGAAAAAATGATGCTCAAGAAATGTCAAGAGGCTGAGGCTATGAACTTGTAGCATGACTTTCCTTTGCAGTGTAAAGACACCTCGGAGAAAAAGATTGTGTAATTAAGGTCAGATAGGACTAGGCCAGCAATATTTAACAAAAGAATCAAAATATAGTGAGTGTCAGTGTCACTCACTGAGAAAGGAGACACGTTTTCTCTACTGGTTTCATTTTCCAAAGACATACTTTGGATGCAGTAGAAAGGAAAACATACTGAAATGTCAGAGACATGAGTTCTAGTCCTAGCACGTATTGTCTTGGCAGAACTTAGAAATATTCTTTCCCTTCTTTAGGCTTTATTTATCTACTGAAACATGAAGAGTTTAGAAAACTTTGAATGTACTTTTCAGCTCGGCTAAATTGGTTCTGTGAATTACATGGTGAATCCCAGAGTGAGGATCAATAAAGTCTAACAAATATGCAAGAATAGATAAATATATTGAACAGCTAGCCTCAATTTTTCCAAGTCTCTTCATTTTGGCCTCTTCACTGGCTCAGGTCGTTTTAGTCCATTCCATCTCCGGGCAAGTGTGCAGGTACAGGTCACAACAAAACCACATAAAAAGCACCAAAGGACTTTCTGACTTGTGGCAATTACATAGTTCAGCCCTTCCCTCGTCTGACATATTCAGAAAGGTCCCAAAGCACGTACCCTTTACTCAGCAGCAAAGCCAAATTTTCCTTTCTGCTTGTGAATGCAATGTGCTTGTGTTGCCCTAGGCCTCTTAATCCTATCATCTCATAGACACTAAATTCATCCCAAAAGTTAACATTAGGAGGATAATGCTGTATTCTCAACATTTAGGTTATGAGAAACGAAATGTTTTTCAGAGTTTCTGGCCTCCATGGGATTTATGAAGGCATTTTAAATTTAACATGACTTGAAATTCTAAGCCAAGAGGATAAGGATTAGCTCTGGGTTCACATATCTCTTAAATCACATAAACCCTCTGACAGATTTGAAATATGAAATTTATCATCCTCAAATGTTTGAAAGACTCGACATTTTTGTTTCCCTCTGAAGTGCTGAGGCGAATTTCCTGATGCATGTCTAGTACTAAAGCAAGTCTTATGATCTGGGTTGGATTTGAGAATTTATTTATCTTAGATACATTATTTCCTGATCAGACTTGTTCAGTGTTCTCCCACTGAGGCACGTCCTCTATAGTTGGCTGCAGTCAGCACCCACATATGTGCCTAGATAAGCCTCTATCTGGTCCACACATTCATTTATTTAGTAACTCATTGTATAGAATGATAGCCTACTATGTCCTAGGTTTACGACTAGGTGCTGAAAAAGTACCAATAACTAAAAAAAATACCTTCAAGGTGTGCACTGTCTAGTGGTAAGAAATGGCACAGACATGTTATTACTTTATAGAGGAGATTAATAACATGCATATAGTTAAGAATCAGACCACCTGGATTTGTTCTCTAGCTAATCTATTTTTAGTTGTGTGACCTCGAGCAGTTACTGAGGATCTTCATTTATTACTAAAGTGAAGGTATTAAGAGTGGTAGTTGTCATCTAATAAGTGCCTAATAAGTGATAGCTACTGCTATTCATATTAGTAATAATGATAACAATACTGTGGATTTGATAAGAAGGGGAAGCTATTTCTAGGGGACGCTTGTGCAGAGATAGATATATAGAGAAGTTTAGCACATGTGGGGAAGAGTGAGTTAATAACTAAGTTGTAAAAGGGATAAAGAGAAATAGAAGAATGTTAATCTGAAAAACTTGCCTTACAAATGTGGAATCATTTTAAACCAGATATTTAAAAATAAAGAAAGATAAATTGGAATCTTTTGTAGAAAAATGGATGCACCCTGAGACCGTAATGCTGAGTGAAATAAATCAGGCACACAAGATTAAATATCAAATAGTTTTTCTTACATGAGAATATCAAAGTAAAAATAATTTAAAGAGCACAATAAAAGATGATAGGAAACAAGAAGATAGGCTTTGTGGAGATTGGAAGGGGATCTGGGGTTGGAGAGAGATGGTAGGAAGAGGAGAGGGAGCAAAATGGATCAACATATGTATATGTACCCATTGCCAACAATAAATGTATTTTCTATGTATCATAAACATTTCAGAATGAAAATAGCACTTAAAAAATTAAAAACAGTAAATGTTGACAAGGATATAGAGAAAAAGGAACTCTTATACACTGTTCTTGGGTATGTAAATTAATACCTCCATTAGGGAAAATAAGATGGAAATTCAGATTCCTCAAAATTGAAAATATAATTGTCATATAATCCAGCAACCCCACGCCTGGGTGTTTATCCAGAATAAATGAAATCAGCATTCTAAAGAGTTATCTCTATGGCTTTATTCTGCAATCTCAAAATGTGTCTTATCACCTTATTTTCCTTTTTACTTTATGCAGAATTATATTTTGTTAGATTTTGTATATAATGTTATGAAACATGTGCACCATTGTCTTCCACAAAAGCTACTCACAAAAGTTAAAATATGGAGTAATTCTAGGTCCTTCCAGCAGATAAATTGATACAGATTATATACATGAACATTATCCTTCATAGCAATGAATGATATTATGACTTTTGAAGAAAAATGAACTGAAGGTCATTGTGTTGGAGGAAATAAGCCAGACACAAAAGACAATGGGTTGCATGTTCAGTATTGTATATGGAAACTAAGAAAAACTTACTTGAAAGCGGAAGAGTGATCACTACAGACCGTGAACCGTGCATGAGAGTAGAGTGAAGGGTTATTAGATACAATCAACACAAGCTGTAGGTATGTACAAAAATGTTATACTAAACCCTATTAATATGTACAATTAATTCATTTTTGTCCTTTTTGAGATAAGTTTTCGCTATGTGTTTCAGGCTGGGCTTGGGCTAATTTTGTAGACTAGGCTGGTCTTGAACTTGCAAGGATCCACCTGCCTCAGCCTTCCGAGTGCTGGGATTACAGGAATGTACAATTCATGTGTTAAAAAGATGACCAGGATATTAAAGAAATTATAAATATGTTCATGTACTCAAGAAGTTAGGTAGAGATATGTGAGTGATCTAAAAGAGACTCATATTCATTCTCTAGGGAATAAACTGTGGTGTATACGATTCAAAAATTCACTCAATGGGATCAGCAACAAAATAGAATTAGTATATGTACCAGTTCCCCAAAATAATGTAATTATTATGCATCATAGAGATCGACAAAAAATAAAAATGTTTGATCCACAAAAAAATCTACTACACTCAAGGGCATGAAAATGGAAACTACTCCAAATGAAAGACACGGAGCATCAGTGAGTACGAAAATCATTTAAGAAGCCTCATATACGTGTAAGATGACAGGCTTTCAAAAGGAGAGAGAGCAATTGGCAGAGGATACTGTAATTTGCAGGAAAATGGGTGCAACCGAGACCATAATGTTAATCAAAAGAAATCAGACATACAATCTTAAATATCACATGATTTCCTTTACATGGAAAACCCAAAATATAAACAGAGCAAAATAAGAGATAGATAAGAAGAAGCAGGGAAATAGAGGTCTTTCAGGTGAGATGAGGATCAAAAGCTGGAGAGAAGGGAGTGGAAGGGGCTGTAAATGGAAGTGAGAAGTGTTTTGTACATGTAGCAACTCCCTCCAAGAAACAGAATCACTAGGCACTGGAAATAATAAAAAATAATAATTGAAAACTGGAGAGTAAAAAAGACATTTGAATAACAATTTGAAAACACTTAAAATTTGATGAAAATTATAAACTTACAAAAGCAAGAAGCTTAATGAACCTTGAAACACGAAGAAATATGAAAAAAAATTATGCCGAGGCACATAATGATCAAATGGCTCAAAACCTGTAATAAAAAAGAAATACTAAAAGCAGTTAGAGAAAAGACACCATAATACAGAAGAATAAGAAACCAGGCAACCGGGAAAACAATTGTGTGTAGGAAGACAGTGGTACATATTTTTCAACGTTTAAAACCTGACAAGATGAAACTCTTTAAAATGCACAAATAAAAATGAAGAGTAGAGCACATATTTTGAAGTGGACAGGAGCAAAGATCTGCAAAATAAATCCACTGCCACACTAACACAATGAGAACATTGACAAAAGCTGTCAAAGACAAGTTTTTCAAAATTCTGTAAATAAGACTTGTAGTAATTCAAGGAACATTTATTTATTCATAAAAAACTCCAAATTTTCGAAACAACCACCCATTTTTTGTTGTCTTAAATTGCCCCAATCCCATATATCTTGCCTGAAGTGATGCAAAAACTTTGAAAGCAAACAGCCTCCCGTTAGTAAGAAAGGCAGATGTGGAAGCCAGCAGAGCAACAGCCCCTGCATGGGGTAAAAGAGGTTGAGAGACCCCCAAAAAGCCAAGCTCAAGAGAATTCTTGGTAACTAATCTATCTGAAAGATGATTAATAGCTCCACTCTAGGGCTTTTTCTTTATCTGACCTGACTCAGAGCCCTTACTGTGTTAGGAAAATTGGATATCAACATACAACAGATGTGAGATACAGAAGTCAATGCAAAATGTAATAAAGACTTAAACACAATAACTGAAACCATAAATTCCTAGAAAAATAAGAGGAGGAAATCTTCTTGACATTGATCTTTGTTATAATTTTTTTTGTTTTTTTTTGCATTACTGGGATTGAACCCAAAACCTTTACACTAAGGTACTTTCTTAGCACTTTTCAATTTTCTTTTTCGTTGAGACAAGGTGTCCACAAGTTGTCCATGCTCAGCTCAAACTTGTAATTCTCCTGGCTCAATCTCTCAGAGTGCTGGGATTGTAGATGTCTATGATGTTTGAGATATTTCACACAAGCATAGGCAACAAAAGCAAAATAAGCAAGCAAGATTAAATCAAACTAAAAGGCTTGTGCTCTGCAAAGAAAAATAACAGATGAAAAGGCAACCAACACTGGGAGAACATATTTGCAAATAATATATCTCATAATGAGTTAGCATAAAAAATGTTGTAAGGAACTCAATAGCAAAAGACTAAATGACAATATTAAGCAATTAGTTAAATAGACGTGGTGGCACATGCCTATAATCCCAGCAGAAGGCTGAGACAAGAGGATTTCTGTGATTTCAAGGCCAGTGTGGACAGAGTCAGACTTTGCCTCAAATAACAAACAAACAAACAAACGAAAAATCTTAATTACCTGAATAGACAATTCTTAAAGAAAAACATACAAATTGCCAACAGGTATATGAACAGTGCTGATCATCGTTAATTAGTGAAATGCAAAAAAGCTACAATGAAATATTAACACACCTGTAGAAACATTTTTTATCAAAACATAAAGGATAATAACTGTTGGACCAAATGTGGAGCTAAGGGAATATTTACATACTTTTGGTGAGAATGTAAATTTGTATAGCCACTTAGAACAATAGTGTAGGGTTTACTCAA
This sequence comes from Cavia porcellus, assembly GCF_034190915.1. NCBI lineage: Eukaryota > Metazoa > Chordata > Mammalia > Rodentia > Caviidae > Cavia > Cavia porcellus. The sequence continues at coordinate 104,217,560 of NW_026947486.1, read as the reverse complement.
AACATTAAACATAGAATTTCTGTACAACCAGTCATCCTACTTCTGAGCAGGTTTCAAAGAAATTGAAATGAAGACATTGAAGAGATACTAAACTCCCATGTTCATTGTAATATTATCCAAGATAGCTAGGATACCAGAACAATTGACATGTCCCTTTAATGGGCAAGGCAAACCTTTGAGTGATGATAGATTTGTTTATGGCCCTAATAATGGTGATGACTTCTTAAATCTGCTTAACCCTAAACTCACTAAGTTGTAAGTACAGACTTTCGCTTGTCATTTGTATATGAATAAAGTGTTTAATGATGCTTACAAGTACTTTAAGTCTTATAATTTTGATAACTCAAAGTCTCTGTTCAAAATATTACCTATAAAGTAGAGTTAAAGAATGAATTATGGTGTTTTATTATGCAGTAGATTGACTATAGTTAACACTAATTTATATTTCATAGTAGTTATAAGTGAAGAGTTTGAATTATCACCACAGAGAAATGATGAATGTTTGAGGTGATGGATATAGTAATAACTATGATTTGATCATTATATAATGAATACAGTACTTGTAATTAAACATCACACTGTACCCCCAAAATATGTACAACTATTATGTGTTAATTATAAATAAAATAAAACTTTAAAATAAAAATAACTTTACAGGGACAAAAGAAAGCGTGCATGATCAAATATCAGGAAAAAAGCTATACTAAATAATTCAGAATTTGTATACATTGAGTGAAAGACAATGCTCAAAATGGAAAGTGATCTTTGACTGGGAAGGAATAAATGCCACTTTTCTATTTTTCAAGATTCTTTTTAGTGTTGGTGCTTTACAAGGAAGAATAAGTATTTCTTTAAAACAGTTTAAATAACAAAAGCTGTACCAACTAAGGTCGATGGTTTGGGAGAATACCACTGAAATCTTTCTGCTTAGGTTATTTTAAGAATATTTAATCTATCTCTATACCACCCAATCCTCCCAATGTGAACAGGAATCGGGGTGGGGAGGATTTTATGTCTGTACCATATCTCTTTAGCATTGGAAAAAGAAGTACACAAAACCAAGCTTTCAAAATGGTTATGTCTCTTAAAATAATGTTTCATATGGGCTTGATGGGGAAGCACAGACTTACTAAGTGATTTTTCTCATTAAGAGAGCAGGAGAGGAGTAGCTTAGAGGTAGGAGCAATGGTGCACTTTCTAGAGAATTCTGGGTCTGAGGTGATTGGAAAAATCTGGAAAAAGCACATTCTAAGTTCATATTTTTCTGGCCAAATTTGGCTCATGATGGCAGTATCACAGGCAGCTATCACTGATATGATCTAGTCTCCAGGACATCTCAAAGGAATACCTGAAATACGTGTAATAATAAATGATGAAGGGAATCCAAAATTGACACTCATTTGGTCAGTCATGTATCACAGTCTGTTTCCTCATCCAAGGGCTTGCTTTCTAGGAAAACTATTATTTCTCTCCCAAAAAACTTCAGCAATGCTTGGATTTCTTTTCCATCTCTAATTAAGAAATCCCCAGCTTCCCTCAAACCTTGTAATTATTCATCAAGAGAACAAGGATGTTGTTTTTCTTTCCCTCCCTCTCTCAAGAGAGAAATAATCAAACAATACTGGTTGAAGATGTGTTTTATGCACAATGGCAAGGCAAGTGCATTTAAAATGAATCCATGGGACCACAGAAGTGCAAATAAATGGATTTGCAAATGAAAGAAACATTGGAGAATCTCTGCTCACTTTTGTAGCCCAGGGCTTGGCAATCAGATTTTCAAAATCCTGGACATACAGGACTTTGAGATGGAAAAGACTTTAAAGATCATTGAGTCCAATGGGTTTCTGACTTCTGGAGCCATATGACCTTTTGTTAATATGGGATGTTCCTTGGGATACCTCCATTTAAAAGACATATTAAAAAAACATGCTTTACTTAAAACTGGGATAGGGATACTGAGACCACTATTTCCTTCAAAGCCATTTTCTCAATCAAAACTCCACAGCATCTTCCCTTTGACTCTCAAAGGAGCTCTAAATGTAACAGTAAAAGTCATAGTTTTTTTTTCAAGTAGTGAAAATGAGCCTCAAATATAGCACAATCATTAATCCACATAGCTAAATTAGTGAGTGGTAAAGCTGTGACTGGTACCCAGGTCTTTGTGCTGAGAATACTTTCTGCCATGTCATATTTCTAAAAAGTCTGAAAATGTTTCCCAAAGCAATAATACATTTATATATTCATCCACTGTTCTTGGATAGGTTCTGGTCAGTACTCTGATTCCTTAAGTTATGGATTTTGACCTCATTTTCCTTGTTCATATTTATTTGAGTTTCTTAATTTTCCTGAGTAGGATCCGGGAACTAGGAAAGTCACATAATTTCAGGAAACCATACATCTTTGTCCAACAGCTTTCCTGAGCAACAAAAGAGTTATCATTGTTGTGCTGGTACTCAATGTGATGAGAAAGGTCTACTAGGATAGTGCCTGTCACAAAGTGGGTATTAAATAAATGCTAGTGTCTTTTTTCTTCTTCACTTGACAAATGATCAATTGGAAGCCATTTTCCCAAGTGTCAGCATCAGCAAAGCACTTGAAAAATAACAGACCTTTGATTCTATAGATGACCATCTTAGGCTGGGCTCTTCAAGAACCCAGGAGGTCTTGAACATTTTACTTAAAGTAATTCAAAGAAAGGGTCTCACATTTTTCTCTTCCCATCTGGCGTCCAAGAAACAGTGTCTTGCTATGATCATTCCTTCTGTGATATGTACTCAGGGTCACAAGACAAAAGTATTGACAGTCTTTCTAAGTCATCTCTGTGCTAATGAAATTAACTAGTGGCGATGACAGTCTTAGGGCAGTAAAGAATCTTACAAAATGGTAGCAGTGAAAAGTGGCTTCTGGAAAGAGAGGCAGAAAATAATCAAGGATAAAATAAAGCAAAACAAGATTGAGTTAACAGAAAACCAGATTAGTGTCCCACCGTCAATAAGGCACTGGAGTAAAAGGGGTATTAGCTGAAGTCTAATGAAGAAAGGATTTGGAGAGTGTATGGTCCTGTTCCCATTCAAATGTTTGTCTTTGAAAACAGCCTCAGTGTCTATAAATCTAACAAGAAGAAAATAGACCCATTAAACTGTATGCAAATATTCCGACGTGGGCTGGTTTAGTTTAGAAAAGTCACCTTGTAGAAAAGAGGAGACTGGGTCTGGGGCCCAAGCTTTGGTTCTTCTGGTTTTCCGTTTTATATTGAGGAAGTCGGTTCCTTTCCGTTGGCTTCAGATTTCACATCTAGAAAATGACAGACTAGCCTAGGCACTCTTAGATTTTTCTAATTCTACCATTCCAAAACTCTGGGGGCCCTGAGAGAAGTTTTATTACCAAATTGATTTTTAGTGAGTCATAGGTACTCTCTGTAATGTGGGTCATTTGAGTTCTAAGTAGTGAGCTCAAGTTTCTTGATGTTATGGAATATTCATACAGTTGAGATCCAAATATGTTGTGGAACAAATAAATGGATTAATGGCCACCTAAATGAGTTTGTTTTGAATACTACTTACATCTTGTTTTTCATTCCCAGTTCTTAGCCATTATCTCTAGGGATATTACTTCCAAGATTTTCCAATTGTACAGCTAATATACTTTACTAACTAGAAGCTTGGTATGACGCTTATTATAAAATTTCTCTCCTGTAATTTCCTCTATTTTGTCCTACATACAGCTTTGACTACTCCCAGTCAAATTCCAGCAGACAAATGTTTATCCTTTTGTAAACTGATATTTAGTCACCAAAGATAGTACAGGAGAAAATATTGACAATGTAACAAATATAACCTTTTACAAGATCAGGCAGGTGGGAAATGGTCCTAGCAAGTCATAAAGATTTCGGAGTCCAGTTAAGCTGGAAAAATCACAGGATTTTCTCCACCATAAATCTGGGTGAAAGAAATGAGTTTCAAGTATGGAACAAAAGATGTGTTTCACATATCTGTGCATGGGTACAGCAAAGTGCACACCTACATTGCACCAGAATTTTGGGATCCCTCAAGACTATTGATACACATGGTGGTTGCAAAGTACATGCAGAAGTTCTGAAAAGAAGAAAAGACAAATCAGGATACTGATGAAAGAATTCTGGAATAAAATTTCATTTGAGGAAGTTCAACATCGAAAACTTCCTTATTTGTTCACCAGACAATTTGAAAAAATGAAATGGTGGCTGTGGATTGCAGGGTCATATAGACCATGTTCAGCAGTGCTGTTGGGAGCTTGTGGAGGTTTCTGCAAGTGCATTTGCTCTTGCCACCGAGAGAATGCCTCCAGTTTTGACATAATCATTTCAGAATGAACATAGAGAAAGCACATGCAGTGAACATGGGATGACTACTTAGCTCACTAGATCCCCCTTCATTTGAATACTCATTCATTCAATGAATAGTTATTGTATTCATTCAGTTATACAACAAATAACTATTGACAAAACATCTCCTATTTCAGGCATTGTGCTAAACACTAGATATTCACTGGTAAACAAAATCGGTGTCCATAAAAGTTATAGTTCAATGGCTATGCCAATCATTAATTAAAAAGCTAAATCTGTAATTACTAACATAATTGTACTAAGTGCTACAAGTTCAAAATATTAACAGAGCACACAACAGGGATATGTGACATAACCCATCCTGGGCATGGGAATTTCCCATAAAGAAGTGACTTTTATAGCTATATCTGAAAGGCCAATAGGGATCAGACAAACACAGAGAATGAGATTTTGAGGCACATCTTGAACGCTGTTTAGGGTACGTCAGGCTGGAGGATAGAGGGAGAATGTATCCTGATGACTATTGAGTCTGGGGGTTCTTTTGTGGGGGAATGAAATGATTCTAAAATTAGATTGTAGTGATGGTTCTACCACCCTGTAAATATAAAAATATACTTTATTATAACTCAATAAAGCTTTTTAGAAACACTAATGCTATCCTAGTGTAGAATAGTAAATGATTCCACAGAGGCATCCTGGGGAATTCAGCCAGGACTGAGCATGTCATTTGTAGAATTTTGGCATTTGTTTAAAAATTATTCTGGAGTATTTCTAAAACAGTAGATTTTAGTGCCCTGGACATACATACATACATACATACATACATAAATAAATAAATAAATAACTGTGAAATGCTATGTGAATTTGCTTGAGGATAATAACCACTTTGATATGGAGATTTATACTGAAACACCATATTGTACTCCTGAAAAACATCTAATCACATAAAGTTAAAAGTAAGAATAACAACCAATCCAGGTGAATATTATCCGGGAAGTCACCATACCATTTCTGAAACTTTTCTTGTTTTTTTAATACTCAAAAACATTTTCCGAAAAGAAAAGGTTTAAAAATAAAAGTGTCGCTACAAAATCATTGTGAGGTATAAGCTGGGAAATTCAGGATCCAATTTATATTTTTAGAAAATAACCCCATTTGTATTTAGAGAATACACTACAAGGGGAGTGAATGTTCAGAAGCAGGCACCTAATGTTGTGGTACATGGGAGAGATACAGATGACTTGGATTGGGGTAGCTATGGGAAGAATTGGGTAGATGAGAGAAATTTTGCAGGTAAAATCAGCAAAACTTACTCATAAACTCAGTGTTAGAGATGAGGAGAGCACAGATGTTAAATGGGCCCACAAGTTTTCAAATGTAAGCAGACAATACCTTTTATTGAGGGGAAATTCTTTACAAGATGGGAAAATTCAGAAAGGGATAATGGAGTGATATGATAAGATCTCAAGTTTTTGAATGAGAAGGAATGAAAGCCAGTTAAACTGACATCAAACCTGAAAAAAAAAGTAAAACTCAAAACATTTGAGAAGAAAATAAACAGTATGAGAGTCAACAGGAGCAGATTAATTTATTATCGATATCTTGGTTTTGATTTTCACAAAACCTAAATAGAATAGTATAAATTTGTACTTATGTTTATTGCGGTGGTGGTGATGGTTATTATTGTTTTGAGCAGTGATGTGTATTTGGGACTGATCTTTGGGCCTCAATCATGGTAGGAAAGCACATTACCACTGAATGACAGCCCTAACTAAAATATGATTTCCATACCACAACTTAATAGTTTCAAGCTATTAATGTTTAGGAAATGTTGCATTTTGCAAACAAAACAAGGCAAAATTCACTTAATTCTGTTTAGCTAAGGAAGTAGCATGGTGGAATCCATTCATCCTGTTACTCAGATTCTTGTGGCAGAGTTTATTTCTTGAGGATCAAGCCCAAGCTCCCCAGCTTGTCCAAAAGATCTTTACCTTCAGTCCCCAACATTCCTCATTTCCTCATGGTTTCTCTTCCTTTTATCTTTATTATCAAGACCCATTGAATTATCACATAACTCTTAAAAACAATGCTTTTCTATGACTGAACATCTTGATGCACCATTTACTTCCCTGGGAATGGTCTTTACTTACATTGGCATGTATCAAATTCCTTACTGCCTTCTTGACTCAAACATAAGTACCCCTTCTGGGATGATCTAACAAAGTAAGGCAATTCAGTAAGACTTGGTTGTAAAGATCACTGAACTTCCATTGCTTTTTCTAAATCTTTCTTCTAGAGCACTGATCACAAAATTTTAATTTGTCATTTTCACATTGTGTGTCATCTCTTATACACTGTGGCCTCCTGAAGGAACCAAGTAGTCACTTTATAGATATATTGTTTACCAGAAAATGTCACATTTATGAATTTATTGTATGATTCCCATCTTCCCAAAATAAGCCATAGGTTGCACCAGAAAAAAAAATATTCTAGTCTTCCTGTCATGCTAAGCAATAGCATAGAAATTATATGCTAATGTTGGGGTAGTTTCAAGGGTAAGAGAAATAGTAGTATGTAAGACATATAATAAGAAATGCTTAGTAGTGGATTAGGGGTGAGGAACTAGAGAGGTCAGGTCAAGAATGCCAGTTTTCTGGTGCAGATTCTCATGTGCTTTTATTTAGTGAGGTTACGATTGTTAGATGAGCACATGAATGAGGATGAATGGGAGAGTGAAGATTACAGTTTCATTCACTTAATACAGTCATTGTTTAGTGTCAGATGCTCTTTTAAATGTTTTACAAACAGTAACTTATTTAGTCATCTTAGCAATCGTCTGTGACAGGCATTTGTATAATTCTTCAACAGATAAACTTGAAGTACATATATATTAAAAATATTTCCAAATTCATTCAAATATTTAATAATATAAATAAGTTATTTAATATTCAAAAATATTCCTAAATTCATCAAGATATTAATTGATAGCAATTCACTGAATTAATCTCTAGAATTCATGTTCTTAAGCACTATACATGTGTTGGGAGCCGCAGCCCCGAGCCCGGTCGCCTCACTTGGTGGACGTGAGGCCTGTAGTAAAGAGTAAAGCCTGAGGTAGATTACCCCTCCCATCGAGCACGTTAGTTTCCTGCTTACCGCGTAAGCAACCCGCTCAACAATATAGTCTGCCTGGCAACTGATGATGTTAGCCAATCAGCTTGCCTTGCTCACTTTAACATGATTGGACACTGTATCTGTATATATACTGGTGCCACCCCTGGGGGGGAAGAAGAAGCCCGGAAGTAGAAGCCCAGAAGGAGCCGCGGGGAGCGGACCAAAGGAGGCTTCGGCTGGGAGCAATCCCAGGGCAGGCTGTACGGAGAAGAAAAATAAAAGAAAAGGTTGTCCACTGCCAGACTTTGTCGTGTGTCCTTCCTGCCGGCCGGGAGCGGACATCGACATTTGGAGGCCCGCACGGGGACTGATCACCCCCGAGACGTGACAGCGGACAACGCTCCAGTACAGAGCTGCGAGACAGGTGAGTTGGGGATAAGCCTGGGCTCTGGGTGGCGCGCACCTACAGGGCTTTTAGACTCCCCTCAGGCTCACGCGTAAGTGGCGGATTCCTTGGGCCTCACGCGGTGAGTAACATATTAAAAGATGGGAAACATGCTAGGTAGCAACACTAAGAGCGAGGGTGGTTGTGGAGAAAGCTCTCAAGAGCTTACAAAAGTACGCAGGGTATTTGAGCAGGCCCAGTCAGGGAGCTCCCGAGAGGGGCCCGTCAAGGGGAACAAAGATGCTAAGGAGAAGGACGGGGCTCTAGCCTCGGAGTCGTCTGACTCCGAGGACGAGGGAAAGTTGAATGGCAAGGAGGCCAAAGAGACCAGCTGTCAGGAGCCTAAGTCGCTCGATAAGGAGTCGCAGGGTTCTTTCCCAGCGTTGCGCCGCGAATTGCGCTCCGCTCAACTTGGTCTGCGGAGGAGTAGAGAGCTCCTGAGCGCTCCCCGGCGCGAGAGGGAGGCGAAGCCTTCCGCCCCACCTTGGGGGCTGTTCCCGGAGGCGATCCCTCGCCGCGAGGCGGCCGCCCGGGAGCTCCCTTCCCCTTCGCCAGAACAGGAAGTGATGCACGGGCCCCCATTTTCCGCCCAATCATGGCCGCCGTCTTATGCTCCGCCGCCGGCGGGTCGGTATTTTTACAGGCGGCTTTGGCAGGGGGGACGTTTGTCTCATGAGGTACATCCACCACCTGGGATAGATAGTGGCCCCTACGGGATATTTCCTGTACAAGTAGCTATGGGCCAGGGACGTAATGCATGGGAGCCTTTTGAGATAAAGCAGATTAGAGAACTTAAAAATGCAGTTACAACCTTTGGGCCGACTGCGCCTTACACCATTGCCATGCTGGAGAACCTGTCTTCTGGGCCCCTCACCCCCGCGGACTGGATTCAGCTGGCAAAGGCGTGTCTGCCCTCGGGTAGTTACCTGGATTGGCGAGCCTGGTACGCAGAGTTCTCTGCAGAGCAGGCTGAGAGAAACGCCAATCGGGGAAACCGGGGGTGGAACAAGCAAATGCTTATGGGAGAAGGTCAGCACGCTGATGATCAGACTCAGTTCCCCGGCGCTGTCTATGAACAAATCAATGCCATAGGGCTCCGCGCCTGGAAGCAGGTAAGTGGTGCTGGAACAGCCTCCTTGTGTCTTTCAAAAATAATTCAGGGTACCACAGAGCCATTTGTTGACTTTGTGGCCCGAATACAAGATGCTGCCGATAAGATATTTTCTGATCCGGGAGTGGCTCGACCGCTGGTAAGGCAGCTGATTTTTGAGCAATGTACAAAGGAGTGCAAGGCAGCGATAGCTCCTCATAAGAACAAGGACCTCAACGCCTGGATTAGGATATGTAGAGAGATAGGGGGGCTGCTCTCCAACTCGGGAGTGGCTGCTCTCCTGGCCGCGGCTGTACAGCAGAGGGGACCTCGCGGGTTAGAAGGGGAATGTAAGGCTAAAGGGTGTTTTGCCTGCGGGGAGCCAGGACACATTAAACGTCATTGCCCAAACAATGCAGATGCTAGGCCTCGCCCTAGGAATGAAGAACCATATGTTTGTGGGCGATGCAAGAGGGGATCACACAAAGCTGAGGAGTGTAGGTCGGTCTTTGACGCTCAGGGCAACCGTATTTGTGGACGAGATGCTAGAGAGCCAAAAAACGGCCAGAGGGGGCCCCCTTCACAGGCGGGCCCCCGCCCCAGAGACAGGACAGCTCAGGATGGCAGCCTTCAACAAGGGCCACCCCTGGGTCAGCAGGTGTGGACCTCAGTGTCGCCTCCAGACTTATATTAGTGCCTGATATGGGTGTTCAAGTGGTTGAAACCACCTTTAAGGGACCGTTACCCGAAAATTCCGTGGGTCTGGTGATCGGGAGATCCTCCACGGCCCTTCGGGGTCTCATAGTAGTCCCGGGGGTCATAGACTCAGACTACACAGGACACATTAAAATTATGGTTCAATCTCTTGTGGGTACTATGGTAATCAATAAAGGAGACAAGATAGCGCAGCTCTTGCTGCTCCCCAGTCTCCACAAGAGATTCCCCTCAAAGCAGAAAATTAGAGAAAGTCAAGGTTTCAGTTCCTCAGGGGAAGTCTTCAAGGGACTCCATATAATACTTGATAAAAGGCCCATGCTCTCACTTAAGGTCAATGGCAAGAATATAACAGGGCTCCTAGACACAGGAGCTGACCGTTCCATTATCTCTAGAAAGGATTGGCCCTCCAACTGGCCCACCAACACTGCAGATAACACGCTACAGGGCCTGGGGATGGTGTCAGCTCCTCAGGTTAGTGCTTCAACCCTGCTCTGGTGTGATGAGGAGGGTCATCAGGGCCATTTCCAACCATTTGTGTTGCAGTTGCCAGTGTCTCTATGGGGAAGGGACATCCTCACTCAGATGGATGTCACGCTTACGTCAAACTGCTCCCCCCAGGCTAAGGATATACTCAGGAACCAGGGATATACCCCCGGCAAAGGCTTGGGCAATGCCCTACAGGGTCGGACATCCCCAATACCAGTAGAGAACAAAAAAGGTAGGCAAGGGCTGGGTTTTTCTTAGGGGCCGCTGAAGAAGCTCTCCTACCCACTTCGATCAAAATCACCTGGAGGTCAAATGATCCGGTTTGTGTACCTCAGTGGCCCCTGCCTAAGGAGAAGCTATTAGCCTTGTCAGAAATAGTCAGTACACAACTTAGATTAGGACACATTAAGCCGTCAACCTCCCCATGGAACACCCCCATTTTTATAATTAAGAAAAAGTCTGGCAAGTGGAGGCTGCTCCATGATCTAAGGGCGGTCAACGCGCAGATGCAGTCCCTGGGGGCGGTCCAGAGGGGGCTGCCAGCTCTCTCAGCCATCCCTCAGTCCTGGCCAGTTTATGTTATAGATCTTAGAGACTGTTTCTTCTCAATCCCCCTGCATCCAGAGGACACTCATAGGTTCGCCTTTACTTTACCCACCATTAACCAAGAAAGCCCTGATCTCAGATACGAGTGGATAACGCTGCCCCAAGGTATGGCCAACAGTCCCACTACAAGATTCAGGGAGGAGAAATGGTGACCTACTTAGGCGCGAAAATCTCCCCTATGCTAGTCTCTCCACAGAAGGTCACCATTAGGACGGATGGCGTTAGGACCCTAAATGACATGCAAAAGCTATTGGGAGACATTAATTGGATTAGGCCATATTTACATATACCAAATTCAGATCTCAAACCCCTGTTCGACCTTCTAAAGGGAGACCCAGATATAGCCTCCCACAGGAGGCTCACTCCTGAGGCAAGAGCTGCCTTACAGAGAGTGGAAAAAGCCTTAGGTGGGGCTACCTTACACAGAATTAAACCAGGGCGACCCTTTGATGTCTGTTTGCTACAGACTAGTCTACAGCCCACAGCGGTGATTTGGCAAAAAGGACCACTACTGTGGATACACCCTAAGGTCTCACCTGCAAAAGTCATAGAGCATTACCCGGAGGCAGTCGCTTCATTGGCCCTTGAAGCGCATGATAGAGCTGTCCAACATTTTGGCTCAGGACCACAAGCCATCCGAGTACCCTATACCGCCAGCCAGATCAAGACCCTGGCTGCCTGCATAGATACATGGGCCATTCTGAGATGTGTTTTCCATGGGGATATAAACAATCAATACCCTAAAGACCCTATCTTGTCATTTGTCACTCAGCACCCTATAATTTTTCCAAAGGTTACTGCCTCTGAGCCATTAGTCCCAGCAACTACAATATACACAGATGGCTCCAAGACGGGGATAGGCGCCTATGTGATCCTAGGCAAGCCCCCGGTTACCATACAATTTGAACCTGATCAGCCTCAGGTGGTGGAACTGCAGATCATTAAAATGATTCTTAAACGGTTCTCAGAAGCCATTAATATTGTCTCCGATTCTAGGTATGTGGTCAATGCTATGCAAGTGCTTGAGACTGCCGGTTTAATTAGATCCACTTCCACAGTGGCTGGGCTGTTCCTGTCTATCCAGACATTGCTTCAGAACAGACACCATAAGGTCTTCACCACCCACATAAGAGCACATACATCCCTGCCAGGGCCTATGGCACAGGGGAATGCGGCTGCTGATACTGCCACTCGCCCGTTATGGATTTTTACCTTACTAACACCAATCGAGCGAGCCCGTGCCTTCCATGATAAGTTTCATGTCAATGCCAGGACACTAGCAAACCATTTCCATGTTTCCAGAGCAGATGCACGAGATATCGTGCGACTATGTGACTCCTGTGCCACATACAAACCTGCCATACTGATGGGAGTAAACCCTCGAGGTTTGATCCCTGGTGATGTTTGGCAGATGGACATCACACATATACAGGAGTTTGGGACTCTTAAATATGTTCATGTTTCCACAGACACCTGTTCTCACGTCATATTTGCAACAACAAAAACAGGTGAAAAAGTGTCTAATGTGATCAATCATTGCCTGGCGGCTTGGGCCGCATGGGGCAAACCAAAAATATTAAAAACTGATAATGGACCAGCCTATATAGGCAAAGCCTTCAATGAGTTCTACAAAATGATGGAGGTTCAATTAAAACATGGTATCCCATACAATCCCCAAGGTCAAGGAATCATTGAGAGGGCTCATAGAAGCCTCAAAGAAATTTTACAAAAACAAAAAGGGGGAGTAGGCCAAGGCCTGGCCCCAAAGGCACGATTATCCATGGCACTATTCACACACAATTTTTTAAATTTAAATAATGATAATTGCTCCCCAGCCGTGGAGCACTGCAACCCTTCCCCCAACCATAAAGGGTGGGTGAAGTGGAAAGATGTCCTGACAGGACAATGGATGGGCCCGGATCCAGTGGTCAGCTGGAACCGAGGCGCGGTTTGTGTTTTCCCACAGGAATCGGGACGAGAACCACTGTGGGTACCGGAGAGACTGACACGGGCGACAAAGCCCTCGACTGAAGACCAGACCTGCCCTACCGGAGATCCATCACAGACCAACCAACAAGATGAATAGAAATAGCGGTAGCCCGAAATGGACAAAAAGATCCTCAGGCATATGCATGGCTCGCTCGCCTAGCCTACGACCGAGTCTAGGGGTGGTGAGCTTCCCACACTCCTCCTCTAAAAAATTATGACATAGCTGGGTAGGAGAGTCAATGACGGGTAAGAGCGTACTCCCCCGGTGCGACTCAACCTAAGCCAGGCCCTACCCCATCCTGCACGTAAGCCGCTGGACTGTTAGATGCTGCCCAGGTCTAAATTTCTCTCCGAGGGGATTTCTTTACGGAGAGGAAATGAGTGCAAGCTTGTGTGCATCCAGGTTCCGTCCAGTTTGTGCCTGGCCCTAGAAAAAGAACGAGGGCCTCAGGGCCTTGGCAGACCATGGGACGGCTGACCAGGGTCTAAGCCAAGGACCTACGGTGGGCCTACACATAGGGCATAAGCCTCTGCACCCAGTCCAGGAAGGGCTACGATGCGCACATTCATAAAAAAATAAAAAAGGGGGAGATGTTGGGAGCCGCAGCCCCGAGCCCGGTCGCCTCACTTGGCGGACGTGAGGCCTGTAGTAAAGAGTAAAGCCTGAGGTAGATTACCCCTCCCATCGAGCACGTTAGTTTCCTGCTTACCGCGTAAGCAACCCGCTCAACAATATAGTCTGCCTGGCAACTGATGATGTTAGCCAATCAGCTTGCCTTGCTCACTTTAACATGATTGGACACTGTATCTGTATATATACTGGTGCCACCCCTGGGGGGGAAGAAGAAGCCCGGAAGTAGAAGCCCAGAAGGAGCCGCGGGGAGCGGACCAAAGGAGGCTTCGGCTGGGAGCGATCCCAGGGCAGGCTGTACGGAGAAGAAAAATAAAAGAAAAGGTTGTCCACTGCCAGACTTTGTCGTGTGTCCTTCCTGCCGGCCGGGAGCGGACATCGACATACATGCATCTACAGTCAGCTTTAGATATGTTATGTTTTTGGACAAGTTATATCTTAAACACATTGTATATGAAATGCCCATGGAGAAACCTAGTAGCTGTTAAATATTGGAACGTTTGTTAATAATAGATCTTGATAGAGAAGGCATGTGGTGCAGTCTCTGCATAGAATGGGATTTATTTTATTTTATTTTATTTTTGTCTTTTTGAGACAGGGTCTCTACACAGTTCAGGCTGGCCTTGAGCTCACTTTGTAGCCCATGCTGGTCTCGAACAATCAAGGATCCTCCTGCCTCAGCCTCTCGAGTACTGGGATTACAGGAGTGAGCCACCATGCTTGGTTTATGGACTGGGATTTAAACAATAATTAGTTTAATTGCAAAGACTAATATATTCACTTTTCTTTGACGACTTCAGAGGGCATCGCAATATACATCTACAGCCACCTTTATTTAAATCCTTTTTTCCTCTAAAATCAGTTATGCATACATACACTACAAATCTCTAAGATTCGAATTTCTTGCAAGTTCCAAGGGAGAGGAATAGTCCTCCCAGCTTGTCAGTTTTCTGCTTTATGTCTCTCCCATATTGCCTAACATTTTCTTATGTAGGTAAATAACCTCTCTCTCAGCAAAAAATATCTTTTTTTGCTTTTTAGCAGATCAGGAAGTGAAGAGAAATGAGGTGGCAACTGTGAGATTCTCTTTGGAGGGCTGGTGAATGAGAGAAGTCTGAAAATACTAGCGAATATGGGTCTGGAGCTCAGGAAACAGTCTATACCACCCATTCTGAGAATTGTTTTCATATGAGTGTAAAACCACGTAGATGAGAGTGTGTCATGTTGAAAAAAGTGAGTCATAAATGACATATTGACACACTATGAGAGTTGAATTTAATTTATTCAGCCAGTAAAGACTCTGAAAAGTAGAAAGAGGTAATCTGAGGTATTAAGCCAACAAAACCAGAATAAAATGGTATTTTAGAAGCTAAAGGAATAGTTTCAAAAAGGAGCAGTATGAAAACTGAAGAAAGATCAAATAAAATTAGGCCTCAAAGCGTACTGTGTGTTTCTATATAAAACACAGTAGAAACTTGGTGTAGTGCATCTTCAGTGGATGTTATGGATTAAAAACTGGTGGTCAACTTAACACCAGCTGAATTAAATCAGCATGGTGCTGAACATAGATGGCCCACCTATGGAAAGTTGCCAGCATAAATAGAGACGTGGAGAAGCTGAGTGAGGCACTGTGGGTTCTCCTATGTGTTGCTGTTTGAGCCGTTGGTTCTCCTGGAGAAGCTCGTCATGACTAGCTACCCCAGTGTGAGTTTGACCATTGTCATTGGAGGAGCTGGGGACCTTGTTGGTGAGAGTGACTGTGGTTCACTTTGGCAGACTTCCGGTCCTTACATCGAGCATCACTTCCTGGCTCTGGAGGGGAAGATGTGTGCCGCTTAATCTCCAGGACAAACTCGTCACACTGGCTTTTTGGCATGTACTCAACTGTTCATATCTTTGGAGGACTGCAGGATCTCTGTATCACTGAGGATGGCTGTGGTGCTTTTCAGGGCATCCCTGGTCCTTATTTTGAGCATGACTTTTTGGCTCCAGTGGAGAACCCTCAACCTACCAGCACTGCTCCTTCACCCCACTGGCATAGACTTTCTAGCTTTCACTGCTGACCTTTGGGCCTTCCCAACATGGATCCATAAAACAGACCGTGTGAGTGCTTCTTGTGGGCTCTAGAGCTCCAGTTGGACTCGTAGGAAGCATTGTCATGGGCTCTAGGTTCCCCTCTTGTAGGACATAGCTGTTGGACCCAGGTCCTCGACTGAATATTCTGGGTCTTTAGTCTTGTGAACCTATTTCCTGCACTTTGTACGTTTAACTCTGGGTGACCCCCACAAAATAAAATAAATTCTGTGTTCTGATTCTAATTGTTCTCCTCACAACCCCTGACTACAGCAGTGGAGTAATGAGTAACAAATTTTTAGTCACCTGATGCATATCTCTAAACCACAGAGATAGAGTGGGTATGGATCATTAGATATTAGATGTTAGACATTTGATGCTGTGCAGAATCTCTCCTATCATTTCAAAAATCATGCCAATTTTCTGTATCTCCTGTCATTTTTTATTATTTAGCTAAGACATAGTTCTTATACTACAAATAAAAGTCCTATGCATCCAGAATTCAAAGCAAAAAATTAAATCTATGTGGTTGTTTAATTCTTATTTATTGAGAGAATACACCTTTGTCTACAAGAATTTTAGCTGCCACTGAACTCTCAAGAGAGTTCTGAAATTCGTTTCTTAAACTAATCTAGCCTTATTTATATATTTTGTGTTTTCTCCTCTAGTTCTCCATAAAACTTTTTACATGCCTGATACACTTTCTTTAAAAATAAGCATTTTGGGGTCAGTGGTTTAACTCAGTGGCATAAGTGCCCCTTTGGCAAGCAGAGATCTTGACTTTGATCCCTGGTATAAAAAAAAAGCATTTTAACTAATGTATTGGGAATATCTATTAGCATCCTGTATCTTTTGTTTCCCTTGTGTTTCTGTGCAGACAAAATGACTATCACAATGTCCTGAACATGTTTATTTTTCTGGTTAATACTAATTAGAGTAAAACTATGTGTTTGTCTCCATAATGATCCAGAAGGAGAAAGAAATCTTGTTTTTAAACTAAATCATAATATGAAACAGACAAAGAAGTCATAAATTACAATCCTACTACATTTGATTAGAAAACTAACTGCCATGTACTTAATCAAATGAAATTTAAAAATTGGAAAATTAAATTTAAATTCACAACAGTAATTGATATGATGTTTTTCCTTCTAAGATAGACAAATAGAAGAGAAAATATTTGAAATAATTTCTTTCACACATAGGCCAACAGGCAACCAAGAACCTGAGACAAAAACCTGCAATTGCCTTAGGTTTCTATAAATGGGTGTTTCCAGGACCACGACACAGAGAGGAGGATCTCAAGTGGAGCCTGGTACTCTCACATAGATGGAGAAAAAGAAATTAGAGTGTAAAGACACTAAAATGATTAGTATTTGCAGAGAATACTGGAGATGATGGGACTTTCAAGAGAAAGAACTACATCAATTTTCTTGAGGGTCCATTAAGAGTGCTGCTGAACACTAAATTGCGTATGAATAGGGTGAAAATCTATGAAGCCGGACAGAGAAGAAAGACAACGATGTATCACTTAACAGTGGGAATATCTTCTGGGCAATGTATCATTAGATAATATTATCCCTGTATGAACACATTAGAGTGCACTTACACAACTCTAGCTAGTGTAGTATATATCATATCTACACAATGTGGCAAGGTCTACCTACCCACACACGTTACTCTATTGAATACTGTATGCAATTGCAGCACAGTTATGAGGATTTGTGTATATGAATGTATCTAATCATTAAAAAGCATAGGAAAGTACAATAAAACATTAAAAATGGTATACTAGTGTAGGATACCTACCATAAGCATAGCTTTGAGGACTAGAAATTGCTCTAGGAGAGGCAGTGAGTGAATGGGTGAGAATGTGAAGCCCTGGAACATGACTGTGTATACACCAGTGTAGACTTTGTACAACCATACACTTAGAATACACTGAATTGATGCAATATTTTAATTTATTCATGAATAAATTAGTTTATTATAGTATTTTTACTTTATAAATTTTAGAGATATTTTAGATTACTGACTCGTATCAACACTTAGCTTAAAACACAATAAACTGCAGGTTTACAACAATACTATGCGTTCATATTCTTATTCTATAAGCTTTTTGCTATTCTAAATTGTTTTTTTTCATAAACCAAAAATACTTTGGTTAAATACCAAGCATAAAGACACATGTTAGCCTGAATAAATGCAGAGCTGAGAATATCTGTACCAGTGTCTTTCCACATCTTGTTCCACAGGAAAGTTTTCAAAGCAATAGGATGGATGGAGCTGTCATCTCTTGTGATGACAAAGCCTTCTTCCTCAGTTGTCTGCTAAAGGGCCTGCTTAAGGCTCTTCTTGAGGAGGTGACACTCTTTTCAGAAGTATGTACATGGTCATTTGCTTTTCCTTCTTTTCCATCATCAGTTTGCTCTGATAATGCACCATGAAGGTACTACTGGTTGCTAGGGTTAAGGAAGAGGAGGGAATGTAAAATAGTGAAAAATTTCTAGTACATACTGTGTTTCATCCATGGTGATGAATATCAGCAATTATATAGTGCTGATGCAGGCATAATCTTGTGAGTATACTGGAAACTACTGAATAGGAGTTGGGGTGAAAACTTGGCAGAACACATGCTTAGCATGCATGAGGTTCTGGGTTCAATACCCAATGTCAAAAACCAAAATGCACATACACACACAAAAAAAAGTACTGAAATATATACTTTAAGTTATGTTTCTGATATATAGATTTAATCTCAACTTTTAAAAATGTGCAAGACAAACTTGAAGGGAAGATGTGGGGCTGTTGATTCTCCTGGAGGAGCTTGTCAACCTTGTTTCCTGATATGAACTCGGTTATTCTCATGGGAGGAACTTGGGATCTTGCTGTTGTTGAGGATGGCTGCAGTTTTTTTCAGGGCAGCTCTGGTCCTTACGTTGAGTGTCACTTTCTGGCTCCTGTGCAGATCCATCCTCAGCCTGATAGCACAGATACTTCGTCTGACTGATACCAACTTTTTAGCTTCCAGCACTGACCTTCAGTCTTCCAAATAAAGATCTTTGAAATAGACTTACATGAGACATTGTCATGGGCTCTAGGCTGCACCAGTTTACATTTGCACCAGGAGTTTACACAAGTCCTATTTTTTTTTCATACTCTGGCCACCATTTGTTATTTATCTGGTCATCCTAGTTAGGTGAAGCCATGTCCCATTATTGCTTTGATTTGTATTTCTTTAATAGCTAATAATATCAAATATCTTTTCCAGGGACTATTGGTGACTTGTACACTTTCCTTGGATAAATATTTACCCAAATTTTTGGTCCATTTTAAATTGTGTTCTTGCCCACTCAGAGCACCTCAGAAGGGCTGTGGGAGTCCTGATGACCACACTATCCGCCCAGAGATCAGTGGGCCAGTGGGAGAATAAACAATCCCTTAAACACAAGAAGTAACTCAGCAGCTGGAAGGAGATTCAGTGACTCTCCTCCAACCAGAAAGACTTCAAAAGTCCCACAAAAGAATAGGTGAGCACTTCACCAACCCAGAGGACCATGATGAGCAGGAAGGAGACCCAGTGACACCTTCTCCAACCTACATGATCTTCATGGTCTTGCAGAATCCTCAACAACCCCTCCCATAAGACTGTGGCAGGCTGGAGAGAGCACAGGTGAGTTCTTCCCTTACCAGAGAATTATGGCAGGCCAATGAGAGCACAGGTGAGCCCTCCTTCTACCTAGAGGAACACAGCTGGTCCTGTAAGACTCCCAGTGATACATTAGGTCCCCAGCTAGGGTGCACACCATGGACAGACAGGTCTGAAGACATGGAAAGGTCTTAAGTCACAGTAACAATATGAGCTGATGGTTGGACACATCAGTACTCCTAGGCTAGTCAGCCCAGAAGAAACCAGGACTCACTTAACTGACCCCATAGGAGGAATTTAGCTGACTGGCTCCTCCCCTACACCACAGAAAGAGCAACTGGGTGAATGTCATCCAGACAGTAGGACTCTAAGACACACATGATGGGCAGTTGTAACTGATTGGATTGAAAAGATCTAAATCTTAACCAAGAGGTGAAAATGACAAAACAAAAAGCAAAATGCAAAGTAAAATCACCAGACAACCTGGCACAAGTACAGGAGAAACTGAAATAGAGGACACATGAAGTCACATACCTGGAATTTCTGAAAAGATAGCAAACGAAGTAAACAAAACCATGGGGCTATAGAGGAAATCAGATCAGAAATAATCTCTCAGGCAAATAATGACAACTTTAATGAAAGAATTTTTCAGCATCACTAGAGAAGTCACAGATAAAAAAATACTGGAGCATACAAAAATGATGGAAACCTTGAATGAGCAATATAGGAAACAAATAGAATGCATGAAACAGATGCAAAGTGATATCCATTTAATTAAAATTTTTATTGAAAGCTGGCAAATCTCCTTTAACAAATCTGAAGATAGACTTTAAGACCTGAGGACAGAATCATGGCTTGCAATCTTGAAAGGAAAGATCTATTTTTAAAAAGGGACAATGAAATAATTCAAAAGCCCCAAGATCTAATAAAGATAAACAATATAAAACAGATAGGTGTCAAGAAAAAGTAAGAGTCAACTCAAATGACATAAAAACAGTATTTGCAGAAGTCATAGCAGAAAATCTCCCAAACATGGGAACAGAATCTTATGTACAGATAAATGAGGCATACAAAACTCCAAAACAGCCATAAGCAAAATAAATCTACACCCACACATATAATAATCAACATCCCATAAATTCAACACAAAAACAGAATATTAAATGCTATTAAAGAAAACAAACAGATCACCTACTGAGGAAAGCCATTAGAATCACAATTGACTTCTCAAGACAAATCCTCAAGTCAAGAAGAGCTTGGAAGTTGTTTGATTTTATTATCTGTGATGGTATGAACAGCTATTTTGAAGACAGCGAGACATTACAATATCCACTGCTGATAATATCATCTTGTTTTGAAGTCCTACCATATTTTTATTCTTCTATTTCCATTGGTTTTATCATGTTGTATCTTATTGGATTTTACTATGTATGGTAGTATAAAAAATTTTTATGAACAATGAGATAATATAGTAACCATAGTTCATTTTCTGTCATTTGGTTCTGTATGCCCTGTAATACTTTCATTCTCTTTAATGGTTTTATATTATTTTGTTATGTTTGATACTATTGTGTATGAAAGTATGCTCATTTATTTCAAGGAAAGAGACATTATGGTAGCTACTGTTGTATTGGGTTGTCTTGTGCTGAAATACTGTGTTGCTTAAATTGTCCTGTTCTGATCTGCTTTGTTATGTCCTCTTTTATCTTAATCTCTGTGAAATAAAAAAGTTTTCAAAAAAGAAGAGCTTGGAGTAAAATATTTCAAGTCCTGAAAGAAACAACTTCCCAGATTGATGTAATATGCAAAACTCTTTTTCAAAAATAATGGAGAAATAAGATAATTTCATGAGAAAAAAGAACTGGAAAAATTCATGTCTACTAAACCAATCCTAGATAGAGTACTGAAAGATATTCTAGATGAACACAAAAATGACCAAAATTAACAGAAATAAAGCACAAAGCAAGACAGGCAATTAAACAAATGAGAAAATCAAGAAATCAACAACACGGAAATAACATGAAAAAGATAAGCCAATACATATCAGCTATAAACATCAATGTAAATGGCCTCAATTCACCAATCAAAAGAAACAAATTGCCAAAATAAATTAAGAAATAGGATTCAATGACATGCTGTACACAAGAAACACATTTGACTCAAAAGGAAACTCATAGACTGAGAGCCAAAGGATGGAAAACAATATTCCATGCAACAGGAACCAAGAAAAAAAGCAACGTTAGCATTCTGTTTGCAGGTAATATGAACTTCAAATCAAGAATGATCAAAAGAATAAAAGAAAGTCACTACACACTTGTCAGGGGAAAAGATAATAATCATAAATATATATGCATCAAGTATGTGAGTATCCAGCTACAAAAGACAAATATTAATAGACATGAAAAATCAAATATGCAATAACACAACTGTAATGTGGAACCATAATGCCCCATTGTCACAGAGATAGATCAACTAGAAAAAAGTTAGCAAAGAAATAAGAGAACTGAATCAAACATGTGAACAAATGGATTTAATAGATGTTTACAGAGTTTTCCATCCAACAACACAAGAATATACATTCTCCTCGGCTGCACATAGGACGTTCTCTAAAACACATCATATAATCATACCATAGAAAATGCTTAAAGAGGGGGCTGGGGACTTAGCTCAGTGGCATAAGCACCTGCCTTGCAAGCAGGCGGTCGTGAGTTCAATCCCTGGTACCGATAAAAATGAAAAAGACAAAAAAAAAAAAAATGCTTAAATAAAAGTAATCAGATGTGGTAGCACATGCCTGTAATCCTAGGACTTGGGAGGCAAAGGTAGGAGCATTATTTGGAGTTCATGACCAGTCTGGGCTACAAAGTGAGCTCAAGGCCAGCCTGAAATGCATAGTGAGACCCAGTCTCAAAAAAACACAAAGTAAATACATAAAAGCAAAGGAATTGAAATAATCCCATGCATATTATCCAACCATTGTACGCTGAAATTGGAAATAAATGGCAAAAGAATCTGCAAAAAATACAGAAACACATGGGAATTAAACCCTTATGAACAACCAATGAGTCACAGACGAAGTTAAAAAAGAAAATAGACAATATGTACAATCAAATGAAAACGCAAATACAACATAATAGAGACTGTGTGATGCAATGATAGCCTTTCTAAGAGGGAAATAAATAGCAGTGAGTTCTCAAATCAGGAAAATAGAATGAGAACAGATAAACAACCTAATGCTATACCTCAAGCTGCTAGAAAAAGAAGAGCAAGTCAAGTCCCAAGCACAAAGAAGGGAAAAAATCATAAAGGTCAAAGCAGAAATTAACACAACTGAGACTCAGAAAATAATACAAAGAACTAATAAATCAAGAGTTGGTTCTTTAAAATAATGAAAAAAATAATAAATCACTAGCCAATGTTATCAATAAAAGGAAAGAAAAACTCAAATTCATGCTAGAGGACTGAAAAGGAGAAATCACTACAGATTCTGGGGAAATTTACAAGATCATCAATAGGTAACTCAAAAATCTTTACTTTATAGAGAAGAAATGTACTTATTCTGAGAAATGTATGAATTATCAAAGCTGAATAAAGAAGATATAAAATTTTTGAATAATGCAATACCAATTACTGCAATTTAAAATATAATTAAAAATTTACCAACTCAGATCCTTATAGATCCATAGAAGAATTCTACAACAAATTTAGAGAAGACTTAATGCCAACATTCCTCAAACACTTCAATGAAATTGAAAGGGAAGCAATTCTCTCTAACTCCTTGAAACAAGTATTAATCTGAGAATAAAACCAAAGTCTCAAAAGAATATGCCAAACTCACTAATGAACATAGATGCAAAAATCTTCAATAAAATACTACAAATAGAATGCAGTAAATCATCAAGATTATACCACATGATCTACTGGAATTCAACCAAGGAATTCTGGGATGGTTCGACATATGCAAATCAATAAACATAATACACTGTATTAACAGAGTCAAAGACAAAAATCATAATGTCACATCAATAGAAACAGAAAAATCTTTGATAAATTTCAGCACATATTCATGATACAAACCCCACAGAAAATCAGAACCTCTAATGCCATCTATGACAAGCAAACAATCAACATTATACTAAATGAACAAAAAATGAAAGCCCACACTCTGAAATCAGGAACAAGACAAAGAGGTCCCCTAACATCACTAGTACTCAATATAGTTCTGGAAACATTATTCAGAGTAATTAGATAAGACAGACAAAGAAATAAGGATAAGAAAGGAAAGAGTTAAATTATCATTATTTGCAGATGGCATGATACTCTATATAGAAGATCCCCAAACTTCCAAAAGACTACTTAGAGTTCATAAGCAAATTCAGTGGTGTAGCTGAATGCAAAGTCAACACTTAAAAATCAATAGCATTCTTGTACACAAACAGAAAACTCACTGAAAGAGAAATTATGCAAATATTGTACTTCACAATAGCATCTAAAAATGAAATACTTACAAATCAACCTAACTGAGAATGTAAAAGACCTGTATGCTAAAAAATATGCTACACTAAACAAGGAGATTAAAGAGAATATTAGAAAATGGAAGGATCTTCCTTGCTCTTGGTGAGGAGGAAGCAACACTGTGAAAATGGCCATATTCCCAAAACTGTTATATAGATGTGATACAATCCCAATAAAAATACCAATAACATACCTTACATATCTAGAGAAAACACTCTTAAAATTCATTTGGAGACAGAAGAAACCTAGAGTAGCAAAGGCAATCTTGGGCAACAAAGAAAAGGCAGCAGGCATAATGATCCCAGAGTTGAAATTACACTACAAATTTACTGTGATAAAATCAGCATGGTATTGGTAAAACAACAACAAAAAAAAAAAAAAAAAAAAAACAAAGAAAAACAGACCTGAGGATCAGGGAGGCAGATTAAAAGAGGCAGACCCAACTACAAAGACACTCAGCCACCTTACCTTTGAAAAACAGGGCAAACATATACACTGGAAGAAAGATAGCCTCTTTAATAAATGGTGCTGGAAAAGTTGGCTTTTCATGTAAAAACCTAAAACTAGATACTCATCTATCACTATGTACTAAAGCCAAAATGGATCATAAATCTAAATATTAGAACAGAAATCTGAAATATACTTGAAGACAAGGTAAGTAGGAATCTTGAACATATAGAGGCAGGTAAAAAATTCATAAACAAAATCCAAACTTCACGGAAGTACTTTGAAGAATCAACAATTGGAATCTCATCTTATTAAAACCTTTTTGCACTTCAAAATAAATCACCATCAGAGTGAAAAGAAAACCCATAAAATGGGAAAAAAAATTTAGCCAACTCACCCTCAGACAAAGGGTTTATATCCAGAACATAAAAAGAATTGGAAAATGTAAGGTCCCCCAAAATCAAAGACCCAATCCACATATGGGCATGTGAGATGACTATCCACTTCTCAGATGACGATATACAAATGGCAAATAAATATATGAAAAAATGTTATATATCACTGATCATTCAAGAAATGCAAATAAAACTACTCTGAGATT
The DNA here is from genome assembly GCF_034190915.1 of Cavia porcellus. NCBI lineage: Eukaryota > Metazoa > Chordata > Mammalia > Rodentia > Caviidae > Cavia > Cavia porcellus. The sequence goes on along the minus strand of NW_026947486.1, from coordinate 104,192,873 downwards.
TCAGAAAGAATAACTATCATCAAGAAATCAACACTAACAAATGCTGGCAGGGCATCAGGGAAAAAGGAACACTTCTCCACTACTGGCATGAGTGTAGAATGGCCAACCACTCTGGAAATCACTATGAAGATTCCTCAAAAACTATGATTGGAGGTCCCATTCAATTTAGCTATTCCTCTTCTGGTTATTACCCCCCCAAAAATTAAAAACATCATACCACAGCAATATAAGTGCACCCATGTTTATTGCAGCACAACTTGTAGTAGCTAGATCATGGAAACTATCCAAATATCAATCAACTATGAAATGGATAGAAGCAATATGGTATTTATATTATGGAGTACTAGCCAGACATGCAGAAGGATAAACTTGAGGCTTTTTTTATTTAGAGAAAAAAAAAAAGCAAAACAAAAAAGGGTACAAATAATAGAGAATTTCAAAAGAAATTAATGCTAAAAAATCACGAGTTGATACATCAAATATTGTCATCTTAGAAATAGTTGTTCAAATCCCAAAATTAAATCATAGAAAGTGGACAACAAAACAATGAGAATGTAAGCCATTCTGTTCAAAGATCCAAGAAATACTTAGTAATATGGTTATCTATCTTACACACTTAATATTACATGCAGTTATATCTTTAGAGCACTTTCTTTCCTGTTCTTCTTTTTACAATAGCTATTACATATTTCAGATCTTATTATTCCTATAATTTTTATTACTTTAACACAAGAGAGACAATATGATATTTATACATATGATTCTTATTTATTTCACTTATGAGGATAATCTCCAGTTGCCTGCAATGGCCTATAGAGGCCTCAAGATCATCCTTTTTATTGCTGAGTAATATTGCATTATATAAAACCACCACATCTTTTTCATCTGCTCTATGGTTGATGGATGTTTTGGCTGTTTCAAAGATTTAGCTATTCCATATTGTACTGCTATAAACATGGGTGCACATATATTTTCATTTTCTCTGGGAAAATACCCAGGAGGGGAATAGCTGGATTGAATGGAACTTCCAATTCTAGTCTTCTGAGGAATCTCCCTACTGATTTCCACAGTGGTTGCACCAGTCTTCACTCTGAGGAGAAGTGTTCTTTTTTCCCCACAGCATCGCCAACATTTGTTATCAGTTGATTCCTTGATGGCAGCCATTCTTTCTGGAGTGAGATGAAATCTAAATACTATTTTAATTTGCATTTCTCGAATGACCAGTGATGGTGAATATTTCTTCATGTATTTATTTGCCATTTGTATATCTTTATCTGAGGACTGTGTGTTCATCTCAGATGCTCATTTTTGGAGAGAGTTTTTGGATTTTGAGGGCCTAATGCTTTTAATTCTTTATATGTTTTAGATATAACTCCTTTGTCTGAGGGGCTGCTGGTTAATTTTTTTTTTCCTATTCTGTAGGGTTTCTTTGCATTCTGTTGGTGATTTCCTTTGACATGCAAAAAATTTTAACAATATGAGGTACCAGTTGTTAATTCTTTAAAGAGTTTCCTGCGTATTTTGCATTTTGTGAATGAATTCTCTGCCTACCACTATGTCTCCCAGACTTCTATCTTATGTTCCAGTAAATTTAGTGTTTTTGTTTTAATATTTACATCTTTGATCCACTGTGATTTTAGTTTAGAGTATGGTGATAGGCATGTGTGTAGTTTCAGTCTTCAGCATGTGAAGACCCAATTTTTCCAACACCACTTATGAAAGAGGCTATCCTCCTTCCAGTAAACATGTTTAGCCCCTTTGTTAAATATCAGGTAGCCGAGTGTCTTTGTAGTTGTGTTCGCATTTTCTGATCTGTTCCATTGATCCTCAGGTCTGTTTCTTTGTCAGTACCATGCTGATTTTATCACAGTAGCTTTGTAATATCTTTTGAAGTCAGGAATCGAGATGCCTCCTGTCTTGCCTTTGTTGCCCAGAATTGCCTTTGCTACTCTAGGTTTCTTCTGTTTCCAAATGAATTTTAGGAATGTTTTCTCTAGATCTGTAAGGTATGTTATTGGTATTTTTATTGGGATTGCATTACATCTGTATAACAGTTTTGGGAGTATGGCCATTTTCACAATGTTGGTTCTTCTTAACCAAGAGCAAGGAATATCCTTCCATTTTCTAATAACCTCTTAAATCTCCTTTATTGGAGTAGTATAATTTTCAGTATATAGGTCTCTTACATTCTTGATTAGACTGATTCCTAAGTATTTCATTTTTTAGATGTATTGTAAAAGGTGATAGTTTCATAATTTTTCTTGGTGAGTTTTTTGTTTGTGTGTAGGAATGGTATTAGTTTTTGAACATTGATTTTATATCAGCTACACTGCTGAATTTATTTACCTCTAATCGTCTTTAATGGAGTTTTTTTGGTCTTCTATATAGAGTATCATGTCATCTGCAAATAGTGATAATTTAACTTCTTTCTTATGTTTAATCCTTTTATTTCTCTCTCTTGTCTGATTGCTCTGGCTAATATTTCCAGAACTATATTAAATAGGAGTGGTGATAGTGGACATCCTTGTCTTGTTCCTGACTTTAGAGTGATGGCTTTCAGGTTTTGTCCATTTAGCATAATGTTGGCTATCGGTTTGTCATATATGGCCTTTATGAGATTGATGTAGACACCATCTATTCTGAATTTATGAAGGTTTTTTTTATCATAAACAAGAGTCAGACTTTATCTAAAGCTTTTTTTGTATCTATTGAGATGAACATTTGTTTTTTTTGTTTTTTTTTTTTTGGCTCTGTTGATGTGGTGTATTACATTTATTGATTTGTGTATGTTAAACTATCCCTGCATTCCTGGAATGAACACTTGATCATAATGTATAATCTCCTTGATGATTTGTTCCCTTCTATTTGTCAGTATTTTATTGAGAATCTTAGCATCAATGTTCATTAGTGAGATTGGCCTGTAGTTCTCCTTTTTGGTTGGGTCTTTCTCTGGTTTTGGTATGAGAGTAATACTTGCCTCCAGGAACGATTTAGGAAAGATTGCTTCCCTTTCAATTTCATTGAAGAGTTTAAGGAGTATTGGAATCAAATCTTTAAATTTCTTGTAGAATTCAGTCATGAATCCAGCAGGACCTGGGCTTTTCATTGTTGGTAAGTTTTTAATCGTATTTTCAGTTTCAATAGCTGATATTGAGTTATTCAAAATAGCTATATCTTCTTGATTGAGCTTTGGTAGTTCATATGTCTCTAGAAATCTGCCTATTTTCTGTGTGGATTCCATAATATTCAAAATAGGTATTCATAATCTTTTGAATTTCCATGGCATCTGAAGTAATTTCCTTCTTTTCAGTCTTTACTACGTGAATTTGGGATTTTTTCATTGTTTTTCTTGTTAAGGGTAGCCTGAGGTTTATCAATTTTGTTTATTCTCTCAAAAAACCAGCTTTTGGATTCATTAATTCTTCTTGTCATTATTTTTTTAGTTTCAATTGCGTTAATTTCTGCTCTAATCTTTACAATTTCCTCTCTTCTATGAGCTTTGGGTTTAATTTGCTCTTCTTTTTCTAGAAGCTTGAGATGTAGCATTAAGTTGTTTATTTGTGCTCGATCTGTTTTCTTGATATGACAATTTGTTGCTATATATTTCCCTCAGAACTGCTTTCATTGCATTCCACAGATTACCGTATGTTGTCTCCATATCTCATTGAGTTGTAATTATTTTTTTATTTCTACTTTAATTTCATTTGTAACCCACTGGTTGTTCAGAAAGTTATTTAATTTCCATGTGTTTATACAGGTTTTGCAATTTCTTTTGCTATTGATTTCCAATTTCAGTGCACTATGGTCAGATAATATATATGAGATAATTTCAATTCTTTTGCATTTACTTAAGAATGTTTTATGGGTTATTATATGGTCTATTTTGTAGAATGTCCCATGTGCAGGTGAGAAGAATGTACATTCTGATGTGGTTGACTGGAATACTCTGTTAAAATCTACTAAGTCCATTTGCTTACAGATATGATTCAGTTCTATTACTTCTTTGCTGCCTTTTTGTCTAGTTGATCTATCTCTTTGTGACAATGGGTGGTTAAGGTCCCCTGTTGTAATTGTGCTTTTGTGTATTTGGTTTTTCATCTCCATTATTTTTTGTCTGGGATCTTATATGTCTGGGTGTAGATTTATGGTGGTTGTGAATTTGTTACGTGTTAAGAACTGCTGGTCAACTTAATGTCAGCTGGATTATATCAGCATGGCATTGAGCGAAGATGCTCTACCTGAGGAAAGTTGCCAGGATAAATAGGTGGAGAAGAAGGGAGGTATTGAAGGGTTGAGGCATTAAGGAGGCATTGTGGGTTATCCTACGAATTGCTGTCTGAGCTGGTGGTTCTCCTGGAGAAGCTTTGGTCCTCACATGGAGCATTGCTTCCTGGCTCCGGAGGGGAAGACATGTGCTGCTTGGTCTCCAGGATGAACTCGTCACACTGCTTCCTGACACATACCGGACTGTGCTAGTCGTCGGAGGAGCTCAGGGCCTCCGTGTCACTGAGGACAGTTGTGGTGCCTTTCAGGACAGCCCTGGTCTTTGTTGTGAGTGTGACTTCTTGGTTCCAGCATAAAACCCTCATCCCACTAGCACAGCTCCTTCATCCTGCTGGCATAGACTTTCTGGCTTCTACCGCTGACCCTTGGGTCTTCCCGGCACGGATCTGTAAAAGAGACTGGCGTGAATCTTTCTTGTGGGATCTGGGCCTCCAGTTGGACTCGTGGGAGGCATTGTCCTGAGATCTGGGTTTTTATCTGGCTCATGTGGGAGATTGCTTTGGGATTTAGGCTCTTGACTAAATATGTCTTTCGTGTTGTGGATAGATTTCCTACATTCTCCTGTGTTAACTTCCAGTGACCATTATAAAAATATTATAAACTCCATGTCCTAAACCTAATTGTTCTCTGTGTACAACCCCAGACTACAACAGAATTCTATATGCCTCACTTAGCAGATTTTGCCCCATTTGGGGGAAATTTTCTGGTATTACTTCTGTGAATAGTTTACCAGTGTCATTTGCATTGACTTCTGCATCTTCATTGATGCATATAGTCTTATACTATTCTCTTGGCATCATCTTGAAGCTGCTGAATTGTCATTTCATGCTGCTTTGTTATGTTTAAAAGTTCTATCCTTTCACAATCACTAATTGCCATCCTCTCCTCAAGGTCCGAAATTGTCTCTTCAGTTTCAGTATCTTCAGTTTCAGGTAAACGGTTTTGCCAGCTTTCAGTGCAATTGTTTGTTTCTTAGATGTCTGTTTGAGTTTCTTTCATGGAGTCTGCTTGTTTTCTATATTGTTCATTCAAAATTTCAATGTTTCCCATACTCTTGTAGTTTTTTTTTATATATTTCTTCTCTAGCTGTGCTCAGAAAATCCTTTACTAAGGTTGTTATTTCTATCTTTACATGGGAGATTACTTCTAATTTGATTTCTTCTGTAGCCCCATGGATTTGTCCTTTTATTTCCCTTGATATCTTTTCAGAGATTTCCAGTGTGTGACTTTGATTTTGCTTTTTTGTTTTGTCACTTTCACCTTTCGGGCTAATATTTGGTTTTTCAATTCCACTAGTCTCATCTATAGGTAATGTGTATCTTAGGGTCCTATAATGTGATTGGTGTTTGTTCAACTGCTGGATGCCACAGTAAAGAAGTGGGCCAATCATGTGAATTCCTCCTGCAGGGCCTGTTGGGTGAGTCCTATATTCTTCCTAAGCTGAAAAACCTACAAGTATTGATGTAAATCAACCCTTAGTTCCTGCTATTGCTATATCTTCAGGTTGTTCCAGGTCACCAGATCTTCCTGTCTATAGTGTTTGTCTCGGCTGGGACCCTACTGTGTCACTGGGTGTCCCATAAGCCCTTTTAATTTTCTCCACGTTGGGGGAAGCCTTACTGGCACCCTCATCAACTTACCTGATATTCTCTGTGTGGAGAAAGGACACACACATTGTTGCCCAGCTCTCCAAGGTTATACTTCTGGAGAGGGCTTGGCTATTGCTCCTGTTTACCCAGTGAAGGTGGCAAACTGTATTCCTATTTTAAGGGCAAACTCACCATACTGATGGAAGTCTGCTGAGGTCTTCTTTTTGGATGAGGAGTTCCTAAGTTTCTCATCGATACAGTACAGTTAATCCACTGCAGTCCAGTAATCTGAGTGGAGGAGTGGGAGCTGAAGATCAACAGCAATACTAGTTCCAAGAGGTGGGGGATCCTAGAAGGCAGTGGTAGGATGGCAGGGGCATGAATGAGCTGGAGATCCTGTGCCCGGCAGTGGACAGCAGGACGGCAATGGAGGGGATGGCTCAAGGGGCTGGCCTTGTGCACTGCTGATGGTCTGGTGTCCCGCAACTGATGGCGGGACAGTGGGGATGCATAAGTGGTGGGCTCGAATGGGTCCAGCCTTGCTCACCCTGCTGATGGTCCTGTGTCCCACAGCAGAAGTTGGGGCAGCGGGGTCGCAGAGTGTGTGGGCTTGGTGGACCCGGCCCTGCGTGCTGCTGATGGTCCTGTGTCCTGAGGCAGATGGTGGGATGGTGGGATGGCAGGGGCCCCCTCATTGCTTTTATAGAAATGAGGATTTTAGATATTCATTACTTTCTCATTGCCATTATATCACTGGACATTAAGATTATAATCTCTATACTCTTCCACATCTTCACAACACTACTCTGATGCCATAAAATTTTCTAACAAATTTGTTTTATCTGATTGATAGGGCTAACTAGCTTTTTAATTTCCTGGTGACAGTTCTAAGAATTAAAAGTCAAAGAAATGATGACAATTTTGAGGTAACCTTAATTCTTAAATAATATTGTACAGAATAAAAAAAAGTGATTAAATATGTGTTTCCTAGTCTTTAAGATAATTGGTAAGATAGTTATTTTGGAACAGGAAAAAATGGATGCTTTAACATTGCATGAACTTATCTCATTTGGTTGAATGCAGGTGAAATGCCACAGTTTTTCACACTACATCAATAGCTCTATCTTAAAGAAATCAAACTAACTGTGAGAACCATCACTGCACTTCATAGCCTGTTACACAGATCTTGAATACATTTATTTCCTATGAGTCTTCCTCAAATCATCAATAATGCATATATCTTTCTGGACACTCAGGTGGTATCCTCACTCAAAAATTTTCAGGTTTATTATGTTAACTGCATTCCTTGTTATCTTAATCATGAAGTAATTAGTGATGAGCTTCTCATTGCAATTACTTTCATTAAAATGTTATAACTGTGCTACAAAGAGGCTTCTAGCCATATTCAAGTAAAGTATATGTGATTTTGCAATTGACTTTCAGCATTTATGAATTACTTTTTCTTTTTAAAAATGTCCAAGTTTTATTTATTTCTTTATACTCCTCTCCCGTAGTTAGTCATCTACCTCGCAAACCTTTGTTTCTCAATGTGTTTTCAGAGCGTGTCTCCCTGCTTCTTAAACTTTAGAATTCCCCAGTGTTCTATTCTTAACACCATTCTATTCTCAGCCTACATGATGTTGTAATGAATGCTATTCATAGCCATGTTCTAGTTACCATCTGTGAGCTGATAAATCCTAGGTCTATAGTGTGAGCCACAGTCTTTTTCTAGGCTATCACTTCAGAAGTTCTTGTGCAGTTGGCTGTTTCTTCCTAAGCTTTCCACAGGTATCTGTAATTTACCATTTCCAGAAATGAGCTAACAATTCCCTCATTGAAAGTCCTGGACACAAACTAGTGGATTAACAGAGCCATATCATCAAAACATGCAAAGAAATAGCCACGAGTAAACAGATGTTAATTGGGCAGAAACAAAACATGAAATAAAAATGCTTCCAGAAATAATATGCAGATGATCAACCACATCCTAAGAGTAAAATTGTAGTTAATACTTCTGCTTGTTTGAAAACGCATAGGCAAGTTTCTGACAGCAGAATGAAGAAAAGTTTTAAAATTTTCAAGTTGTGAATCTTTAGGCAGAACAAATTCTACATGACCAGGTCAGTGAGGTGATAGTTCAGGGAAATTTTGGTATAGTTCTAAGGGATGTGGCTTACTCTAAGAAACAGTTTTTCAAATGAGGAACAAGCAACAATCTGAGACCCAAGGTGTCCTCTGATAAAATGACCCAAAAGTTGGAAAGACAGGATGGGTTAACAGGTTAGGCTTTAAGAAGTGCTGAATAGTCTTTAAGTGAAACAGAATAACTTGTATTCAAACTGCAATGCTTCAAGGCAAGCCATGCTCAACAGATAAATTGTGTATTTGCAATTTATCTTTTTCTGGTGAATACTATGGAAAGACCATGTGTGAGACATAGAGAGGGCAAGAAACACTCATTCAAACAATTGGTTAGTAGAAGTATGTTTCTAAATTTCCTAACTTTCGATGTGGTGTTATTTCTGTTTGACTATATTCATTTAGTCTGTGATGAAACAGATATTTCACATAATGACTGTGCATGGGCTATACTGCAATGGGCATTGAAAGGGAGACTGTATCACAGGAAAGATGAAAGATACAATGCCAAATATTTGAAGAGTTCAGACACTGAAAAAAAATTGTCTTAATCCTTTGGAAGGCAAAGGTAGAAAAATTCTCAAGCTACTTAAAACCCAGCAAAGCAGTGCCATAAAGGAGATGTTTTCTCAGTGACTTGGGCATACTATTTTATGTCAAATTATTGTTTAAAATCTTTGTTTAAAAATGTTATTGGTAGTACATAACACTTACATATATTTTAGGGAGGAGGTAAATGTACTTCCCCAAACTTGATTCTTTTTATAAAATAATTTTAACAGCTAGTAGTTTCAAGTCCCTTAAAAATTTGCAAACATATATACCATTAAGAGTCATCCTCTGCCTTGTTTCCCTTATCAACTGCTGTGCTTGTGCAAACACTAGCAACCTCAGGCTTCACTGTCCTTGCAGAGAAGGAGATGGTAAGAAAATGAAAATCTATTCAGTGGACTCACTTATTTTTAGCCAGGGCCATTTCATAATGTTGCGTTCTTTAGGTTAGAAAAATGCTTACAAATCACAAGCTCATCACATGATTAGATGCCAGATGATGGCTCAACAATTCATTTAAACTATTTCTTTAATGTGTTACGCTTTGGGGTTTCCCTCAAACCACACCCAGGAAACCATGCCACGTAGGAAATGGCATGAAAAGCATGCCTACAAGTCTTAAATGATTATTAAAGCTGAGTTTCTTCCAAAATCACTTGGAAACTGTGCTGAGGATACCTAGTGTGCATACTTCTCCTCAGAGCTACACACAAACCTAAATTGGAAGGAAATTTGAGTAAATGCTTTAGATTCCACTCATTCTGAAAGTGGAGGGGCTTTAAATGACACTACTTTGCCTCCATTTCTGCCATCCTAGCTTTACCTCTAGCAAAAGATTTATTCCCACCACCTGAAGAGGTGGAAAGCTAGCTCAGCAAGGGAACAACCTGTGGACCTGTCTGAACAAAGTACCCATGGGTACTTTTCATTTAATCTACAGAAAAACCCAAGGAAATAGGGTTTATTCATATATTTGTTTTACAGATAAGGACACAGAGTCTCCAAGAAACACACTGCTCAGCCTGTGGCCATGATGCTATAGCAAGCAGAGGAAAGAATACAATTTAAGTAGTGTTACTTCAATTCCCATGCTCTTTCCACTGCATTAAATTGCCTTTCGGATAAGCTAGCTCCAATATCACTTCCTCTATGAAGTCTGTGCACTCACCCTCTAGCCTGAGCTTTCCTGTGCCTTGGAGGTTTGCTGAATAATATTTTAAAGGTGTGTGTGTGTGTGTGTGTGTGTGTGTGTGTGTGTGTTTCCCTTTTCCAAGGCACCTTTGGAGGGTAGGCTATTTTTCGAATACTGAGAAGAAGCTTACAGATGCTGTCTTACTTTTCACACTGCAGTGACAAACTACTCAACATCCACAATAAAGGGAAGAAAGGATTAGTTAGCTGAAAGTTTGTAGAGGTTTCAGGCCATAATTCGCTGGCCCCAAGGCAGGGCTGCATGTGGTAAAAAGGCAAACATTCATGGCTGTGGAAGACATTCAAAAGCAACAAGGGAAGAGAGGTAAGCCTCTTTGTGTCCCCTGTATGCAGGCTACCTGCCTTATCCTAGCCAGAACTGTGTCAAGCTAATCAGTGGACTGATTTACCAGTCACAGATTGGTAATCTCAGCATCACACACTCTATATTTAGGTGCCTCTAAAAAGCTCCACCCTTCATGACTGCATGAGGCTTTGGAGGAACACCTAGACACAGACTATAACAGATGGCAATTATTGGCTTGTGTGGAAAAGTTTCTTATAAATATTGATTGGAAGGAGATGAAATTTCCCTTTTTAAAACATCTTATTGGAGCAAAATTCATATGAAAAGCCATGAATTGTTTTAAAATGTACAACTCAGTGCCATTTAGTGCTCTTGTAATACAATGCAACAATCACCTTTACTTAGTACCAGAATGCATTTTTTCATCCCCCAAGAATCTTTATAATTTTATGTTATTTTAAAGAGAATAAAACAGAATAAAACCAATCAAAACAAATGTGTTTAAGAGATACAGGACTTCAAAACATTACAAAGTCAAAAATAGTTACCATAATGTCTTTTCATGTCTTCAAAACAGATAACTTTGGACATAGTAAAAAATCAAAGAGAACAGAATAGAAACAATAAAAACAACAATGAATGCAACAAAATACTTCAAAACAAGCCAATAGTGAATCCAAAAATGGTACCATAGTATATATTGCTATCTTTGAAATAGCTGGTCCTGTCATCGGATTTAAAATAAACAAAACAAAACAGAATATAATCTGACCCAACAAAACAATGAAAATGATGTAGGACTTCAAAACAGGACCACAGAGAATCAACAATAGCTACAACTCTCAGAAGGAGATTTCCTCTAGGTGTCACATTGCATACCACTGTCCTCTGAACCTATGATCAGACCACTGGCCATAGACCTGCAATTTTAGTGTAACATCAGTGTACCACAGGCATCCAATTGCATTTCACCTCGATAGCTATCATCACAATCTGTGTTACTGCAGATAAGCCAGTCGCTTACACAGGCAGGTCAAGGGGTATGAGATAATTGATACTTCTTGTTTGCCAGCCTGCGTGCCAGAAGGGGTTTGGGTCTGACTGTTCCTGGTCCAGCAGCAGCCTATGCATGGTGCTGCTTTCCTGACGGGGCTTGCTTGCTGGTGTGGCCTTGTTCTCTCTCCTCCTAATCTGTGAATACCCCCAAGACTCTTTATACTCATGAGGATGTAAACTCTCAACCACACTTCTAGGACTTTCTAACAAACATTATTTTGTTTTCTATCTCCATGAATCTACCTATTCTGGATATTTCATATAAATAAATTATATAATCTGTTAATCTGTTTATCAGTTAATGAACAGCTGAATTTTCTCTATCTTTTGACTATTTTGGATAATGCTGCTAGGAACATTTCTCTACAACAATGTGTTGCAGTATGTTGAAATACATGCTTTCAGTTCTTTTTAGTATACATCTAGGAAGGGATTTGCTGCATTACATAACTGTGTGTTTAACGTTTTAAGGATGTGCACATTATTTCCCAAACTGGATACATTATTTTACATCTACACTAGGAATGTCTGATATTTCTAATTTCTCTACATGATCACCAACACTTATTTCTCTTTTTTAAAGCACAGTCATTATATTGTATGTAAAGTGTTATATCATTATAACTGCTAATCTTAATGACTACTCATCTACTATGTGTGTATTGATCATTTACATATCTCTCTTCAACAACTGTCTATTCTAGTCCTTATTTCCTTAAATTTTTTCCAGAGTTGTAGTTGTAGTATGTGCTACATATTAGCCCTTCCTTAATAGATATATGATTTGCAAATATTTTATCCCTTTTCTAGATTGTCATGTCACTTTGTTGATAAGGTCCTTTGATGCATTAATATTTTAATTCTGATAAAATACAATATTTTTCTTTTGTTGCTCAAACTTTCATAGTTACATGTATATGATTAGTATATATATAATATATATGAGTAGTATATATAATTTTATATAATATATATAATAAGTTTTCATATATATACATAATTAGCAAGTTCAACATGAGGAAGATTTACTCCAGCTCTAATCTATGAATCGCATAGCTTTAGCTCTTGAATTTAAACTACTGCTCTACCGGAGTCATTTTTTTATATCTGATGTGAGGAAGAAATCCAACATTATTCTTTCATATGGGTATACATTTGCTTCAAAATCCTTTGTTGAAGAGAATATTTATTCCCCATCATGAAGTCTTATTACTTTTGTAGAAATTAAATTGGCCATGAGTGTCTACTTGAGTTTATTTCTGGACTCTCAATTATATTCCACTGTTCAATACATATTCATTGTACAATGTCACACACCTCAGATCATTGAAGATTACACCAGTTTTCCAAATTAGGAAATATCAGTTCTCAAATCTGTTCTTTCTCAATACTGTTTTAGATATAAAAGGCCTTTTTTTCCAGTTTTAAATGAATTTAGTAATAAGCTGTGCTTTTATTTATTTTTTTGGTACAGGAGATTGAATCCATGACCTTCACACTGAGTCACATTCCCACCTTATTTTATTTTTTAAGACAGGGTCTCACTTTTTTTAAGACAGGGTCTCACTAAGTTGCTTAGTTGTCTAGGCTGTCTTCAATATTGTGATTCTACTACCTCAGCCTCCCAGAGTGCTAAGACTACAGGTGTGCACAGCCACACTCATCCTGGATTCATCTTTTCAATTTCTGAGTTTTAAGATTACATTGATAGTATAGATTACTTTGTGTAGAATTTTCATTTTAAGAGCAGTAAACATTCTAATTCATGGACACTAATGTCCTTGAAATTTTTAAATATCCTTTAATTTTCTCATCACTTTATAGGTTTCAATGTACAAATCTTTCACTTCCTTAAAGTACACCAAAGAATTTTACTGTTTTTGAGGCATTTATAAATATTTCTTGTTGTTCTGCATAGATTGTTCATTGTTAGATTTTAGAAGCACAACTGATTTTTATGTTGCTCTTTATTAGAAACTGTGCTGAGTTAACTTTATTAGTTCTCATAAGTTTTGTATATGCATATATTTCTGTTTATATTAAAATATGTTTGTGATGCATAGTGAGTACATTCAGCTTGGGGTTTTCATACATATACATGCCTCTTTAGTAATTTAATAATGTATGATCATCTTGTCTGTGAAAAGGGACAGTTCTATTTACTTTTTTTTCCCAAATGGATGCTTTTAATTCTCATTATTGCCTGAGTATTGTGGCTATAACTTCAGTATAATGTTGCACAACAGTGGTACACACAGGCTTCTTCGTGTTGTTCTGATCTTAAGGAGAAAGCTTACACTTTTTCACCATTGGATAGATTTTGAGCACTAGGCTTTTCTAAATATCTTTTTCCTTGTTTATGAAGTTCTCTCTGTCATTTCTTTATCTGTTTTTTTTTTTTTAATCTTGAAAGGGCCGTAGATTTCATCAAATGATTTTACTGCATCATTTGAGAAGAATGTATTTTATTCTTTCATTTTATTCGTGTGATGTATTACATGAAATGATTATTTTACATTGAGTGTAGAATTCATGGGATAAATTAAACTTGGTCACAGTGTACAGTCTTTTTGATGTGTGGTGAAATCAGATTTCTTCAGTGTATCTTTGAAAAATTTTTCATATATCTTCGTAAGACCTGCTAGTCTGTAACCCTCTCTTGTGTTACTTTGGCTTTACTATTGCAGTAATAGTGGATTCATATAATGAGTTTTGGAAGTGTTTCCTCTTCTTTCGTGTTTTGGAATAATTGAGAAGACCGGAGCTAATTCTTTAAATGATTGAGATGCAATTAATCGATGAAGCTATCATATTGAAGACTTTTCTTTGTTGGATGATTTTAGGTTGCTGATTCAATGTCTTATTATAGGCATATTGGGGTTTTCCATCTCTTATTGGTCAGTTTTGTTCATTTTAGTATTTATAGGCATCTGTGTACTTCATGTAGGTTATCTAATTTATTTACATACAATTTTCAGAGCATTCTCTCGTAATTTTTGTATTCTATGAAGTCAGTAAGCTATATATATATATATATATATATATATATATATATATATATACACACATACATGCATACATACATATATATGTGGTATGGTCTAGCCTAATAGTATCTATATATTGCCTTTTTCCTCACTTTGAATTATTTACATTGATTTGTCTTCATATTCACTGATTCTTTATCTGCCACTTTCAGTCTTGTTAATACCATCTAGTAAAGTTTTTATTTTAGAAATTGTGTTTTCGAGACGTAGAATTTCCACATGAGCAATATGGTTTCAGTTCATCTGCCTAGGTTCTCTATTTATTTCTTCAGAATGAGGATGATTTTATTTAGATTTTTGAGAATAGGTAAAATAACTGCTTCAAAATAATTGTTTCCTATGCCAACATGTAGGCACACTTAAGCGTGGTCTTCATTGCTTAGTTTTCTTTTTTGAATGCTGATAATATTTCCTTATTTATTCCTATATTATTTTTGCATTTTTTCTAGAAATTACTAATATATTGCAGATATTCTGCCATGTATTGTTTCTCTTTATAGAAAACTTCTCTTTTCAATTTTAACCAAGTGCTTGATGGAAAGAAATTTAAGATGGTTAGTTTCTTCTAATAAAATAGAATTAAAAATATGTTTGATTATCTCAGATTTATTTGGAATCTTTGTAGCAAGTTTGCCTTGTACATGTGTTATTCAAAGAGTCAGTAAGAAATTAACACTTAGAATTTTTGGTTCTTCTCTGTTTTATTTCTAGGATTCCTCTCTCACATTTTTGTTGCTCTAGACAGGCTAAGTTCTATTTTTCAGTACAGGTATTGTCAAACTAAGGCCCATGGGCATAATACAATCTAATAATTTTTATACTTTTAAAAATTTGTAAGACATGCAAACACACATGCATAAACACATAAAATAAAAACAATTATTCAACAGAGACAGTATGTAGCCTAAGATTGTAAAACTGTTTTTGGTCCACTGCAGAGAAAAGATTTTGATCGTCATTTTAGTTCTTAAATATAGTAAGACTACGGATTTTTATCCATATGAATTTTAGCTTTCTTGCATAACCATCTGATTTCTGTCTTCAAATGACAGGCCATAAAATGTTTGAGACAATCACCTCCTGCCATTATCTTCCTCTGAGCCATAAGGCTTTCTTTCAGTTACTATTTTTTGTCAGTTGTCAGTTATTTCAGGTGGTAAACGTTAGCATTATTCCCAGTTTATAGTTGTTATCCGCAGGAAGGTTGTTCTGATAAAAGATTCATCTAAGTCAATTCCAATCTATTCAATCTAACTAAAACAATTCTTTCTGAAACCTATTCTTGCTATATGCTTTGCTTGTCCTCTGGAGGATGCGGAGGTGCCTAACTACACTATTACCTAGCAGTTTATAGTTCCATGAATCACTAAAATATAAACCTCATAGAAGGGAAAGAAGGGCTGGTGCCACAGAATTAAGGGAATAAAACCAAAAATGGATGAGTAGATTAGGAAAGGTAGGGAAGGAAATCCCAATTTTAGAGCTGTGAAAAATTTAGGAAGGGATGATCAAAATATACAGTGAATGTTTAAAGTTTTAAAAAGTATTACAGTAAAAGACAAATCGCCATGGGTTCCCAGCAACATAATCCCCCTCAGTTCAAATGCACTTATCCCATTATTCCTGCCACTTTCTGGAGCTGCTCTGGAAGTCCTTTTTCATGAATGTCTTTATGAAGTGATTTTAAATCCGATCAATGCTACTGCCAAGTGCCATGTAATGGAACAGCAGCCTTATAAAAACATTACGGCCTGTTCTCACTTACCTGATTCATTGGCTCTGGCACTGCACAACTTCTGGGTCTTCCTCAAAGTCAAAATGACCACAAAGTTAATATTTTTGAATTCATTCAGAACACTGAGGCAGTCATAACTGCACATTTAAAAGATACAGAAGAGGGCCTCCAGAACTGCTTCAGAAAATGTCAAGAATGGTGGGATAAGTGTATTTGGAACAAAGGGAACATTTTGAGGGGAATTAATGGCAATGGGTCTTTTATTGTAATGAATTTTTAAAATTACAAACCTTCACTGGATATTCTCATCCATACTTCATATTCTCAGGAGTGACCTTATAAATGTTCCAGGCTCTCATTGTAAGCAAGGCCTTTTACAGTGTGGAAATGAAAGATTAGGCAAAATCTGCATGTGTCTCATTGGTGGAGAGCTTGAATTCAATCCTCAGGACCACCAAAAGGTGTCACATTTCCAAACTCCCTATATAAATATAAAAATAAGGCTCCAACACATACACAGAGTTTCTCAACAAAGATGTTGGTTTCAGACAGCTGAAGAAAACATCTAGAACCATTATAAAACCATGAAATGAAATTTCTACCAATATCTACAAAGTTAATGTGACATGGAATTTAAATTTTAGAAAATTAAACCAGAAAGTTCACTAAACAGAAACAACAAATAACATTAGCAACAAAGCTTGAAGGTGACAAAGCTAAACAGCCAGAGTTGCCACACTACTGCAAAAAAAATGGATAGTTTTCATCAAAAAATTAGGAGAGGCGCAAAGAAAAAAAAAAGTGCATCCCATGCACAGAAAGAAATCAGGGAATAGAAACTGGCCTTTGGAAGTCCAAATGTTAAACTTGCTAGACCAAAGTTTTAAATCAGTTATTAAAAATCTACTCAAAGAACTAAATGGAACTCATCTAAATAACTAAAGGAAAGTATAAAAACAATGCCTAAGAAAATATCAATAAATATTTTTAAAAGAACTAAATTGAATTTCCAGAGTAAGACAAATACAATGACTAAGACTGAGAACTCATGGAAGGAATCAACAGCAGATTTGAACACACACAGGAAAGAATGAGTGAGCTGGCATGGTGGTGCACACTTATAATCCCAGTACTCAGTATGTTGAGACAGGAGGTTTTCTGAGATTTTGAGGCCAGTCTGGGTTACACAGTGAATTCAAGGCCAATCTGAACTACATAGCAAGACCCTGTATTCAAAAAATGAACATGAACACTATTCAATTGAGATTATCTAATCTGAGGAAGAGATGAAAACAATTCTTGTCTTGGTTACTTTTCTCTCCTTGCTATGACAAAACACTCAATGCCCAAAATTAAGGAAGGAAAGGTTTACTCAGCTCACAGTTTGTGGAAGTTTCAGGCCATAGTCCAAGGCTTGCTGGTTCCAAGGCAGAATGGCACATGGAAGAGGGCAGCAGTCCACGGTAGCATAAGACAGCAAAAGCAACAAGAGAAAAAGGGAGAGCACAGACAATTCCTTATATTGTATATAGACTACCCAACTGTTATAGATTAAAACTAATGGTCAACTTAACACTACTGGAATTAAATCACCATGCTGCTGAGTGTAGATGTTCCAACTGAGGAAAGTTTCCAGCATAGAGACATGTAGAAGGAGAAGAAGGTGTATTGAAGCGTTGAGGCATTGTGGGTCCTCCTATATGTTGCTGTTTGAGCCGTTGGTTCTCCTGGAGAAGCTCTGGTCCTCACACTGAGCATTGCTTCCTGGCTCTGGAGGGGAAGACATGTGCCACTTGGTCTCCAGGATGAAATGGTCATGTTGGCTTTCTGGCATGTACCTGACTGTGCTTATTGTCAGAAGAGCTCAGGACCTCTGTGTTGCTGAGGATGGCTGTGGTTCTTTTCAGGACAGCCCTGGTCTTATGAGGATGACTTCTCAGTCCCAATGTAGACTCTCAACCTATCAGCACAGCTCCTTCACCCAGCTGGCATAGACTTTCTAGCATCCACTGCTGACCTTTGGGCCTTTACAGCACAGATCCATAGAAGAGATTGGTGTGAGTTCATCTTGTGGGCTCTAGAACTCCAGTTGACCTCGTGGGAGGCATTGTCATGGACTCTAGGTTTTCACCCGGACTCATGTAGGACATTGCTGTGGGATTAAGGCCCTTGATTGAATATTCTGTCTTTGGTGTTGTGGGCAGATTTCCTGCACTTTCTTGTGTTAACTCTGGGTGGCCATCATAAAACAATATTATAAATTCCATGTCTTGATTTTAATTTTTCTCTGCACAATCCTTGACTATGACACCAACCTAGAGTGTGTGCAGCATTCACATTCATAATCCGAGTATAGGACCATGAATCAATCATAAATTGTAAAAGCCTGCTATCATGAATATATGAGCATTTCAGGGGACTCCAAATACAAAATATAACAACTCTAGAAAAAGAAATATCTCTGAGATATGTGCAAAACCACTGCATTTCAGTATGTCCATAATAGAAATTCCAAAAGGGAAGGAGAGGAAGAGAGAGTCAAAAAGAATATATGGAGAAGCAATGGTGGAAAATGACCATACTTGATTTAAAATAATGATGTTGACAGGCAAGAAAATCAGCAAACTCCAAACTAGATAAATCAAAGAAATTTATGCTAGACAATTAGTAATAAAGCTATCAATACCAAAGATAAAGTGAAACCTTTGAAGGCAAGAAAGATGATTCATTACATACAAAGGACCCTCAATAAGAATAAAAGTTGATTCTTCATTATATATTATAGAAACCAGAACATACAGGGCTGGCATATTTAAAGCACAGAAAGAAAAGAAAAACTATCAACAGCAAAATAAAGGCTATACAGAGCAAAACTGTCCTTCAAAAATGAAGGATAATTTAGGGAATTCCAATATAAACAAAAACAGAGACTTCATTGTGAGTACACCTGTGTTACTAATACTAATAAAGAGAGCCTTCATGGTGAAATAGAAAAACACTAGACAGAAACTTTAATCCATATGATGAAATTAAGAGTACCAGTTGGGGTAACTGTCCAGTTTATATAAAAGGCAGTATATATGTATGTTTGTAGTACTTTATTCTCCTATACAATGTTAAAAATAATTTCATAAGCCAATAAGTAAAAGTTTGTTTTATGGCACACAATATATAAAGATTTGACCTGTGTATGAATAGGAGCACAAAGGAAAGGGAAGAAAATAAAGGTACATAAAGCGACAATGCTTTTGTTAACCATTAATGTAAAGTGAGAGTAACCCAAACATGATTGTTACAAATTAGCATGACAACTGGAATCCCAAAGAAACACACTAAGAAAATAATTTTAAAATATATAGTATGAGGCCAGGAATTTAGCTCAATAGCATAAAGCACCTGCCTGGCAAGTACAAGGTTGTGAGTTCAATCCCCCATACCAAAACTAAAATAAAATAAAAGTAGTATAATTGAAAGCAGTTGTTTGTCTAGTGATGTTTATAGCAACATTATTCATGATAGTCAAAAACTGGAATGACCCATATGATGGACAAAAGGTTATTTGACATTTGTATACGTAAATTGGGAATCATTCAATTCTAAAAATAATGCCTAAGATAATCAAAGTACTGATGTATGCTATATAAGAATGAACCTTAAAGACATTATGCCAAGTGAGACAGACTATGAGCAAAAGGTTAAATAATGTGGATTCTTTCTTTCATGTGAGACATGTAAAAATCAAGTTCATAGAAACTTAGAACGGCAGATACCAGGGACTAGAGATAGATGCAAATGAGGAGTTACTTTCAAAGATTTGTGCAAGTCACCCACAGCATGCACTGTACTGCCAAAATTCTGATCCCATACACTTTTGTCCACCATAAGAGTCTTGATAGCAAGCATGCCCTTCTCCGGCTGTATGGACAGATCATTTGTTCATCACACACCAAACACAGCTACCTTCCAGTTATGTGTTAGAGTGGAATACTATCCTTGGAGCTGGTGGTAGACCTAGAAAGCTCAAGTTCCATGGGCAGCAGTGATCATCTCCAGTGTACTCATCAGCAGTGGCAACAATATTCTTTTTTTTTTTTTAATTTAAGAGGAAAAAGAGAAAAACACAAAACAAAACAAAGCGGTGTAAGGGTACACGTAATACAGAACTACAAAAAAAAAAATAACAGTAAGAAATCACCTGTTAGTAGATTACATATTATCATCTTGAAAATAGTTGCTCAAATCACAGTATCAAAGAATACAAGGTGGACATTCAAACAGGGAGACTGCAAACAGCTGTGTTCAATGATCCAAAAACATTGATATAGTCAGCTATTTAACACCCCTAAACACACTTGCTGTTATATCCGTTAGAGCTCTTTTTCTTTTTTTTTTTTTTTTCTTTTTTTTTCCTCTATTTTTTACAACAAAATTTACACATTTGGGATTTTATTACTCCTTAGTGCTTGTTACTTTTTTTTTTTGGGGGGGGGGGAGAGAATATAGTCAAATATGGCAAAACAAAGCTGTCAGTCAAAACCAAGGATAGACATACAATATTCTTATGTGATCACTTTTCCAGTGAGGTTTCAGTCTTTATTCAATACTAAATAACTCCAAACCTAATAGGAAAAATTGTCCAAAAACCTTTCAAATTCCTTTCTGAATAATGTAATCAAAGGATTCGTTTCTGTTGCTACATGATGCAAAGGACCCTGACTGATGCTATGAGGAGTGAAGTTGTGGAGGGAAAAGAATGAAAGACACACTTGAGAAAAGAAGAACAGAGAACATTTACCAAGGGTTTCTTCTTTGCCAGCAACTGAACTAAACCATGGCAAATATTAATTTTATTTAATCCTCAAATCTATATTATGCAATAAGTATTCCTCTTTTGAATATGAAGGTACTGAGGCTTGGAGAGACTAGGTAAATAGCTCAAAAGTAAAATCATTTAATTCATAGGCCAGAATTTGATCTCAATGTGTGTGTCTCCCAAAACTCACACTATCATCCATACTTGTGCTTTTAAAATATAATCCGTGGGATTATCTTTTTCGGTTGCGTAGATGGTAAGCAGGATGAATCAAGAGGGCGTAGACTAGGCCTGCCTTCAGTTTCTGTTGGAGCAACTCTGATTTCATTATGTTACATATAATAGTTCCCCACCCCCCTTTACTGTGGTTTCATTTTCCAATTTCTGTTATCTGTGGTCAGTTCATTCCAAAAATATTAAATGGAAAAGTTTACAAATAAACAATTTGTAAGTTTTAAATAGCACACTATTGTGAGTACTGTGATAGAATCTCACATCATTCTGCTCAGGAAGTGAATAATCTTTTTGTCCTGCATTTTCATGCTGTATACCTTACCTGCCTATTAATCACAAGTGTCTGTCTAGCCATCAGATCAA
Source organism: Cavia porcellus (assembly GCF_034190915.1). Lineage (NCBI taxonomy): Eukaryota > Metazoa > Chordata > Mammalia > Rodentia > Caviidae > Cavia > Cavia porcellus. The sequence goes on along the minus strand of NW_026947486.1, from coordinate 104,171,563 downwards.
TTGTTATGGTACTGCAGGGCTTATATTCAAGTAGCCCTGATTTTGTGTAACAGTGTCCCCAAATTGCAAAAGTAGTGGTGATGGTAATTTTAGTATAGTATACGATAATAATTTTTTTGTATTTTATTGTTGTTGTTGTTGTTAGTATCTTACCCACTTAATTTATGAGTTATCATACTCCTGCATACACAAGAAAACAAAATATGTAAAAGGTTTTGTGTTGTTTGCTCTTTCAGGCATCCACTGGGAGTCTTGGGAGAACTTTTGAGGATAAGGGAAGATTATTACAGTGCAATTTAAATCATGATTTCTATTTTTCAAGACAGAGTTTTTATTTTCTTAATTGTTTTTCATTTCTTGGACTTAAACTCAGGGTCTCTCACATTCTATGCAAGCATTTTATCACTGAGCTACAGTTGACGCCCTTTGTATATGGCTTTACCCATGATGTTCTCGCTAACCTACAGTTCTCTTCTCTCTACTCCTTTGTTTAACTGATGCCATTTCCGGGTTTCCACTGAACCATGACTTCCTTAACAGATATTTGGTTTGAGCTTGGTTCTTCTGCATGTGTTTTTGCATCTATTTTGCAGTTTTTCATCTCTTAGATATGTTTACTTATCTTTCATAATCACTTTCCCACTAGAATGCAAATTCTTAAGGGGAAGTAAGGTGATGCCTTTTTGTCGCACTGTGCTGACTGTAGCACACAGCACAGTTTCAGGCACCATGTCCTCTAGAGTCTGGAAATATCAAAGTCATTCACCAGGTAGAGCCAGTTGTGGATTCAAGTTATGCTACTTTCTTTTTTCTTATTTAAAGAGAAAATAAGAAAAGACATAAAAAACAAAGCAGTAAAAGGGTGCAAGCAATACAGAATATCAAGAAAATATATACAGTAAGAAATCTCTAGTTAATAGGTTACGTATTGTCTTCTTAGAAATAGTTGTCCAAATTATAAAATTAAAGCACACAAAGTGGACATTCATACAGTGATACTGGAGACAGTTCCATTCAAAGATCCAGCAAAAGCTCAGTAATATGGTTTTCCATCCTACACACTCAAACATACCTGTGGTTATATCCCTTAGTCCACCTTCTTTTCCTCTCTTTTCTACAATAACAATTACACTTTTTGGGTTTTATTACTCCCATACTTCTTATTACCTTTTTTTGAAGAGAATGAAACCAAACGTGACTAAGTGAAACAGAGTCAGAACAGAAGGGTGGGCATAGTACATGATGCAAAAATAGAATACCAGGTGATCAAAAGTGGTTACCATTGTGCCTCTTGCTATTTTTAAAATGAGTTGCCTGTATCATCAGGTATAATAGAATTCATTAAAACAGCACAGAACAAGACCAATAAAACCTACACTGGAGACCTTACAGGACTTCAAAAAAAGATAATAGTCAAACCACAATGGGCATCATAGTATATATTATTGCCTTCAAAGTGGTTACCTATTCCCTCAAACTTGATACTATCAAATAAAATAGAATATAGTATAATTAGACAGAACAAGATGGGGAGAGCAATACTGGGGTTCAAAACAGGTTAATAAGAAAACAAAAAAGTTACTATAATATACCCCGCTATTTTTTAATTTAATTTTCCCTTAATTAAAAAAATGATAAAAAATAGATTAATTTAAAAAATGGGGGAGATTGAGACAAAGAGGACATTGTAACAGAACAACGCAGGTCAGAACCGAACAATTTAAGCATCATTGTGTTTCACCACCAGATAATCTAACATAATAGTAGACACCATAGTGCCTCTTTCCTTATTTGAGTATAACTTCGTATGCTATTGCATCAAGCATATGAAGACAGTGTGAAGGCATTCAAGAAAATGAAAGAATTACAGAGTATTTAGAACCAGGTAACAGAAAATGAACAACGGTTTCTATATATCTCTTTGCGTATAAAAAATTTTGTTTATACTATCGCATATAGTGAAATATAGTAAGATAAAACATGTTAAAACCAGTGGAAACAGATGTACCACAGCTTGAAGGGACTTCAACATAAGATGATATTAAATCAGCACTAGCTTTTATGTTGTGTTGTTTTCTTCAAAATAGCTACTCATACTATCACAGATACTAAAATCGAACAACCCAGGTTAAAACCAATACAATTAATGAGTGAAAACATTATATGGCTTCAAACCAATATGATTAGGAATCATGATTACCACATACTTTTATATATTCTTATCATTTCTTACACTAGGGAAACTATTCGGTATTTATACATGTGAGTTTGATTTATTTCACCTATGAGTATGGTCTCAAGCTGTGTCCATTTATTTATAAATGTCTCAAAGTGATGATTCTTTATAGCTGAGCTCCATTGTACAAAAACACCACAACTCTTTTATCCATTCTTCGGTTGATGGACACTTAGGTTGTTTCCAAGATCTGGCTATTACAAATTGTGCTGCTATAAACATGGGTGCACATATATCACTGTTGTATGATGCTTTCAGTTTTTCTGGGACTATGCCTAGAAGTGGAATAGCTGGGCCAAATGGGGCTTCCAGTCCCAGCTTTCTGAGAAATCTCCAGACTGACCTCAACAATGGTTGCACTAGTCTACACTCCCACCAACAGTGCAGGAGAGTTCCTTTTTCCCCACAGCCTATCCCGCATTTGCTGTTGATGGTTTTCTTGATCTTGGCCATTCTTTCAGCAGTGAGATGAAATCTCAGTGTGGTTTTAATTTGCTTTTCTCTAATGACTAATGATGATGAACATTTTTTCATATATTTATTTGGCATTTGTATTTCTTCATCTGAAAATTGTTTATTCATTCCAGATGCTCACTTTTGGATTGGGTCTTTGAATTTTGATCGTCTGATTTTTTTTTTTTTAATTCTTTATATGTTTTAGACAGAAGTCCTTTGTCTGAGTGGCAGTTCACTAAGATTTTTTCCCAGTTTGTGAGTTTTCTTTTCACTATGCTGGAGATTTCTTATGACATGCAGAAACTTTTTAATAAGAGGTGATCCCAATTACTGACTCTGGGAAGTATTTCCATTATGATTTGAGTCCTATTTATGAATTCTCTACCTACTCCAATGTCTTCAAGGTTTTTACCCAATTTTTCTTCCAATAGATTTAGTGTTTCTGTTTTAATATTTAGATCTTTGATCCATTTAGATTTTATTTTAGTATATGGTGATAGGCATGGGTCTAGTTTTAGTTTTTGGCATATGGAGAGCCAGTTTTTCCAACACCATTTATTAAAGAGACTGTCGTTCTTCCAGTGAACATGTTTGGCCCCTTTATCGAAGATAAGGTGGTTGAGTGTGTTTGTAGTTGTGGTTGTATTTTCTAATCTATTCCACTGATCTTTGGCTCTGTTTTGGTTCCAGTACCATGCTGATTTTACTACAGTTGCTTTGTAGTATAACTTCAAGTCAGGGATTGTGATACCTCCTGCCTTACCTTTGCTGCTTAGAACTGTCCTTGCTATTCTAGGTCTCTTCTTGCTCCAGATGAATTTTAGGAGTGATTTCTCGAGTTCTATGAGGTATATTGATGGTATTTTTATTAGGATTGCATTAAATCTGTACAAAAGTTTTGGAAGAATGGCCATTTTCACAATATTTATTCTTCCTATCCATGAGCAAGGGATGTCTTTCCATTTTCTGAGATCATCTTCAATTTCTTTTTTTCAGTGTATTATAATTTTCCCTGTAGAGGTCTTTCACTTCTTTAGTGAGAGTAATTCTTAAATATTTCATTTTTTTGGTTGCTAGTTTGAAGGGTGTGGCTTCTCTTATTTCTCTCTCTGTGACTTTGTTGTTATTGTATAGGAATGCTATTGATTTTTGAGTATTGATTTTATATCCAGCTGCATTACTAAATTTATTTATTATATCTAGGAGTCTTTCAATGGAGTTTTGGGGATCTTCTATATAGAGTATCATGTCATCTGCAAATAATGGTAGCTTAACTTCTTCTTTTCCTATTTTTATGCCTTTTATTTCTCTCTCTTGTCTAATTGCTCTGTCTAGTATTTCCAGAACTATATTAAATAGGAGCGGTGATAAGGGACATCCTCGTGTTGTGCCTGATTTTAAAGTAAAGACCTTCAATTTTTGACCATTTAGTATGATACTGGCTGTTGGTTTGTCATAGACGGCCTTTATTATATTGAAGTAAAGACCATATATTCCAATTTTCTGCAAGGTTTTTATCATAAATGAATGTTGGACCTTATCAAAAGCTTTTTGCATCTATAAAAATGATCATGTGATTCTTACTTTTGGCTCTATTGATACGGTGGATTACATTTATTGATTCACATATAGTGAACCATCCCTACATGCCTGGGATGTATCCCACTTGGTCATGGTGTATAATCTTCTTGATGATTTGCTGCATCCTATTTGCCAGTATTTTATTGAGGATTTTGCATCTGTGTTCGTTAGGGAGATTGGTAGTTCTCTGTAGTTCTCTTTTTCAGTTCGGTCCTTCTCAGGTTTTGGTACTAGAGTAATATTTGCTTCTAGAAACGATTTTGGAAGGATTGCTTCCCTTTCAATTTCATTGAAGAGTTTGAGGAGAGTTGGCATTAGGTCTTCTTTGTATTTCTTGTAGAATTCTTCAGTGAATCTGTCTGGGCCTGGGCTCTTCTTTGTAGGTAAAGATTTAATTACATTTTTTTTATTTCATTAATAGAAATTGGGTTATTCAGCAGTTTTACATCTTCCTGATCTGGCTTTCTTTTTTTTTTTTTAATTTTATTTAAGGAGAAAAAAAAAGCAGGGAAAGGGTACAAGTTATACAGATTTACAGAAAAAAAATGAACAGTAGGAAATCACTAGTTAATGGATTACATATTGTCATCTTAGAAATAATTGTTCAAGTCACAAAATTAAAGCTTGTAAAGTGGACATTCCATCAATGATACTGCAAACAGTTCTGTTCATTGATCCAATAAAACTCTGTGATATCATTTTCTATCTTATACACTTAAATATACATGCAGTTATATAGTTTAGAGCACTTTCTTTTCCTCTCTTTTGTACCATGACTATTACACATTTTGGGTTTCATTGCTCCCACGGTTCTTATTACTTTTTTGGAAGAGAGTAAAACCAAATGTGACATAACAGAACAGAATCGGTCAAGTCAAAAGGGTGGACATAATAGATAATGTAAAAACATAATACAGGTGATCAACAATGGTTACCATAATGTCTCCCGCTATCTCTAATAGAATTGCCTATATCATTAGTTATAATACAATTGAACAAAACAGTAAAGAATAAAACCGACAAAACCAAAACATTGGAGACATTGTAGGTCTTCAAAAGTAGCTAAAAGTCAACAAGAATGGGCGTCATAATGAATCTCATTATCTTCACAGCTGATGCCTAAACTTTCGAACCTGATACTATCCAGCAAAACAGAATAGGGGAACATCAGTTAAAAACCAGATGGTGAGAGTAATACAGGGCTTTAAATCAAGGTAATGAAAAGTCAAAATGGGTTACTATAATATATCCTGCTATTTTTTTCCTTTAATTAAAAGGATAAAGATAAAAAAGTAAATAATGGAGTGGAGATTGAGATAAAAGAGGGCATAACAACGAAACAGCGCAGATCAAAACATAACCATTTAAGCAGAATAGTGTTTCACCACCAGATAATCCTAACCTAAAAGTAGTTACCATATTGTTTCTTTCTTTGAAATCCTTGAGTACAACTTCGTATACTGTAGCATTAAGTATATCAAAACAATGTAAAACCATTCAAGAGAATGACAGCATTACAGAGTATTTAGAATCGACTAACAGAAAATGAACAATGGTTTCTGTATAATCTCCTTGTCTTTAAAAGGTTTTTGCTTATACTATCGTACATAATAAAATCCAATAAGATACAGCCTATTTAGACCATTGGAGACAGAAGGACAAAAGCTAGATGAGACTTCAAAACAAGATGATACTAAATCAGTATTACCTATTAAGATGTCATTTTCTCCAAAATAGCTGTTCCTATCATCCAATCTTCTCTGCCTCATTTCTGTTAAGCTCTTTTTCTGTCAGTAGCTGTCAGTTTGTCTTCTTCATTTTGTTCTCTGCTCCATTTGTTGTGGCCTCCCCGCCACTATTTCTGGGTTCTTTGTATTTTTCTTTTTTTAGAATATCCTGCAATACTTTCTGTAGAGTTGAATTGGTGGTTGCAAATTCCCCCAGTTCCTCTTTATCCTGGAAGCACCTTGTTTTTCCATCAATTTCCAGGGACAGTTGTGCAGGATATCTCAATCTTGGCTGGAGATTATTATCTTTCAATGCTTGAATTATTTCCCCCCACGCTCTTCGTGATTTGATGGTTTGTGCAGAGAAATCTGCTGTAATTCTGATGGGTGTTCCCTTGTAAGTGGTCTGTTTCTTGTCTCTTACAGCTTTTAATACTCTGTTCTTGTATTGAATTTCTGGAATTTTTATTATTATATGCCTGGGTGTTGCTCTGTTTGGGTTGTAGGTAGCTGGGGTCCTGTATGCCTCATACATCTGAGTATCTTTACCTTTTGCTAAATTAGGAAAATTCTCCTGGATTATTTCTGTGAGTAGCTTTTGTAGTTCCCTTGTTTGCATCCCTACTTCTTCTTTTATGTTCTTAATCCTTAAGTTATGGATCCTCTTATCATCTTCTTGTCTTTGTATTATTGCTGTTTGTTTCTTTGTTATTTTTAAGAAGTTTTTCATTTCATTCTCCCATATTACAAGTCTGCCCTCCAGTTCAGATAGTCTGTCCTTAGTTTCTTTCAAGCTGTTATGCCAGTCTTCGATAGACTTCTTAGTATCTTGGTAGTCCCTTTGAACCTGCTTCACGTATTCTATGTTGTCTCTGTTTTCTCCATCAAACAATTCTCCCCTTTTTTTCTGTTCTTCCATTCCACCACCTGTTTTTTCTTGGGTGGTGCTTAGCATTTCTCTAACTATTCTGCATACTTCTAGCTTCAGGTCGTTGATAACTTCATTCCTGAATTGGTCTATGAGGCTCTCTATATGGTGCCTTATGTGTATTGGTGCGGTGTCTGCTATTGCCTGTTTCTCAGAATTGGGGGCCGAGGAGCCTTTCTTGTTGCTGCCTCTTCCCATGCTGCCTCTTCTTCTCTGTTCCTTATATATGCAAGCTTATATAAGAGGTCCAGCTTCTCTCCCAGTCAGCCACAGCCTGATCGAATTGCGCCAGTTAGGTGTTCCCGCTCACCGCTGCACACCAGGGAGTTACGGACCAGGCAGCCTACGCGTCTCCCCTCCCGGCCACCGTCAGGCTCTGGGATCTGGGTTGGGACAGTCTACCAGGTCCGCCGGCAGCGTCACGCAGGCCAGGCACTTTTCACCAATCCCGCCCGAGAGGGGGATGTGTGGCTGGAGTCGCCACCGCGCCCTACTCCCGCAGGACTGCTCGGGCCCAGAAAGTCCTCTGCTGGAGTCAAACTGTGGTAGAGTGTCAGTTTCTCTCACTCACCTCACCATAAGTCAGTGCACGCCTCCCTGCCATTCGCAGATTGCCATTCTCAGAGCTTCTGCACGTCTCTCCCCTTGCCGAGCCGCTGTAGAGGCAGCCAGCCGCTGCACGGCGGGAAACCCAAATCGCGGCTTACAATGGCGCGGTTCCAGCTCCACACCGAGTCTTTTCTGTTCCTGTTTTAGCACCAGGACTGCATTCCAAGTTGGCTTCTCTCAGCCCAGTTCGTTCCTGAGTCAGCAGAGCATATCTCCACCTGCTTATGTCTCCTTAGTCCGCACCATTCCTGGCTTCTGAGCCGAGTCTTTCAGAGAGCCGCCGGTAGTTGCTGTTATCTGTCCGCCATGTTCTCCCGGAAGAGTCAAATGGCAACTTAATTGTGTGTACTGAGCAATTGGCTAGATCTTACATCTTTGACATCCTCCATAATATATTAAAAGATCACTGTGTGTCTTTCCAGTCTGTAAGAGTTCTTCCATGAGGCCTGTAGGCCGTAGAAGTCTCAGTAAGCAGTCTAGCCGGGACAGAAATTCTCAGCACTACGTTGTGGTCAGGGCAGCCATGACACCGCCCTGATCTGGCTTTCGTATGCTTCTAGGAATCTCTCTATTTCCTCTGTGTTATCAAACCTTTGAGAGTAGAGGTTTTCGAAATAGGTGTTGATGATCTTCTGTATTTCTATAGGGTCTGTAGTGATTTCTCCTCTTTCATTCCTTATTGCATGAATTTGAGCTTTTTCTTCCCTTTTGTAATAAGGTTGGCTAGGGGCTTGTCAATTTTATTTATTCTTTCAAAGGACCAACTCTTTGATTCATTGATTTTTTTGGATTGTTTTTTAGTGTCTATTGCATTGATTTCTGCTGTGATCTTTATAATTTCTTCTCTTCCTTTTGGCTTTGGGCTTGACTTGCTCTTCTTTTTCTAGATGTTTGAGGTGTAACATCATATTATTTGTATTCATTCTGTTTTCCTGATGTGTGAACTCAGTGCGATAAATTTTCCTCTGAGGACAGCTTTCATTGCATCCCACAGATTCTGGTAAGTTGTGTTTGTGTTTTCATTTGTTTGTAGGTATTGTTTAATTTTTTCTTTAATTTCCTGTGTGATCTACTGATTACTCAAGAATGTGTTATTTACTTTCCATGTGTTTTTGGGAATTTTGCAGTATCTTTTATCATTAATTTCTAATTTCATAGTGCTATGGTCCGATAGCATGCAAGGGATAATTACCCTTTTGCATTTATTTAAATATGTTTTGTGAATTAATACATGATCTATTTAGAGCATGACCCATGTACTGCTGAGAAGAATATGTATTCTATTGTTGTTGGGTGGAATACTCTGTATATGTCTGTTAAGTCCATTTGTTCACAGGTGCGATTCAATTCTTTTATTTCTTTGCTGATTTTCTGTCTGGTTGATCTGTCCATTGGTGTCAATGGTGTGTTAAGATCTCCTCTTAGAATTGTGTTACTGCTAATTTGATTTTTCATTTCTAGTACTTGTTTTATATAACTGGGTGCCCTGGTATTTGGTGCATATATGTTTAAGATAGTTATCTCTTCCTCTTCGAGTTTCCCCTTCTGTGTGACCTTCTTTATCCCTTTTGATCATTATTGGCTTGAAGTTCACATTGTCTGCAAACAGAATAGCCACCCCTGCTTTTTTTTTTTTTTTTTTTTTTTTTTTTTTGTATTCCTGTTGCATGAGGTTGTTTTGGGTTCCTGTTGCATGGTATTGTTTTCCATCCTTTGACTTTCAGTCTGTGAATATTCTTTTGGGTTAAATGGGTTTCTTGTAGACAACATATGGTTGGGTTTTGTTTCTTGATCCATTCTGCCAGTCTATTTCTTTTAATTGGTAAATTGAGACCATTTACATTAATGGTTAGAACTGTTATATATTGGTTTATTATTGACACGTTATCTTTCTGCTGTTGCATCTTTATCTTTCAGTTCTGTTTAATTGTCTGCTTTGTTTAGTGGTTTTTTTCCCTAAATGTCTCTAGGCTGTCTTTCAGTATTCTTTGCAGGGGTGGCTTGGTGATCATGTAGTTTTTCTGCTGTTCTTTGTCATGGAAGTATCTTATTTCTCCATTGATTTTGAAGGACAGTTTTTCAGGGTACATCCGTCTACATTGGAAATCATTTTCCTTTAGGATCTGAAATACTTCACTCCATGCTTTTCTTGACTTTATTGTTTGTGCTGAGAAGTCTGCTGTGATTCTGATAGTTTTTCCTTTATAGGTGATCTGTCTTTTCTCTCTGACAGTTTTTAATATTCTATTCTTTTGTTCTATTTCTGGGATGACCATTATTATGTGTCTCGGTGTCGTTTTGTTTTGGTTATGGCTATTTGGAGTTCTACATGCTTCATTGATCGTGATATCAGTTTCCAATCTCATGTTTTGGAAATTTTCAGCTATTACTTCTCTAAATATCTTCTTGACATCCTTTATGTTGTCCCCTTCTTTTTCATTTATCCCTATCAACCTTATGCTGCTCCTCTTTGCATCATCTTGCAGGTGTTGAATAGTTATTTCCTGATTTCTTGTTATTTTTAAAAGATCTTTCCTTTCCTGTTCACTGGCTGCAATCTTTTTTTTTTTTTATATATATTTAAGAGGAAAAAGAGAAAAACACAAAACAAAACAACAAAGCAGTGTAAGGTTACATATAATACAGAACTACAAAAAAAAGCATAACAGTAAGAAATCACCTGTTAATAGATTACATATTATCATCTTGGAAATAGTTGCTCAAATCACAGTATCAAAGAATACAAAGTAGACATTCAAACAGAGAGACTACAAACAGCTGTGTTCAATGATCCAAAAACATTAATATAGTCAGCTATTCAATCTTGTCTTTGAGGTCTGAAATTCTATCTTCACTCACATTCATTGAAGTGGGTTTTACAACTTTCAATGGAATTTTGGATTTCCTGTATATCTCTTTGCATCTGCTTTATATATTCTGTTTGTTTCTTATATTGTTCATCCAGGGATTCTATCTTTTTGTTTAGTTCCTCCATTTTTTTAGCTGTGTCTTCTTTAGATATGTTTAGCATCTCCTTCATTTCTTTTATCATTTCTTCTTTTACCTGAGAGATTATTTCTAGTTTGAATTCCTTTAAGGCTTCCCAGAGTTGCTCCTTTATTTCAGTTACTATTATTTCAGGTATTTCAGGTTCGTGGCATATATTTTCTTCTCTGCATATGGCTGCTAGGCTTTCTTGGGATGGGCTGGATGTTTGAGATTGCATTTCAGTCTTTCATTTTGTCATTTTCCTATATTTTCGAGCTTCAAGTGTTGTTCCAAGTGAGGGAGAGAGGTCCACCAGACTGGGACGGGTTCTGTGGCTTGGCTGGACTCACTGTTCCGGGCAAGAAGCTGCGGCCTGGCCCCCAGGTAAGGGAGAGAGTTCCGCCAGCCTGCGACAGGATTCTCTGCCTCTGCTGGATTCACTGGTCCTGACTGGAAGCCGTGGCCTGGTTCACAGGCTAGGGAGAGAGTTCCGCTGGACTGGGGCGGGGTTCCCTGCCTCCCCTGGACTTACTAGTCGCAACAGGAAGCCTCAGCCTGGCCCCCAGGCAAGGGAGAGAGTTCTGCTGGACTGGGGTGTGGTTCTGAGCCTCCGCTAGACTTACTGGTCCCAACAGGGAGCTGGGGCCTGGCCTCCAGGCAAGAATGAGAGTTCCGCTGGACTGGGGCGGGGTTTCAAGCCTCCGCTGGACTTACTGGTCCCAACAGGAAGCCTCAGCCTGGCCCCCAGGCAAGGGAGCGAGTTCCACCCGACTGGGCTATGCTACTTTCCTTTGGCATCTTCTAGGTGGTTATCAGCAGCAGAAACAAGAAAGAGAAAAGTGTTCCTTGTGCTGAGTGATAATTACGAAGATCTTTTGGAAGACTGCTCTGCCCTCTTCATGTTCTCTATGACTGAAGGAGGCAGTGAAGACACTATGCAAATTGTGTCACTTGGTCTAAGACTAGTGTGGAGTTCTGAGAAATCAGAGAAGTTGCCACGAAAATGACAAAGAACTTCTCATAGTTTTGTTATTTTTCTTACTTTGTCAATGAGGAGAGGTTCTGGCAGGAAAGGATGAAGAGGAAGTACAATGCTGAAGAAAGAGCACAGCTATGGAGTCAGACACATCTGGAATGCCTTTCCAATTCTGTTGTTTTAAGGAAAAATTTGGGCAGGTCAACTTTACCTATTTTTTCCATATTTTTATTGATGCACATCAACTTAGAAGGGTTTTAATGCAGATTATAGGGTTTCATTTTGCTAGATTTGTGCATGCACATAACGTACCTTAATCGTCTCCCTTATTCTGGTTAGTATTTAGATGTTCTCCTAAAACCTCATGTGCTCATAGGTGGGGGCTTTTCAAAGGTCGCTGCATCTAGGGTGTGTGAATATGAGTCAAGAGTGTAATAACTAAACTGGTTTAGGATAGTTCTGAATGTGCCTAATGGAAAGACCTACCCTGGATGTGGGTAGCACCACCTAATAGGTTTGTAACCTGAATGAAATAAAGAGAAATGAAGGCTCAGTGATTTGGTTTTCTGCTTCCTTCAAGCCCTGCTATGGACTGTTTCTCCTCTGTGATGCCCCTTTGCTACGTGCCATCCTGCCTTGGAGCCAGGTGACTATGGGTGGAAACCTCTACAAACTGTGAGCCAAAATCTCTACAAACTTTCTTCCTTTAACATATGGATGTTGGGTATTTTGTCTCATCAGTGAGAAAAATAATTAAGATACTTCCCACCACCCTCCTTGACCTACCATACACCCTAGTTTCACATCGGGAATGGGGTTTCAATGTGTTTAGTGTATTTTGATCATATTCATGCCCTCTATCACCTACACTTTCAACATGTCTTTTGTTAAGTCATAATTTTCACACCTACAACATGGGCATGACTATTTCCTATTATTTCTATGAGTCATAAGTAAAATAATGTGAATTGCTTAAAGTGCCTTGTACACACAATATACTCAACAAATGTTAGTTTCTAATCCATTACCCAGCTTCAGCTTGTTTGCCAAGTAAAATCCTTAGCACAGATGAAGGCAATACAGATAACTGTTTCCCTGAAAGGCAGTTTCTCAAACATGTACTACTGCTGCACCAAGAGTTCATTTTATACCATCTTCACCAACTTTCTTACTCTCCCACCAATTCCTGCATTCCCAATGCATGGTGAACCAGTCAGTCCTTTATGCAGGTCCCTCGTGGGGCAAAATTCCAAAAGAAAATCATTAAAAGGGACTTTAATATTCCCTAAGTTCTGGTTGCCATAAAACACGAGAATCAACGCTTGCCTTTGCTTGAATGCCTTCGCTTGCATGCTTCTGGTGATGAGTAGCTCACTTCCCAATGAAGCAGACATTTCAATTCTTGGAATAACTTCAGTTATGTAGAGTCTTTCTAAAGAAATAATCCAAATATTAGCAGATGTGATATGCCTTCTGCCAAATTTTTTTGAGTAGTCTTCTCAGATAGGTTCACGTGGAAGGACAATGGATCACACAGTTGAGATTGGCACAAAGAGAAAAAAGATCCAGAAAATCTGGGCAACAAGGAATTGAAGAATTCATTCCAAAGAGACACAAGAAATAGACAACATGATTGACTGAGTTGAAACTTTGTACTCAGTCTAGAGCAGCACAGAATATTAAATGAAAGGAGATGACTAGATAAGAAAGAGTTTAATCCGGGCATGGAGGGAGTTACTACAAAGAAGGTTGTGGTGGCTCTCTGCAGACAAAGGGCAAGTTTTGCCTGATACAGGCTCAGATGGAGGAAGAGCTTTGGGAATTGATGTAAGATAATTTATTTAGTGAGAGTGCAGGGGATGGGATAAATCTTCACATGCACGAGCTTTGGCAAAGACTTTTGTAAGGAAGAAACCGTAGGGGCTTCTGGGAAGAAGGAGCAAAACACCATGATGATTCAGCATTGCACTGCCACCACATGATGACTGGGCAAATCCTGAGCAGGGCCCTGTCACTGACAACCTCAGAAAAGAAATGAAAATAACCAAAGCCAGCCTGCAAGGGCTCTGGTGGCCTCAGCTACAAAAGAATGACAGTGAAAGACAAGCGTGTACACACACACACACACACACGCACGCACGCACGCACATTATTACCTAATAGCACAATTGAAGAAAAAACAGCAGAGGCTGTCCGTGAAGGGTTAGATTCTAACAGCTGGGCTGCCCCTTTAGACCCCACAGCACTCCTGACAGATTTAACAGTTCATTCTACTCTACAAGCCCAAATGATCTGCCCTTTCACCCTAAGGTCCATTTGACTCTTCCCTACTGCAGTGCCATGACGTAGCACTTAAAATTCACCAAGATTACTTGTGCTGGCAGAGAAAGCTCAGTCATGCTCAGAGAATGCTTAAAGACTACATTTGAGCCAGATGTGACCAGAGGATACGAGGCTTCAGTTGCATCTAGAATGTCTTTATTTTGTCTGAAAAGGAAGTTTCCCAGAATGGTTGACTTGGGGACAGGAACTACTAAATTTAATGCCCCTCAACCTGAACCTCTCTCTTCGGTTTAAAGCCATTACATACTAAACCACCACTACCCCAGAGAAAACAATGCATTTTTCTCAGTTTTTGGTTTCCTAAGCATCCGTTTGCTGTGTCAGAACTATCCTCGAAGAGATGCTTGTTGGAGCAGCCTGAACTTTTCTCTGGAAACAGTGGGAGCATAAGCACTTTATATGAACCACATGTGGTTCGAAAGTGCTTATGACAGCATTCTCCAGTTTAAAAAAAAGTCAATACAGCTGCATTAAATATTGATGGCAAAGTCTTCCTGCTACTCTGTGGATAACTGAGCTTCTGAAAAGTCTGTGTATTACACTATTGTTGCATAAAATCAGGGTAACAACCAACACTAGGTTATGAGAATTTAACTATAAGAGAACAATGCAGATGTGATTTGTGTACTTGCATATAGTGAACTCTCAACCTCTTCCTCAAAATGGATGTGATCTCCTTGAGTGCAATATCAAATTGCTGTGAGCATTGTTTAGCTACTACATGAACTAAAGTAGAACTTCATTTCTGCTTCTATATCTTTCTCACAAATTCTAAAGCTATAGGATCGGATTTTATGCATGCTGAGAAAATCAGAGCATTGATTTGTCACTTTAAAATAAGTCCTTTTTCTTCTTTTAAGGTTATGTTTATAGTAGAAACCAGTAATTCTGTAGATCAATTATACTTTATGTGACAAGACACTTGTTTTGAAACAACTCTTTCCCAAAGTATACATACTTAAATCTTAGTTCTGTTCTAACCGCTGTGTGATGCTAAGAAAATCATGCTACCTTCTAGTGAGACCCTCCCCTTTCTCATATAAGAAATAGGAAGAACATCAATGCTAGAGTTATTCAAATTTCAAATGAGATATAATATGCAAAACATCTACCATCTAGCAAATGGAAAAGTGAGTGCCAAAAATTACTACTTACTTTCACTTCTGTGCAGTTTACACACACGTGTATTATTAAGTTAGGCCACTGTACAATATGACTACTACCTTTAGGGACTGATGGAGTTGGGAACAGCTCATTGTGGTTTCCATATGCTTTGTTTTCTTCCTCTAAGATCTATTTTTAGTTGTACAATACCCACAGAGATCCACAAGTTCATTTGATTAAAGGTTGTTTGTTTTCAACTAATCTATATTTGATTCAGTTTATTTTTGGACTTAAATATTGTAATATATTATTCTAGTTCATCCTAGTTTTGGGGGCAAAGGATTCTTGTCTATATTTTCAAGGGTTTATATCTAACATGCTACTGAGAATGCACATTACTACAAGGCATTTGTTTGTGATTGTTTGTTTGCTTGTTTAAATTTCCACCCTCCTATTAAAATCACAGAAAAAATGGTAAGAGCTTGTGGTTTTGACATATGAGCAAGAAAACTTGCTGACCTTAAGATGGTAGGACAGGCTGTGTGAATTTATATCTAATGTCTATTCCATATACATGTAAGAGTTGGGATGACAGTGGTGGTATTTGGATTATAAGGCAATCAAAGAGAAAGAAGCGAACTTCTGCTGTCCACCAAAGAGGAGAAATTCAGCATGGATGAAGAGTGTGAGACATCCTTCTGCAGGAGCAGCAAGCCTAGGGGGAAAAAAAAACCACACACACACACACACACACACACACACACACACACACACACACACGGGAAAGGCGATGCTAATTATGATAAACCGGTCCCTAGATTCTATTAGAATTATAACCTGCACCACTTCCACCATGACACTGGGGATTCTAGAAGGCAGTAGTGGGAGTTAGCTAGTCCTGGCCTGCTTCACACAGTCCTTCAGTATAGAAATGTGTCAAAGAGAATCCAGAAAGCAGAAGGCCTGAGGTCTGCTCTTGGTTCTGCCACTCACCAGCAGTGAGACAGAGGCTCATTCTTTGTCTACTGTGGCCTGTGTCGCTCTATCTGTAAAATGGTAAATATGAATTAGATAGCCTTTGGAGGGTGCCAAATTTATTACCATTATGCAGTGATATGCTTTCAGAAAATACAGGCACAGAGATGAAAAGTAGATGTTTGTCATTATTTCCATTTTATTTTTTATTAGTACATGTGCCTGCGCTGCATAGTGCTTACATTCCTTGTGGGGAGTCGGTATATGTACATAACACAGCTTCATTCTTTTTTCATCCTTTTTCCTTCCTGTCCCTCCCAACCAAGGAAAACAGATGCACCTTGAGACCATAATGGTAAGTGAACTAAATCAGACACACATGATTAAATATGACGCAGTTTCTCTTATATGAGAAATCCAAATATAAAGAAAAAAGTTTTTAAAGTTACTTGTTTTCATATCCTCCTCTCAAAGTAAATGTCAGTTTCTTTCTATATAAGAACCTTCAGCAAACATTGCTTATGTAGAAATCAATAAACAACTAAATGTTAATGCTTCCTACCACCACTTTGATTTTTTTTGTATAAATTCGGACCTTGGTACACTATCTTAGGCATGTGTAGTTTTGATTTCTGTAGATCTACCAACATGAAGTTTAGGTACTTGAGTTTGGAAATGTATTTGAAAGACTTACCCATGGTCAAAGCGAAGCTGCCCCTTGTTTTGCAAGATTTGTCTTGCGCATAATAGTACTGCACAACCACAGAACCAGGTGTTGGCTGCGATTGTATCATGCAGGTGCTGCAGCCCCTCCCACTGACTTCAGCACTTCTCTAAAGAGCTTGGCAAATGTTCCAGTGTGAAAGTTCCCATCAAACCCTAATCTCTTTGGTGGAGCTGTGTTTTCAAAGCTCACTCAAGACAACAGGGATTGCTGAGCTCAGTGTAAACAAGCACATTCCAAGTAAACAGTCTCATTCCCCAACCTTCAACTCCCTTTGCAGCTCCTGGTCTTGCTCTCTGCTTGGGAACTGCTCATTCATTTGACTTGGAGGACCCCCTTCTGAGCCAAAACCTTTTGCTTTAGTCAGGTAGGTTCAGGAGCTGTCAGAACCTGCATTAACCACACCATGTGCCATTGCTAAGATATCATTTGAAGTTGCTAACTAGCTCTTTGGTGAGTCTGCTATATGTAGATAGAGAGGAAAAACATCATTTCTTCCCTAATTCTCCCTCTAGGTCAACCCAAAGCTTCTTTTGGAATGACAGAGGTAATAAAAGACAGCTGTAGCTGTGCCTAGGAAAGAAGCCATTATCTGATCTTGGTCCTAGTTGTCCAGTTTTTTTCCTAACAACTGAATCCTGAAATTCCATCATTTATCCAGGGACATCACACAAGCTGGGGCAAGATTAATCCTTATTTCAAGTGTTCTGCTCACTTTATACTTACACTGAGCCCTTCAGACAGCAGCTCTTAGGCTACTTACTCCTTTAAAAGAAGAGGTCATGTAGTGTAGTGGTTAGTGTCAAGTCTTGAGTCAAACAGACTAGAGTTTGTAACTTGGTCATCCTTTCTTTTCCCCTTGTATGTCCTAGAATAAGTAAAAGACCTTCTCACCACCTAATTTTTCTCAACTTCAAAATTCAGGGAACCTCAAAGAATTACTGGCAAGATTTAATACAAGAACACTTGTGACAATGCCTAGTATATAATGTGGAGCCACATAAGATAGCTGATTTTAATAATGGTCAGCTGAAAATGAAAAAGTGCACAGCACTGAGACACAGTGACTAGCTTACTAATATGTCCTTTTCCTTGATGCAAATACAAGAAATCATTTGCCTCCTGGGGTACAATCTCTTAATCTATAAAATATTGATGATGGTAATAATAGTAATATCTTAAGGTATTCTGACAATTCGTAGAGATATTGAGTGTACAGTATCTGACCCAGCAGAGTGGTTAATATTATTGAATTGAGCTTACAGATTCCAAAACTGAAACAAAAAGATAAAACCAAATCCCAGAGTCCTGGTGTACTTCACCCTTCCACTGGACGGTGGCAGTATAAAACTACCAAAATGACTAAGGAATTCAGGCAGGAGATTTCCTGGGGGGGGGGGGGTCTTTGTTAGGTTAAGTTAAGCCAGAAAGTTTTTTTTTTAAAAAATAATTACTCATGTCCCTCTGCCTCTTCAATTTGCGCAGAGTTGAGCAGCATTTTCAGAAGAATTGTGGCTTGCCTTGAGGATCCCCCTGGTAATCCGGGCTTCTCACAGAATGTCACACCCATGGTGGCCACAAGGACACTTAGCCTGTTGTCTCATCAGTCCTGTTAATGGTGATGACAAGAACCACCTCTTGAGGATTTGCACTAGAGAACCAACTTCCACTCCTAGATGCTGTGCTGTGAGGCTGTAAACATCAATAGAGCCCCTACTGTGGGTAAGCTTTGGTGCTTGGCTCTGAGTATGCACTCAAATATTTGTTGATGGATTGATTGAGTAGAGGGGTTACCAAGGTTAGCAAAACATTCTCTACCTTAGAGGTACTGACATGCAGCTGAAAAGAATGATTCATCTAAACAAATTTGCACCCAAATAAACTGTAATAAAGACTATGTAAAAAGTAAAGCATGTCATAAGTGGTACAAAAATAATCTCATATAGGCTAAGAATACAATAGTGATTAGTAGAGCCTGGAGAGTGTGAAAGGAGTGATGAAGAGAGGTGGGTTTCAAGTTGCAATTAGATGGGAGCAAGAGACTCTTGGGTGTTATTGCACAGCCCTGTAACTATAGTTAACAAAAATTTCAAATAGCTAGGTGAAAAGATTCTAAATATTTTCACCATAGGAAAATGATGCATATTTGAGGAGAAAGACATGCTTACCCTGATTTGAAAAACACACAATGTATAGCATTGCATGATATCCCATAAATGCACACCAGTTCAGTGTGCCTATTTACAAATTTTAAGAAGCTACATGGTACAATTCGGAATAACTTCAATTGGAGGCACACAGGAAGACTACTGACAGACAAAAGCACTTGAGAAATGTATCTTCCAGGCTAATTGATAGTCAAGGAAAGGGGCATTTAAGTCACAGACACAGAAAAAACACAAAGAAGCTATAAAGATAAGGTCTCCTTATTTGCAAGTGATACATGGTGTGTGTGTGTGTGTGTGTGTGTGTGTGTGTGTGTGTGTCTGTGTGTGTGTGTGTGTATTCTTTTCTACACACATGTGTCTGCACTGAGGTCAGAGTATGAAAAACCATGATGACCATGCAAATGATTTAAGTGTTGATTGCTTTTGTTATGGGGCTTCAGGAAAGATTTTGAGAAAGGAGATACTACAATTATCTATATATTTCAGGTGTGATTATGAAAGATACATCAAAAGAATGAAGACAACAGATTTCCCACATCACTAAGGCTGCTAAGGTCAGCAGAAACAGAGAGAAAGCACTGAGACTTTGTTTAGATGAAGAAACAACTGATACGAACAACTACCAGGAGAAAGTATTTGACAAGTACTAGAAGTTGGGATCCCAGGTTGGTGACCAATAGCTAGCTTTGTGGCATCAGCATTATCCAAGTTTTTTTAAAATTTTGTTTTCTTTGACACTAGCTGTAACCATCGGGAACTGTACTTGCCGCAGCAGAAGTCACTGCCAGCAGGTTTCTGCTAAACGCAAGGATTCCAGCTTCTTCAGGCTGTGTTTAAAAGAAGGGATTGCTCTCTGGAGTCCATCAGAGAGAATGCATGGCAAATGAGGAAAATGACACTGCTGTGGTCATCATAGTATGCAGTTTCTACCAAGTGCTAAGGATTCGTAGTTTTAGAGTTAAGTAAGTTTGAATAGTGATCACTGACAAAAGTTAAACTAGTATCTATCTCTACTGCAGAAATTCTCAGAGGCTTCCCCCTGCTAATGAATATTGTGACCCTACAGTTAGGGAGGGCAGAATCCTCCATGTTTTCCACACTTATGTGATCTTAGAATTATTTGTTTGGTTAGCTTTTTCGAACTGATAAGAAAAATGTATACATTTAGGGTGTGCATTGTGATGCTCTGATACATGTATTGCTCGTGAAATTATTAAATCAAATCAACACATCAGTCATGTCATTTATAACACTGAACATTTCTGCGGTGATCCATTTAATATTTGCTCTCTTAAAAATGTTCACATATGCCAGAGTTGATTATTATCTATAGCCACTGTGCTGAACAATAAATCTCCAATGTTTATTCTCCGCATCACACCGAAACTTGGATCAGCATTCCCCTGTTCCCCCAAACTCCAGCTCCCAGTAACCATTGGTCGATTCTCTACTTTCATGAATGAAACCATAAAGTACTTGGCTTTCCTTGCTTGGCTTATTCCACTTACCATAATGCCTTCCATAATCCATGTTGTTGCAAATGACAGAATTTTGCTTTTAAGGCTAATTATTATTCTATTCTCTCTCTCTCTCTCTCTCTCTCTCTCTCTCTCTCTCTCTCTCCATATATATATATATATATATATATATATATATATATATATATATTTGTTTGTCTAATTTTCCAGAGACTATATACTTAGGCAGATTCTGAATCTCATCTATTGTGAGCAGTGCTGCAATAAACAATGGAGTACAGATATATCTTGCACATACTGATCTCATTTCCTCTGGATATATACCCAGAATTGGAATTTCTGGATCATATGGTAAGAGTTCATTGTCTTTGGATCAGTATATGGGCTAAATCCACATTAGAAGATTCTATTTGAGAGAACAGATAAATTTAAAACAGCATGTTGGACTTGGATCTTACAGATAACTGATGACAGCATTCTGATATAGGACAATTTCTACCCACCCAGCTGCTGCCTCTTTCATAAAGCCTGTCAATCAAAACAGCTCTGTATTGCACTCTTTTCAGTGCATATGTTTCGCAGGCTTTTTCCATGATTTTTTCCATGCACAAGCCCATTGTTTGCCTGTAACCCTGCTTGCAGTCTTGTCATTTGGTGTATTGCAATGGCCTCTAAATAAGTTCTCATGCTTTTGTTATCTTCTCTTTCCAACTCATCTTATGTGATTTCTAAAGCAACTATCTGATCTTGCTGTTACCCTGCTCAGGGTTACAACAGTTTTCTTTAAGATGTACTTAATGAAAACAATCGTTTTTCTGTCATTCAAGGTCAATCCAACTCAGGGCAAAGCCTACCTTACCCAATTGCATGTGACACTTAAAATGAGCTGTTAACTTGATTGGCTTGGGATCCACCAAGGAGCTTGGTAAAGCATACTTCTGAATGTGTGTAGGTGGGCCATGGAGGCAGGATCTTGGGATCTCTATCTCGTACATGGCTACTTCCTTGGTGGAAATGCAGTCCTGATTCTCCCCAGCCTCCATAAACTTCATGAACATTTGCTCCAATGTGCCCTTCCACCATGACATCACTGCCTAGGAGCCAGCTGATCATGGAATAACCCTTTGAAAACCTAAGCAAACCTCTCCTTTAAACTGGATATCAAGTGTTTTGTACCAGGGACAGGAAAGCTGACTTACACACTCATCTCTTAACTTGCAAGACTGTCATGAAGAATCAAACCAGTCCACTTACTAATCTCCATTCCTTGGACTCCTTGCCTCCATAGTTGTTTTAAATCTATCCTTTACCCAGTAAAACCCAACTGAAATACTTTCTTTTCCATGAATCCTTTTCCTGGTCATCACCAGTGAAAGGAGCCATTCTCTTGTTTGCTTGGAGGCATTCTGCTTTACTAATAAAACACTTGGGCTAGTACATCTTCTTGTAATTCACATATATGTTCAGTTTTTGACCTCGTCACATACTAGCTATATAAGCTCAAGCAAGTCAAGTAATCTCTCTTAGCATCAACTGTCTCATCTGAAAAATGGAACAATCACAACAACAACCGACTGTGTTGTTGTGAAATTTAAATGACTAATATATGTGAAGCAGCTTGGTAGCTTTAAAACGTGTCACTTTCTTACAAAATATTATAAGCATCTTGAGGAAATGACCTGAGCCTCATTCTCTTGTGCACACAAGGCACGTATTTCACTACCAGGATCTGAGAAGCAATTATGTATGCTTTTTGAATTACTTATGACTAGCCAGGCCACTGCTCCTCAGTAACTCTATCCTTTTGTGAACTCAGGGTGAAGTAACCCTACTAGACCAAGAAATCACTTTTCTCTATCCATGGTTCAACACTGTCCTTCAGCCTTAAGTACAAGTACTTGGAAGTTTAAGAATATAGTTGGTTCTAATTTTAAGAATGGCTCAACAAAAGGAAAAATAACTCATTAAAACACAAATGAATTCTCACTTTTGTAGTTTGTTGTCAATCTTGAGTCATCTCAAAATTAATCAAAATGTCTTTTATATTCAGCTATCTACATGCTCATTTCCTTCACTGTCACTGGTTTATTTTCAAAGAAAATTTTACTTCCTTTGATAAATTGATCAAGACTGCCACCTATTCGCTACTGGACTGAAATGCTACACTTGTAGAAACTTTCTCATACAGAAGAAAATCTAGCAGGTTTCTTTTAATGGGCTACTATACTCTTTAATAGATTCAGTGAGCATTCCTTGGGATATGTTGGTGATAGAGATGGAGGTCAGGACTCATCTTTCGGTACACTAAAGCATGTAATTCTGCTCTTGGTGAAACATACACAGAGGTGCTTAAGGTAATAAAATCATAGTCTAGTCAAAATTCCACACATCTCTGTAACTGTCAGGGTGGGAGCTTTCTTACCTACCTGTCCAGGACACTCTCTATAATGCACCGCATACTGTGCTATTTACACATCCCAAAGCCTCAAGATCCCAAGACATTTGACAAGTACCAAGATCAATGAAGTTCAGGTGTATCAGTGGCAGCCAGTTCTTGATAGCTGCTGACTGCTGCATGAAGCACTCTGATGGTAAAGATGCTTCCAGGCCTGTGTGTATACAGATACATTCTAGAATCCTGCAGATGTGTAAGGTATGCTGTGAAGCAACAAGGAGAAGGAAGTGTAGCTCTCTCTCTCCTGATGCATTGAGAGACTAGCCTTTTCTGCAGAAGAGAAAAATCTTCCCATGGAAGTGGGACTGCTTGTAATCCCAGCTACTTGGGAGGCTGAGGCAGAAGGATCACAAGTCTAAAGCCGTGCTGGACAACTTAGCAAGATCAGTCTTCCAAATAACACATTTGGAAAGTTAGGAGGAGGAACTGGGGTGCAGCTCACTTTTAAGGTACCTTTTGGTAACAACCTTATTACCAGTAAACAAAAATCTACAACATACCAGGAGCAAATCCACTGAGATTTTGAGGCAGAACTTGTTCTCGCTAGTTTTCACTCAGCTTCCTCAGATCTTTAATCACATCTGAGACATGTACTCATTCCTTCCTCCGCTTCTGTGTTCTGACGTACATTCCTTAGGAAGCATGTGTTGAGTACCTAACGTGTGTCAAGTACCATTGTACTGGATACTACAGTACAGAGTGGAATCACAACCTGGTCTTTGAGTAGTTTATGTTTTAATAGTCAGACAGACAGGTTCAAAAAAACTAGACAAAATGATGTCTTCTATACTGATTGCTGTCTATACAGCAAAAAAAAAAAAAAAAAAAAAAAAATGCAAAGGAGACAGTGCATATCAGGGGAAATAGCCCTTGATAATAGTTTAGGGAACTGAGTACAAAGTCACATGATGGGCTCTCCAGTTAGAGGCAGCAGCATCAACAGTGGCATAAGGGGAAATTGTATTGAGGTGCGCTGTGGGATCTGTAAACATCACAGTAGGTGGTATATTATGGGGCTAGTGTCCTAGAGTGGTAGGCAGGAGAGCCCCATCCTGAAGGTCACTATGTGCCATACTAAGGATTTTGAACTTGAAAATAATAAAGGTGATAGAAAGCATCACTGTGGTCCTTAATATGTACCAGGCACTGCTCTAAGTGTCTTGATACAGCAGACCCAAAATAAAGGTGTGCGGTAACTGATGTATTTTCCCATTTTACATATGAGGCAACTGAAACAGAGAGGTTAGAGGAGTTGTACAAGTTCACATTCCAAAATTAATATGTTATCATTGTGTTCTAATATGTGCCAGGCATTGGGGGAGATAATAGCAAAGAAAATCAGATCTTTTCCCTTGAAGTTCACAAAGTCTAGACTAGTCTAGACTTAAACAGGTGGATTCATAAGACAATGTGATTGCAAATCCTATTCTCTTTGAAACTACTCCCACATTAAACCTCTCTCGCTTTCTCTCTCTCTCTCTCTCTCTCTCTTGACTGATTGCTCTCTCCCATGTGTACAATTTGACACCTGCCACTGGGAACAGAAGACTTTGCCTCTTGTTTCAGTGTATGCTACACATTGGCTCTCCCTGTGGCAGAACTGATTGGGTCCACAGGTCTTCACCCCTAGGCCTGAAGCCATAGGCTGGTCACTGGATTCATCCCTTATGAGAAACATTTAGACATTTTCTTAAAACAATGAATTCCAGAAGAACTCCTGTTACCATAGCAACAAAAATGAGCTGGCAGCTGCCTTCTAATCCTTGGCCTGGTGAACATGGTACTGATGGAGGAAAACAGACCTCTGGAGCAGGTGTCACCTACTTACCCCAGCTGGGTGAGGAGGGGGAAGCGGGATGCTCCGTGCCAGTGAAAGCTGAAGCATTCTCGGCTCTGACCCTTGCTAAGCTGCTTCTATTAGTGTAAGCAGCCTCAACCCTTTATGGACAAATAGGAACCTGATTTGGAGTAAAGGAAAAGAAGTAATTTACTTACTGAACAGGTCAAAAGATACATTGTACTTAATAGTTAACAATTACCTTGTACTAAACACTTTACACATATTATCACTTATTATTTAATCCTCAAAAAATTCTACAAAGTAGCTATTATCTTCACTTTACATGTCTACAAAGTGAAGATCAGAAAAATTAGATAGCATGCTTAAAATAAATCTAGCTGAAAGAAGTGTAACAAGAATCAAATCCTAACCTGTGTCCAAAGCTCATGCTTTCAACCTTTCTTCTATATTGTACAATTTCTTAATTCTTTCTAGGTGTATTCACAGGAGTTTTGGTCAATTTGCTAGTTATTTGTTTAGGCTTTCTGGGAAAATATAGCTGATAAATGGGGAAAAAATCACTCCATATGTTGCCATGGCAGTTATTGTGTGACACCACGTACACAGGTCACCGGGCACATAAGGCCCTGGTACAACCAAATCTGGGAAATGACACAGCCAGCCAGCACCACAGGAAGCAAGGTACTTTAATCCTGATCCAAGATATGTGGTGATAAGGAATATCCTTGTCTTGTGCCTGATTTTAAAGTAAAGGCCTTCAATTTTTGGCCATTTAGTATGATACTGGCTGTTGGTTTGTCATAGGTGGCCTTTATTATACTGAGGTAAAGACCATGTATTCCAATTTTTTGTAAAATTCTTATTATGAATAAATGTTGGACCTCATCGAAAGGTTTTTCTGCATCTATAGAAATGATCGTGTGATTCTAACTTTTGACTTTATTGATATGGTGTATTACAATTATTGACTTACGTATGTTGAACCATCCCTGCATGCCTGGGATGAATCCCACTTGGTCATGGTGTATAATCTTCTTGATGATTTGCTGCATCCTATTTGCCAATGTTTTATTGAGGATTTTTACATCTGTGTTCATTAGATATATTGGTCTATATAGTTCTCTTTTTTAGTTGGGCCTTTCTCAGGTTTTGGTACTAGAATAGTACCAAATAATATTTGCTTCCAGGAATGACTTAGGAAGGATTGCTTCCCTTTCTATTTCATTGAAGAGTTTGTTATGTTGTTATGTCCTTTTTTATCTCAGTCTCCCCCTTATTCATAAAGTATTTATTTATTTTTATTATTTTTAATTAAGGGAAAAAATTTAAAAAATAGCAGGATATATTATAGTAACTTTTTTGATTTCCTATTAACTTGATTTGAAGCCGTGTATTACTCCCACTATCTTGTTTTGACTGATGTTACTCTGTTCCATTCTGTGTGATAATATCAAGTTTAATGGTATAGGCAACTACTTTGAAGGCAATGAGATTCACTATGATGCCCATTCTGGTTTGACTATTATCTTCTTTTGAAGTCGTGTAATGTTTCCAATGTTTAGGTTTTATTGGTCTTGTTCTGTACAGTTTTATTATACCTAATGATATAGGCAATTCTTTTTAAGGAAGCAAGAGACATTATGGTAACCATTGTTGATAACCTTGTATTCTGTTTTTACATCATGTGCTATGTCTACCCTTGGTTTTGACTAACAGCTTTGTTTTGTCATATTTAATATTATTCTCTTCCAAAAAAAGTAATAAGAACTACGGGAGTAATAAATCCAAAATGAGTAAATGTTATTGTAAAAAAGAGAGGAAAACAAAGTGCTCTAAAGGACACAACTGCAAGTGTGTTTAGGTGTGTTAAGATAGATGACCATATTACTAAGTTTTTGTTGGATCATTGAACACAACTGTTTGCAGTCTCACTGTTTGAATGTTCACTTTGTATGCTTTAATCCTGTAATTTGAACAACTATTTCTAAGATGACAATATGTAATCTATTAACTAGTGATTTCTTACTGTTTTTTTGT
Organism: Cavia porcellus; assembly: GCF_034190915.1. NCBI lineage: Eukaryota > Metazoa > Chordata > Mammalia > Rodentia > Caviidae > Cavia > Cavia porcellus. The sequence continues at coordinate 104,144,977 of NW_026947486.1, read as the reverse complement.
AATTGTGTATTACTTGTACTCTTATACTGGTTTTTTTTCCTTTAAATAAAAAATATCCTTTATGGCTATTCCTGTTGTGTGCCTCATTGTCAGTACTGGGGTGACCCGTGACAGAGGTCTACTACCATCATATACCTGTGTAGGCATTAACTGTAATTTGCTGCTTAATGTCTCTTGTGTGAAACTATGCTGTCTGTTGATTTTCAATATGTGACAAAGATAGTGGTCACAGTTCCTATAAGCCCATTCTTATGGCCCTACCTGATCCTTTCTGAGCTCAATTTTCTATTGTTCTACTTCCAGGCATATATATATATATATATATATATATATATATATATATGCATATATATATATATATATGCATATATATATATACACACTTTTCTCTCTACACAAACTAGGTAGTTCTTTCAAGGCTCTACCCACTAGAATGTTTTTCTTACTGTTATTAAAGCCACTCTTGAAAGGGTCTACCCTGCAGTCTTTATTACTTGCTTATTTGCTTACATATCTTAATGATCCAACCATGAAAGAATTAGGACTTTTTCCTCCTGCATCAGTTAATCATAAGTGGATTCCTCCTTCTACCTGGTCATTAGTAAGAACTGTGATTTGGGAGCTGGTGTGATACTAATGAACAACACAGAAGTGTGGCTTCCTCTTCATTTAACTTAGCACATAAGTCTAATTATGTGGAATCTTGATGACCAGTGGTAAGGTGTTCTTCTTACTTAAGCTGCTATTTTCTTGTAGTCTACTCTCATCTTCTAGTACGCCTTTGACTTTAGTGCAGGCCAGATTCGACAATGAAATGGAGACGTGGTACAAAATACACAAAGCTAATTTATTGTGTCATTATATTTGACTACTTCTTCAGCCATTCCATCACTCCCCAACAACACTGAAATTTTTGCTGCCAGATGTAGTTAGTGAATAGAAACATTTGAGAGGCTTCTGTTTGCCCTTTCCCATGCTAAGAGTTTCATCAAATGCTAAATATTATATTATATTATATTATATTATATTACTATGTATTTATGATTAAGGAATTAAGCAATGTATGGTTCATGGTCCTTCATCAATCACAGTAAACAAAACTTGGGTCAGATATCCATTTATTGTCTGTCCTGCACACATCTCCTTTACAGTACTATAGCTGAAGATAGCCAAATATTAACATGGTCTTGGTTTTGGATACCCACATATACAAAACAGTATAAGGATACAAGTAATTCAGAATTACAAAAAAAAAACGGTAAGAAATCACTAGTTAATAGATTACATATCTGGGAGCCACCATATGTGAGATGAAGACTCCCACAGAAAACTCTAGCTATACAGCAACAGGACTTTGCTCAGAACCTGGTAGAGCCCTATCCATCATGCCCAAACTGTCTAGAACATTTAGGTTCTGGTTGGGCCCTGTCCAGTGACCCCCAGGTAGCTGGGAGCTGCTGCATGCTGAGTGGCATGAGCTCAAGGCCTCCACAGTGAACTCCATATAGCTGCTTAGCCTTAGTATGCTGTTCAGAACCTGGTATGGCCCCACTCAGAGACCCCAAGAAGCCAGGGAACTTTGATGGGCCACATGGCATGAGCTTAAGGCCTGCCCAGTGTACTTCATATACCATTCAGCCTTAGAGCACCACTCAGAACCTGGTAGTGCATTTCCAGTGACCTCAAGCAGCAAGGGAGCTTTGATGAGCCACGTGGGGTGTGCTGAATGTCCACTCAGTGTACCCACATCTGTGGAGCCTTTGAGTGCCACTATGGACCTGGTAAGGACTGACTCATCTCTACTCAACTGGTGAAACTCCCTGCAGTACAGACAGCCATCCTCAATCCAAGAAAAAACCAAGACTTTGCATTCAACTGCCCCAGAGGAATACAGGGAAATGATAACACAAAAGAACAGAATAAAATCACAAACTTTCAGCCCATCCCAACAAGGCTAGGAGACACAGACATAGAAGAAAATGAAAGCCATACATCTGAAACATCTGAAATGATAGCAAATGAAGTAAAGAAACACCTCCATGAAGCTACAAAAGAACTCAAATCAGAAATAATCTCCCAAGTAAAATAATAAATGATAAATGCAATGAAAAAATTGATAAACACTTCTAAAGAAGACATAGTTTTAAAAATAGAGAAACAGGGCAAAATGATTAAAATATTGAATGAACAATATAAGAAAGAACTAAAATGCATGAAACAGATTCAAAGAGATACACTGAAAATGAAATATTCCATGGAAAGCTGACAAAACTATTCCAATGATTCTGAAGATGGGCTTTCAGATCTCAAAGACAAAATTGCCTCTAATGAACAGGAAAGGAAGAATCTTTTTAAAATAACAAGGAAACATGAAATAACAATTCAACAGTTGTAAGATTCTGCAAAGTCGCCCTCTTGGTAAGTACCCCTGGCACTGGCTGGGAGGAGAACTTCCCAGAATTAACATCTGAGATCTTCTCTTACTAAAAAGTGTTTGCATGCTGAAAGAAATCTCCAACAGAGTAAAAAGGAAACCCATGAATTTTGAAAATAACTTAGTCAACTGTGCCTCAGATAATGGACTTCAGTCTAAAACATATAAAGAATTTTTTAAAAAATCAGACCCCTGAAATTCAAAGACCCAATACAAAAATGAGCTTCTGAGATATTCAGATCACAGTTCTCAGATGAAGAAGCATAAATGTCAAACTTGTGCCCTGTTGCCAGCAGTGTAGACTGGTGCAACCACTCCAGAAATCAGTCTGGAGTTTCCTCAAAACCTGGGATTGGAATTTCATTTGACCCAGCTATTCCACTTCTAGGCATGTTCCCAGAAGAACTGTAAACATCATACCACAGTGATATATGTGCACCCATGTTTATAGCAGCACAATTTGTAATAGCCAGATCTTGGGAACAACCTAAATGCTGAGGAATGGATAAAATAAGATTTGGTATTTTTATACAATGGAGTACTAGTCGCTATAAAGAATGATCACATTGAGATATTTATATGTAAATGGATGCAATTTGAGACGATACTCATAAGTGAAATAAATCAAACTCACATGTATAAATACCACATAGTCTCCCTCCCTAGTGTAAGAAATGGTAAGAGTACATAAGATACAAAAAACTCAATAAATACAGTGAAAGATAAAATCTGCTCAAAGCAGAAAAATAATATCTCAGGGAAAATGAAAAGAAAAAGAAAGAAAAGAAAAAATATCTAAAATTATATAAGCACACTTAGGATAGATAAGATGATTGTGCTATAAATTCTATAAGTTCTTGGAACAAAATAGCTAACATTCATAGGATTGGAACAATTATGCATATTATTGTATGGTGATCTGAGGAACTCTTGAAGATCATTATGTAAAATAAGAACCCTAGTTATGCTCTTACCACCTTGTTTTGAAGGCCTATATCATCATTGTTTTGGGCTCTTTGCTATTGTTATTAATTTGTCTTTTTGTTTTGTGTTTTTCTAGGATTTGATTTTGTTTTGTTTTGTCTTGTTCTGTTTTGTTTTCCCCTCTAACACAGAAAGGATAGGTCTATAGGTAGAGACCCATACACGCGTAGAGCTTCTAAACAGTTTATGAGAATCGTGCATATAATGCACGATGAAATGAACAGCTACTTTGCAGGGAAAGAGACACTAAAGTGCCCAGTGCTGATTCTATAGCATCATGATATGAAATCCAGAAATATTATTATTCTTTGTTCACATTGATTTTGGTCTCTATTGTTTTAAATTCAACACACATGAAGGTATGGACAGCTATATTGAAGAGAATGAGAGACACTATGGCAGCCATTGTTAACTTCCTTATTGTCTGGTCTTCGGGACCTAAAATGACTTCATCATCCTGTTCTGATCAGTTTAATACTATTTTGTTTTGTATGAATTCACTGTGTGGGAAAACGTGGACAACTATTTAGAAGAAAATAAGAGACAGTATGGTGGACAGTGAAGATCACCTGTTTCTTGCTTTGAAATCTGTCTCTTACATTGTTTTCTTCTCATCCTTTTGTTCTGTTTTGTTATGTTTAACTTTACCCTCTTTAAAATAAAATTTTAAAAACCCCAAAACCAAACAAACAAATAAATAAGCAAAACCTGGTGGCCATGATGGTGCAGGCCTAGATTTCTTGGATTAGGGAGGCTGAGGCTGGGGGATCTTCATAACCTCGAGGCTGCTAAAAGTAGTGTGTCCCAGGACAGGCTAAATTAGAGAACTAAACCTTATCTCAAAAAAAAAATGAAAAAAAAAAGCAAAATATGCAAGCCACTGCTGTCTGCAGCAAGATTTCTAGCACTCATGAAGCTGAGGCAGGAGGATCTCAGTGAACAAGAGGAAAGCCTGAAGTAGATGTTGAGTTTCAGGTGTGCCTGAGTTACAGAATCACAGACTATTTCAAAACAAAACACCACAAAACAAAACAAAGCATGCTGGACATGGTGGTCCACATAAGGAATCATTGTACTCCGCAAGCAGAGGCAGGAAGATTGCCATGATTTCAAGGCCAGCTGGCACCATCTACTGAGTTCCAGGTTATTCTGAATTATGGAACTAGTTCTTGATTCAAAAGAAAATGCCAGCCTTGGTGGAGCACTCCAGGAAAGCTAGCAATCTGGACACTGAGGCAGGAGGGTTGCAAAGAGTTGTCTGGGGGCCACTGCTACACAGTAACTTCCAGGCCAGCCTGAATTAGAGAAGATGACCTTGTTACAAAAACAAATGAACAGACAGACAAACACAACTGGTGGCCATGGTGGTGCACATCAGGGTCCTAGGCTTTGGGGAGCTGAGGCAGGAAAATCTCCATGACCTCTAGGCCACTGTGCTCTAAGTAGTGCATTTCAGGACCGCCTGAATTACAGAATGGAACTTTGTTTTTAAAAACGAACGAAAACATGCAGGACCTGGGTATGCAGGCTAGGAATCTTAGCCCTCAGGAGGCTGAGACAGGGGGTTGCCATAAGTTCCAGGGCAGCCAGTGCTACAGAGTGAGTTCCAGGGCAACATGAATTAAAGGTGACCTTGATACAAAAACAATCAAAACAGACAAAGAAACAACAAACAATAAACTTGCTGGCCATGGTGCTGTAAGTCAGGAATCCTAGCACTCTGGAAGCTGTAGCAGGAGGATCCCCATGAGTTTGAGGTCAGCCTGGGCTCCCTAGTGTATTCCAGATCAGCCTAAATTGCAGAGACTTTGTTTCTAACAAATGAATAAATACACGTGCGCGTGCACACACACACACACACACACACACACACACACACATACACACACACACACACACACACAGAAAACCGTGGTGCCCGGGTTGGTGCACACCAGAAAATCCTAGCAATCAGAAAACTGATGTAGGAGGATCTCCATGTCCATGAGGCCAACCTGTGCTACACAGCAGGCTCCAGGCCATTCTGCATTAAAAGACTGGACCTTGTTTCAAAAACAAACAAAAACAAAAGAAATAAAATTGAAAAACCCAATGTTAGACCTGGTCTAGCATGCCAGGCATCCTAGCAATTGTGAGGCTGAGGCAGGAGGATTGCCACGAGTTCCAAAGCAGCCAGTGCCACTTAGTATGCTCATGGCCAGCCTGAATTACAGAAGGAGACATTGTTACAAAAACAAGCAACTAAGCAGACAAACACAAAAAATTGGTTACCTAGGACTGGGGATGCTGAGCCAGAATGATCTCTATGATCTGTAGGCCACATGCTCTAAGTAGTGTATTCTAGGACAGCCTGAATACAAAATGTAATCTTGTTTCATAAAAGAAAAAGAAAACCAAGAAACACAACAAAACATGGAGGCCCTGGGTGTGCAGGCCAGGAATTCTAGCACACAGAGGAATGAGGCAGGAGGATTTCCATGACCTCTAGGAAAGCCGGTGCCACATAGTGCATTGTCAGCATCCTGAGCTGCACAACTAAAGCTTGTTTAAAAAATGGAAAAAAGAACCCCTGTCTAGTGAATCCTGAGCCCCACTCAGCTGCTTGTGTTCTGCCTGGTGATCAGAACCTGGGCACATTGCTCTACAGCCTACGAGGTAGCTTTGGTACTTCGCTCTGAGACTGGTATGACTCCCTCCTACGCCCAGCATCACAGACAGAAGCACCGGGAGGTCCCTCTGGGCCTATTCAGGCTCTGTTCAGTGACTCCCAGATGGCCTGTAGCTGCCTGATTTCAGCCTGGTGAGCAAAAATCTTGCTCAGTGTTCTCTAGCCTTCAGGGAAGGCTTCATGCTTTGCTCCAAGACTGGAAAGGCCCTACTGGTGAGCCTATGTGACTGGGAACCACCTGTTAAGGTCTGTCTACAGACCTCAACTCAACTGGAGAAATTCCCTACAGTAGGGACACATACTCTCAACGCAAGAAACCGATGAGACTTTGCCTTTGGCTGCTGTAAGGGAATACATGAAAATTACAAAAACAAAGAGCAAAATGCAGTCTCAAGCCTCCAGCCCAACACAAGGAAGCCTAGGAGACATGCACATAGAAAAAACTGTAAGCCATACATCTGAACCCCCGGAAATGATAGCAAAATAAGTAAAGAAACAACTCCAGGAATGTATGAAAGAACTCAGAACAGAAATGATCTCCCAGGTAAAAGAAGAAATGAAAATGCAATGAAAGAAATGCTGAACACATCTAAAAAAGACATAGTTAAAAAATTAGAGGAACAATGCAAAATGAGGGACACCTTAAATTAACATTATAAGAAACAAAGAATGCATGAAGCAGATTCAAAGAGATACACAGTAAATCAAAAATTCCACTGAAAGTTGGCAAAACCACCTGAATGAAAGTGAAGATCGACTTTCAGATCTCGAAGACAAGATTGCAGCTAGTGAACAGGAAAGGAAAGATCTTTTAAAAATAACATGAAACCAGAAAATAACAATTCAATAACTGTATATGTCCACTAAGTCCATTTGTTCACAAATGTGATTCAGTTCGTTATTTCTTTGCTGCTTTTCTGTCTAGTTGATCTGTCTCACTGTGTCAATGGTATGTTAAGGTCTCCCATTATAATTATGCTATTGCTTATTTGATTTTCCACTTCTGTTAATAGTTGTTTTGTATAGCTGGATGCTCCCAAATTTGATGTGTACATAGTTATGATTGTTATTTCTTCCTCTTGAAGTTTTCCCCTAACTAGTATGTAGTGACCCTCTGTATCTCTTTGGATCATTCTTGGTTTGAAGTTCACATTGTCTGCAAGCAGAATAGCTACCCCTGCTTTTTGGAGGGTACCTATTATGTGAACTATTGTTTTCCATCCCTTGACTTTCTGTGAGGTTCTTTTTGGGTTAGATGGGTTTCTTGTAGACAGCATATGGTTGGATGTTGTTTCTTCATCCATTCTGCTAGTCTGTTTCTTTTAATTGGTGAATTGACGCCATTTACATTGATGGTTATAACTGATATATATTGGTTTACTTTTGACATGTTATCTTTCTGCTGTTGGTTCTTTACTTTTCCTCTCTGTTTAATTGTTTGCCTTGCTTAGTGGTTTTTTCCTATGTATATCTAGACCGTCTTTCAGTATTCTTTGCAGGGTTGGCTTGGTTATCATGAAATTTTTCAGCTGTTCTTTGTCATGGAAGTATCTTATTTCTCCATCGATTTTGATGGACAGTTTTTCAGGGTACATCAGTCTAGGTTGGAAATCATTTTCCTTTAGGATCTGAAATACTTCACTCCATGCTCTTCTTGACTTCATTGTTTGTGTTAAGAAGTCTGCTGTGATTCTGTAAGCTTTCCTTTATAGGTGATCTGTCTCTTCTCTCTAGCAGCTTTTAATATTCTGTTCTTATGTTGGATTTCTAGGATGTTGATTATTATATGTCTGGTGTAGTTTTATTTTGGTTTTGGTTATTTGGAGTTCTTTATGCTTTACTGAGCTGTATGTCAGATTCTATCCTCATGATTGGGAAATTTTCAGCTATTACTTCTGTAAATAGCATATTGATATCATTTGTGTTGTCCCCTTATTTTTTATCTATACCTGTCAACCTTATGTTGTTTAGACCATACAGTAGCCCACAGAATATGCTTACATAAATGGAAGAAAATTGAAATTATCCCATGCATGTTACCGGATCATAGCACCATGAAACTAGATATTAATGACAAAAGAAACTGCAAAAACCCCACACACATGGAAATTGAATAATACACTCCTGAGCAATCAGTGGGTCACAAAGGAAACTAAAGAAGAAATTAAACGTTACTTTCAAGCAAATGAAAATATAAATACAACTTACTGGAATCTGTGGGGTGCAATGAAGGCAGACCACAGGGGAAAATTTATAGCAGTGAATTCCCACATCAGGAAAACAGAATTAATACAAATAAACAACCTAATGCCACACCTCAAAATCTAGAATAAGAAGAGCAAGTCAAGCCCAAAGCCAAAAAAGGGGAGAAAATTACAAATATCAGAACAGAAATCAATGCCATAGAGTGTAAGACAACAATACAAAGAATCAATAAATCACGGTTTATGCTTTGAAAGAATAAATAAAATTGATAAACCCCTAGCCAATCTTACTAAAAAAAGAAAGAAAAAATTCAAATTCATGCAATAAGGAATGAAAAGGGTGAAATTGCTACAGATCCTGTGCAAATACAGAAGATCATTAATACCTACTTCAAAAACCTTTACTCTGATAGATTAGATAACACAAAAGAAGCAGATTGCTAAAAACATGAATTACTAAAGCTGAATCAAGAAGATGTAAAACTGCTGAATAACCCAATTTCAGTTAAGGAAACTAAAAAGATAATTAGAAACTTACAAACAAAGAAAAGCCCAGGTCTTGAAGGATTCACTGCTGACTTCTACAAGAAATTCAAGGAAGACTTAATGCTGACACTCATTAAACTCTTCAATGAAATTGAGATTAAGCAATTCTCCCTAACCCACTCCTGGAAGTAAATATTACCCTAATACCAAAACCAGAGAAAGACCCCACAATAAAAGAGAACTACAGGCCACACTCCCTAATGAACATAGATGCAAGAATCCTCAATAAAATATTCACAAATAGAGTGCAGTAAGTCATCAAGAAGATTATACCCCAAGACCAAGTGTGATTCATCCCAGACATGCAGGGATAGTTCAACATATGCAAATCAATAAATGTAATAAACCATATCAATAGAGCCAAAAATAAGAACTACATGATCATTTCTATAGGTGCATAAAAAGCTTTGGATAAGGTACAACATTTATTCATGTTAAGAACCTTACAGAAAATTGGAGTAGATGGTCTTTACCTCAATATGATAAAGGCCATCTATGACAAACCAACAGCCAGTATCATACTAAATGGACAAAAATTATAGGCCTTTACTCTAAAATCAGGAACAAGGCAAGGATGCCCATTATCATCTCTCCTATTCAACATAGTGCTGGAAATACTAGCCAGAGCAATTAGACAAGAGAGAGAGAAATAAGGGATTAAGGATAGGAAAAGAAGAAGTTAAATTATCATTGTTTGCAGATGACATGATACTCTACATAGAAGACCCCCTAAACTCCATTGAAACACTCCTAGGTATAATAAATAAATTCAGTAATGTAGCTGGATACAAAGTCAACTCTCAAGAATCAATAGCATTCCTATACACTAACAACAAGATCACTGAGAGCGAAATAAGAGAAACCACACCCTTCACAATAGCATCCAAAAAGTGAAATAGGAATCAATCTAAGAAAAGAAGCTAAAGATCTATCCAGGGAAAATTATAATACCCTGAAAAAGAAATTGAACATGATCTCAGAAAATGGAAGGACATCCCTTGCTCATGGATAAGAAGAATAAATATTGTGAAAATGGCCATTCTCCCAAAACTGTTATACAGATTCAATGCAAGTGCAATGAAAGTACCATCAAAAAACCTCATAGACCTAGAGAAATCACTCCTAAAATTCATCTGGAGCGAGAAGAGACCTAGAATAGCAAGGACAGTTCTAAGCAGCAAAGGCAAGGCAGGAGGCATCACCATCCCTGACTTGAAGTTATGCTACAAAGCTACTGTAATATAATCAACACAGTACTGAAATAAAAACACATCTGAAGATCAATGGAATAGATTAGAAAATACAACCACAACTACAAACACACTCAACCACCTTATCTTTGATAAACGAGCCAAGCATGTTCACTGGAAGAACGATAGTCTCTTTAATGAACGGTGTTGGAAAAACTGGCTCTCTGTATGCTGAAACCTAAAACTAGACCCATGCCTATCACCATGTACTACATTAAAGTCAAAATGGATCAAAGATCTCAATTTTAAAGCAGAAACACTGAATATGCTGGAAGACAAAGTAGGTAGAGATCTTTAATACATTGGAGTCAGCAGATAATTCATAAACAAACATAAACTACAAGGGAAATATTTCCGAGGATCAAAAAATGGGATCTAGTCTTATTAAAATGTTTTTGCATATCAAAAAAATCTCCAACAGAGGCAAAACAAAACCCACAAATTTGGGAAAAAAATCTTAACTCTCCCTCAGACAAAGGGTTAGAACATATAAAAAATTGAAGAGAATTAGATTCCCCCAAATTCAAAGTCCACTCCAAAAATGGGCATCTGAGATAAATACATAGTTCTCAGATGAAGAAATATAAATGGCAAATAAATACATGAAATATGTTCAGCATCACCGGTTGTTAGAGAAATGAAAATTAAAACCACACTGAGATTCCATCTCACTCCAGAAAGAATGGCCAGTATCAAGGAAACTACCAACAACAAATGCTGGAGAGGCTGTGGGGAAAAAGGAAATCTCCTGCACTGTTGGTGGGAGTGTAGACTGGTGCAACCACTGTGGAGGTCAGTTTGCAGATTCCTCAAAAAGCTGGGTTTAGAAGTCCCATTTGACCCAGCTATCCCATATTCCCAGAAGAACTGAAAACATCATACCACAGTGATATATGTGCGCCCATGTTTATAGCAGCACAATTTGTAATCGCCAGATCTTGGAAACAACCTAAGTGTCCAACAACTGAGGAATGGATAAAAAAGTTGTGGTATTTTTATACAATGGAGTACTACTCAGCTATAAAGAAGGATCACATTGAGATATTTACAAATAAATGGATACAACTTGACACCATACTAATAAGTGAAATAAATCAAACTCACATGCATAAATACCATACAGTCTCCCTAGTGAAAGAAACTGAAAGAGTAAATAAGATATAAAATCTGAATAAATATTGTGAATAGGTAAGGAACTGCTCAAAGAAGAAAAAGTATCTCAAGGCAAAGAAAAAAGAAGGAAAAGAAAGAAGATATAAATTTATATATATACACAAAATTATTAATTACAAAATTATTAAAATGACTGTACTACTAATTCTATTATGGAACAAAACCATTAAAATCTGTAGGCCTAGACAGATTTTGCATGACTACATCTGGAAACTCAAGTAAGGCTTTTGAAGACAACTACGCAAAACAATAAAATTTGTAACATTCCTACCATCTTATTTTGAAAGCCTGCATTATTATTTTGGGCTCTTTGTTATAATTATTTGACTCCTATTTCTTGTTTTTCTTACTTTTTGTTTTGATTTGCTTTGTTTTCTGTAATACAGAAAGGATAGATGTACATATATAGGATTATATATACCTGCAACTTCTCCTGAAGAGTTTACAAAAATTGATTTTATTATGTGTGGTGGTATGAACAGTTACATTGAACAAAATAAGACATCATGGTAGCCATTGATGATTTCCTATCATTTTGTTTTGAAGTCCAATAATGCTTTTATTGTTTGTTTTGATTGATTTTAGTCTTTTTTTCAATTATTTAATGTCAATGTGTGTGAAGTTATGGGCAGGCATTTTGGAGAAAACAAGAGACATTATGGAAGCCATTACTGATTTCCTAATGTCCAGTTTTGAAGGCCTGTAAGGCTCTCATTCTTTTGTTTTGATTGTTTTATATTATTTTGATTTGTATTAACTTATATTGTGTGAATGTATGAACCCCTATTTCGAAGAAAATAAGAGACATACGACAGCCCCTGTTGATTTCCTGCTGTTTTGTTCTAAAATCCTGTGTCATTTGCATTTTTTTCTCTGATCTGCTTTGTTTTGCTTTGCGTTACTTGGTTTTATTCTCTTTAAAACAAAAAAAAAGTTAAAAATCAATATTAACTTGAACATTTTGTCCAATCATCTTTAAGATGGTTCTTTTCTCCAGTGTTCAGTCCCCAGTGGGTCTATTTAGCGTGTGCATTACCATGACATTCTGGTGGCCTTCCTGCAGAGCTAGCTTCTCCTTTACACAGATGCTGGGTCAGAAACCGTGCCTATGTCTGGAGCTAGACAAAGGATTGAAAAATTTTATTATGGTATCCATCCTCAACTTGATACTGTTTGTTTGCATAGCTTGTGTAATCAAATTATGACTGTTCTTCTGCCTTACAGGAGGGAAACTATTCTATTGACCATCTCCACAGCTAGCTCTCTTTAGTCAGAGCTTTTGACGACTGTTCTGACTGTGATGCTCATTACGCCTACATCCTCCTGGCTTCTGACAGGTAAGTGCCACCATTTGGCTTTTATTATTTCCAAATTGTATTGTTTCTTGCTATCAGTGAGCTCAGTTGTGTGACGCTTTCGCCTAATGAGAATTGGACTACTTACTGATGCTGAGGTGCCTCTCACCAGCTTGCTTTTATTGCTTCAGTAACTGGAGTATCCTTCAGGTCCATCTGTGAAACATATTTTTCCAAACTTACGTGCGTGAATCTACTCTATCATGCCCACAGCTATCTTCATTTTAATCCCTTCTTCTACCACTTTCCTGAAGCACTTTGGCAATTTGTCCTTGCAGTTAGAAGGGGTCATCACTTTCTCTAGGTTTCTAAGAATCATCTCAGTATCATGTTTACTGCATGTTCCAGGGTACTTCCTAAATTATTGGATCCTGTATCCTGGAAGAGATATCCCAAATCATTAAAATCATCCTTACTTGATGTTATTCCCTCCTCTCCACTTCACCCTAGGATTTATACCCCTCAAAATCTAGTCTAGCATATACTCCACTGGTGCATATAGTCATTGCATGTTACCTAGGTCCCATAGATTGTTTGTGGCATATCTCCTTCCTCCTTTATTAAACCAAGCATCCTTTAGCTGAATCATTTTGTGAATACACTGGTTATTGCTCTAGAATGACGTAGAGACACAGCTCTAACTAAGTAGTGATGGGGATCAGATATTTTCATGATGAAGACAAAATTCTATATTGTCTGTGATTAAAGGAAGCAATATTTTTAATTTATCATATGAGCAGATCAATGTTACATGTCTATATCTGGTAATCTAAGCAACTCTTTGAAAGGCAACAATATGCAATATTATAACCATTGTTAAATTCCTATAATCTTGTCTCGAAATCAAACATTGTTATTGTTTGGGTTTTTGTTGTTCTTATAGTTGTTGTTTGTATGGCTCTTGCTCTTTGTTTTTCTTTTCTATGTTTTTTTCTCTTTCAAATAAAACAAAATTTAAAAGAATAATTTGGAGAAATGTGCTCTTCTGCAGGATCTTAAGGTTCAGTCAGTGTCAGGCTTCATGATTACTGGTGCATCAAACCAGTTGTACCTAATGCAGAGATTATAGAATGACTGCGGATGAGGTCTTTAACTGAACAAAATTCCTATAGAGTGCTGTCAGCTATGAGCTGGCAGAGAAGAGCACAGCCAGTGACCAAGGCAGTAAATTCTGTTCTAAGGGAAGATCAAGGTGGCAGTAGCATCGCATTATTTACTTCTTCATTTTCATCAAAGCTTCTAGGCGATTCTGGTGCATATTACAATTTGAAAACAATTTCCCCAAGGATCAAATACATATTCACCTCCATTATCTGAAACTATTTCTGTAAGAGTTGGGATTTCAGGAAAGGATTTATGATGAGGTGGACTTTCAGAAAGAAAGAAACTTTTGACGTTAGATGATGTGCAAATAACGAAAATCAAAAGTTTTAAGAATGTTAAAGTGGTTTTAATATTGTGCTTGAATTTTACATGGAATCAGGTTTTATTAAGCAAATAAAGAATGAAAATTTCCTTCAAAATCTTATTCTCTAATCTCTTTCAAATTCTGAACATTTTCTATAAAAGTGGTTTTAACAATATAGATAATAGTCTTAAGAAAATATTCTCCCATATTTCATCTAGTAAATTTTCCTTTGTAATCACATTGTTGTACTCCAATTCAGCCACTAGTGGACACTGTTGAGCTTCTGAACGTAAATCTGTTTTTGATGGGTGGTAAGAGGACACAAGAGGCAGCATGAATGGAGAAATAAAATCAAAATTAAGACAGCCCACAATCTTTCTACAACCTTATTTATTTATTCAGCATGTAACGGGCTAATAAAAGTGTATGTCAGTCACATTTAGAATAACAAGCTAAGTTAGAAACTGCTAAACTTCTACTGTTTGTGAAGAATATTTTTACAGCAGGGAAGCAGTGCTTGATGGCTAATGGCATAACTAGACGACAAGATTGTATATTATTCCTCAGAGAAATGACATGCTTTAATTTCATGAGAAATTATTTTCCATTTCTCCCACTCCTTTTTCTTCAAAACTCTTTCTTTGAGGATGTTGTCATCTTTTCAGAAAATTTGAAACCAAACACTGAAAAGTGGAAGATGACAAGCCATCATTGAAAGATGAACTGATGATGAGAATTTGGGACAAAGGAAATCATTTAATTTTAAATACTGTGTAATTTATTTTAATTAATAAAATCCTGACTTCATCATATAGGGTATATGGACTTCTATAAACTAATGCAAGCTTATTTTATCCTCCAACCTATTATGATTTGCTAGTAACCACTTTATAATGTAGCATTTTTAAAATAGGATCACAAACTGTGGAGCAGTTCTTAGGAAGAAACTCCATGCCCACAGCTTATTTGCTGTCTGCACTTGGACAAGTCGCTAGACCTCTCTGATCCTCCATTTCCTCATTTGCAAGAATGGGAATAGATTATCCCTTCCCAGTGTGTTTATTATGAGGAATAAGTGAGATTGCATAGGTAAATGGTCTAGGAAAATGCGTTGTACAAAGAACACTATCAGTAAATATGAGTTTTATTTCCATTCCCTAAAACAAACCACATCAGAATATTTGACTTAAAGATAGATGGTGCCAAGGCTTTCAAATAAGCATGGGCAGCAGCAATCAATTGCCAGTTAATGATTCTCTGTTTAGTACCTACACTCCGTGAAGGAGATTTTGAGTGTGTTTTTGTTCCCTAAAACAGACCCAGGCCCTAAAAACTACATGATTTATATCAGGAAGTCCAGAGAAAGAATATTCCCATAAATTCTTGGTTGAAATGGACCTCTGTACCAAGATACTGACTGACAAGAGACAAACAAGCAAATTTACTAGAGTGTATGTTTCACACATATGTGTAGACACCATGGAAATGGGTAATTCTCAAGGAAGTGGCTTGGAATTTCCAGTTCATGTATCATGTTCTACAAAGAACAGTAAAGAGGAGTGGCAAGACAAAGGAAAAGGACTTTGCAGTTCTATGGGTGGCAGTTTAGGGGAAGAAAAATAAAATGATAAAATCTAGTTAGTAAAGCTTGTTACTGAGGATTTTTCTCATTCTGTTGCCAAGTCAGTAAGAGTCCAAAATCAACTTTGGAGTCCCAAGTTTGTCTTTGACCTTCATTCTTGGAAGGGGCAGGATACCTTTCCTCTTTATAAATCTGTGTCCTACTTTTCAGCAAAGGAAGGGCAGAGAACTCTCCTGAAGTCTGCTTCTTCTTGTCTTCAGCTCAATGGTCTTTCATACTTCAAGGCAGCATATCCTGGCCTCAAACAGGGCTCAATTCATGTGTGTTAAATGAATATGCTATTAAGATCTTTAAAAAGCCATGCAGTTCCTATGACATAAACACTGCACTTTTGCAACAGGTAACAATAAAATAAGTCAAGATGCCCTGGAAACTCCAAGAGTCTGCACAGAAATTTGTTTAGCTGTAATCAACAAGGCTTTCACTAAGTTCCTCAGATTGTCAATTTGACTGGTTCTACTCTGAAAGTGAAGGTCCCAGGAGAACTAGAATTCCATCCTCTACATAGACCCTGGAACATCTGAATGCTACATGCAACATCCTGCAGAGGGCTGCCCTACCACTGTAATCATGCCATACTGTATAAAGGAAAGCTTGTTCAACATCAACATCGTATGATCAGGTACTCTTCTCAAAAAGTGAACCAATGTGCAAGGTATTACTGGTTCTAAGTTTAGTTTTGTTCAATTTAGTGTGGTCACAACGGCCTGCATGCATGACAGAGACAGAGACAGAGAGAGTTCTTCTTCACTAACCATAATCATTAGTTTTATTTCTAGCTTTTTCAAACTATAATCAAACTATTTCCAGTGATAGAATTTTTCTGGTGTTTCTGAATCCACTTACCTGGTCATTGAAAGGCTCTTGATTTACCATGCTTTTCCTGTGACACACAGTTTTCCTAGTGCTCATTTCTCTGCCATTAACTTTTTCTCGATACACTGAAAACCATATCATGAAAAGTCACTCAGGGAAGTAAATAGTACCATGTGGTCAAAAAACTGGAAGAAAGGCTGATATGGCAGATTGAAATTCTGACCACCTTTACTTTCTGGATGTGCCACTGTGGACTTCAGTTATTTTCCTAGTAAAATAAGATTGAAGATGACTGTCCGGACTATTTTATATTGTTTTATAAAGAGCCAAGGAACAAGAAGTAGAGTATGTACTTTATCCAAAGCTTCAGGAAAGATCCTTTCCCAAGCCCAGAGTTGCTTTGCTGACTTCTCTACCCCCCTTAGTCTGAAGCCGAGGAGTTATAATCTCTGTGCTCTTTCTGGAGGCACTCGTGTCTGAGTGGTGTGTGCCCCATAATCCCTTGGTGGATACAGTGTTGTCTATTTAAGAGTCTTCACCAGATAATCAGGATTTCTGGATGCTCAGTATTTGAAGCCACATAAACATGAAAACATGATTCTGGATTAAATAGCCACTTGAGAGTACTCTAAGGTCTCCTTTAGGGTCAACTCAGTCATTGTCTGCCTAAGTAAACTCCAGAGCTATGGTGCAACATCTTTAGAAGCAAACACACTGAAACTGAAACTTGCTATGCATAATAGGAACTCATCCTCTTTGTGCGCCTATGATCCTCTCCAAAACAATCCTAGACCACAGGATTACAGATGATCCTGTTTTACTATGGATTACTTACAACACTTTCAGCTTTTAAGTCAAGGACAACTGGTATTATATTCAACATTTATAAAGTACTATTGGGTGTCTAGAACTTTCTAAGCACATTATATGCACAAAATTGAGTTCTCACTTCAATCACATAATACAGGTACTATTCTTAAATATCTCTAATTTTATATAGGGAAATGTGTTCAGCAAGGTTATATAACTTACTCAAGAGCACACAATTATTAAGTGGTAGAGCCAAGATTCTATTCTAAGATATTTGTATCTAAATTCACTCTCATAGTCATTATATTATGCTTTGCTATGTCTACTTGCATTCCAACTGACTTTGAAACATAGACCAATTATGAATTTGAACAAAGTCTCTGTCTGTCTGTCTCTCTCTCTCTCTCTCTCTCTCTCTCTCTCTCTCTCTCTCTCACTTATTGGGTATATCTTGGTACTTACTCAGCCTGTGGTTCTCCTAGTGACTCCTGACTATTCCTACTCCTATTCACTGGCCCATATGAGACCTTAGCTTTTACTTCTAACTTGGTAATATCTGCTTAAATCGTTCTCATGCTGATAACACTGGATAAAGGCCACATTAACTCTTTTACCTTGAAAAGTATCCCAAAACTGTAATTTATTGAGCACCTACAAACAGACAGAGCTCCAACAGGAAGATGGGTTGAGCAAAAGCTCAAGGAGAGTCGTGGAAAAGAATCAACCTAAGGCAAGAAAGGTAAAGCATTCAGGTACGGGAGGGCTGCAGCCAAGGATGAAGCAGCTGTGAGCTTGGTTGTATATAGCAACATAATCAGTGCTAAAATTCTCTCCAATAGGGAGAAATCAGAAAAAAATCTAACATCCTAAACTCATTCTTATCTCTTCCCCTGATTTCCTGATAATACTCACACTGGCCAAACCCAAACGGGAGGCAGAAAGCAATGGACTATCTATGGATGAATTTATCCTGTCAGGCTTCAAGGAAATAGTGAAAGAAAGAGAAAGGTATAGAATGGATCTAGAGAGGAAATGCAGAATGTCAAATACAACTTGGTATGCATGATACAACCATCACATGGGTTAACTAATTTAATTACTACTGCAATTTAGAGAGATAGAAATATTTGTTCTCAGTTCGTAGATAAGAAAACTGAGTATCAGAGAGAGATTAAGGATTAAATCACATGGGCAAGTTCACAAGGCAGGTAAATAGTAAAAACGAGATTTGATCCTATCTTTTACTTTGAGACTATGCTCTCAACAATCATGTAATCATGTCTTCTACTCCAGCCTTACAAAGCAGAGCAGTGGTACTGAAAAATAAGAAATGTACAAAACACACAGCAAATGAGTTTCTTCTTCATGTTTATTAATATTTTGACCTTTACCAAAACAATCTGAACTTCTCAATGGACTAAAGTACCACACCCACCCATATTCTCCTTGGATTTAAATTTTAAGATATAAAAAAGTAATAAAAAAGAGTAGATCTAAATAATGTCAATGGAAATGTCAAAGTGGTTACTCCAACGGCCCATTTCATGCATAGAAACATTGAAAAATCAAGCAAAAGCTAACGGAATCCTCCCGGGAAGAACTCTACAAAACAGTCAAAGGCACAGCTAGCAAACCAATGTTGAATAATAAAAAGACAACTTTCAAAGAGGAAAGAAAAGCTTTGCGGAAGTTTCACTTGCTCCTTGGCTCACCATCTCCCTCGTTTGGCAGTAGTCTTAAAGACAGAAGCCCATGTTCTTAGAGGAAGACTTTAGTCCTTGGTTCTTGAAAGAGTTGAACAGAGTATTCTCAAATAACTGAGCACTTCTATTCTAAATGTCTGGTAGATGCCCAAGGTACTGGTGCAAGGCTCTTGACTTTCTTTTACCTCACTCAGGGTTGAAAAGCAGTGGCTGCCCCCTGAAAACATTATAAGGTAAATTCTTGACCCACTGCACATGGCAGTTATAGTGAAGGTAAACAACAGGGACGAGGAGCCGAAGAGAAATGTGTGGAAGTTCCTTTGGGAAATTATGATTTTCAAAAGTGCCAGTGCATATTGGGAAATTCAGAAATAAGAAGCATACACAGGGAAGAACATGTCCTCAGAAAAGTCGTGAGAAAATCTTAAGCCTTCACTTTTTGGTGATTTCTGGACTTCACACAAAGACATGAGGATAGGTCAGAGTTCTAAATAGCCTGGATAAGTGCCGGCAAAATGGCCAGCATAGGGTGATAGAGGTTTTATTTTTCTGTTTTTTCTTTCTTTCCCTCTTCCTATTCCTCCTCTTATCCTCAGTCTTCCTTTCCTCCTTTCCCTCCGCACAGCAGTCAAGAAAATTTTTGCACATCAAAGAATAGAAAAAACGTTTAAAAAGCAACCTTGAGAATGTGAGAAAATATTTGGAAATCACATACCGTATAAGGGTTTAGTCTTGAGTATATTCATAAAGACCTCCTGCGGTTCAAGAATGAACAGGTAAAAACCTAATTAATGAATGGACGAAGGACATAAGTAAATATTTCATGAAAAAAATAGTTTACAAAAGCCAGTAGGGCTATGTAAAAATGATCCATGCCATTTGACATTAGAGAAATACAAACCAAAACTACAGTGAGATACCATCTGCCTTGTAAGATAGCTCCAATTTCAAAACTTAAAATTAACATCTATTGATAAGGGTGTGGAAAATTTGGATTCATACACATTGCTGGGAGGAATATAAAATGGTTCAGTGAGTGTGGACCATTGTTTAGCAGTTCCTCAAAGTTACGATATGATCCAGTGGTTCCATTCACATATGTATATTAGAATTTGAAGCATGAACTCAGACATGTATGCCCACAGATCTACAGTAGTATTATTTACATAGCCAAAATATAGAAACAATCAGATGTCTACAAACAAGTGAATGGATAAACATTATGAAGATACTGAATGTCACTGGTTGTTCACTGCAGATCATTAATATCATGTGACATTCTCCTTATTTTTCTTAGATATTTAAATAAAAAGAACAATAAATAAATCCAGATCTCTAGTTTCCCATGGTCACTAACAGAGACAGAGTAATATCTTAAAAGCCTAACCCATATTACACAAATTGTAGACGACATTGATGCCTGAGGCACAAAAAGATGCTATTTGAACCCAGAGAATCTGACCAGTATTTCTAGATGGAGTCAAATGTTATTCTCTGATGACATCAGCAAAAGTAAAAAGTGGCACCATCTTCACCTTTCCCTCCTTTGCTTAGCCTTCCTTTTCCTCCTTTTTTAGTGACATTTCCACTGGGAAGTCTTGCCACATCATCTAATAAAAATCTTGTACATGGGCTCAAATTGCACAGAAGTTTATTGACCATGGGAAGAAGTAAGTGAAGACTTAATTGTGGCTTTGAGTTGGGGTTTTGTTTCACTGCAAAAACTGGAGCTACAAGTTTTCTTATAATTGGACTATTTAATCAGAACTGTTTTATACCCAGCCATTGTAGCAAGTAAAGCTCACATATACAAGAGTTATATCAGTGCTCACTAAATACTGTATTTCTAGTTTTTTCTTATAATCACATGGTAAGATGATCCTTCCAATCACACTTAAACTCAATTGTAACAATTAGACTTGTTTTGAATTAGAAAAAAGGCAGGCATTCTAGTGTTTTATAGTACAATAGAGTAATCACAGTTCACAACAATCTATCATATATTCTCTGTGAGTCAGAAGAGGAAGGAACTGGACTCCAAACACAAATTAATGATAAGGAGAGGGACAAGTTAATTACTCTTATTTGATCAGGACATATTGCATACTTGTATTAAATGTCACAAAGTACTACATAAGGATGATTATTTTGTTAGCAAAAAATTTATTAAAAAAACATTTCCAGGGAGAGAAATGTTAACCGCCACATTTGATCATTATACACTGTGTATGTTTTGAATTATGATGCTCTACTGAATAAATTTGTACCACAAAAACTAAAAATAATTTTTAAAACTTAAGAATACATGAATTCAGTGACAATAAATAAAATGCTAATACGAATAATGTGTGTTACTTGATAAAAGAAAGTATAAGTTCTTTCTAATCTGTGCCACAGCAATTCATGAAGTCCCAAGTGATTGCTGTTGCATCATCCTGTGTCCTGGAGTGAGATGACACGGAACAGAGACTCCAGCTCTCCTATGACATGCAGGATGAGCAACAAATAAGTCTTTTTTGTCTTAAATCACAGAGATTTGGAATGTGTTTGTTAGGGCTGCATATTCCAGCCTACCATAACTGAGAAGTGTCTTTTTCCATTGTCTTTCCTCAGTGGTTGCATATTTTTGAAAGGGACTTTTTTCTAAATACTTCATGAATGAAAGGAATGGCATTTTAAGTTTCCAGTGATTGAGATAATTCATAACACAAAGTTACTAGGAAGTCTGATGTTTGCAAATGAATTTATATTTTATGAATAATAAAAAGAACAGTATGCATACTTATGAAAAACAATATGCATAACTGCTATTTTATTGATTCCATCACCAGATAATGCTCAGTGCCCTTTCAAAGGACCAGAGAATATTTGTAGTGACTGCATGACAGTCCAGTGGGTCTGTTGTCTGAATAACTCACTCAGCAAGTATGTGTTGTGGGCCACTAGTTGTACATAATACTATAATACTATGCCAGGGCCAGAGGGGATCCAAAGTGATACGTGAAGGTTGACCTCTGTCTTTGTGCACTGGCCATAGCCATGGGAGACAGATGCAAAAAAGACAGCATGCTCCACTGGCCAAGTGTGTGCAGCAGTATCAAAAGAGTCAAAAGCATGGTCCTGGGAGCTACACTATCTGGGTTCCATCGACCTTTGGGCCATTTACTGGGTGACCCTAGATGAGTTTAGTTTTTCTGTGCTCTAGTTTCCTCTTCTACAGAGTGGAGAGAATGGTGGTACTGACCTCATTAAATAATTGTGAGATAAAATTCCTTAATAAAGGTAAAATATTCCTAATAGTTTCTGATATATTAGAAGGTGCTATTTTAATCAGTCTTTGAACATTTGTGCTCATAAGGATCCTTTTTTCTTTTTCTTTCTTTTTTTTTTTTTTTTTGGCTCTCTGCTCTTCTCCATGTATTGAGTTTCTCTAAGACATCACTTTAGCTGCCACCTATATGCCTGTTAGTTTTGAGAGCAGGCAGAGCACTAAGCTCTTGGAAGCCCCAAATACCCGTATTACTAACATACTGTCCAGTTCACTTATTGCCCTGATTTCCTAACACACTGACCTGCACAGTCACTTGCAGAAAATCCCCATATCAAGGAGTGCTCCAACTTTGGTAAGCTGGACAAATACACATGTGAGTCTTCTCCTTGGTCCTTTTCCGGTAGTAGCTTCTGACACAATGAGAGACTATATCCCTTAAACAATGTACTTGAATATATTAACAGCCATTCTCAGTAATGTATACATATAGTCACAAGTCATAATTTCACAAAGCTCCCAAAACTCCTGAGGTCCAAATACATTGAGGGGGTCTTGGTGTCAGACTACAGGGTACAAATCTCCATTAGATTCATATTATTGCTTGGACCTCTGAGTGCAAAGCTTATAATAGAGTTAGGTGATCTGGAAATGAAGATGGAGCCAAAGAAAATAAGATCCTCTGTCCAGAAGGCTTCAATCCCAGGTGGACTCATCAATCCACTCTAGGATTCTCTCTTGGACTCCCACTCTTCCTCTTGCCAAAAGAACACAACTCTGCATGGGAGATGAGTCCAGTTGTATTTCTAAAAACATACTGAATATGTCCTACAACTAAACTGACACCACCTATTTGTGGATACCTCTTTGGATCCCAACTAAATGTTCCTTTAAATATGGAACATTGTTTTTACTCTTGCACATACTTTACGTAGGTCTTTTAAAGTGCAGATCAAGAGAATCAAGAATATATAATTCTCTCCTTTCTTTTTTGGTTTTGTTTTTTTTTTTAAACAAAGAATGTACAGATCTTAGAATGACTGTCACATAGTAAGTGCTGTATCACTCACCTCGAGTGCCCAGGAAATATGTTGGAAGTATGTTTCCAAATATCAGGTAACAGGAGTAAAAACAGGAGGGATTGAATGAATTAAATTAAATGAAAATGAGGAGGAGGAGAAGAAGAGAAAAAAAGAGGAAAAGGAGGAGAAGGAGGAGAGAAACAGGAAGAGGATGCAGAAGGGGCACAAAGTAGAGAAGGAAAAGGCTCTATTTATTGAGACACTGGTAACAAGCACTATAGATTCTTTATATCTCATTTAATTATCACAGTAGTTTTCACATACAAAGGTATTATTATTCCCATTTTATGGGTGAGTCACAGTAGTAAAAATTTGTCATGTGCTCCAGATCGCACAGCTGGTGGGTGCTGGTGTTAAAATTGAAGTCAGTCAGATGTGGTGGTGCACACCTATAATCTAAGTACTCGCAAGGCTGAGGCAGGAGTATTGTGAGTTCGAAGCCAGGCTGGGCTACAAAGTAAGTTCAAGGCCAGCCTGAACTGCATAGTGAAGCTCTCTCAAAAAGACAGAAAAAAAAAACCCTTTAAAGTTTAGAACTGTTGGAGGAGAAATGTTTTGCTTCAGTAAGAATGTATATGCCTTCAGTTTAGTTATATGGAGAATTAATACAATTGATCATGTTTCCTGCTTTGCATTCACTACTCAGAAGCTGAGAACCAAATTTGAAGATGAACAGTAGCAATTATATTGATCTTTGTGGTTGGAATATGAGCAAGCAAAAAATTTGAGGTACTTTCATTCCTTGGATTCAATTTTCAGTTTCTATTTCTATCTCCTCTATTATTTCTGTATAATTATTTTTTGCTATAAATCACTTAAAATCGTTGTGACCAAAAAAGCAGGGTATAAAATATGTACATGCATACATAAAACAAAATTAGCATGCTCTCTCTTTGGTTAGAAAGTTATTCTGAAAATCTTTAGTAAGCCCTTCACTTTTCAAACCCTTTCTTCATACAATGTCATGGTTTATGTTGGTGCCCCCCCCACACATGCGTTTTCATTGTGCATTTGTGGTTGGTTCATTGTCTAGGGCTTGGATTGATGGCGTCAGTGGTACACCCACATAGGGGTGGAGCCAGCATACAATGTAATGGCAGGAAAAAGGTGTGTCCCTCTCTCTTGCTGTTTTCTGCCTTTGTGTTTGCAGCCACCATTAACTATGACCCCACCCTGCCACCCTGCCTTGGAGCCAACTGAGTATGGACTGAAACCTCCAAAAACTATAAGAAATAAACCTTTCCTTTCCCAGCTTTGGGCATCAGGTATTTTGTCTCAGCAACCAGTGAAAAGTAACTAAGACATAATGTAATATCTACTCCCCATGTTGATTCTCAATCTCTGGATTGCTAACAGGTTGCTCTCCAGTCTGGTTTAGTTACTTAATAAACATTTACATGAACTTGCCATGCATCAAGTGTTGAATATTTTGCAAGAATTTTCATTGAATTCCCTTTAGAATCCTATGGGAGAAGTTTCAGTTATCCCTCATTTCACAGATGGGAAGCTGAGACACAGAAACATTATATAATTTGTTTAAGGTCACAGAGAGGAGGTTGATAAGCCAGGATTTAAATTCAGACTGTCTTACTTTAATCTATGCCTTCGAAGGAAGCTAAACATATGAACAACCACCAATAAAGTCACATACAATTCTTGGTATTTGATGGATGCTTAGTAATATTTCTAGCAATAGATGACTATCTGAACTAGATGAAATGCAAGAGTTACCCAGGCCACTTCTAAATTCCCTCTCAGGCTGATCTCATTCTGTTTTTATTTTTTTTCCCAAGCGGCCTGACTCAGGCTAGTTTCTGGCTTATGGCTTTGCTATTAACCCTGTGGACTCAACACTTGACACATTGTTTTTCTGCCTTGAACTGATAGAGCCACTTAAAGCCTCCGATTTAGATTTATCCTTTGATTCCCTTAGCTTCTAAAAACCTCAAATAGGTTCCTCCTTTAGTGCTAACTTCTAAAGGAACAAATGTAAGCTTGTCCTACTTAGCTGCAGTCCTGAATAAGCACACCTGAGGTACCCTAAAAAGGGAGTTCAGAAATTATAATCCTCAAATTAATTAGAGGGGCTCTTGTGTGACCATAGAGGGGTTAACTGGGGGAAGGGTTACTTCAGTGTTTTTGAGATCAAGGATAGCCTCTGAATGAAAAAGCACATTTTTCATCCAAAAGACAATAGAAGGCTTTCTTTAAAGACTTTAAAATTGCAGTATATATAATATATTCACATTTTCTTGAAGGCATAGGATAAAACTGCTTATTTTCATCACTTTTCATTTCAGGTATACACTGGCTGTTCTTTTTGGTGTAGTGTTTGATATTTGGCTTAGTATTTACTATTTGATATTTCTTAAAAGAACTTGATATTAAAAACTTAATTTTCTCCAAAACATTATTGAAAGTAATTCTGCTATTGGATCTCTTTTCCAATTTGCCCTTCTTCCACTTCCCTCTTCCTCCTTCCCACCTAGAGTTGGCCTGAATCACAAAGTTGGGACACAATTCTCAGAGAGTTCTCTAACATCAACATGGAATTAAACACAATTCAAATAAGGCATCGGATCTGACTGAAACCTCTTCCTTGTGTGTCTTAGTGCATCCTAAAGCATGGGAGGTGGATCAGAGGAGGAGTAATCTGGAGTAAGAGCAAGGATATATACTTGACAAAGTTATTTCTTGGCCCTGGAACTCCCACTCCCATGCTGTGGGAAGCCTGGAAGATTGCAGGTTTTGTGGAAGATCTCGCCAGAGTCTGTGGGATCCTAACTTGAAGACAAAAGGAAGCGATGATAGCAAGATCCAGGCTGCCAAAAGAGCCCAAGAAGTGAGAGACAACAGAAGTAAATCTGTTTAGTTCTGGTAATGAGTAACCTAGACAATAAAACATATTCCTTCCCTCATTATCTTTCCCTGAAGGCACTAATAAGTAGATAGACTTCCACTTTTTGAGAAAAGGATGCTTTCTTTCTCAAAAGGACCTGTTACAACCAAGCTCACTAAGTTTGAAGCAGAGTTGTTCCCTCAGCGTAGCTGAAATAAAGGCCATAGGGAAAAAGAGTGTTGCAGACATGGAACAGCAAGGAGAGAGAGGTCAAGGGGATGCAAGTGCTAAGCCAGAAGGAGGGTCAGCCAATCATGATTGGAGTTCCCATTCCTTACTGTACCAGTGCTTTTAAACT
Source organism: Cavia porcellus (assembly GCF_034190915.1). Taxonomy (NCBI): domain Eukaryota; kingdom Metazoa; phylum Chordata; class Mammalia; order Rodentia; family Caviidae; genus Cavia; species Cavia porcellus. The sequence continues at coordinate 104,118,437 of NW_026947486.1, read as the reverse complement.
GTGGCTTCCCAGCCAATGTCTCTATTTCCCAGCCTTGCCGAACCCAGTAAAACCATGAAACTAGTATTCATAAATGAACTGTGAGCAAACTGGTATGCGTCACTTATACGAAAAATAATAGCTAAGAATGCAGTGTGCTTTCCTCACGATGTCTGTACCCTCTCTCTAGTTGAATATAGAGGTTTCAAAAGACATAGAAGAGTACACAGCCATAATGGAGAAGAAGCAGCCTGCATTCCTGAGTGACCACAAGTGAAAGGGTGCTTCTCTGGAGCACGAGAATCACCCTGTGAAGTGAGAGGGACACTTTATGTTACACAAGACTGCAGGTTTATTTGTTAGAGTAAGTAGCCACCCCTTAACTAATGCAACTACAAACCAAAATGTGACCAGTCTTTATGTGTACTGGGTTTGGTCAAAGAATCCCTAGATAGTAAGAATTTTTGGAGTTTTTCCTGTAGTGCCATATCATAAACCATGCCCAGATATATAATGTGCTTCTTCTTTACACCATTTCTCACTTCTGTTGGTCATCCTTTGCTTTTCTGCAAAAACCTTGCCCTACTGCCTAGTTATAGTACATCGGGTCAGGGTTACTATTTTCTTTCTTGCTCAAGGGCCTATTAAGGCTTCTTCTTTGATCTTAGATCCACTGGTATCAAGTTACTCTCTCTTTCCTTAACCAAGAACCCCATGGGCCTAGCTTGTTCTCAATGTTTAGAGCTGTCTGTTCCAGGCCATCTTGTAAGCTAATGGCTCATTTAATAAGTCACTGTGCTTGGGCCAAATATCCACTTGCTCTTCAGTAAGAGATAGTGAAAAGTGAGGAGAGAGGTGAGGATGGGACCGTATAGCAAATAGCATAACTCCTCAGAGCTGCTCATTAATAAGGATTGTAAAAGGATATATAAGGGGACAGATCTGTGGGAATGGCAGAAACTTACTGCTCAGCAGAGGAAATCTCACAGGAAACAGTTCCCCCAAGAAAGCAAGCTCCGTGATGTTGGTCTGCCCAATGAGTTCTTAAATATAATAGCCCCAAAAGCACAATTTACAGCAGGAAAAAATGATAAATGGAATTGCATCAGACTAAAAATTTCTGCAAGCAAAACAAAAAATATTAGGCTCAAGAGACAATCCATGAATTTGTAAATATATTGACAAACCATGCATCTGGTAATGGTCTAATATCCAAAATACATAGGGAATTCATACAACTAAACAACAAGAAAGCAACTAATTAAAAAATGGGCCAATGACCAAAATAGACATTCTTCAAAGGAAAATATACAAATAGCCAAAACATAAATGAAAAAAAATGCTCAACATCAGTAAATACAAATTAAAATCACAATAGGATATTTATTACCTCATACTTCTTAGGAAGGCTATTATGGAACTGATAAAAGACAACAAGTGCCATCAAGGGTGCATAGAAAAGGGAACCCTTACACACTGTTGGTGGAAATGAAAATTAGTACAGCCATTATAGAAAACAGTGTGGAAGTTCCTTAACTAAAAATGTAACTATCATATGATTCAGCTCTTCTTCTCTTCCATATGCATCCAAAGGAAAAGAAATGTGTGTGTGCAAGGTATCTCTACATTCCAATGGGATAGTATTAAACCTTTTTCAAGAGGACAATCTTGTGATTTGTTTAAACTTGGATGAACCTAGAGGACAGTGTGCTAAAGGAAGTAAACTAGGAACAAAAGGAGTAAACTGCATGATTTATTTTTATATGAAATTTTAAAAAGTGATAATCTCTTCCCTTCATTTTTCTTTTTTTCCTCCTTTTCCCTGAGACATTATTTTTTCTATTTTGAGCAGATTGTTATCCTTTTACTGTGTTTTTTTAATATCTTATGTACTCTTTCCATTTCTTATACTAGGGAGACTATACGGTATTTAGACATGTGAGTTTGATTTATTTCACTTATGAGTATGGTCTTGAGTTGTATCCATTTACTTATAAATATCTCAATTTTAGATATTTGTAAGAGTACATAAGATACAAAAATTCAGTAAATACAGTGAAAGGATAACAATTACTCAAAGGAGAAAAAGGAAGGGAAAAGAAAAAATATCTAAAATTATAAAAACACACTTATGATAGCTAAGATGATTGTGCTACAAACTCTGTAAGTTCTTGGAACAAAACAGTTAACATTCATAGGTTTTAAACAATTGTGCATGTTAGTGTCTGGTAATCTGAGGAACTCTTGAAGAACATTATGTGAAATAACAACCCTAGTTATGCTCATACCACCTTGTCTTGAAGGCCTGTATCATCGTTTTTTTTAGGCTCTTTGTTATTGTTATTTATTTGTATTTTTTGTTTCTTGTTTTTCTAGTAATTTGTTTTGTTTTGTTTTTCCCTCTAATACAGATAGCATAGGTAGACATGTAGAGACTTATACATGCATAGAACTTCTCCTAAACAGTTTATGAGAATTGATTATATTATGTGTGATGAAATGAACAGCTACTTGGAAGAAAAAAAGACATTGTATCCATTGCTGATTTCATATCATCATGCTGTTAAATACAATAATGCTTCTATCCTTTGTTCAGTGTGGTTTTAGTCTGTTTGTATTGTTTAATTTCAACATACATGAAGGTATGGACAGCTATTTTGAAGAGAATAAGAGACATTATGGCAGCTGTTGTTGATTTCCTTACAGTCTGGTTTTGAAGGCCTATAATGCCTTCATTATTCCGTTCTGATCAGTTTCATACTATTTTATTTTGTATGAATTCATTGTGTGTGAAGATATAGACAACTATGTAGAAGAAAACAAGAGACATTATGGTAGCCCCTGATGATCTCCTGTTGTCTTACTTTGAAATCTGTGTCTTACAATGTTTTCATCTGACCAGCTTTGTTCTGTTTTGTTAGGTTTAGTTTTACCCTCTTTAAAATAAATAATGATAATAATAATCTCATAATACTAGAGAACAGAAGCTGCAAAAGGGCAAGAAAGGGATATGGGGAAATGTTCAGAAGTACGAATTTCAGTAAGATGGAAAGGTAAGCTCTGAAGACCTATTGCAAAGCTTGGAGTCTCTAGTTAATGCGCTACATATTCCAAAATTCTTTAAAGAATAGACTTCCAGTGTTCTCACCACAACAAATAACAATAAGTATGTGAGGTGATTCATATATTAATTATCTTGATTTGATCATTTTATAATATAAATATATATTGAAAAATCACATTGTACTCTAGAGTATAAAATTATTATTTATCAAATAGAAATAAAATGTTTTAAGAGTCTGGAGGTATACTTCCATGGTGGAATATTTGCCTTGCATTCACAGATCCTGGGTTCAATATCCAGCACAAAAATACAATAAAACAAAACAAAATAAAATAAAATACTTGTCCCCAATCCTTGCAACTATAAGTACAACCCACACAGCCCATGGGCTTGGAATGCCCCAAAATTACTTTGCCTCACCAGTTAGCCAATCTTGGTGCTACTCTTGCCACCTGAAGACACAATGCTTAGATAAAACAACACAATGCTTCATTCCTGTCAACTTCCACGAGTTCCCAATTCATCAATCTATGTAACCAGCTCAGTTAGGAATATTCACTACAGTCCTATTGAACAGTGTGGTCTACTTTGACCAGCACCTAGAGCCATGAACCTGGTCATGTCCTTGCTAGTCCCTCTCCATAGAGGAATTTTATTCCATATTCTCCAGCCATTCTGGAGTCTTACTGTATCTAAACCAGACAACCTGTGTCTGTTTTCTGCCCTCTCATCGCATTTTCAGGAGCAACCAGGCCTAGCATTCCTATTGCTAAGTCCCATTGGCTTTGTTGCACAGTGACAGAGCTTTGGATTGAGCCAAGTCTGTCCCTAGTCTATGTGATGATTTTGATTATATATACACAGTGCATGGACAGAAAAGGAACAGATGCACTTTGCTAAGGATGCAAGTAGAAATGCTAAACAACTCAGTCCTGGATGAGGAAATAAACCAACAAGAAAGGACAAGTAACAACTACATAAACAAAATGGCAATCTTAGAATGAAAGGTACTTTAGCTCAAGTTAAGTTAACTGAGTTCACATGAAATCATGGAAACATTTATGGTTTAACCTAACAGGAAAAAAAGTGAGAATAACTAGCGTTTGCTAAGTACTAGCAACGTGCTAGTTGTGTTACATGATTTATCTGATCTTCACAACACAGTATTATTATTGCTCTCTATAAAGATGAGGAAATTGAGGTGTAATGAGTATTGGTGATTTCCCTATAGTTATATGGTCAAAAGAGAGGCAGCACAGGGATTTAAAACATGTGTTTTCCTATTTTAAAACACATGGTCCTTGCCTAGTACTGTATCACATGATTTGCTCATAACTTGTGCCTGGATACAGCAAAAATCTTTTCAGATTACAACCAGAACCTTGTATTCTTTTCTAGAAACAGGGCAAGGGTGGTACCTTCAAAGAAGTGAAAGGCAAAGGTCTTTGCTCATAGAAGCTAGAAATTGTAAAGAACAATCATTTGCACTCTCCCTAGACTCTTCTCTGTATGGTAGCAGCAGAAAGGTTCCTGGAAGGCTATGCAGACATTTTCTCAAGTTGCTGTTCAGATGTGATATGGAGTATTAGGGTTGCAATGTCACTGTTTTTCCAACTTTCATATCTTTACCATATTTGTGCATATCGTCCAGCAATTTTACATTTCTTTTCCAGACAATTACTTTTCATATACCACTAGATATGGAACACTACACGCCTGACTATTCTAAGTACTTTATATGCAGATGCTTTGTTGGTCCTCCCAATAATCTTGTAAGGCACTGGACTAGCTGGGTCCTGTCAGAAATAGACAACAATCTATGGACTCCAAAAGTGAGAATTTATTGTAAAAAACTGGTAATATGACTGATTAAAGATCTGAAAGATCAAACATGAAACAGTGGGACAATTCGGTGGTTATCAATAGCAAAGGGTGCCAAATCTTTCAATATCAGAAGGAACAATAACAGGATGTGACTTGTACAGTACAGACCTGGGGTCATTTTGGCAGGGTCATATGTGTGCTATCCAGTGAAATAGACACTAGCTACATAGCTATTGAGTACTTGGAACATGTCTAGTTTTCACTGAAAGCATTTGTAAGCAGAAAATGCACACCGGATTGCAAATGCTAATGTGAAAAATAATATATCCTCATTGACATTTTAGAGCAAAATGATAATTTGGAGTTAACTAAAATGTATTATTTAACTGATTTTCCTTGAGATTTTTTGGTATTTTTTACATGGCTACTAAAATCTTTAAGTTGATCTTTATGGCTCCCATTATATTTTGTTTTCTTAATAATGTATTTGCAATGTATAACTGCATTCATCTTGTGGAATTAGTACATGTTGTTGCACCTTGATAATTGTTTATGCCCCATTATATTTATATTGGACCATCTGGGCTGAAATTGTGTTGGGAGCTGGAACCACAGAGGAAGGAACTTTCCAATAAAAGCTACTGCCACAGAAAAGCCACTGCTGTTGTCACTAACCTGTCTGAGGTACTATCACTTACTAATGTCAGGTGATGAAAACTCCCTGGCTTCTCAGGTCTCCTCCTTTTTAGTACCTTACTGCTATCTCTTATTGACAAACTCAGCCAGAAAGTTAGTGACAGAGAAGATTGAGAATGTAGCTTATAAGACTAGTGGTCCTGAAATACAGGTAGCACATGAGAAGAGTGAGAAAGAAATCAAAGACCAAATAGGTAATTGAATGGCATACATGGCTTTTATTAATTTCTCTTACCATCACCAGCCCCATTTTATAGATGAGGAGGAAACAGAAACACAGAACAGTTAAGTAACTGCCGAGCATTACACAGCAAAGACGTGGCAAAGTCAAGATTCAGAAACTATGCTTTTTTGCCTTTGTACATTTGTTTTGTACTGGGAATTGAGATCAGAACCTTGCACTTGCCAGGGAGGTGTTGTACCACTGAGCTATATATCCCTAATCAAAAACTATGTTCTTAATCAGTATTTTTTTATATTTTAATCACTATTTTTAAGGTCTCTTTGTCCTTGAGTCTTCAGCTTCTGACTTTTTGCCTCTGCTCTTCATTGTGGTCTCCCACTTTACTGTCACTCTGAAGATTAGTGTTGGCCTGAACGTGGCTCCCAGCTTCTTTTTAGGTGCATTCTGTGGCTCTGAAAACTAACTCTCCAATCCAACCCAGCCCAGGATCTCCACCCTACTCTGGCTGTTGCCCGTATGATTTTTCTAAATCCTGGCCCTAAAGACAGAACAAAGTTCAAGTCTTCCCTTTTACAACTCTAAACCTTACCTCTTCCTGTTTCCCAGTAGTCAAAGTTACTGGCTCAGAAATTTTGCAAAGCAGATTAAAAGTGAAGAGCTCCACCAGCTCTCATAACAGTTTCCAAAAAAAGTTAACCTAGTGGTATATTGACTGCTAAGTCAATCCTTTCCAATAAGCAGCTTAACACAACACAGATTTAAATGTTTCAATAAGAGAGACTGAAAACAAGTCAAGTCACAATCCCTGGTCAGTAGCCCTGTTGTAACCAGACAAGCCTCCGGGGTGGGAAGAAGTTAGTGCTTTAACAGGAACAAACCCTTAATTACCCACTTCCAGAAGTGCTGAGGCTTGGTCTGCATTCAAGGGTGCTGGGGAGGATCAGGAGTGGGCCTTTGTCATCTAATCACCTGGTAAGAACATCATCTTTGCATGGCCCTTCCAGAGCCTCTGGAGCCTCTACGTTTGGGTAAGTATTGTAAAATAGAGAGAGGATCGTTAATTATTTCTTGGGCCTTCTCTAGGTTAATAGATGAAGCTGGATGTTTATTGAGTGATGAGGAAAGGGGGGAAGTGGGTGTAGTGGTTTCAGGATGGACTCTGGGTCATAAGGTCAGGTTTCTAAAAGTTATTGTACAGACTTCTGAACAATAGCTGTGCTTATTAGTGAGAATTAGATCTTTTGTGTCATTTGTAAAGGCAGGAAAGCCTCAACCAGACTTCAGCTTAAATAAAACTTTTACTGCTGTCAGTCACAAGGCCCCTCCAGTCTGAGCCATCTTAGGGTGTTCTTGAAAGGGCAACAACCTTTTCTCATGAACAGATCTGTCTGGGTAGACCTAAAACATTTTAGAAAGCAGAGAAATCCCTGTCATGGCTATACAGGTTTTTTTCATGAGATGACATGTTTAGACAGTTCTGAAAACTGTGGGTTGCAGGAATTATTAGCTCTCATCACCCATTAATAAAATTACTTCCTTTCTGCTTGTCTTTCCCACTACATATGAACTCTATGACAGTGAAGACCACACCTACTACATTCTCTGCTCTACAGGCTAGAACTTAACATACAATCAAAAATGAAATATTTGTTTAATATAAGCAATCACGTATGTAGCACCTGACATAGATGCTTGACTGATGTTCTAAGTGAGGCTGTCAATATCTATAATCTGCAAATTGGATTAATTGCAACTGGTCCATGAAATCTTTCAAATATGTGCGTAGATAGATAAATGTATGGATCACAAAAACTCTGTGCAGTAACTAAAAATAATCCAGTTTACAAATGAGGGTACAAAGGCTCATAGATTTAAGATGACAGTATCCTAAAGATGGCAAAGACAGTAAGATGTAGATCTGGAATTTGAACCCTAGCAGGTGGGTTACAGTGACCTGTCCATGTTTTTAAATACCATGAACCATTCCAAGGAAGGCATAAACATCAAGGATAGAAAGGGAAGAGCTTTCCTCATGTGGAGGGTGTTAGGAAGACACAAAGAAACTGGGAGTGTAGATCAGTGCTCCCAGTTCTTTTCTGGGACTATTTAGCATGTGTGAAGCCTTGGGTGCCACTCTAGGCTAAAGCTTATAAGAATTTAGGAATCTGGGCAGGGAGACCTTAGAGATGATAGATCCAAAGTGAAAGAAATAAGATTTACAGACCAAAGGACTGAGGTACAGGAGACATTTACAACAGGGAGCAGAAGCCTCTTCATTTGCTTTAAGAAGGACAGTTACTTTGAACAACTAGTTAGCACATCCAGAAGGCATTGGGGCCTTCAACTTTCTTAAGTGTTCCCCATTGGAAGGAAAGCGACAGGCAATTCCCCAAGCAGCCATCCAACATATTCAGCAGGAAACCAGCAGACTTTGAGGGTACCTCATACCCTATCCTATCTCCACAGCTATCCTAACAACTAAAGTACCTATCTCTATAATACCAGGTTTACAGATTTCCATCCTACTGCTCAGGAAGAGGAGCAAACAAATGAAGAAAAAGCACTTACCTTCTAAGGAGACGTATAGAGCTAATAAAATTGCCCTTGTTACTTACTGAGGTGATCCTATATGTTACGGTAACAGTGTTCATTTAGTACTTGAGTGTCCCATAGGGTATGCACTCAAAACTTTTAAAATATTCATTTACTTTAAATCCAGTTATTTATATTTCCATTTGATGTGCCATATATTCAAGAATGGGCTTAAATATTCTATTAAAACAGATTCATTGTCAAATAACATAGAATCCGCCAAAGTAATAGCTAACATTTCAGCACTAAGCCTTCATCACAGCTACGTCAAACCCTTGATACCCCCTTCATTTCTTTCCAATTCTGGCATTTGTAACCATAGCAACATACACTGAAGCCTTTCAAGCAGAACAGAACTGACAATCACCCTAACAGCACAAATACCTGAGCTGAGGGAGAAAAGAGAGGGGCAGCCCAAGTAGGTAGCTGTTGAAATTAAAAGCTAATGACAAGAAAACAGCTGGAGACAAGCACCAGCTCACACTGCTGCCTTCTTCACGCGTATGAATGGTATGTAGAGCCCCATCTGATTTATGTTTTATTAGTGATGCTGACATCAATGAATACTTCATTAGGCATCATCTCAACAAGCAAATGGAGTGGCAACTTAAGAAAAATAAGTTGTTTGCAGAAAAATTCGAGAGCTGCATCTGTTTGCCAAGAATTCGAGCCATGTTTTCTGCTCATCCTTGTAGCAGAAGAGAATCTCCACTCACTGAACCCTTTCAAAATGTAAACGCGTGTCCGTAAGCTGAGAATTGTCTGCTATTGAGAAAAGACACCCATTAGCCAATTAGAGTAATTACATGGATTAAGATTTCTTGTTTTTGGTGGTTTCCTTTTTTTAATCCTTAATCCTTTCTTGCTTAGCAAAGGAAGGGATAAACAGCTAATATTGCCAGGGAATTAAATGGGGGCAAACCAGGGCATTGTCATTTTCAGATCCCAAAATGTAACTGAAATTTTATGCTTACCTCAACATAACAACATGTGATGATTTCTGTCAAGGGAAGCCAGAAAGGGTCATGTTTCCCACAAGACTTCAATTACAGTAGCTTCTATGTCCCTTAAAACAGCATTTGGTCTTAGAAAATTGCCTTTAATGGTGCAGGTGTTTGTTGAGAGTATTCATCATATTTAGTTCCAAGTAATCTATATTAATTCTCCAGCTTCATTAACAGCAGTATTTTCTTCCAGATGACAAAGAAAAGCTAATATAATTTCAAACTGATGTGCTGGTTTTCATGAATCAGAAAGTGGGAAAAGAAGCAGGAAGTGGCTGGAGTCGGGGGAGATGAAACTCCAGCCCTGACATGCACACAGCGTGGATTTCTGGAATACATTCTGAGCAAGGTGCATATGCTTGCTCCTCCACATCACAAGGAAGTACGCCTATGCCCGAGCAGATGCTTACAGTACCACTGATGCCTACCAAGCAATTCCCCCAACCCAATGCAAATGATGAGCACTATTACTATTATGAAGAGTGACCTGCAATGCCACTGAAAAGAGTTTAGTCGGACTCAATTCACACTATTTCAGCAGTTACCATTTCCCAAGCCCTTGAAAACATCATAATACGGAGTGACTGGATGTCTTTTTAAGTGTCTATTTGCAGATATATGTATACCTAACCCTCCAACCACAGCTTACATTTCTGGGAGCCTTGACCATGCAAGAACTACATGTAGCTAGAACTACAGTGTCAGGAAACAAAGAAGTATTTGCACACAACCATCGCAAGTATAATTTTAACAAGCAGTATTCATTGCAATTCAACAATTATCTGTGTTAGAATCTTTACCCATAGTTGTAAGGGCAGGATAGGGTCTAGCCCTAGATTTCTTCAGCTGCCAGTCTGTTTCCAGAGTGAGGAAAGACCTTTCCACAAGCACTGGCCTGCAATTCTTTTCCTGATAATTAACAGGTCCTTCTTTCCATCCAGGTCAGTTCCTTGGTGAGGTAGATGCTGGTTGTTGGTAGCTATTCTCTCTAAAATGCTCTAAAAGAGCCTCTTCTTCTAGAAGAATTATTACATTCTGCCAATGCCTTTATTCAGGGAAGCTGTAGTTCATAACAAGCATTAGTTCCAGCACTTCTAGTTTAGAAATGGTGACTGCCAACCATTTCCTGCTACTTGAGAAAGGATATTGTATGTCATCTAGCCCACTTACTGCATTTTACATATGACTATTTAAAAGCTCAGAAAATGAAGAAAATTTCATATCTTGAGCATCAAAATGGTCATATTGTTTCTCAAGGAGAACTCCTTTGTGACTCTCAGCCTCTAGGATTGAGGCCAAACTCCTGGGCATGGATTACAAAGCCCAGTGTATCAAAGCCTTACCAGTGTTTCCAGTCTGTCCTCTCTGCCTCCACCACTAACCCTCACTGCCCATGCTCCAGCCATGCTGAACCTTTGGGACAGTGGCTATCAACCCTGGCTGCAATCAGAATCTCCTGACACACCCCAGACCAAAACATTTGACTGAGTCCATTTGAAACCTAGATTTTGGTATGTTCTATCAACTCCACTGGGTGATTCTAACATGGTGCAAAAGTTGAAAAGCACTGAGCTAAGTGGTATCAGAGTTCCTTTGTTTAACTGACATTCTTTTATCTGGGTGGCAGAAGGTGGGGGGCATTGTTGGATTTTGTGATCAAAATAGCAGCTTATAGCAGCTTCACGACTTGAGCAGGCCTACCATTTATCACTGTGAGCTACACACACACTCCATACCCTAAATGATAACATTCAAGGTATAATCAAAATGCAAGGTAGTTTTACAATGAGCACTTCAAATGCTTCTGAGAATACCACAGGGTTAACAAGTTCACAGAAATTTTCAGCAGTAATGGCAAGACATTTGATCTTTCATTTTTTTTTTTTTTCATTTTTGGCGTCTTTGCTAGGAAAAAAAAAAGAAGCATAACTGAATAAACCCTAGAATTAAGATCTCTTTTGAGTGACAATCTCTTTAGTTCTACACAGTTAAGAGAACCCCTATGGGGTTAATAGAAGACTTTGCCTCCTGAGCAGTTACATATTCCACTTAAAACTCTGGGTAACAAATCGTTACCCAACCTTCTGAGGCATCATTTCATTGCCTTTAGAACCTCTTTTTGGAAGCAGAGCATTATCTTGGTACTGAACAGCATGTGGGGTACTTCTATATTGTCCAGGACATCCAGCGTGACAAGGATGCCCAGGAGCTCTGTGTCAATTCAAGCAGTGAGCCAATCATAGACTTTAGTACGAAAAGGGATACTGAACATCACCTAGCACAAAGATCCACTACTATGCAGGTGCAAATGTAGGCTGTAGCAGCTTCCTCAAAGCCGTGGGGCTAGTAGCATAGTCAGGATTAGAAGCAAAGAATCATTTTCCTTTGTATGGTCCCTTAAGGGAGGACACTGAGTGATACAAGTTAGGGTGGCTATTTGTTGATCACTTACTGTGTCTCTGGCACAACACTGAACTCTACATACCTACTGTACACTGGAGTATCTCAGGCAGGATACTTTGGGGGGATTTGAGACTACCAGTATTTCAGTTTTACATATTCAGAAACTTATGGATAAAGTAATATGCTCAGAGCTACACAATAATATGAATCAGATTCAGAATCTTAACTGAGACCTGTTTGAGTGTAAAGCTGTTGCCACTGTGTTTCTACAATGAGGTGATGAGGAAGAAAGTTCCAAGCTGAGGGAGTGCTCTGAAGTTTCTTGAGCTGAGTTGAAACTTTGACTAATAGCAAGAGGGTACCTTGCTGAACACAGAGTCTTATCAGGACCAAAATAAATCTCTCCACAGGTAATAAACATAACCAACTTTTGCAAATGGACATATAGTATCACTTAGCAAGCCAGGAGCATGTCTGTTGTTGGTCACTTTGTTGCACAAAGATTTCTGTTGCAGTGACACAGGTTGTCTGTGCAATGTGTTCTGATCTGCTTAGGAGTAGCAATGGGATGATATCTTTGCCCACCCATCATAAGTATCGTGGTCAATGCTCCTATAACAAATGAAAAGTTAACAATGGAAAGATACACACATTTAATCAGTGTTTTATATGACACAGGAGCCTTTAGAAGTGAGGACTTAAAGATCTAGGGGAAACGTCCACTTCAATGCTTACATTTAATGCAGAATAGAGAGCCATAAGAACTGTAACTGGATAAGTGGATCTGACATAACATAGGAGACTGAAAGAGATGGCGAGACCCAGCCAGGCTTGACTGTCCAGATTCTTCTTGAATTGCCTTGCTTTTGGGTTATAACACAGGATTATTCTTAGAATGGGGTTCGAGGATCTACCAGACAAGACAAGTGAAATAATTTATTTATGACCACCTCCTACAAAGAAACGGGCAGACTGGGGAGTTAGAGTTATATTACTAGTTTCTATGACCTGTCTTCAATACAGGGAATCTGGATCTTTTTAAAATGAATATCTTTAAGAAGAAAAAGATGTGGGAAACAAGAATATGGGATAAAGTCAGAACGACTTTTGTTCTGAGGCTGCCTCTGAAGTATCCCAGTTTCCACTTATCTGCTTATTTTTTACTGGGGATTAAACTTTGAAACACTGAGCTACATTCCCACCCCTTTTTATTTTTCATTTTGAGACTTGGTTTCTGTAAGTTACTACTTGCCTCACAAGTTAGAATTTGTAATCTTCCCCCCGAGGTCTGGGATTACAGGCATGTGCCACCATACCTGACTCCTTCCAATCACCTTTAGTTTGAAATACATAATATGCGGGGCTGGAGATTTAGCTCAGTGGCATAAGCACCTGCCTTGCAAGCAGGCTGTCGTGAGTTCTATTGTTGGTACCGATAAAAAAGAAAATACATAACAAGCTAATGTGCCATAATTTAGGTTGCCATTTTCTGAGCCTCAGCATCTCCAATTGCATAAAATCAGTGGAGATGAGAAACTAAGGACAAATAATTGACGTCAAAAGAGCCATGAGTTGTTAGTTGCTCCTCCTGCTACTCAGGTTTTCAGTTTCTCCTCTTTGTGCAAAATTAGCGTAACTTAGTGCAATTTATGTTGACAAATATTTCCTGTCACACAGAATGCAATCTCCCAAAAAGTAAGGGGTTTATATTGTTTTTCTTTCATATCCCTGGTGTCAAGCAGTGTCTAACATACAATGTGCTTATAAAAATGCTTGCTGACCTGAATACATTGTAGTCAAATCTGTAGAACCAAGCCAATGTGACTTTTGAAAGAATATGAAAGTTCTAGTCTTTATCTGCTTTACCACTGCCTTTGTTACTTTTCTCAGCAAAATACCCAACACTCAAAGTTAAAGAAGGAAAGGTTTATTTGACTCTCAGTTTGTAGAGGTTTCAGTTGATAGTTGGCTGGCTCTAAAGCAGGGCGACAGGGCAAAGAGGCATTGCAGGGGAGAAACAGTTCATGGTAGGCAGAAGACAGGAGGGCAGCAAAGCAGCGAAGTAGTGAGGAAGCAGAAGCAGGCCTGCTTTCTTCCTGTCCCTTTATATCTATTCAGGTTACATGATTTGGGGATGTGCCACCCACACTCTGAGAGACCTCCCCATTATCCACACCCAAAACTATGTTTACCCAATCGGTGAACTAATTTAGCAATCACACACTCTTAAATCCAGAGTCACATATTTAAATCCCAGCATCACTCAATTGATCCCAGCATCACACGTTCTAGAACCATTCACTTCTAAAAAGCCTCACCTATGACTACATGAGGCTTTAGAGGGGACATAAGCCCTGTGACTACTATAAACATCTTTTGAAAATTAACAAGGGCATCCAGTTTTGGTTCAAGAAGTCTCTCAGCCTGAGCCACCTGAAAAGACTGGAATTTGGGCCTGTTCCCTTCAGTTCTGAGTACAAAGCTTTGTAACTGGGTGGGCAATGAAGGATCCAGGGAAAAGAAGAGCACTGATTGAAGTGTCTGTTATGTACACTAGATTGGTCTACACTTGGGACTCTGCAGAAGATGGGGTGTTGGGAAGCAGAAACATAAATTATTTTTAAACCTTTACCTTGGCAATTGTGGGCCACCCAGTGGAGAAACAAGAAGCCAACCCTTTAGTTGCAGGCCATGAGGAAGAGAAACAAGAAGCTAATCTCTTTCTGTGAGTTGGCATCACCATGTGGACCACCAGGAGGAGAAACAAGAATCCAAACCCTTCTTGTGATCCAGCAGAACTTTCAGGCTGCAGGGAGGAGAAATAATAATACAACCCCTTCCTATGATCTAGCAGCAATCATGATCCACCAGGAAGAAAAACAAGAACCCAACCTCATCCTGGAGCCAGCCAGTACATGGGCTGGGAAACAAAAAGAGTTGAGTTGACCCCATTACACCCCACCCCATAAGCAATTGGCTAATCCAGAGAAACACAGGCTGAGATGATAGCTACTGAGGAAAAATCCAGCTTAATGCTGGGCTTAGTATTTGATTGGTTTTATAGCCCTTAAGTTGGTAGTCAGAGCGACTATTTAGACGATTACAATATGCAATATAGCAGCTATGAGGAATCTCCTTCTGAAGGTAGTGGCCATTGGTAATTACCTATTATCTTGTTTTAAAGTGCCATATCATTTTCATTGTTTTGTTTGATTTGCTTTTATTCTGTTCTGTTTTGTTTGATTTTATTGTATCTGATGTCATAGGCAGCTATTTCAAAGATAGCAAGATATATTATGGTAGCCATTTTAGATTTCCTAGTATCTTGTTTTGAAGTCCTGTATCACTTTCATTGTTTTGCTTTGATTGGTTTTATTCTGTTCTGTTTTGTTTCATTTTATTATGTCTGATGCTATGGGCAGCTATTTTGAAGCTAATAAGAGGCATTGTGTCATTGTTGATTCCCTGTTATCTGGTTTTAAAATGCTGTATCACTTTCATTTTGTTTTGATTGGCTTTATTCTGTTTTATTTTGTTTAAAATATTGTTTATTCTTTTTACAATAAAAAAGTGTTGGGAGCCGCGGCCGACACCAGTCGCCTTACTTGGCGGACGTAGGGCCTGTGGGTGGGAGCGGAGCCTGAGCTAGATTGCCCCTCCCATCGAGTGAGCCAAGTTGGCGCCTGCTTCCTGCCCCCTGATTGCGCTGGCGACTTAAACAACCCGCTCTATAAGATAGTCTGCCTAGCAACAGCTGATGTTAGCCAGTCAGCCCGCATCGCGCGCTTTAAACTGATTGGCTACTGTCACCCTATAAAAGTAAATGCCTCTCCCGCCACGAGAGAAGAAGCACGAGAGAGATAGAGAAAGTCCACCAGCGAGAAAGGACTGGTGGCAGAGAGGAGGCCTCGCGGGGCCCACGCGGAGACAAATAAAGACAAGGTTGCACACCGCCAGACTTTGTCGTGTGTCTTTCCTGCCAGCCGGGAGCGACCCCGACATTTGGTGGCCCGTACGGGGACTGATCAACCCCGAGACACGGCGGTGGCGTGCAACGCTCCAGCGTGGTGCTGCCGGACAGGTGAGTTGGGGATAAGCCTGGGCTCTGGGTGGCGCGCACCTACAGGGCTTTTAGACTCCCCTCAGGCTCACGCGTAGGTGATGGGTTCTTTAAGTCACACGCGGTGAGTTACAGCCCTTAGAGGTTGAGGATGGGTAATTTACCGAGCGCGGAGGCGTGGCCCTTGGTAAAGGCCCTTAGGAAGCTTTTAAAAGCTAGAGACCTCAGGGTAGGTCAAAAAACACTGGAACTATTCATAGCAGAGGTAGATAGGGTGGCTCCCTGGTTTTTACCCACAGGGCATTTAAACCTGCCATCATGGGAGAAGTTAGGCGGGGACCTCGCCTCGGCGGAATTGGGAGGCGATATTTCGCCGGCTATTCGCCCCCTGTGGGAAATGATACATGCGTGCCTTGACTCCTATGCCGAGTTGCGCCGCGAATTGTGTGCGTGCGCCGCCCGAGAAAAGCAGAGAGAGGAGAAAGGGCCCCCGAGCGCTCTCTGGCGGGGAGGAGATAGAGAGCCATCCGCTCCGCCCTGGAGCTCTTCTCCAGAAGCGGCTCCCCGCCAAGAGGCCGCTACAGGGAACCCTCCCTTCTCTCAGCCGGCACAGGAAGTGACGCCCCGTTCCACTCTGTCGCGACCGCCGTCCTATGACGTTGCGCCGCGGGGCGGACGGTATTTTCATGGGCGGCTACTCTGCCGAGCAGGCTGAGAAAAACGCCGGTTGAGGAAACGGGGTCTGGAGATTTAGCTCAGCGGCATAAGTGCCTGCCTTGCAAGCAGGCAGTCGTGAGTTCGATCCCTGGTACCGATAAAAAGGAAAAAGACAAAAAAAAAAAAAAAAATAATAATAATAATAATAATAAAAATAAAAAATAAAAAAATAAAAAATAAAAAACAAAAAGGGGGAGTAAGCCAAGGCCTGCCTCCAAAGGCGCGGTTATCTATGGCATGACAATGGATGGGCCCGGATCCGGTGGTTAGCTGGAACCGAGGCACGGTTTGTGTTTTTCCGCAGGAACCAGGACGAGAACCACTGTGGGTCCCAGAGAGGTTGACGCGACAAGTCCCTCGACTGAAGATCAGGCCTGTTCCACCAGGGGCCAACTGCAGACCCAACAACAAGATGAGCCCTAAAAGAACTGCAGGACAATCCCTTTTTGGGGGCCTGGAACGGCTTGCTCCCCTATGTGCTACCCTTGTTAGGCCCTCTATGCTCCTTGTTCTTGCTCCTGCTTATAGGACCATGCTTGCTCCGATGGGTCACATCATTTATTAATGGGCGCCTTGCGGCGGCCCGGCGTCAAGTACGCCTGGTTGCCCATGCGACCCTGGCAGCAGCCCGTGATGGGCACAATGATCCCCAGGCTTATGCTTGGCTCGCTCGACTGGCCTACGACCGGGTCTAGATATGGCGGGTCTTCCGCATTCCTTCCCTATTGACACCACACAGCAGGGTGGGTGAGTCAATGACGGGTAAGAGCGTGCCTCCCCAGCACGACTCGACCTAAGCCAGGCCCTACCCCATACTGCACAAAAGCCGCTGGATTACTAGAATCTGCCCAGATCTAGATGTCTCTCCGAGGGGATCACACGGAGGGGCATGAGTGCATGCCTATGTGCATCCAGGTTCCGTCCAGTTCACTCCTGGCCCTGGAAAAAGGACGAGGGTCTTAAGGCCTTGGCGGACCCAGGGGCGGCCGACCAGGGTCCAAGCCAAGGGCCTACGGTGGGCCTCAACACAGGGCATAAGCCTCTGCACTCGATCCAGGGCGGGCTGCGATGCATACATTCATTCAAAGTAAATAAAATAGGGGGAGATGTTGGGAGCCGCGGCCGACACCGGTCGCCTTACTTGGCGGACGTAGGGCCTGTGGGTGGGAGCGGAGCCTGAGCTAGATTGCCCCTCCCATCGAGTGAGCCAAGTTGGCGCCTGCTTCCTGCCCCCTGATTGCGCTGGCGACTTAAACAACCCGCTCTATAAGATAGTCTGCCTAGCAACAGCTGATGTTAGCCAGTCAGCCCGCATCGCGCGCTTTAAACTGATTGGCTACTGTCACCCTATAAAAGTAAATGCCTCTCCCGCCACGAGAGAAGAAGCACGAGAGAGATAGAGAAAGTCCACCAGCGAGAAAGGACTGGTGGCAGAGAGGAGGCCTCGCGGGGCCCACGCGGAGACAAATAAAGACAAGGTTGCACACCGCCAGACTTTGTCGTGTGTCTTTCCTGCCGGCTGGGAGCGACCCCGACAAAAAAGACTTTACATCATGGCAATATATAGTGCTTGATGAGATGCAGGAATTAAAAATACCAAAACTCAATTTGGGTAATATGACAGCATCGGGGGAGGTTACTTATCAGAAACAGCAAAGGATATAAGAGCAACATACATAATTTTTCTTACATATACATCAACTGACACCAATGGTGCTGCATAAAGGGAAGTCAAACAGCTCCCCCCACTACCCATGCTGCCCCTGTGTTCATGTCTAGCTCTAAATACGCCTTCTTAAAATGGAAATCTGCATCTGATTTTCCCCTTTTGAAGGCTAAGGTAAAGTTTAAACCAGAGAGGGGTCACAAAAGTGTTCAGGCAGTGTCTGGTGCTCTGCAGGCTGCTTCAGGCTCTCAGTGCTATTTCAGGGAGTACATTTGAGGGTGAGGGGAGGCATATATTATTTATGAGCACATAATATCCCACCACAGAAAGGCTCTGTGTAAAACGTCTTTACCCACACGGTAGGAGTGGTGTGCTATTCTTAAATAGATGAATCTTTGATTTAGAAAAAAAAATAGAGTTCAAATAAATGGCTATTTTTCCATTAGTAGATTTTTCAACTATGCCCAGATGGAAAAAAAAGAAAAGAAAATTAGCTGGAATCATGGGGGTCCCTCTATCTTGGGTGCTAATGTGCTATTGACAAGTTATAATGAGGACTTCTCTGTCCCAGAGTGAGGAATGGGCTCATTAATACTCCAGGAACAGGAGAGTGAGCTTTCAACTCCCTTGTTTTTTAAACTTCACTGGTTTTTAGAAATACTAAATGAATTGCCTGACAAAACGATGTTTTTGATTTCAAAGTGTGTCTGCATTCTTGTGTTTGCATTTGCATTTGAATCTGAGCTACTTAGAGTGTCAGTTGTTGGATAGAAGAATGGAAATGAGAGTTTTGTGGTGGGCTCCAAAAGACTGATATGTTGACTCTTCCACTTAGTCACTGTGGAAATAAGCCTCATATTAACCTTGGCTTCTTCTTGATCAAAACACATCAATTAATATGGCTTGATCATTGCTTTCTTCTGCATTAGAAAAAGGAGCATCCCAAATTTTAACTATTAAATAAGATGGGTGTTCCACGAAGTAACCCTATTAGGATGCCAGGCAATAATTCCAAAAAGCACTGTTAATGTACACTCTCAATAATCTGTGCCCGGGCATATATTATGCTGAAACAGTAAATAATCCAAAAATCACTTAGATTTGGTTGTGAGAGTGCATGCTGTGATTTGTGTGCATGTGTGGCAGGTGTGCCCTCCTAATTACTTTTTCTTATGCTAATATTAGCACAGATTTCTATGCCTCAAGCACATAATTGGTGGCAGAGAGAGGGAGAAGTCAAAGGCAACTCCCAAGTTCAGTCATTGTTAGGAAGAGAGGTAGCTGTAAGGGAGGACAATGTTTCCCACATGATGATTTGTAGTTGATACAGGAGAAACAACTGCATGAAAAATTTTCCATCTGTACCTTCTACAGAGGGCCTAGATTGGAAATTCAGGGAACGGATCCAGTCAGTAGGCATCTGGCAACCTATAGGATGAGTCTAAGACTTCTAAGTCCCAGACTCGCAAGGGAGGGAAGAGTCGGAAGGAAGAAAAAGCTGATGAGAAATTCCCAAGAGTTAGGACTCCCTTGGAGGGTGGCGAATTGAACACAAGCAGAATGCTCTGGAATCCCCTTCCAGGGGCATGCAGAAGGGTAGAAGAAAGAAACAGCATGGGATGAAAGAGGTTCAAAGGAAATGAGAAAAATAAACTTACAACTAATGAAGGAATGAAACCAAGGGAAAATTATGGTTGATTTCTCAAGAAAAAAGAGACCTGTTTTTTGTTGTTGTTGTTTTGGTTTGGTCTCCGGAGAAGCTGAAGACAGCTGACAAAGGGGTTAGTTGAGGTGGTGGGCCATCTACACTCAGCACCATGCTGATTTAATTCAGCTGGTGTTAAGCTGATCACCAGTTTTCAATCCATAACACTTTGTCTCAGACTAAAAATGGTGATGTAGCTCAATGTGAAGGCCCTAAAAATGGTGATGTAGCTCAATGTGAAGGCCCCAAAAATGGTGATGTAGCTCAATGTGAAGGCCTTGGGTTCAGTCCTCAGTGCTGGGAAAAAAAGGTGTGCAGAATAATTTTGAAGCACCTTTCTTTTCAGGATCTACAAGATGCTGCTATTTCTTTGTAGTTGCAGGATATTGGTCTCAGGAAAAATTGCACTTTATCTTTTGCATACATGTAGGCACTGAGAACTGCCAGGTGCAGCTTGCTGTGAAAGGACATAAGGAGTTTTGACTAAAGATTGACAAAAACAGTGAAGAGGAAATCCATGCAACAAGAAAGAAGAAAGCTAGAAGAATTTTGACAACTTCCTATAATTTATAACATCATATTAAATATTGGATTTGGCCATGACCCTCTTGTCAGTGAAAGGCCAATCTAAAATTCCCTAAAGAAGATAGCACGAGTTATGAGCACATGTTCTGAACTTCATTATCTGGTGACTAATATCCCATGCCTAAAGCAGGTGCTACATCTAAGCACTACTAGGCAAGGACTTTAGAAGCATAGGGTATAGGTTCAAATTGAAGTTGTTAATACTTTAAATAACAGTACTTATTTTCTCTGTGCCTAATTTTTTCTCATCTGAAAATGGGCACAAGTAGTGTCTATGTTTCATGGGCTTTATTGTGAAGCATAAATACATGAGAATCTCTTCATTTCATATATAAAGGCTACAGAATACTGGCATAAGGTTATCCATTGCTATCCTTAGTCTTTTTTTAAATTTTATTTAAGGAGAAAAAGAAAAAAAAGCAGAAAAAGGGTACAAGTTATTCAGAATTTCAGAAAAAAAATAAACAGTAGGAAATCACTAGTTAATGGATTACATATTGTCATCTTAGAAATATTTTTTCAAGTTACAGAATTAAAGCTTATATAGTGGACATTCAAACAGTGAGACCAAACAGTTCTGTTCAATGGCTATCCTTAGTCTTTTATTTTCATTTTTTTATTTTAAAGAAGCTAAAACCAGGAAAATATAACAGAATAAAACCAATCAAAATAAATCAGAACAAGCCACCAGAAGGCCCTATCCTCTGTGCACCCAGAGTGGGCAGAGAGAACCAGCCGAAGATCTGTCTCTGCCTGCTAGGTGCAGCCACCAGAAGGCCCTTTCTTCCATCTGCCCAGTGCAGGCCAAAGGAGACAGACAGATCTACCTCTGCCCGCTGTGCACCACCATCAAAAGGCCATGTCCTACAGGTGGCCAGTGTGGGCAGAGAGAACCAGCAGGTCCACCTTCACCTTCAGGGAGTTGCCACAGAAAGCCTCCTTCCTGCAGGCAGCCAGCAGGAGTAAGCACACACAGCCAAGTAAGCCTTGTGCATCTGTAGGCCACCATTGGAGGCCCTTGGTTCCCTCAGACAGCCATTATCTACTCGCAGAATCAGGCGAAGAAACCCATGTGTGTCTCCCATCATCATGGGAGTTCCAGTGTAGATACACAGGCTGAGAGAAGCAGCCCCACCTCCATGCACCTCTGATTGTCAGCGAAGCCCCAGTGTAGCTGCACAGCTCTGGAGAAACCTGCTCCACATTCTACTGCCTCCCTGTAAATCTGGAATTAGAGGAACTCAGGTAAATGTCCCACACCCCTACACTGTTTAGAGGCAGACAACATGGGAAGTGCCTGGGGCCCAAAACCAGCTTATTGGGAGGAACCCAGGAGAATGTCAAGATGAAGGAGCCAAAGGCAAACTCAGACCTCTAGCCCACACAGAACAAGTCTGGGAGATAAGGTCATGGAAGAAAATGGAAGTCACACACCTGATATTTCTGAGAGGATAGCAACTGAATTAAGGAAACAACTTCATGAGATTGTAAAAGTAGTCAAATCAGAAATAATGTCTCAGGTGAAAGAAGAAATCACAAACATACTGAAAAAGTTGTTTGGCAAGTCTAAAGAAGACATAGACAATAAAGAAGAGCATAGGAAAATAATGGAAACCTTGAATGAATGTAGAAAGGAATTACAATACATTAAACAAATTCAAAGAGAAATGCAGGAAATTAAAAATTCAATTGAAAGCTGGAAAAACCACTTGAAAGAGACTGAAAATAGACCTTCAAACCTTAAAGAAAGGATTGCAGCTAGTGATCATGAAAGATCTCTTAAAAATAACATGGAATCAGGAAATAACAACTCAATGACTACAAGATGAGGCAAAAAAGCATAATTTAAGAGTGATAGGTATCAATGAAGAAGCAGGGGTCAACACAAATGACATTAAAAGGATATTCACATAAATAATAGATGAAAACTTCCCAAACATGGGAAATGGATCTGGCATGCAGATAAGTGAGGACTCCTACTAGCTATAATCAAAGTAAATCCACACACAGACATATAATAAAGACCCAGAAATTCAGCACAAGAACAGAATATTAAAAGCCGTTAGAGAAAAGAGACAGATCACCTACAAAGGAAAACCAATTAGAATCACAGCAGACTTTTTGACACAAACCATCAAGTCAAGAAGAGTTCAGAATGAAGTGTTTCAAACCCTGAAAGAAAACAACTTCCAACCTAGATTGATCTACCCAGAAAAACTACCTTTCAAAATTGATGGAAAAATAAGACACTTCCATGATAAAGAACAAATTCTTATAAAGGAATTCATGACTACCAAACCAACCCTATAGAGAGTGCTAAAGGATATTCTAGAGAGAGATAAGGCTGACCATGGTTCCATGAAGAGCAGCAGAGGAGGATCACTAAACAGACGGGCAATTGAATGAAGGGAAAAGTGGGGGGCCAACCACAAGAGGATAGCAGGGCAGAGACAAACCAATGTATGCTGGTTGTAACCACTAATGTAGACAGCCTTAGATCAGCAATAAAAAGAAACACAGGGAGAATGGACCAAGAAACAAGATCCATCTATATGCAATATACACGAAACACATTTAACTGGAAAGGAAATTCATAGACTGAAATCAAAGGGGAGAAAACAATTGTTCTATGTGACAGGAGACCCCTCCCCCCAAAAAGCAAGAGTAACTTGCCCATCAACTACAGAATGGATAAGAAAGACATGGTATTTTCATGCAGTGGAAAGCTACCCAGCTATAAAATAGAATAATCTCAAGGCTCCTGTAGATAAATGTATGCAACTCGAGATCATGTTCATGACCGAAACAGTTCGAACTCATACACGTGAACCTTAGCACAAGAAACAGAAGGGATCCAAACGCAAAATAGTTAATGTAAGAACAAAGGAAACACATGGGAGGGAAAGGTAGAAACTACTGTCAATTTCTTATTGTTTTATCATGAACTTTTGCATTATTTACACAATTTTGTTAGATTTGGTTTTGTTTAGCCTTGTTTTGTTAGATTTTATGCTATCTGATGGTAGGGGCAGCTATTTTGAATATAATGGGATATTTTATGGTAATCATGGTTCCCTATTATATTGCTTTGAAGTCTCATAATGCTTTCATTCATTAGTTTGATTAGTTTTACTCTGTTTTGTTTGATTTTATTCTATGTGATGGTATGAACAGCTATTCTGAAGAAAACAAGACATTATAGCAGCCATTGATGATTTACTATCATCTAGTTTTGAAGTCCTACCATGTTTTTGTTCTTCTGTTTTGGTTCTATCCTGTTGTGTTTTATTTGATTTTATTATGTGTGATGGTATAAACAAATTTTTGAGGAAAATGAGATATTATAGTAGCCATTGTTCATTTTCTGTTATTTGGTGTTGAAGTCCTGTAATGCTTTCATTCTTTTCAATGGTTTTATACTATCTGTTATGTTTGATATTATTGTGTGTGAAGGTATACTCAACTACGTTGAAGAAAAGAGACATTATGGCAGCTACTATTGGTATCCGGTTGTCTTGTGAAGTGCTGTGTTGCTTGCACTGTTCTGTTCTGATTTGCTTTGTTCTGTTCTCTTTTGTTTTATTCTCTTTAAAATAAAAAAAAATTGAAAAAAATAAACCAGAACTTAAAAACCTTACAAAATCAACAATAGTTACCATAATGCCTTTTGTTGTCTTCAAAATAGCTGCAGATATCTTTGGACACATTAAAAATCGAACGGAACAGGTTAGAATAGAAACAATAAAAACAAAACAGTGAATGCAATAAAGGACTTCAAAACAAGCTGATAGTAAATCCAAAAAGGATACCATATTATGTCTTATTTTTATTTTTTGGCACCAGGAATCAAACTTTTGACCTTGCACTTTCCATTGCTATTCTTAATTGGATCCACCATCTTTATACAGCACATGCCTTATGCAACTATTAATGTGTTTCCATGCCTTTTGCTTTATATTTGAGAATTTTTCTCATGTTCTTCCTTATACTGTAAACTCCTGGCTCACAAAGTCCATCATCTTGTAGATCTTTATATTTAGCCTTGTTCTGATTATCAATAGCTGTGTCATAAGCCACCTCACTACTTGGTGGCATGAAACAACTGCATTTTTGTAATGTTCCAGGATTCTGTGGGTTGCACATCTGAAAAGGACACAGTAGGGTCAAGCACTTCTCTGTCTTGGGATGCAGGAGGCTGAGCTCAGTGTCGCAACTGGTTGGTGGAACTGCATAAGTAACTGGGGGCTACAATATCTGAGGCTGGAGGATCCTCTTCCAAGATGGCTTCCATAGTCACCTGTCTCTTGCTTGTCTGGATTGGCTGAAGTCTAGGCTCAGTTGGGATCTTCTACCTGTGGAACGCCTACCTGTTCCCTCACCAGCAAGCTAGTTTAGGGGCAGTCTGCCTTCTTTCTAATAGAGTACCTCAGAGCTCCCAGAGTGAGTGATTCAGAGAGCAAGATAAGGTGCTTTGGCTTTTTAGGACCAACCCTCAGAAGTTACAGTGTCACTTGTGTCATATTCTCAAGCTTCCTGAGATCTAAGAAAAGTGTCTATAGACCCCACGTACCAATGAGAGGAGTGTCTAAAATTGTGGCCATCTTGTTAAACTGCCACCACTGCCTTCTATGGCACTTTAACATCACTCACAAGTCTCTTCCTCTGCATCTTCTCTGCTACTGCAGGCCCTGTTTTTCCTCACCTGGAACACTAATCATTTTACATTGGTCTCTCTGCCTCCACTCCTGCCTGTCTTATCCACTTTCTGTAGAGGAGCGAGAGTGACTTTTTTTTTTTTTTTTTTTTTTTTTTTTTTTGTCTTTTTGCTTTTTATCGGTACCGGGGATCGAACTCACGACTGCCTGCTTGCAAGGCAGGCGCTTATGCCGGTGAGCTAAACCCCCAGCCCCGAGAGTGACTTTTGTAAACATATAAATCCCCTTTAAAACCTGCTAATAGCTTCCCATGGGCCCTCTGCCTTGTGCTTTACACCCTGGTCACTCTAAATTTCTCTTGAGTTTCTTGAACCAAAGAGCCACCTCCATCACCTATCTAAATATACCATCTTTCACATGACTACAGTAGGAACTTATTACTTTGTCTCTTGACCTCTACCCTTGACTTCTCACAATTTCTTCTCACCCTGCCCCACAGAGCTCTTTCTGTAACACTAGCATTTCAGGCTTAGGTTGCTTAGCCAAACTTGATCCCAAACCTCATCTTTCTTTCCAGTATTTTCTTTTTCAGTGAATAGCCCACAGTACTCAGGTCCAAATCTTTGGGCTTTATCTTCTATCCTCTCCTTCACAACTCACAGTGAGTCTCCAACTCCATTAAATCACATTTTGTAAAGTACAGTACTTAGAAAAAGACTGTTCTCAGTTCAAGTCCAGACTCTGGTTATTTACCAGTCATTCATGAGATAAAGTTGTTTCTCTAAAAGTGTCAGGTTTGTCTGAAAAATAATGTGAAAAAATAATGTGAGAGTGCTGTCACCAGCTTGTAATCCTAGCATTCAGGAGGCTGGGGCAAGACGATTGTGAATTCAAGGCCAACCTGCACAACTTAGTGAGATCTTGTGTTTACAAAAATCACAAAAAAGAGTAACAATAGAAATTTCCCTGCAAATTCTTCTGAAATCTATATACAAAATGATATTCATATAAAGAGATGATCAGGAACTCTATAAAATTTATTTTATTTTTAGGCTTTTATTTGTTTTGTAGTGCTGGAGATCAAACCTAGGGCCTGGCACGGGCCAAACAAGCCTCTATCATGATGCTCCACTCTCAGCCTTTTCTCCCTATTACATTAATTCCTTAACCCGATTTGAACAAACATGCTACAAAAAGCATTAGTGGAAATAAGAAAACTGATGGTTCTTAAACATAATGGAGCTAATATTAAATTTGGTCTATAAAGTTTTTACAGCTATATGAAAAAATACTTATTTTTAGATATCATAGAAGTCTTTAAGTGTTAATATCTATAATTTATATCACTTTGGGGAGAAATAAATGGTGTCTACAGGTAAAATATTAACAAATATTAAGTTTAGATGGTGTTATTCATTATATTATTCTTTCCTTTTCTCTACATATTTGAAAATTTTAATGAGTAAAAAACAAAGTACATGAATAGTCTACTTATTATGCCCTAGAATCATCCACTTGTATTTATTCCCAGCCATTGCTCTGGTTTACAAATTGACAAACTTTACCTGTAAAATGCCAGACGGTAAATATTGTAAACTTCGTGGGCCATATGATCTCTGTACGCTACAGCAGCTCTTATTGAATGAGTCCTCATTTACACTATCTTTCCAAATTTGTCTCTCATCCTCAGTCTCCTACAAGCCCCTAAACACACCCACAGCCACACACACACACACACACACACACACACACACACACACACACACATACACAGCATTTATTTACTTCATTTAAACTCTCTTAGGTTTTTCTGTTTTCAGATATACCTCTCCTGCTTGGAAGTCCCCTGTCTTCCATAGTTGAAAGACTACTTGAATGCCTTCTCTTTCAATATTCAACTCAATCTTCTTTTCTCTGGAGCCCTCACAGTCTTTTCCCAACACACACACACACACACACACACACACCAAGATGAGTTATGTTTGGGGCTTCTCCTTGATGACCTTACTACCTCTGAGTTGGTTGCTTCTTTGTCATGGTGATCTGATACTGCTCTGTACATGATCTTTGCCTAGTTTCTTAGGTAACTCTTGAGAGGAATCACACCTTCATCATAATCTGAACAGACTTCTTAATTTTCCCCTTCCCATAAAATGGATACTGATGTTGATGTAAAATTGAGATATTATATAAGTAGTGGTTTGTAACATATAACAGAACTAATCAAGTTAAAATTAAGGCAGATGTCCTAATAAAGAGGGATAATGTGAGCACAATCAAATATGCATAGAGAGGAGAGAATGTGAAGAGGCACAGAAGAAGATGCCCATCCACAAGCCAATAAGAGGGCTCTCAAAGGGATCGCTTCCTCTCAGGCCTCAGAAGAAATATACCTCCATACACTTGATCTCAGACTTGTAAACATCAAGACTTGACACAATAAAGTTTTGATGTTTAAGCCACCTAATTTGTGGTAATTTGTTATGGCACCTCCAATGCATAAATACTTCCAGCCTCTCAGACTACTGCTTTCCCAGCTGTAAAGAGAGTATAATAATAGCTGCCTTATACAGGAGCTGTAATGAATAAAAGAATTCAAACACATAAAAAGCTTAGAGTAATGCATGCCATGTAAGTACGTGTGAAGCATTAATGTTATGGATGCTATTTTTATGTGAAACCATTTGTCGTTTTATGTTCAGGTAACTGCCTATAAGGAAGCTTAGACGTTTGCCCTTTACTTTCAATGAGTTCCACTTAGCTTGCGACCACTCTCTCACTTCATTGAGATTGTTTCTTATGTAACTATTTATACATTGCCTTCCAATGAAACTACTTCTCAATGCAAGCATACATCTTTCTTCAAACATGATCTTTCTTTTCATTCATGTTGCTTGAACTCCTGCGACCCTATCAAATAGGTTTCCCACAAAATCCTTATCCTGGAATTTCTTCTAAAGATGCACTCTCAAGAGTATACCTTCTTTCCATTTCTATCTGCAAATAGCAAAACAATATCAACTGGCAGAGATAATTACTCACTTGTGAAAGAAAGTGTTATTTCTTTCTGCTGCAATGCAGTGCAATAGAAATGTCACTCTGAGTCAGGTTATATTAAGTAGCTTTGTGTCACATGACACAGTGTGAACTGACACATGCTGTGCTTCTGGATTAGAGCTGGGGTCACAAATCTAAAGAAACACTTTAGCACAGAGGCAAGTACTAGTGGCTGTAAGTAACAAATGTGCTATTCATATTTTTCCGTTCTGTGATCTTGATTTTTGCTGTGTGGGGATAATTAGGATGTTGAAATTAATTGCATAATCTAACCCACATGTCTAATACTAACTTTTAGTTGGACAGAGCGCTTATACTTGTTCCCTCTCTTTGTATGAAAAACCCTTCATCTCTACAGTGAGACCAACACCTGGAAGCCTCATTCTGTCTTTACCGCTGTTTTTAACCACTCTGTCTCTCTCTAGGGATCAGTTTCTCGGTTTACAAAATCAGAGTGTTTACTAGATGATCTCAAAGTGTCGCCAAGCTCTAAATTGCTAAAACTTGCTGGAGCTCCATGAGAATACAATGCAGAAATCCACGAGGGTACAGAGGCCAGATACCTCTGCTTTGTCCCTTTGCAATATGACTTCTTATCTGGTCTTCTTTATGTTTACTTTTAATTCTGTCTTCATTTCCAGTGAGGATTTACAGATAGCAGCACAATTAGAGAGCTAAGTATCCTGCACTGGTCCAATGATCAAATAATGAATGCAAAGCAGCACTGAAAGTTCTTTGACAAGGTAAGTAATGTTTACATTTAAAAGAGGGCTTCAGTAAGATACTGATGTAAAGGGCATAGAGCATTTAAAAATAACTGATTGAGATATTCATGTGTATCAACAACCCATTTTCAGGTATATGCAAAATGTAACTATGCTCATTTTCTAGTAGACAAATGCTATCTTATGTACGTTTAATCTAAATGGGAGTGTTTGAAAATATTCATCTGCTATAAGACAGACTTTCTTGTGAATTTTAACTTTTTGAGACTGACTTATTTTACTTAACATGATGGTCTCCAGTTCAAATATGCTATAACCAATCTCATTGTTCAATATTACTACTATGGCATAAACATCAACAACAATGACATATTTTGACTGGCAGGGAAGAAAACAGAAGAAAAGAAATCTGAAGGCCAGAAAGATGGTTCTGAGGTACAAGGATGAATTCTCGTCTGACTTATTTCCCTCATTCTCCCACCCAAGTGGATTGGACAGATATGGAGTACGAGATGTTACCAGTCCAGTGAGAAGCCACCCTTTCAGATGCGTGATTAAGAAAGAGGAATGACTAAAAGGATTTACTTAACCTGGAAAGTCAAGGGGTCTAAGAAAAACCTATTCTAGGGTGAGCACAATCCAAGAGGAAGGAATTTAGGATAGAAAGTGACCTGTGTGGTGGTAGAGGGGATAATAAGAGAGTGGGGCGTGTGGATGATTATAGAGTACAACATTAGAACAGATTGGCCTTTTCTTTCCAAGGATAACTGAGGAAAACAGGCACTCGAAACTCAGGTTTGTTTTTCAATTCAGTCATAACAAATTGAACTCTGATTGCACCAAATAGAAGATTACAAATGTATCCATCTGTACCATATTTGGGACAGAGAACTGTCACGCTATACCCAAGTCCAGTTTATCCTACAAATAGACATCACGACAATATACCACTAAGAAGGAATGGCATTCAAACTAAATGGCCAAGAGGGCTTCCAGTTTTTGGCTAAAGAGGAAAATTCCTCCAACTTAATTACTTCTGGCCTTGAGGGCCAAGGACTTTGGAAGAAAAATTCAGCTTGCATTGTGTCTCATAGGTATATGCAGCATTATTTTCCACTGATTTTGTTGTTAAGTTAATGCCTTTCTCTTCATAACGCATAAAAACCCAGCTAAAAGTATTCCTGATGCATTTGGCTGCTTTGTACTTTGTCAGTGACCAGATCATGTAGAGTTATCTTATGTTTCTAAAATGGAAATTTCATTCGGGAAGTGTTTAGCAACTTTTCTTTTTGTTGTTGTTTTTGTTTTATAAGATACAATCTCACTACATAGTTCAGACTTCCTTTCACTATGTATCCCAGGCTGGCCTTAAACTTGGGGTGATCCTCCTATCTCCATCTCTTGAGTGCTGGGATTTCAGGAATGCCCTACCATGCCCAGCTTGGCAAATGGTTTTTATGTGTTGGTAGTATCTTAGAGAAGTAGTTAAAATGTCCTGGAGAAATTCACAAAATTTAGGGATAAGGATAAATAAATTTTTGAAGAACTTGTTATTTCTTCTTCTAGGCTGACTGATGTGATGAGCTTTGTGAGAAGGAGTGAAAGATTTGGGAGTCTCTGCATTATCATGGGCACCAAACTGGAGAGAAAACAGAAGCAAGTATCCAAAAAAGATGTCTCTTCTCTCAATTATTGATTATTTTTCTTTCTTCTATTAAATTTTCAATGGATCATTCGTAGGAAAACGGATCCATCTAGAGACAATAATGTTAAGTGAAATAAACAGACACTCTGACTTAGCTATCACATGGTTTTTCTTATATGAGAAATCCAAATTATGAATAAAAAGTAAAATCAAAGATCAGTAATAGAAAAAGGGGGATAGATCTTTTGCAAATGGGAAAGGGACCTAGAGTTTCTCCACTTTAGAAGGCAGTAAGTTATACAAAACAGGCGATCAGTTCCCATCATTTGGAATTTCCGAAAATGACCCTGACATTAGAATATTAGCCTTTGCCTCTTAAACATTTTTCACCATTCCATGCTTTTTGGAAGAAGGCATAATTTCACATACTTTTAAATACCTGTACACACAAGATATTTTGGCTCTTCGACATGCATGGGGAAATTTGAAGTACATTACCTAAATGATCCTTTCCTCCCACCCCACTTCTACTTATCCTCTCAGTGATCAAAAGAAAAGCTTCTTTATGTGAATTCCTGACTGAGTGACAGTGTATTAAATAAGTATTGTCATTACTTTGCAAAATATTCACTGAAACCTGGTTGTGGGTGAGCTGGGTAAAAAGACATTATGTGCACTAGATAAAATGCTGCCCAGTCCAGCAATAATAAAATGGTCCAACTACTTCTTAATAAAGAAACATGCATTTGTTACTATCTCACATAAAAAAAATGACTTGTCATGAGAAAAATAAAAAGGAACAATGATTTTTTTGCAAAGATTTTTTTCAAGAGTAAAGGAAAAGCTAGAATGTTTTTTAATGTAACTTTTCAATTGCCCTTCTATAATCCAAGAATGCCTTGACTGAACAATGGTGTGATTTGAAGAACATGCTCATTTAAAAAAATATTGGAAGGAGAGAAATCATTTCCTCCCAACTCATCGCTCACTCCACAGCAAATCAAAAGTGATGGAAAATATGAAGAAGTAAAAGAACATTAGGTGGCAAGAAATAATTTTTTGATACCTAAGTCATTCTGAAACTTGCAAGACAGATGTCAACTCTATGACTTTTACATGTTCTCCAACTGTTTGGTCGCTTTTGCCATTTTCACCACTCTCTCCACAATTATTAAATATTATTACTGCATTTGACACAGCTGTCTTGCTTTTAAGGATTTTATTTTAAGAGCTGAACTATCCAAGTGTTTATTTTTTGGAATACAGCATATTCTAATGGTGCTCTTTAGCTAATGCTACAGCCACCTCATGCCCAGTTTCCATTATGAGTTATTATTTTAAGATGTGTAACTTGGCTACAGAAAATTGCTCTGTAAAGACACCGGAACAGAAGTCCTTGTACGAGCAAGAAAATTTTAAAATAAAATGTTAGAAAAGATAATAGACTATCTTGCTGAGTTCTTACAAGTCAAAAATGAGTTGCAGTTTTTAATATTTTTTCTTTCTTCCCATTTTTTCTTCTTCTTTTTGCATTTTTGAAGTAAAAGACAACCTTTTAGCCTTCAATTTAGAGCAGGCTTCTTTCTAACTTCTTTGCCCTTATAAATCAGGCTATAAAGAGGTGAGAATCAGCTCCAGATTTGTTGCACCTTTTTTTCTAGAGTCAAAAATATTGCCATTTTCATTGGCTTGAGAGAAAAAAATACAGTGCTGTTTGTAGCCATTAAAACAGCCATTGTTTAAGGGCGGTCTCATTAATGTTCAGTTCTTAAAATCCTACCCTTGGGAGCTCTATGCTATGAAAAGAGTAAAAAAGAAGTATGAGGTAAGAAAATAAACTGGGAGAAACTTAGCAAAGGTCTGTTCTCCAGTTTCCTCTCAGTATCCCTCCATGTTGAAAGATAGGGATGCTCTTTTCTTCTGACTATATAGAAAGGACAGTTCCTCCATGAGGATCTTATGACCTGCTACAGACAAAGTTCAGAAAGTCTCTACTGCACCTGCCATTTCCCCATCTCCTTCAGCTTAAAATGTTCTGTATGGTAAGCTGTACATTTTGGGGATGAATTCCTGATTCCCATTAAGAATCATGTCTAAATCTATGCAAAACTAAGCTTTTATTAAACTCATTTCATGTACTCCAGTAAATGGTAGAGAAGTACACACACACACATGCATACCTACACACAATTAAACTTTGATTTTGTTTCAGATCTAAGAAAACTGCAAAAAAATATTTCTGAAAGAATCGAAAGGAGAGAAAGAACTAACAGTCAGTGGAAACGTTACTCAACCTTTGGACCAATCTCCTGCTCTAGTACCAACTCAAAGTAAACTCACCATTCCCTTCAACGTCCCCAATAGGCATGGGGAAAGTTCTAGTAACCTTATGATACAATGAGACTTGTATCTCAGAAGATAAAGCCATTGAGAACTCTCCCTCTTTTAAAAGTCATTCTAATCTCTATAATGACAAATAAAAAGAATTTTTCCTACTTTTTGACCCAAGTTGAAGTTAAAGAAGATGAGACTGTGGATGCCACTATTGCACTGAAAGGCCTTGGCACAGAGAGCACGCTAATGCTATTTTCTTTACTTAATCCAACCAAATGTCTTGGAGTTAAGTCATATTTTTGTCATCTTGTGGATTTGTGTTGATACAGTACACCATGTACTCTGTGTACGTATTTAACACAATCCTTCCCATTTAGCCAGCAACACTAAAATAATGTATTCTTGACAGTGACTCAGGTTGGGGTGTTGTCTTTGCAAGCAAAACACACACTACTCCCTCAATATTGGCTGCTTTAGTGGAGGCCCTTACAGCTGACAACACAACAGAGAACTTCATAAAGAAAGTCTCATGATAGCTGTTATTTATTATGCAAATGCCTCCTGCCATGGCAACATTGCATCCAGGAGTTTGCTTTATTTGCACTAGGACATGGCCTGTATATTCAAATGAAGGCAGCCGTACATTATGCCTACACATTACAAAGATTTTGTTTTCCTTGACACTTACAGGAGAACAAACTGCAATTACTATAGCCTGTTTAAGCAGACAGCACCCAATTAGTTATCATCCATTTTCAGATTGGGATGCTAGACAAAAAACATGGAGCTGGGCTCCTTATTCAAAAGGAAAATACATCCAAACTACAGGTTTTCAAAGACACGTTTAACTCACAATGGCAAGGATACTCACTTAGCCTTTAATGTGAAATGGAGTGTTAATTTTTCTCTGTCACCTCTTAATTGCTTCCTTATTATACTGTTCAAGCAGTTAATTGCTAGACTGAGTGAAAGAGTGTTTTCAGGGGAAAGGAAATGCCACAGCATGAAAGAAAAAAAATAGAAGCAGTTCACTAGCATAATTGGGTCTGATATAACATTAGCTATGGTATTCCTTTTAATGGTATCTACAAAAATTAATAGGCAAAGCCAAATTGTTTGTGATTGGGAAAGTAGAGAAGGATTAAGGCAGTCAGCATGCCTGCATTTAATGCTTAAAGCTGTCATTTACCAAGCAAGCAAGCAAGAGGATTCTTTCATGCCAGGCACACTGGCCCAGATGCAGGCTGCTTTCCCCATGTGTGGGGCAGATGGGGACATCTCCACAAGCCAGGTAGTTCTGATGTTGAGCTCATTTCAGAAAGCTATGTGGACACTTGCTAGCTGCCTTCACTCAGCTATTATAACTGAGGCAGAAAGAAGGTAGGAAGTCATCAGGCCCTACACTTTCAAATGCTTTAGGGCTCCACTTTCAGTTCCATTCAGCTCTTAGAGAAACTGACCCTTCCTTTCAGTATCATCAAAAATAGAAATTGACAATGTCAGGACTAGAGTATGCTTCTTCAGCAAAGAAATGGACGGTAAGAGAAATGGGCAGGAATTACTGACATTTATCTAAACAACAAAACAGAGATCACTGGCTTTAATGAGGATGTTTTCATGTCAAGGTTAGAGAATTCATAATAAGTATTATTTTCTACATCCTCTAATTTTATTAGAGCATAGCAATTATTAATGAAGAAAGATGGTAGAGAAAACACTTGCTTTAACAGTGAGATGTGAAGAGACTTTTATTTGTGTTGCATTTTAATTATGATCTAAAGAAATAACTTTGTTGCATCTTAAATTTAACTTCCCAGGGGCTGGGGATTTAGCTCAGCGGCATAAGCGCCTGCCTTGTAAAGCAGGCAGTCGTGAGTTCGATCCCTGGTACCAATAAAAAGGAAAAAGACAAAAAAAAAAAATTAACTTCCCAAGGAAAAGTAAGGAAAAATGCAAACCATTTACTGAATTGTGTTCAGTAGTGTTTATGAATGATTAACACATTAACATCATTCTCTATTATTCCTGTTTGTTAACTAATTACTGAAGTTTGCTCATCTTCCCCCTAGTTTTTCTCCAGGAATGCAGGAGTGGAAAGTAGAGGAAATCCATGCAGATTTATTCCTTCTATAAGTGGAACAATAATATGAAATTTTCAAGAAGCCATCTCCAAAGATACACAAGTAGATAAATTTATGAACCTTGTAGTGAAAAATGATCAATGATAAGGTATTGAACAATTATGCAAATAAAAAGAATGCTCACTACAAAAGCCTCACTAAGCATTGGACATTTCTGCATATGACTGTAGGCTTATGATGTAGGGCAGTGGTTCTTAGGCACTATTCATGGGAACCTGGGGTCGACAAATATTGTAAAATATTGCATAAGAATTGTATATATGCCTGGATGTTGCCGGCCACCCCGCTGCATGGAGGAAGAACACCAAGGTCTGTCCCTGCTCTGCCAATGGGCTTGCCAGCGACCCCTGGCACACCTCCACTGCCGTTGTTGCACAGTGGAAGGCACCGCACCACCAAGGAAGCTGCCAAGCTCCACCCTGCTCAAGCTGCTAGGCCTGCAGGCTGTCCTGCTGCATGGAGCAGGAACACCAACTCCAGCCCTACTCATCTCCTGGGCTTGCCTGCGACCCTCGGTGCAT
This sequence comes from Cavia porcellus, assembly GCF_034190915.1. Classification (NCBI taxonomy): domain Eukaryota; kingdom Metazoa; phylum Chordata; class Mammalia; order Rodentia; family Caviidae; genus Cavia; species Cavia porcellus. The sequence goes on along the minus strand of NW_026947486.1, from coordinate 104,082,880 downwards.
CCCCACTGCCACTGCTACATGGTGGAAGGCGCCGTGCTGAGGAGGCTGCCAAGCTCCACCCTGGCTTATGCCCCTGGGCCTGCATGAGTGGCTCAGCATCCCTGGCCACCACCAGCCACCCTACTGAGTTCCACCCCAGCTCAGGCAGCTGTGTGGGACTTGCCCGTATCAGCACCCCCCCACTGCCACTGCACAGATGATGACCACCACGCTCCTTCCTGGCTCAGGCTGCTGAGCCATGCCATTGACCCAACACACTCCTCCTGTGAGCTGACCCATGGAACCACCACACTCATGCTGGCTCAACCCAGTGCCCTCGCTACCCTCCTCATCTCTTAGAACAAGCACTGCTATGAATATTGGCTCCTACTCTCCCTCCCAGAAACTTGAACTGCAGTGTACTGGCAGTGCTGGTTTGATGGGAGACTCAGTGGACCCTTGCTTGGACAGAGGATCTTGGTAGGTACTGATCAATATGTACCCAATAATCAGGCTGACGTCAACCACACGGTAGGACCCTGGCACTAACTAACCTGGTATTAAATAACCAGATATGGGCCTGGAAGGTGAAAATAACAAAATGAAAAACCAAAATGCAAACTCAAACATCTAGTCCACCAGATGTAAGAACAGGCAACAGTGAAATGGAGAACTTTAAAAGTCATACATCAGAAATCTCTAAAAATATAGCAAATAAAGTAAAGAAACAAATCCATGAGGTTATAGAGGAAATCAAATTAGAAGTAATGTCTTCTAAGTAGTACATAATGTCTTCTAAGAAGTACATAAAGACAGAAATAACAACCTTAATAAAGAATTTCCTCAACATAGCTAGAGAAGAAATAGATAAAAAAAAAAAAAAAAAAAAAAAAAAACAGGAGCATGGGAAATTGATTGAAACTTTGAATGAACAATACAGAAAACTAGCACAATCCATGAAACAAATTCAAAAAGATATCCAAGAAACAAAAAATTCTATTGAAAGCTGGCAAAACTGTTTAAATGAAGCTGAGAATAGAATTTCAGACTTTGAGGACAGGATCACAGATAGCACCATGAAAACACAGAACTTCTAAAAACAACAAAGCAGCATGAAATGACAATCCAGCAGCTCCAAGATGATGCCAATAGAAATGATGTAAGATTAACAGTCATCAGTGAAGATGCAAGAGTCAATGCAAAGGACATAACTAAGCTGTTCACAGAAGTAATAGAAGAAAATTTCCCAAACATGTGGAAAAAATCTGATATACAATTGAGGCATATAGAATTCCAAACAGTCATAACTAATATAGATCTATAATCAGACATGTAATAATTAAGATCCCAGGCATGCAGGATAAAAACAATACTAAAAGCTGTCAGAAAACAGACATAACTCCTCTATCAAGGAAAGACCATTAGAATCATGGCAGACTTCTCAGGACAAGCCTTCAGATTAAGATGAGCTTGGAGCAAAGTATTTCAAGCCCTAAAAGAAAACAACTTTCAACCCAGACTGATGTAACCAGAAAAACTGTCTTCAAATTTAATGGAGAAGCAAGATACTCCCATAACAAAGAACAACTGAAGAAAGTCATATCTACCAAACCAACCCTAGACAGAGTATTGAAAGACATACTAGATAGCGGTAAAAATGACCATGATCTCCAGAACAACAACAGAAAGAAACCACCAGGCTGAACAAGAAATTAAACAAGGGAAGAAAGCAGGAAACCAACAAAATAAACGTAATATGACAAAATCAAGCCAGTACATATCAGTTACAACCATAAATGTAAATGGGCTCAATTCACCTGTAAAAAGAAGCAAGTTGACAGAATGGATCAAGAAATAGAACCCCAATATATGCTATATACAAGAAGCATATCTGACTCATAAAGAAACTCATAGACAAAAAGTTAAAGGATGGAAAACAGTGTTTCATGCAACAGGGCCCCAGAAAAAATCAGGGGGCAAAGTTTGCAGGCAAAGTGAACTTCAAACTGAAATGATTAAAAGAGATATACAAGGCCATTACGTACTCGTAAGTGGAAAACTAGAAGAGGAAAAACTAACAATTATAAATATATATGCACCAAATACAGGAGCACCCACCTATGTAAGACAAACACTAATGGACATGAAAAACCAAGTACACAAGAACACAATTGTAATAGGAGAACTTTAACACCCCATTGTTACAAAGAGATAGATCCACTAGACAAAGAGAAGAAAAAGTAGAACTGAATCACACCTATGAGCAAATGCATTGAGTAGATGGTTACAGAGTGTTCCACCCAACCACATCAGAAAACATGTTCATCTGGGACTAGATATAGGGGGAGGAGGAGCAAAGATGGCAGAGAGATAACAGCTGGCTACAGAGGCTCCCTGAGATAGTCAACTTAGAATTCAACATAATACAGAGTGGGGATCCCCAAACAGAAGGAGATGAATTCTCTCACCCAAGAAGAAATTAAGGTGACTTGCTGACCATCGGAGGTCCCACCGCAGTGGCCCAACCTCTTGACTTGCCAGGGTCCTGTGGCAACTTGCCGAGGTCCCACTGTGACTGGTGAAGTCCCACCGCGACTGACCAAGGTCCCGCTGTGACTGGCTAGGGTCCTGCTGCAACTACCCAGGGTCCCACTGCAACTTGCCGGGATCCCCCCATGACTTGCCGAGCTGTCTGAGGTCCCAATGCTTTGGCTCAATAGAGGTGCAGTTACATTGAGTTCGGGGGTCAGTGAGCAAAATGGAGGGCTGAGTCAGAGGGGAGCCTACATGGAACTGTGGTGAGTGACAGGAGTGGAGACATTCCATAAATAGGGGATGTCTGGTGGATGACATTCTGGGACTGGGAAGGACTAGCAAGTACTAGGGGCAGCAGTGACTTCAGTCAATTGTTCCTTACCCAAAATGGATTGGTGGAGTGAGCTAGGCCTGGGTCACATGACTGGGCTGAGACCCAATAGGTTATCCAAGGTCAAGTTCCAGCAGTGGTAGCACACACTAACCACACTGGCCCAGTGGGGCCTCAGAGATTTGGCTGGTCCAGAGGGGAGGTGACGTAAAGTAATACTGTAGTGCAGGCCACAGAAGCTTGACTGCTCCAGAGGGGAGGGGGTGGCATATGTTGTCCCTGTCTGCAACTTACTAGCACATTGCAGTGTGAAGGGTCATCTAGCCAGCATGCTTCAGAAGAATTGTAACCAACAAAAAAAAAAAAAAAAAAAAGAAACTGGGGCCTCCTGAAAGAAGCAAAAAAGATGGGAAGAGGAAGCAACAACAAAAAGTCCCCAGGTCTGAACCCTGAGAACATTGATCCAGGACAGGTAAATACAAAGGAGAATGAGAACAGCAAACATGCAATATCAGACACAGTGCCAGTGGACATAAAGAGATATATTTGGGACCTCAGAGATGAGTTCAAAATTGAAATATTTAGCCAAATAAAGCAAGATATAAGAAGATTAATAAAAGAGGTGCTAAGTACCCCTCAAGCAGACACAGACAGAAGAAGGGAGGAACTCAAAACACAGGAGAGAACCATTTGATGAAGAATATAAAAAATATATAGAATACATGAAGCAGATTCACAGAGATCACCAGGAAATTAAAAACTCTATGGAAAGATGGAAAATCAGCTTGAAAGAAACTAATGATAGATTATCCAAACTGGAGGACAATTTTGCAATGTGGGAATATGAAAGGGAAAACTTTTTAAAAATAACAAGGAAACAAGCAATAACAATACAAAGGCTACAAGACAACAAGAGGATCTACAACTTGAGAATAAAGAATGTGAATGAAGAAGCAGGGGTACAAACAAAGGAACTACAAAGGCTAATCACAGAAATAGCTCCCAAACATAGGAAAAGGAAATGATATTCTGATATATGAGGCATACAGAACTCCAGCCACCTACAACCAAAACAGAGCTACACCCAGGCAAATAATAATCAAGATCCCAGAAATTCAATACAAGAACAGAATATTAAAAGCTGTTAGAGACAAGAAACAGATCACCTACAGAGGAAAGCCCATCAGAATAATGGCAGACTTCTCAATAAAAACCATCAAGTCAATAAGAGCCTGCAGCTAATATTCCAAGCCCTGAAAGAAAATAATCTCCATCTCATTGATATACCCTGCTAAACTGTCTCTAGAAATTAATGGAGAATCAAAATTCTTTCATGACAAAGAGGAACTTGGGAAATTTGCAACCACCAATCCAACTCTACAGAGAATACTGCAGAGCATTCTAGAGAGAGAGAAAAGTACTAGGATTCCAGCAACAGTGGCAAAGAGGCCTCAATGAATGGAGCAGAAAACAGAATGAAGAAGATAAGCAGATACCTGATGGCAAAAAAGAGCATAACGAAATGAGGCAGAGAAGATTTTATTCAAAACTGATATGACTGATAATATCAAGTCTGAGAGTATAGGCAACTACACTGAAGATGACAAGACTCAACGATACACATTCTGGTTTGATAACTGCTAGTGGTTGAACCCTTTCTATACTATATATAAAGTTTGGCTCTTATTAATGTTATGTACTGATATATTCAATTATACTATGTCTGATGATATAGCCAATTCTATTGGAGATAACAAGAGACAACACAGGAACTATGGTAGAACGATTTATACAACGGTCTTATATGTGTATTTCATTTCATGTGTTTATAGGAATATGTTTTGTTTTGCCTTGCTTTGTTTTGTTTCTCTCTCTAATATAGAAAGGATAGAAATACATGTTAAGACTCATGCATGTGTAGAATCTATAAACAGTTTATGAGAACTGATCATATGACACATGATAAAATGAACAGATTCTTTGAAGAAAAAGAAACACTAAAATACCCAGTGCTGATCCTGGAGTGTCATAATGTGAAACCCAGCAATAGTAGTATTCTTTGTTCAGAGTGATATTAGCCTGCTTGAGTTTATTCAATCTCAACATAATCGAAGAGATGAATAACTGCATGTATGTTTAAATGTATAGGATTGATAACCATATTTCTAAGTTTTTATTGGATAGTTGAACAGAACTGGTTGCAATCTCATTGCTTGGATCCCCACTTCCTAAGCTACACTTTAGTATCTTGAATAACTATTTGTAAGAAGACAAAATGTAATCATCAACTAGTGATTTCTTACTGTTTATTTTTTCTTTGAAATTATGTATTATTTCTACCCATTTTCTGCTTTGTTTAGTCTTTCTTTTAAATTAAATTTTAAAAAAAGACACTACAGTACCCAGTGCTGATCCCAGAGTGTCATGATGTGAAATCCAACAATACTATTATTCTTTGTTGAGAATGATTTTAACCTGCTTTAGTTTGTTTAATCTAAACATAAATGAAGATATAGATAACTGCATGTATGTTTAAGTTTATAGGATTGACAACCATGTTACTAAGTTTTTGTTGGACAGTTGAACAGAACTGTTTGCACTCTCACTGTTTGAATTCCCACTTTACATGTTCCATTTTTGTATCTTGAACAACTATTTGTAAAACGACAATATGTAAACATCAACTAATGATTTCTTACTGTTTATTTTTTCTCTGAACGTATGTATTATTTGTACCCATTTTCTGTTTTGTTTAGTCTTTCTTTAAATAGTATTAAAAAAACCACATTCTTCTCAGCTGCATATGGGACATTCTCCAAAATAAACCATGTTTTAACTCATAAAACATTCTTAAGTAAATGCAAAGGGAGTGAAATTATCCCATGCATAATTTTGGATCATAGTGCACTAAAATTGGAAATCAATGACACAAAAACTGCAAAACTTGCATAAATGCATGGAAATTAAATAACAACTTTCTGAACAATCAGTGCATTACAGATGAAATTAAAGAAGGAAATAAAACAATACCTACAATACAACGAAAATGCAGACACAACATAATGTAACCTATGGGATATAATGAAAGCAGTCCTAAGAGGAAAATATATAGCAATAAATAGTCACGTCAAGAATAATGGAAAAAACCCAAACAAACAACCTAATGCTACATCTCAAACTCCTAGAAAAGGAAGAGCATGTCAAACACAAAGCTCATGGAAGAGAGGAAATTGTAAAGATTAGAGAAGAAATTAATGCAATTGAAACAAAAAATACAAAGAATTAATGAATCAAAGAGCTGAATTCTTGAGAGGATAAAAAAATGATAATCCTCTAGCCAACCTTATCAAGAAAAAGAAAAATCTCAAATCCATGCAATAATGACTGAAAAGAGGGAAATTACTAAGGATCCCATGAAAATTCAAAGGATCATGAACACCTTCTTTGAAAATCTCTACTCACATAGAGTGGTAAATACAGAGGAAATGGACACATTCCTAGAAACATATGAACTACCAAAGCTCAATCAATAAAATATAACAATCTTTAATAAACCAATATCAACTATTGAAATTGAAAACGTGATTAAAAACTTAGCAACAGACAAAAGCCTAGGCCCTGATGGATTTGTGGCTGAATTCTACAAGAAATTTAGAGAAGGTTTAATGTCAACAGTCCTTGAACTCTTCAATGAAATTCAGTCCTCCCTAATTCATTCTTGGAGGCAAGTATTACCCTGATACTAAAACCAGAGAAAGACCCAAACAAAAAAAGAGAACTATAGGCCAATCTCACTAGTGAATATTAATGCAAAGATTCTCAGTAAAATACTGGCAAATAGAATGCTGCAAATCATCAAGATAATACACCATGACCAAGTGGATTTTATTCCAGGAATGCAGGGATGGTTCAAGATATGTAAATCAATAAATGTAATATATCACATCAACAGAGCAAAGAAGAAAAATCACATGACCATCTCAATAGATGCAGAGAAAGCTTTTGATAAAGTCCAACACCTGTTCACGATAAAAACCCTACAGAAACTCGGAATAGATGGTATGTACATCAATCTCATAAAGGCCATTTATGACAATCCAACAGCCAACATTATTCTAAATGGACAAAAACTGAAAGCCATCACTCTAAAATCAGGAACAAGGAAAGGATGTCCACCATCACCACTTCTATTCAATATGGTTCTAGAAATATTAGCCAGAGCAATCAGAAAAGAGGGATAAATAAAAGGAATAAGAAAAGGAAAAGAAGTTAAATTATCACTATTTACAAATGACATGATACTCTATATAGAAGACCCCAAAAACTCCATTAAAAGACTGCTAGAGGTAATAAACAAATTCAGCAGTGTAACTGGATACAAAGTCAACACTCAAAAATCAATAGCATTCCACAGTTCACCAGAATATGGCAGCTTGATAGGTAGCAGGTTAGAGAGCCTCTCTGAGAAAAACACTTCAGATGCTAGATTTTAACAACATGGAAGACCAAATTAAACAGAGGAATTCTTGGCCACTGGAGGAGGGAGCTGCACTGCAGAGGAGGTTTGGGGCCTGCCTGGGCCATGCCCAGTGACCTTCTTTCAGTTCAGGGTGCTTTGGTACCCAAGAAGGTGGGTTTCTGTGCACCATCCAAGCCCTGAGGGAGGTTGAGATCCTTGGTCTGGGTGGATGGGGCTTGCAGTGATGTTGGACAGGACTCAGTGGGTTTTGGGCCTGCCTAGGCTGTGCCTGGTGGCTTTCTTTTGGTCCAGAGAGCTTTGCTGCTGCTGCCCCCACCAGAGAAGAGAACTGAGCTGCAGAGGAGGTTTGGAGCCTTCCTGGGCCACACTGGTGACTGTCTTTAAGTCCAGGGAGTTTTGCTGCTGCCAGAGCATGGAGTTGCACTGCGGGGGAGGTTTGGGTCCAGCCTGGGCCACAACTGGTGACCTTTTTTCAGTCTGGGGAGCTTCACTACTCAAGGAGAAGGGAGCTACACTGCCAGAAGAGTCCCAGGGGCCCAGGACATAGGAGACGGTTCCCAACACACCTAGAGAAAGCTTTTGAACAACACTTGAAACACGGAAATATAGGAAAATGACACAATGAAAAACTAAAATGCAATTTCAAACCTCCAGCCCATCCCAAGAAAACTTAGGAGTCATGTACATAGAAGAAAATATATGATATATGCTTGAAATACCTGAAATAATAGTAACTGAAATAAAGAAGCAAATCCGGGAAGCTTTAAAGGATTTCAACCTACAAATAATCCCCCAGGTAAAAGAAGAAATCATAAGGGAATTAAAAGAGATGCTGAACACATCTAAAGAAGACACAGTTAAAAAAACAAGAGGAACAAAACAAAAAGATAGAATCTCTGGATGAACAATATAAGAAACAAACAGAATACATGAAGCAGATTCAAAGAGATATATGGGAATCAAAAATTCCATTGAAAGTTGTCAAACTACCTCAATGAAAGTGAACATAGAATTTCAGATCTCAAAAACAAAGTTTGCAGCTAGTGAACAGGAAAGGAAAGATCTCTTAAAAATAACAAGGAATCAGGAAACAACAATTCAACAGCTGCAAGATAATTCAAAGAAAAACAACATATGATTGATAGGGATAAATGAAAAAGAAGGGGACAACACAAATGATATCAAGGGACTATTTACAGATATAATAGCTGAACATTTCCCAAATATGAGAATGGAAACTGACATTAAGATTAGTGAACCTTATAGAACACCAAATAGCCATAACCAAAATAAAACTACACCTAGACATATAATAATCACCATCCCAGAAATCCAAAATTAAAACAATATTAAAAGCTGCTAGAGAGAAGAGACAAATCACCTATCAAGGAAAACCTATCAGAATCAAAGCGGACTTCTCAGCACAAACAATGAAGAGCATGGAGTGAAGTATTTCAGATCCTAAAGAAAAATGATTTCCAGCCTAGACTGATATACCCTGCAAACCTGTCCTTCAAAATGTATGGAGAGATAAGATGCTTCCATGATAAAGAACAGCTGAAGAACTTCATGATCACCAAGCCAACTCCACAAAGAATATTGAAAGACAGTTTAGATACACATAGGAAAAATCCACTAAGCAAGGCAGACAATTAAACATAATGGAAAGGTAAAGATGCAACAGCAGAAAGATAACATGTCAACAATAAACCAATATGTAACAGTTATAACCATTAATGTAAATGGTATCAATTCACCAATTAAAAAGAAAAAAAACTGGCAGAATGGAACAAGGAACTACATCCAACCATATGCTCTCTATGTGAAACCCATCTAACACAAAAGGAAACTCACAGACTGAAAGTCAAAGGATGGAAAACAATACCTGATGCAACAGGAAACAAACAAAAACAGGGGTAGCTGTTCTGTTTGCAGACAATGTGAACTTCAAACCAAGAATGATCCTAAGAGATAAAGAAGGTCACTACATACTGGTTAGGGGAAAACATCAAGAGGAAGAGATAGCAATCTTAAATATAAATGCGCCAAATTCCAAAGGACCTTTTTTCTACAAAGCAAGTATTAATAGAAATGAAAAATTAAATTAGCAATAGTACAATTATAACAGGAGATCTTAACACACCATTGACACTAAGCAATAGATCAACCGGAAAGAAATTCAGCAAAGAAATAACAGAACGGAATCACACCTGTGAACAAATGGACTTGATAGGCATATACAGAGTATTCCATCCAACAACATCAGAATACACATTCTTCTCAGCAGTACATGGGACATTCTCTAAAATAGATCATATACTAGCCCACAGAACATATTTAAATAAATGCACAAGAGTTGAAATTATCCCCTGCATATTATCAGATCATAGCACCATGAAGCTAGAAATTAGTGATAAAAGAAACTGCAAAAACCCCACAAACACAGGTAAATTAAATAATACACTCTTAACCAATCAGTGAGTCACAGGGGAAATTAAAGAAGAAATTAAACAATACCTACAAGCAAATGAAAATACAAATACAACGTACCAGAATGTGTGGGATGCAATGAAAGCAGTCCTCACAGGACTGCTTATTGCACTGAGTTCCCGCATCAGGAAAACAGAACGAGTACAAATAAACAACCTGATGCTCTACATCAAACATCTAGAAAAAGAAAAGCAAGTCAAGCCCAAAGCCAAAAGAAGGGAGGAAATTATAAAAATCAGAGCAAAAATTAATGTAATAGAGACTAAGAAAACAATCCAAAGAATCAATGAATCAAAGAGTTGGTTCTTTGAAAGAATAAATAAAATTGACAAGCCCTTAGCCAACCTTACTGAAAAAGGGAAGAAAAAGCTCAAATTGATGCAATAAGGAATGAAAAAGGCAAAATCACTATAGACTCTGTAGAAATACAGAAGATCATCAACACCAATTTCAAAAACCTCTACTCTCATAGGTTTGATAACACAGAAGAAATGAACAAATTCATAGAAACATATGAAGTATGAAACCTGAGTCAAGAAGATGTAACACTGCTGAATAACTCAATTTCTATTAATGAAATTGAAAATGTAATTAAGTCATTACCTACAAAGAAGAGCCCAGGCCCAGATGGATTCATTGCAGAATTCTAAAAGAAGTACAAAGAAGACTTAATGCCAACACCCCTCAAACTCTTCAATAAAATTGAAAGGGAAGCAATTCTTCCAAGACATTCCTGGAAGCAAATATTACTCTAGTAATAAAACTGGAGAAAGACCCAAGTAAAAAAGAGAACTACAAGCCAATTTTGCTAATGAACACAGATGCAAAAATCCTCAATAAAATATTGGCATATAAGCTGCAGCAAATTATCAAGAATACACCATGACAAAGTGGGATTCATCTCAGGCATGCAGGGATGGTATATGTAAGTCAATAAATGTAATTCACCATATCAATAAAGCCAAAAGTAAGAATCACATGATCATTTCTATTGATGCAGAAAAAGCTTTTGATGAGGTCCAACACTCATTTACGATAAGAACTTTACAGAAAATTGGAATACATGGTCTTTACCTCAATATGATAAAGGCCATCTATGAGAAACCAACAGCCAGTATCATAATAAATGGCCCAAAACTGAAGGCCTTTACCTTAAGATCAGGCACAAGACAAGGATGTCCATTATCACCACCCCTATTTAATAAAGTACTGGAAATACTAGCTAGAGCAATTAGACAAGAGAGAGAAATAAAGGGGTAAAGATAGGAAAAGAAGAATTTAAATCATCATTATTTGCAGAAGAGATAATACTCTACATAGAAGACCCCCATAACTCCATTGAAAGACTACAAGATTTAATAAATAGATTCAGGAATGTAGCGGATACAAAATCAATACTGAAAAATCAATAGCATTTCTATACCTTAACAACAAAATCACAGAGTGAGAAATAAGAGAAGCCACACCTTCCACACTAGCATCCAAAAAAATTAAATACTTAGGAATTAATCTCATGAAAGAAGTAAAAGATCTATACAGAAAATATTATAATACCTTGAAAAAAGAAATTGAAGATGATTCTAGAAAATGGAAATACATCCCTTGTTCATGGAAAGGGAGAATAAATATTGTGAAAATGGCCATTCTCTTAGGGGCTGGGGATTTAGCTCAGCGGCATAAGCGCCTGCCTTGCAAGCAGGCAGTCGTGAGTTCAATCCCTGGTACCGATAAAAATGAAAAAGACAAAAAAAAAAAAAAAAATTAAGAAAATGGCCATTCTCCCAAAACTGTTATACAGATTCAATGCAATCCCGATAAAAATCCCATCAACATACCTCATAGATTTAGAGAAATCACTCCTAAAATTCATCTGGAACCAGAAGAGCATCTGGACCTAAAATAGCAAAGGCAATTCTAAGCAGCAAATGCAAGGCAGGAGACATCACTATCCCTGACTTGAAGTTATACTGCAAAGCTACTGTAACAATATCAACATAGTACTGGAATAAAAACAGATCTGAAGATCAACAGAATAAATTAGAAGATACAACCACAACTACCAAAACACTCAACCACCTTATCTTTGATAAAGAGGCCAAACATGTTCACTGGAAGAACGACAATCTCTTTAATTAATGGTGCTGGAAAAACTGGCTCCCCATAGGCTGAAAACTAAAACTACACCCACGCCTATCACCATATACTAAACTGAAACCTAAATGGATCAAACATCTGAATATTAAAACCAAAACATTAAATCTGTTGGAAACAACGTAGGTAAAAAATCTTGAAGACATAAGGGTTGGTATAGAATTCATGAACAGGAATCAAACCACATGGGAACTGCTTCCCAGAATCAATAGCTGGGATCACATCTCATTAAAAAGTTTCTGCACATCAAAAGAAATCTCTAGCATAATGAAAAGAAAACCCACAAACTGGGAAAAAATCTTAGTGAACTCTTCCTCAGACAAATGACTTCTATCTAAAACATATAAAGAATTTTAAAAATCAGACCCTCAAAATTCAAGGCACCAATCCAAAAATGGGCATCTGAGATGAATACACAGTTCTCAGATGAAGACATCAAATGGCAAATAAATACATTAAAAAATTTTCATCATCATTAGTCATTAGATAAATGCAAATTCAAACAACACTGAGATTCCATTTCACTCCAGAAAGAATGGCTAGGATCAAGGAAACTACGAACAACAAATCCTGGAGAGGCTATGGGAAAAAAAGGAACCCTCCTGCACTGTTGGTGGGAGTGTAGACTGATGCAACCTCTGTGGAGGTCAGTCTCCAGATTCCTCAAAAAGTTGGGATTGGAAGTCCCATTCAATCCAGTTATTCCACTTCTAGGCATATTCCCAGAAGAACTGAAACATTATACCACAGTGATATATGTGCACCCATGTTTATAGCAGCACAATTTGGAATAGCCAGATCTTGGAAACAACTTAAGTGTCCATCAACTGAGGAATAGATAAAAAAGTTGTGGTATTTTTATACAAAGGAGTACTACTCAGCTATAAAGAATGATCACATTGAGATATTTATAAATAGATGGGCGCAACTTGAGACCATACTCATAAGTGAAATATATCAAACTCACATGTGTAAATATCATATAGTCTCCCTAGTGTAAGAAATGATAAGTGGACATATGAGTCTATGGCAATCATGATTCCCCATTATGTTGCTTTGAAGCCTTATAATGATTGCATTCATTGGTTGGAATGGGTTTATCCTGGTTTGTTTGATTTTATTATCTGTGATGTTATGAACAGCTATGTTGAAGAAAACAAGTCATTATAATAGCCAGTGCTGATTTAATATCATCTTACCCTGAAATCCTACCATGCTTTTGCTCTTCTGTTTCCATTGGTTCTATCATGTAGTACCATTTTGGATTGTATTACGTGTAATAGTATAAACAAATTTTCCATGAAAAATGAGACAATATAGTAGCCATTGTTCATTTTCTGCTATTTTGTTCTGAATGCCCTGTAATACTTTCATTCTCTTTGCTGGTTTTATACTATTTTGTTATGTTTGATACTATATATATGAAGTTATGTTCAACTATTTCAAAGGAAGAGACATCATGGTAGTTACTGTTAATTATGGGTTGTCTTCTGGTGAAATACTCTGTTGTTAACATTGTTCTGTTCTGATCTGCTGTTTTATATCCTGTTTTGTCTCAATCTGTTAAAATAAAATAAAAAAGGAAAGCAGAGGGATTCTCATGACCAAGCAAGTAACTGAGGAAATGAAAAAGAAAGTATGGAAGGAAAAACGTGGATGAAAGGCTGGAACCAGATGTGATCACTGGGACCAATCCTGCACTGTGCTTGGCATACTGAGGAGTCAGATGATTCACAGTTGCACTGAAGCCTTGGCCTCCAAAATCTGGAGTTGGTGAATCCAGGGCCTTTGGTGAGAGGATGTGGCACAGCATAGAGTGGAGCCAAGGTGGAGAAGTGCATTAGTTTGCAGTGAGTGCTGGAAATTGAGTCCTCTGGCACCGGGGCCAGCTGGAGGACATATTGGAGTTGGGCAGGATAGGCCTGAACCCAGAACCGCAGTGGCATCAGTCAGCCACCTCTGCCCCAAAGAGGACTGGTGGGACCTGCTTGGGCTGAGTCACACCCCTGGTCGGGACCCAATAGCCAGGGATGTAACTGTCCTGAACTTGTGGCATCCGCACAGCACAGACTAAGGTGTTGAAGGCACTCACCATTTGACTGGCTCAGAGAAGAAGGGCCAGCCAACAGTCCCTGCATGCACCCCAGATAATAGCAAACTGGAGAAGGCAGCAAGTCCCCAGCCAGCATGCTTCAGAAAAACTATAGGCAATATGGAGAGGGCCTGAGACCTTTCTGAAAGAAACCAGAAACATGACAAGAGAAATAAATAAGAAAACATCTCCAGCAGCTGACCCTGGGAAAATAAGTCCAGGAGAGGTCAATACAGAAGAGATCCAGTGCAGCAATCATGCAATATGGGCCACAACATCAGCAGACATAAAGAAATACTTTCGTGACTTCATAGATGAACTTAAAACTGAAATTCTAATCCAAGTGAGGCAAGATATAAAAAGATTAATAAAAGAAATGCTAAGGCCCTCTCAAGAAGACCCAGATTAAACAATAGATAAACTCAGAAAAAAAAGAAAAACTTTTGGTGAGATAAACAAAATCTAGAATATATGAAATGGATCCAAAGAGATTACCAGGAAATTAAAAACTCCTTTGAAAGCTGGCAAAATACCTTGACAGAAACTAAAGTTAGCCTTTCAAAGTTTAAAGATAAATTTGCAGGCTTGTCCAATGTCAGTGGGTTATCAGAACTTATTAACATTAGTGTCACTAAAGTTGGTATACCACCCCCCCCCCCACTGCTAAATTTGACTAGCTTAAAATAAAGATAGATTTGCAATGTGTGGTCATGAAAGAAAAGGTCTCTTAAATGTAATAAGGAATCAGGAAGTAACAATACAAAGGCTAGAAGACAACAAGAGGATCTATAGCTTAAGAATAAAAAACATGAGCAAAGAAGCAGGAGTAAGCACAAATGAATTACAAAGGTTATTCACACAAATGATTAAGGAAATCTTTCCAAGCACAGGAAAAATAAATGATATCCAGATAAATGAGGCATGCAGAATGCCAACCAACTACAACCAAAACATATCTACACCCAGACATATAATAATCAAGATCCCAGAAATTCACTACAAGAACAGAATATTAAAAACAGAAAGATAAAAGAGGTAGATCACCTATAAAGGAAAATCCATCAAAATAACAACAGACTTCTCAACACAAACTGTAGAATCAAGAAGAGCCTAGAGTGAAGCAGTCCAAGCCCTGAAAGAAAATAATCTCCAACTCAGATTAATGTACCCAGAAAAACTGTCTCTCAAAATTAATGGAGAAACAAGATGTTTCCAAGACAAGGAGGAACTATCGGAGTTCATGGCCACCAGCCTAACCCTACAAAAAATACTGAAGGACATTCTAGAGAGAGATAGAAAAAAATACCAGGATTCCAGCAACAGTGGCAGAGAGGCCTCAATGAACAGGGCAGACAGTGAAATGAAGGAGAAAAGTGGACAAATAATAGCAGGAAAATAGAATAGCAGAGATGAGGCAGAGAAGGTGGGATATGATCTTTAATACAGATAGACTTTATACACTAACAAAAAGAAACACAGGCAGAGTAGATCAGGAGATAGGATCCATCGAGATGCTCTGAAGAGGAAATATACTCAAGCTGAAAGAGGATTAATAAACTGAAAGTCAAAGATGAGAAAATAATACTCTATGTGACAGGGAAACAGAAATAGGGACAACTCGTCCAGCAGCTGCCGGTAGGTTGGAAAGTCATGACACTTTTGTGCAGTGGAGAACTACTCAGCTAGAAGGAAGGAAAATCTTGAGGTTTTAGTAAGTAAAGGAATATAGCTCAAGACCAAGCTCAGGGGTAAAAAGGTTCAACACCACTTAGATAAATAATGGGTTGCCCCCATAATCTAAAAACTGAAGGAGTTAGTGTGACTCAAAATGTAAAAAGCACCCTGAGAAAGGAAAAGGGGAGGAATTATCTTAAAAAGGAAGGCAGAGGACATTGTTAATAGTGTATCAGGATTTAAAAACCACATTAGTCTTATCGCTCTGTTTAGTTTGATTTTATTTTGTTCCAGTCTGTCTACTCATATTAGATTTGAGGGCACAGACGGCTATCCCCAAAATAGCAGGGTATAATACAGTAAATATCCTTAATTCCCTACTATCTTAAAATGAAGCCCTGTATTACCTACATTGTCTTACTATGTCTGATCTTATTTGAAGCTGGTTTGTTAGAACACTGTTTGGTCTTGACTGATTTTATTTGAATTTGGTATGCTTGATAGTACCAAGTTTTAGAGGCAACTACTCTGTAGATGTAATAAGACACCCATTCCTTTTTGATTATTAACTGCTTTTGAAGTCCTACAATGTCTCTAATGTTGTGTCTTTATTAAAATTGCTATGTAATGCTATGTTCAATTATATTATGTCTGATGATGTAGACAATTCTATTGAAAATAACAAGAGAAAGCATAGTAACTACTGTAGATCACCTAGTATTGTGGTTTATATATCTTTTTTGTTTCATGTTTTTCTAGGAGTTTGTTTTGTTGTCTTGTTTTGATCTGTTTTTCCCTATAATACAGAACAGATAGGTACATATGTAGAGATTCACACATGTGGAGAATTTCTAGATAGTTTGGGGGAACAGATTATATAATGCATGATGTAAGGAACAGATACTGAAGAGACACTAAGATACCCAGTGCTAATTATGTAGCATTATGATATAAAATCTAGCAATACTATTATTCACTGTTCAGAGTGATATTAGTCTAGTCTCTTATGTTTAATTTCAGCATACATAAATATATGGACAGTTACTCCAAAGAGAATGAGAGACATTTTGGCAGCCATGGTTGACTTCCTTAATATCCGGTCATGAAGACCTAAAAAGCCTTCATCATCCTGTTCTGATTAGTTTACTACTATAATGTTCAGTATGTATTCACTGTGTATGAAGATGTGGACAACTATTTGGAATAAAACAGGAGACAATATGATAGACAGTGAAAATCTCCAGAGGATTTGTTTTGAAATCTGTGTTTCTTAAAACTATTTCCTTATGATGTTTTGTTATGTTTAATTTTACCCCCCTTAAAATAAAAAAAAAATCAATAGCATTCCTGTATACAGACAAAATCTCACTGAGAGAGAAATTATGGAAATATCAGCTTTTACGATAACATCTAAAAAATTAAATACCTTAGAATCAACCTAACCAAGAATATAAAAGATCTACATGCTGAAAATTATACCTCTCTAAAAAAGGAGATTGATGAGGATATTAGAAAATAGAAGGATATTTCTTGCTCTTGGTTAGGAAGAACCAACATTGTGAAAATGGCCATAGTTCCCAAACCGTTATACAGATTCAATGCAATCCTAATCAAAATACCATGAACATACCTTACAGACCTAGAAAAATATTCCTAACATTCATCTGGAAACAGAAGAAACCTAGAATAGCAAAGGCAATGCTGGGCAACAAAGGCAAGACAGGAGGCATCTCAATTCCTGACTTGACACTATACTACAATGCCACAGTAATAAAATCAACATGGTACTGGCAAAGAAACAGACCTGAGGATCAGTGGAACAGATTAGAAGATGCAAACACTACTACAAAGACATTCATCCACTTTATTTTTGACACAGGGACCAAACATATTCACTGAAAGGAAGAGAGCCTCTTTAATAGATGGTGTTGGAAAAATTGGCATTGCACATGCCAAAGATTGAAAATAGACCCATGCCTATCACCATACACTAAACTAAAATCAAAATGGATCAAGGATCTAAATATTAAAACAGGAACACTAAATCTACTGGAAGACAAGGTAGGTAAAATCCTTGAAAACATAGGGGTAGGAAGGGAATTCATGAATAAAACGCAAACCGCACAAGAAATACTTCGAAAACTCAACAACTGGGGTCTCATATTACTAAAATGTTTTTGCACTTCAGAAGAAATCACCAACAAAGTGAAAGTAAAGCCCACAGAATGAAAAATAATTTTAGCCAATAATTCTTCAGACAAAGGACATATATTTGGAACATATAAAGAGCTGAAAAACATCAAGTCTCCCAAATTCAAAGACCCTCTCCAAAAATGGGCGTCTGAGATGAACACACAGTTCTCAGATGAAGATATACAAATAGCAAATAAATATATGAAGAAATGTTCACCATCACTGGTCATTTGAGAAATGCAAATTATAATAGCATTGAGATTTCGTCTCACCCGGGAAAGAATGCCTTCCATCAAGAAAATAGCTGATAGCAAATGTTGGCAAGGATGCGGGGAATAATGAAATCATCTCTGCTGTTGGTGGGAGTGCAGACTGGTGCAACTACTATGGAAATCAGTATAGAGAATTCTCAGAAGACTAGGATTGGAAGTTCCATTCAACCCAGTTATTCCCCTCCTGGATATTTTTCCAGAAAAACTGAAGAGGTCATATCGCAGTAATATATATGCATCCACGTTTATAGCAGCACAATTTGTAATGCTAAATCTTGGAAACAACTAAGATGCCAGTTACAGAGTGGATGAAAAAGATGCATTTTTATACAATGGAATATTACTCAGCTGTAAAAAGGATGATCTTGAGGCCTTCATAGGCAAGTGGAGACAACTTGAAAATATCCTATCTTTTTCTGAGAAAGTATCTAGATTTTGTGTTGGCTTTCTACACTTCATAACAAATCACCACAAATTGCATAATTTAAAGTAATGCACCCTTTCTTATCTCATGATTTCTGTGGGACTCAAGTCCATGCACACCCTAGTACAGTAAGGCAGTCACCATGGAGTGAGCCTGGGCTTTATTCTCATGCTTGTGCTTCACTGGAGAAGGTTCTGCTTTCAAGTTTACCCTGGTCATTAGCAAATTTATCTCCCTGTGCTTGTGGAATTTGTGGAGGTTTAGTTTCTCAAAGCCAAATAGTATTGCAAAACCCTAGAGTAAGGACCATGGGTATAATGCCAGTGGCACAGCATGCAAGGTGCAAGGTTCTGAGTTCTATTGCAGATGCCAATAAAAAAATTGAAAAAAACAACCCACAATGAACTTGCTAGCAAGCAGGAGGAGGCCTACATGATGCACCATAATTGCTGGAGTGTATTGATTTGAGCCAAGCCTCAGGCCCTGCCTATACTTAAAGGGAGGGGATTATACAAGGCTATGAATCCCAGAGATCATTGATTTTTTTACAAGATTCATTTTATCATATGTTTGAGATTAATGCTGAATATCAATGAGGGGCCTTGGTCCTTTTCTACATGGAGTTTAACCATGTGTCCATTTCATGAGAAATGCTGGGCCTCTTTACAGCATAGTGGCTGGAGTTCACAGGTGATTGCTGAAAGAGACAGAGAGAGGGAGAGAGCAAATTTCTACAGGTTCATTCTATTATACGTTATTAGTGAAAGTAGTTATGAATACTTGTTAAATTGAAAGCACAAAAATTCTACTTCTTAATGGCAACAAGATGGGATAAATATGTGGGTGGGAGTATTTTAGAATATATATAATCTAGTACAAGAAATTAATGTAGGCATTAATCGAATATTTACTTTTCTTTACAAATTTTTACCAGGCCTCTAAAATTTGCATAGGTCATTAGTGCACTGGTGCACTGTACTGAAATGTTACTTTAGTCCAGTTAGTTGTTCCTTGCAACTTACTTTGCAATCTTGCTTAGGCACTACAAATGGTGACTGTCATGAAGTCATCTCATCATCTTAGAGATGAACACATATCCACTAGTTTCCCCTGTCAACCCTAACAGTTAAATCATGCTAGAGAAATCCCATCAGTAAATGGAATCTCCCCTCTTATAACTGAGTCCTCTATGCCTCAGAAACCTGCTCATCCTCAGAGCTTGTCATCTTTAAGTGACACTATGACTTTCCAATCTCATAAATGATTTCTCATTTATTTGCTCAACACGTGTTTGCAGAAAACCTATTGTATGCCAGCTGTTCTGGCACTAGGGTTATAATCATGAAAACAGCAGACATTTTTCCAGCCTTTGCTGAGTTCTTAGTTCAGTGAGGGAATCTGAAAACTAAACAAGAGATTACGTTACACTGTGAAAATGTCATCAAGAAAAAAAAAAAATACAGTGTTATGTACCGGTCAGGAAACACTTACTGAAGGAAATGACAGTTACATAAACATCCAAAGTGCAGACTCTTTAAACACAAATACTCTTTATTGTCCAATATACATATGTAATTGATGATTAATGCAGCTTTGATTAGTAGGTCAAATCCTATTACTCTTGTCTAAAACCTTCCATAGTCCACAACTATCTCAGACATGTAGAATCCTCTATGACTTGGAATTGCCTTTTATTCTAGCCACATCCACCATCATATCCTTCTACTCATCCTACACTCTCACCATTCACAAAACACGGCATACACACTTTTACCCTGCTACAGTCTTTATATTTTTGTTAGTATAGTCTGGGATCTCATTTGCTTGTGCATAATGTTTGCACATGTGGATGTATGTGTGTGTTTCATCTGTCCTATCAAACTCATTCAAAAAGAAAGGCTGCTTCAAATGTTTTCGTCTACCTGAAACATTTTTTGACCAACCTCACCCAAAATTGAGTGAGCTGCGTCTTTACCTTGATGCCCATAGCACTTATTTCCACTTGTCTGTCATGATAATTATTTCCCTGTGTATCTTTTGCCTCCCTTATTCATTCATTCATTCACTTGTCAATCAGCATCAGTTAAGTATATGCTATATATTCTATATACCATTGTCTGGAACAGCCATGTGACACAAACAAAATAAACAAGATTTGCGTATTGCAGAAGCTGTCTTCCTTCTTTTAGCACAATAATTCATCCATTACATACATATAATAGGTATTGAATTAATAAAAGTATAAATACATTGATATGGGTACAAATGGTTTGAATCTTAGTTATGTATCTGTATTAGTCCGTTTTCAATTCTTGTAACAAAACACAGAAGTTAATTTGCCTCAAAGTTCTGGATGCTGAGAGAGCCCAGAGCATAGCACTGGAATCCACTTTACATCTGGTGAGGGCCTTCTTATATCACATGTAACAGAAGGGGTCACATGATGAGACAGCAAGCTTCTTAGATTGGATGTCTATGCCTAAAGCCACTAATGCCATCCTGGGGGGCCCAAGAACATGATCTCATCTAATCTTAATTACCTCCTAAGGCCCCACCTGCAAATATTATTAACAAATGAATTTGAAAATTAAGCATTTAAAACATGAACTTCCAGGAACAGGTTCAAATCATAATAAATGACTTCTTTATACCACAAAAATACCTATAGTATGAAAATAAGAAATCCATTGTTTCTTAGATAACACCCCCAAATCCAAATGAGCTCCCAGGATGGATTGTTTCAAAAGAGAGGACATTACCATTTGAATGAATTAACTACACTGTCTTGCAAGAGGCAAAAATTATATTATTCATATAGATAATTCCATTTACCCTAGCAAGTGATAGCTCAGTGTACCATGCTTACACTACAGTTTTTCTAGACAAGTAGCATGTTGCTTGAAGACATATTATGGAGGATGAAATTCTTCAGATTTCCCTTTGATTTCCTTCGTTTTAGATAAGTCTATAGCCCATGTATCTTACTTCACATTTTATGCTGCCTCTACTTTCCTAATGAATTTCCCTGAGTTCCTGGTATGTGTCACCCAGAATGTTAGGGTCAACCTTCAAAACAGACTACTCCCAGAGATGGGCCAGGAAAACCAGAAAAAGTTACTTTCATCAAACTCGTTGAGAGACAACAGAATCAGAAACAGTGCTTTTCTTACCCTCTTCCCCAAATAAGTGAAGAAGCAATGAGTGTATTTTATAAATAATAAAAAAACTTCCAGTTCTCCCTCTTTCTGTATAAGATTTGGCCTGTGACTGTAGAGTTCCTGTCAAATGGAAACAAGATGGGAAAGATAATGAGCAAGTATATGCAGGGAGGGCGAGATCTCTCTGGGCAAAAAATAAAGACTTCTTTCAATATGCCACACTGGTATGTGCTGCCACCTCCCACATACACACACCCCTGCATTTAATGTACTGAGAAGATTACCTGGGCTTCCAGTGACAAATAGTATCTTTCCAATTTTCTGATATTGAAGGCACTGTGCTCTTCCGACACCAAAGAAAGTGTGACAATGGCAGCTAATGGATACCCCATTGTGTCAGGCAAGCACATTGCCCCAAAGCACACTGTCATTACAGATCTCTTCCAGGTCTCATCCTGACCCCTAATCAGGGTTTTTAAAATTAACAATCCTTTTAACTACTTCATTTCTGATTATCATATCCAAACCAACCAGCTATTAGGGACTGACATTTCACTCATTAGGAAAGGTGTTCTTGGAGCTGCTATGCAAAGCATTGATAATTCAGTGAGTCACCCATTGTACCACTTGTCCTCTCAGTTAGTCAGTTGATTGAGCTTTTAATACTGCTCTTTAAAAAAAGAGAATAATCAGTGATATTTACAGTGCCATTGCTGACAGGTTGGAATTCTGGTGTACATTCTGTAGGTTCCTAAAGCTTACAAGAGTTTTTGGACTCCTAGAAAATGTATGCTTTTAGCTATATAGTTTTAATAAGCTAATATATACCATGTGAATATCTTGGTGACTTATTTCTAGCTACACTATGAAGGTGGCAAGGCTAGCAGAATACAAAACCACAAGAAAATTGTGTGACTGTTGAAGTTAGTATTTAAAAAAGAATTAAAAATAAAAGCATCAACTTTGGCTATCGACCAGGCATTGGGGACAGAAGAAGGAAAATAAAGGCCCAGGGCTTCCTAGTATGTTTCCTTTGTTCTATAGAGGATCTTCATTATGATTCATTTCCAACCGATCATCAACTGTGGTTAGTCAAAAGGGCTCATTTTTCAGTATTATTGAGAAGTAGCTGACAGTATCATTTTTCCCAGTGTGCAGCTAGTTAATACTGCTGTGGGCAGGGGTTAGACTACTAATGACACCAGTACTTAGAGTACACCACACAACCAGTATTTCCTCTCAGATGTCAGAAAATAGAGTTCTCCAGTAGTTCATAATCACCACCTACCTCTTCTTCACTCCACTCTTCAAACTTACCTCAACCTGTCATAAAAGGCATCTTTCTCTTGTATAGTTGTAAATCTCCTTGAGCACAGATGTGTTGTGTGTTCAACTGTCCTCTGCCTGTGTAACATCATTTGATGTGGTGCTTTTCACAGGATAACTGCTCAGCATGATCAATGCTTATGATTTGGCTACTAGTTTCCAGCAAGATACAAACTTTGGCCCATGTTTCATAATGTTGATCAGTGATTTCTGTTTGTATTTATATATTTTTATGAATGGCTCTCCATTTGGCAAACGGGGAGCTTTTGAGTTGAAATTAGTTGTGTAATCTGCATTCAAGAAAAATAGCTTGCCTTCAGCTCAAAATATGACTCTTATACTCCCAAACACTTTGAATTTAGAACCAACTTTCTGTTTCTATGAAAAGAAAATTATAAATTAATAAAATCACTCTATAGCACTCATGATAGAGAGATGGAGGAATGAAGACCATTTTATAATAAGAATCCAGACTTTAAACAAATATTCAGGGTATTTCTTACAAGCACTTATGAAAACCAATCACTGTCCTTTTAATCCATGTTGCCACCTTTTCTTTCTTTTTTCTTATTTATTTTTAAAATTTTATTTTAAAGATAATAAAATCAAGCAAAGTAAAAACAGAATAAAGCCAATCAAAACAAGACAGTGTAAATGACACAGAATTTCAAAACAAGATAATAATAAGTCAACAACGGTTACAATAATGCCTCTTATTGTCTACAGAATAGCTGCCCATACTTTTAGACATAGTAAAATCAAACAAAACAGAATAAAATAGAACCAACCAAAACAAAACAATGAATGCAACAGAGGACTTCAAATTATGATAATGATAAATCCAAAATGGCTACCCTAATATATCTTGTTATCTTTGAAATAGCTGCCCATGCCATTAGATATAAAAAAAAAATCAAACAAGATTACACAAAATAAAACCAAACAAACAAAACAATGAGAATGATAAAGGATTTTAAAGTAAGACAATTGGGAATTAACAATGGCTACCACCTTTAGAAGGAGATCCCCCATATATGCTCTCCTGTGTATTGTTATCCTCAGAATAAATAATCACACTACAACTGCTTTAAGCTGCAAAGTCAGGAAAGCACTAAACACCACAAGCATTAAGTTGTACTGTACCTCATTAGCTATCATCACAGCCCATGTTTCTCCGGATCAGCTCATTATGCGGGGGGAGGGGGGGTTGGCTTTTCTGGTTTCCATGCCTATGTGCCAGAAGGGTCTGGCCCATGGCTCTCTCCCAATCATCCTATGCATGGAACCAATGACAGGAGGTCTGAGCTTCTTGTTGACTTCTTGTTCTCTTCCCCACAGTTCACAAATGGTGCTGACTCACAGGAGAGGGCTGGCATCTAGCTCTCCCCCAGTCAGGTAGGACATGGTGCTGACTCACAGGAGGTCTTCACACCTTCTCTTTCAAATGCAGTACCTGTCAAGTTTTTAAATGGCGCTCTACATCAGTGAAATCCTAATAATTCTAATAGAATGAGCTTCATTTGTATATGTAGAATTAAACTGAACAATCTGATTTCTACACAAATCCATTTTTATTAAGCTACACATCTACTTCCATGTCTCTGCATTAAGTTCTTTACCTAAATCTGTCCTCTTTTTAACTTCCAATTCTCTTTTGTCTAATCATACAATGTTCTATATAGCCTTAAAATCAATTTAGGAGACAGCCCTTTTGTACAAATTTATGATCTGCAAACTGTGCATTTCTATACCTCCCTTTAATTCACAAAGAAGAGCACATCTCCTCCAGAGGAGATTGCAAAATGAAGCTGAAAAAAATATTAAAACCTTCCATAAATTGAAAAAAAAAGATTTAAAATACCCTTTTGTAAAAATATAAATGATCCCTTTTTGTTGCTAGCTTCTAAAGGCTTCATTTTAAAAATATGTAGAAGGTCCTCATTATACTTCA
The DNA here is from genome assembly GCF_034190915.1 of Cavia porcellus. Classification (NCBI taxonomy): domain Eukaryota; kingdom Metazoa; phylum Chordata; class Mammalia; order Rodentia; family Caviidae; genus Cavia; species Cavia porcellus. Next base: position 104,057,824 of record NW_026947486.1, on the reverse strand, counting down.
AAAGTCAAGAGAGACAATTTTCCTTGCGAAACCTATGAATTTATGCACTTTCCCATAGACTTGGAAATTTCTGTTAACATAATTTTTCACTGAGATTTCATTACTGTATACTTACAGATCTCTTCCAGGTCTCATCCTGACCCCTAATCAGGGTTTTTAAAATTAACAATCCTTTTAACTACTTCATTTCTGATAAGTCATTGTGGGAATTAGTGTTAAAAGCAAACATAGTCAGGTCATCTAGAATTGAGACTCTGTTTTCCTCCTACAAATCCAAAGTCATATATATATATATATATATATATATATATATATATATATACATATTTAAAAAGTATATTTTAACAGGCTGCCATTTAATAATCTCTAATAAGTTATTAAAGAAAAGGTTATCTATAATTCAAATTACCAATAATGGCAAAAAATTTAGAAAAATTCAAAGTCAAATGTAAAAAAGTAAATGGTGCAAGTCCAGGATTGAAACTAGGACTTTATTTCGTACTTTTAAAAATGATTATGTAAGCATACATAGTTAAATCCTCATGAGTATTGATGATATATATGAATCTTTTATTAAATTTTTCCTTAAATTAATCTGACTGCTTTTTGTATACCTTCTATAGATAGATACAAACGAAAGCCCTAGACCCTGATCTCAAGGAAATGCCATTGAGAGGACAGATACATACTTAACACAGTACAGTGAGCAATATAATAAAGGGATGTCAAGCTGGCAGCATGGCGACACAGAGATGGAGCACAAGACTCTACCTTGGGAGTATGAGAGAGTTTAGCCAGAGAGAGTGAGATCTGATGAAACTCGATCATATTAAAGTTGAGCTAGAACCATACTTAGAGAAAGAAAGTGGAACAGGTTCACTCACAGATGCATTTTAATTCAATGATTCAATTTCAGATTCTTGAATTATCCTATCTGACCAAGAAAAAATAAAGAAGTGATTCATGACTCAGGGGAGATGTGTATGAACGAATAGTTTTATTGAATTCACTAAATAAGTTTGATAAATTCAAGTGATTCTATGTGGGGTATGAGAAAAGTCAGAAGTGTAAAAGAATGGTGAATTAGATAGGTCTCATCCTTAAGATGCTCAAGGAGAATGGAGAGCTACTTTGGTAATCTTGTAGTGGTCAGGGGCCAGTCAGAGACTGTTAAGGTTTGTATCTAGATGTTCCACCAAAGCCTCAAGCACTCATAGGTGGGGCTTTTGGAAGGTGGCTGCATTCATGGGTGCATGATGCTCCATTAGGATTTGTGATACTGAGATTAAGAATGTATGATATCTAAGTTGGTTTAGTACAGTTCTGGTGTGGATAAGGAAAGTCCCACCCTGGGTGTGGGTGGCATCAATCAATAGACTTGTAGCCTGTGTGAAATATAAAGGGACAGAATGAAACTAGGTTTGCTGCTTGCTGCATTCTCTCTGCAAGGCCATTGATTGTTTCTCCTCTGCCATGCTGCCCTGCCTTGGAACCAACCAGCTGTGGAATGAAACCTTTACAAACTTGAAGCCAAAATAAATGTTTCTTCCCTGAACTTGAGGGTGTCAGGTATGTTGTCTCAGCAGTGAAAAACTACTTAAAACAGAGAGAGAGAAAACATGCTAGCTCATTGAACAAAGGGAATTTACTATAAAAACAACAGCTAACTTAGCCTGAAATTGTTGCCTATGTGTTGAAAGAGGAAACCGAGAGTTATTGTATACTATGGAGTTAGTAACTGCAGGAGGGAGCAGCGATTACTCCTAAAGCTGGAGGGAAAAGGGCGTAGAATTACTGACAATAGAAGCATAGAAGGGAGCACCCCAAAGCAGAAACTAATACTTTGGAGGACTGAGCATGCTCCACTGGTGTCTCTGAGCTGGGATAAATGCCCTGTGGTATTGAGATATCTTAGGTACTTTTTTCATCATACAAACAAAACACCTGACACTCAAAACTCAAAGAAAGAAACATTTATTTTAGCATGTGTTTACAGTCCATGGTCAATTGACTCCAAGGCAGGACAGTAAAGCAGAGGGTATGGCAGAGGAGAAAAAGCTCATGACATGGCAGCAGGGAAACAGAGAAGCAGAGAGAAAAGGGAAGTGAGTGTGATAGGGAAAACCCTTCCAGGTCACACCCTCAGGGACCCAACTCCTTTGACTAGACTCCACCTCCCAACATTACATTTAGTTGTAAACTCATTAGTGGACCAGTCAGTTCTTTATAATCCAAACTCCTGCTCGAAGTCCCATCTAGCAGTACATTAGGCTTTAGGGGACATCCAGACATAAATCATAATGGGGTACTGTGAGGGAGGGGTACTGGCAGTACTGCTATCTTTGAGACTGAGGATTAGTGAGGCAGAGGGGAGATGAAATACAGCAAAGTTTGTTCTGCAACTATTGGAAAAACTGAAAAGTGGATTAAATTAGTATCACAAGAAGCTTCAACTGCTGCTGAGGTGAGGAAGAAAGAATAAACTGAGGCCATTCTCATAGAAATAGCAAGTAACCAAGCAAAAAGGCCCTTGGGAACAAATATAGATGAGTAAATCTTTTCTTTCTCATCCAACTTTATAATCTCTTTCTTGTGTCCCTTACAGGCTCAACAGGAAGTCAGCTTGCTGAACACAAAAATGCTTAGAAAATCCCAGAAGCAACTTTACAGAACAGAAAACAAGGATGGAGCCTAGAGTTTAGAAATATTATCTTAATAACAGGCACAACCACTTATAACGTAAAACATAACCAAGCAACATTCCAGAATTCTATGGGAGGGCAGAGCAAGGTGAGAGGAACTTCAAGTGGAGAGATTGGGAAGACAAGAAAACCTGGTTCCAGTGTGCTTTGTAAAATTGGGAAAACTTGCTTTAAATAGGAAAGGAGGAAGTGTAGAGAAGAAGCCAAATCAGGTGATGGGAATTCTTGAAAGGTAAATGACATTTACTTAGAGGACATTCTGAGATAGAACTCCTACCCACTTGCCAATACATAATCTCATTTAATCCTAATTTATGCCTTGTGATATGGCTAAATATCCTTATTAATAGGCTAGGCATCTAAAAGAGTTCTTTCTTATGTATTAGTAATTCATCAACTGTAAACTATAAATCACACATCTTGGATTGCAGCAGCAAACTCATGGTTATTGTCCCTGCTCTAATGTAATTTATACTCGAGAGTTAAACAGCTTTCTCAGAGTCGTACAGGAAGTATGTAGCCAAACCAGAACCAGAAATCAAATAAGTCACGTCCATTATACTGCACTGCCTCAAGAAGGAACAAATCACTTAGAAATTGGGAACCACTCTCTGAAACCCTTAGTCCCGTGAAAGACTTCAGCCAGTAAAGAGCAATGTAATGTACATAACCATTTCAGAAACTATTCTACTGTGCTTGAGTTAGACTACAGCATGTCTTGTCACTACATCCCGACAGACATAAGTTAGAACTGAAAAAGTACAAAGAAGAGCTACTATAAACGATGTGAGGGCCAACTACTATGTGAATTAAAAAGCTGAAAGCACATTGGACCAATTTGGTAGAATAGAGGAGGAAAATATATTCCTCTACTCTCTTAGAGGCTCTGAATGGGCCTAGAACTATAACTAACAAAGGCAGGTGACCAGGAGCAAAGCATACCATTTTATTTGATGTAAATTTTACAGGACATGGGCAACTTCATCTGGAAATAAATACCCAAAGAAATGGTTGAGCCTGAGCATTTTTATTGGAATGTTGTGGGGACACAAAGATTATGAGTTAAGGGCGGTCAACTGAGGGGAACTTAGCAATGTCAATTGTTTTGTTCAGATTCCCCTTGGTGTTCGTCCAGTCTCAGAGATAACTATATTATATTCCTTTCTTCCCAGTACAGGGATGGCAATCCTCAGCGACTTGCAGGTCCTATGATCTGTTTCAGGGGAAGACCGGGCCAGAAATTCTTTGTGCCTGCCATTTCTCAAAGTCCTTCAATCCCAAATATTCAATACACCAGGGCACTGAATTTTAGAGTAATACACTCTGGGTTACATTAGTAACACGAACAGTGTGAATGTTACAGATTTGTTTGCCAAAACTGAGTGTCAGAGAACTAGGAAAGTTGGCCAGGGATTTAGCTCAGTGGCATAAGTGCCTGCCTGGCATGCACAAGGTCATGAGTTCAATCTGTGGTACCAACAAAAAAGAAAGAAAAAGAGAAAAAGAACTAGGAAAGATACTTTAAATGTCAAAGCAAAAAAAAAAAAAAAGCCATGAATTTGAAACTGCAAATGTAAATCAGATGTAATGCTTTAAAAAATGTGTAGAAATATTCTAGAACTTGCTATCTCAAGAAACTTGTATGTACTGAAAACAAAAGCAGTTTCATACATAAATGAACATAAGTTCACAAAGATCTGGCTCCTTATTAAAGAAAAACAAGAGTGTTTGCAGACCTTTCATAACTTTGGAGGATATTATCATCAAAGATAACGATGATCTTGCAACTATCTCTCACAATTTCTTTCTAAAAAGTCCTAGATATTTAATCAAGCCCAGAGGATGTACTTCCAAGAAACCATGGAATTAGAGATTTGAAAAGTGATGTAGGGCCCATCTCAGTTCCTCTTTTCACACATATAAAATCTGGAGAGAAGGGACTTACTTACTCAGGCTCACATAACTAGCTAGAGTTACTTAGCCAGTTTACTACAGCTAGGGTAACTAAGTATTCTAATTTGCCTAGGATTGGGGTATTTCTTAGGAAGAAAGGTTCTCAATTCTAGATCTGGGAAACTCTTGGAGGAAACCCTGGATGGATCATTACCCTAAATATAGCACAAAAGAATTTGAAAATGAAAAAAATCATTTTGAGGTGTTTCTATTTGTGAATGTATTTTTAAGATTTTTTTTTTTTTGATTAGGTAATGTCGCATTCATTCTGCTCATAACTCTCCAGGGACAATGATCCATTACAAATAATTGAGAATGCAGAGCCCCTACAGATTTTACTGCTTATCTGAGAATGAAGACATGGCATACCAAGATCAAGACTCCTTCTTCTACTTCTCACTGAGACCTTTATTGGCAGAGCATATCATCATGATTGATCAAGGAACTTTCTTTTTCCTGGGAATGTTAAACTGCATGGAACTTCTGCCAGCCTTCTAGATATAGGCGGATGAAATGGTAGAAGAAATGAATCTGTCCTGAATGACTGGCTGGCTGTTTATATCTGCAATCATTTGTTTCACACCATTTGTATGCACAGTTAAACAGCTTCGTAGAAAGAGTCAATAAAACTAAACTCAGCCTAGTTGGAACGTGTATTACTAAACACCCCAACTTCTTATTTTAACTAAAGTATTACTTATTTGCATTGTTTTAGACTTGTCTTGAGTGAGTAGTTATCCCAGGCACCCATAGCTTCCCTTATTTAAAACACCAGCAATTTTATCATAATGTAAGATAAAAATAAAGTACTTTGGGGCTATAATTTTAAATGAAATAAAATATACACACAAACTTAATTATTACATGCTTTCTCTTATATTAGAAACCCAAAACATAAATTAAACAGCAAAATTTTTTTAAAAATAGATAATGGATCTGGGTGTAGTGGATATGCTGTAGAGCTTGGAAGGCTGAGGCAGGAGGGTCACTGGGAATTCAGGTCCAGCCTGGGTTACATAGTGAGTGCAAGACTAGCCTGAATTAAAGAGTGAGGCCATGGCTCAAAAAAATCAACAAAAGTTATAGGAAATAGGGAGATAGATCTTTTTCAAAATGGAGGACCACCAAAAGACACAGGGAAGGGAAAAGAAGGGGAGGAAAAAGTGGGAACGGGGATGAAAAAAAATAATGAAGATGTGTTATGTACATGTACCAACTCCTCACAAGGAATGTAATCATTATTTATTCCCAACAAGGAACATAATCAGTATACAAACATGTTCTGGCAGAAATAAAAATGTCAAAAAGGTTTAGCAATTTGTTAAAGATAAATGCTATAAGCAAATCTTCTAATATCTTGTAATATTAAAAGAGCTCTCAAGGGTTAAACTAGGTAGCCATTGCACTATGTTTTGGAGAGTGATTGCATAAACTGTTATAGTATGTTTCATCAAAGTTCAAGAACAACCTGAGATGCCAGTACTCATGCCTGAAAATCAATGCCAATACATCTGGTTTAGGGAATATTATGAAATTCACAGAACAGTTCCTAGCACATGTCTGGCATCTTGCTTTGGACACATTCAGACAAGTTAATTGAAGAAAATTATTTGTGAAACAAATAATCATTCCAAATACTATCAGCACTTCACCACTTGGAGACACCAATAATGCTATCCAGGACTTGTATTATCTCTTTCTTCGTTGCAGACACCCTTCTAGAGATTGATCCCAATGTTTTAGGCCATACATGATTACAATTAATCACATTTATCCTGAAAATGTCTTACATTAATTTTACTTTTCCAGATAGGAACCTAGATTTAGAAAGCCAATCAAATTGCTCTTCATTCATTCAAACATCATATCTTCATCAATTAACTGCTGCATATTAGCTCAGATTAGTTATTAGTATAATGGCTGCTGCTACAATAAGGCTATGAACAAGACACATCATTTAGCTTTGAATGATTTTTTTCAAGTCTGGCTTATCTATATGCATGTGACCAAATGTAAGAAGTAGTTTGAGCCAAATTTGGAATATTGTGTTGAACTGGTCTGAACAAGAAATCCTGAAATGGAACTTAAGCAATTTAGAGAACAGACATTTGGTCAAGTGAGTGTAGAGAGCTCAGCTGGAAGAAAGGCAAATAAAGAATCAACATTGGGACTCTCATCCCATTGAGTGATTTCAGCCAGGAAGACTGCTTTATATTCCTTTTACCTTGATAGTTGTTCCAGTTTTTCTACTCCATGTTTTATAAGAGGACCAACACGCCAAATGCCTGGGTGTATCTAATAAAGTTCCTCTTGATGCAGAATACAGGACAGAAAAATTATGTCCTGGATTTTATACAGCATAGCCCTGTTCACAAAACCCAGGCCCACCCCAGCCTTTAAACAATGGCCCTGCCTTGTTTCCATTTATCCAAGGTGTGATTCAGTGTGATGGTTTCACCAGTCACTCCTCAGCAGGTATTCATGTGTTTTGGATTTGGGGAGCACATATATTACCCAGCACTGTCCCTGTTGAACATCAAGCATCAGCCTCTCTTTGACAGACCATTTTTCTAATTGGTCAAGGTCACCTTAGAGTCTGCTCTTGCCTCGCAGGAATTTTTGGATTTTATTTCCCTTCACCCTCAGCCTCACTTCCCAATGTTGTATCTTCTGCAAATATAGCAAACGTTTTCTAATTTTGCTCATTCCAGACCTTGCAGGAAAAAAACTTTAAAAGCTTCAAGAGAAAACTACATGATCTTTGGGACATGCTGTTCCAGGTTTTGCCCTTGCAGTACGATTCATGTAACAGTACAGTCCAGGCCTGATATCCCTAGCTCATTAATGGAAATACCTTGCAGATCCACAAGGCTTTAGTGAAGTCCAGATGTGTTCTACATTGATTACTCCTCTTTTTATTCAAGACTGGCAACTCTGTCACAGAAGGAAATTAAATCGTTTTAACATGAGTTGCTCATCATAGATAGTGCCTTGGAATCTTTTCTTAGCAAACGACTTGCTTGTTTTTTTCTATTATTTTCATGTGTGTTAAAGTGAAAAGGACTCAGTATAAAAAATAATTTTCTTTTCAACTGTTAGAGCTATGTAGAGATGTGGCAGACTTCTTTTAAGAGGTGGCAATGATGCCATCACTAGAAGTAATCAAGCAGAGATTCCTGCATTGGCAGAGACACTGACTTGTGGACTTCTAAATTTACTTCCAATATTTAGTTTCTACAGATTCACGTTTTAAACTTTTCCATTAATACGTGTCATAACATTTCAGACTTCTTTTTAATTGTTTCTTTTCAAGGATATTTTCCAACTTCTCCAAAGAGCAAATTTTATCTATATTCTGTACTGCAACAGTTATACTCAACTTTTGGTTATTTATCTTTAGCTTTGGAGTACAGGAAAGAACAGGGAGTAACAGTTTTCCTTCTTTACTGAATTCTTCCAAACTGGGTAAATTTAAATTGACCGATGGATGTGGAGTATGATAAACTCACAAAGGCTGCGTGTATGACTGGAAAGGTCTCTGAGCTCCCACACTCTTCTTTCTTAGAAGGGTATTAACCCTTCCTAGCACTAAGAATTCCTGACTTTAATGAATGAGACCTACTCAAATGTACCAAAAACATGAAAGATGGGAATCATAACCTTAACAAAAGCCAATCAGAAGTTGTTATGGTTTAGATCTGAAATGCTGTCCAAGGTCATGTGTTTGGAAAAAGGACTGAATTCTGGGGGCTTTATAGCTGACTTGTTAGGTGAAGGGGCCTGGTCTGTGGACATGACCTTGAAGGGTGTATCTCCCTCCTCAGCTTCTCCCTGGTGTCTCTGCTTCCCGTCAGCTACGAGGTGAGCAGCTTTCCTCCACCCAGGCCCTTCCACCGCATCTTCTTGCCTTGGAGCTGGACAAAAATGGATTAAAAACATGATCCAAAAGAAATTTCTCCCCTTTTAAATTGTAAGTGTGAGATTTTTGTGTTTCACTGATGAGGAAAGTGACTAAGGCAAGCTAAATTTCCTCAAATTATATTCTCCTCATGCTAAGGAGCCCAAGATAAATTAGGGCTATACTTTCTTCCTTCCTCCTGACAGCATTAGAAGAAACATGACACTCTGTGATATCCTGATAGCTAAAAATCTCTGACTGCACTAATACAGAATGAGTTAGTAAGACATCCAACCTGCTGAAAACCTCACTTGTGAAGCAGCGCAATGGAATCATTCTTACTTTTCCCTTCTTCAGGCACTAAAATACATTTAGAACTGGTTCTTTGAAAATGAATGGAAATCAAGGGAAAACGTGAATTTGGGTTGCTGGTAGACTTTGTTCAATGCTTATGTCTCATAACAATAAAATTACTTGTCAAGGGACCCCAGTTTAAGAGACTGTGCTCTTGTCATACAAGCTGGAAAGAGCAAGAGTGTGTGTGCTCAGGCCACATATGTAAATACCTACTGATGCCTACATCAAAAAACATGCTCGATCTCTACCCAAATAACCTACCATGTAACATAATGTTTATGTAATTTGAATGCTGAGTAGTAATATGTAGGACACTGACACTAATTCTGGTATGTTTCCTTTTGGGTTGTGGCTTATATCTATAAATCTGCTATGTTCTCAATTAGATGCATGATGAGTTATTTAGGTAAAGCAATGATATGTTTTTCATGTTACTAACATAGCATGAAGGAAAGATGAAATATATCCCAAAGTATATTAAGTGATGCATTTAAATTATTGTAAGTGCCACACAGTCACTTATTCAACATTTAATGTGAAATTATTATACTTCAGATCCTGTGCAAAGTATCAGACCTAACAATTTTTTGGTCAACAACAAAGTCAAAACCTTGATGCAACTACCCTAGAATAAGCCATTCTTTCTATACACTGCCACCACAAAACCATTCTCCTGGACTGAAGGTGTAGCTCAGCAGTAGAGTACATGTGTACAATGCATGAGTCCCTGGGTTTAATCCCCAGCACTGAAAAAAAATCCTTCTGTCTGAGACTCATTTGGTTAGGATCTAAACTATCCTTCAAAAGCCAACTGATAAATTTTTAGGAAGTGACTGGATTGTGACAGTTCTAACTTTCGTCGGTGAGTAGATTAACTCACCGATGAGATCATACTTTGATGGAATTGTTGGAAGATGATGTAAAAAAGGAGGTGGGTTTACTTGAAAGGAGTGGATCATAAGGCACAGCTATGAGGACTACCTAGACTCTTCTTCCAGCATTTCTTCCCTTTATGTCTACTTCTTGGCTGTCACTATATGAGGAACTTTCTTCCATGATACTTGCCTGGCAACAGGCTAAAAGAAGCAAGCCAGCTAACCATGCACTGAACCCTCTGAAACTATGAGCTAAAATAAATCTTCTTCCTTTAAGTTGTTTGCATCAGATATTTTGTCACATGTGAAGAAAAGCTAACATAGATGCTAATCACAGATGGATAGTTGTGTCTCCAATAGCCTAAGCTAACATTTTTTAAAAGTTTATTTTAAAGTGGGGAAAACAAAATATAAGAAACAAAAGAAACAAATAAACAAAAATAACAAAGACTCCAAAACAATAATATATGCTTTCAAAACAAGGGCCCAAGCTAGTCTTAACATACCTTTCTCTTCATTGATCTCAAGACACTGCCCACCCTCACATGTCCCCTGGCCAAGGAAAACATCAATGACCATCCTTCAAAACTTGTGAAATTGTTTGTTTGAGCTCTGCTAATATAATTAATAGCCAGAACTTACTAAGTGTTTATTATTGAAGTGCTATTTAAGACATTCTATAGGTATTTGCATATTCAATCCTTATAACAATGCTATTAGTCCAACATATTATTCTCATTTCACTGATAGGTAACTGAAGCAGAAAAATGATTAACTAACAAGCTCCATGGTCACTAAATGCAGAGCTGAGATTTAATGCTGGGCATTCTGGCTGTAGATCATATGTGTTAATTTATAAATTGTTGGTAATTCTGCTATTTTATCTCCAGCTTCCATATTGATAGTAGTTTAATTTTAGACCTAAACTCTAATGTACATTAAAAACCAAAACATATGTAGGTCATACATAGCATTTGCCTCGTGTGCCCGAGGTCCCGGGTTCAATGCCTAGCATTGCAAAACAACAGTGACAGCAACTGCAATAAAGAACCACTTCAGTGGCTGCATAAAGTGACTGAATTAATCAAAAGATTGAATGTAAGAAATATTGTTTTGTTCTCCTCTATAAAAGTAGATTTATTGTTTTCAATTACATGAAGTAAAAAGAAACTGCCTAATATGTAGAAATTATTAGGAGATTGGCTTTAAGGAGAATATAAGAATGAGTCATGTCCATTTTCACTTGTATATATGTCTTTATTTATTGCATCCATAGGAAAATATTTCTCAGATAACATGGGCATCAAAAGATGGGCACAAGATGGCCTGCTGTGTGGCAAGAGAGCAGTTACTTTGAAGTAGCAAATCCTGCATTTTTCTGGGCCATGCATTACGGAGAAAAGGCAAGCCTCTTTTTTTTTTTTTTTTTTTTTTTTTTGGTCAAATTTACCCTGGAAGTCCCAGAATCAGCCAGGCAAAGAGCCAGCCACTTAGCTGACCAATCTAAAAAGGAGAACCATTCTGGTTCACAGGTTAAGATCTCCTTTTTTTCCCATAGCCTCTGTTAGAAAGAGTTTTGGCAACAAACACAGGTGGCTTCGATACCTTTTCTCACCATTTACTGGATCACTATGTGCTTTCGCATTTTTGAAATGAGAATAATGACAAGAAAAGCCTCACAGAGTTGATGTGAGGATTAGGTAAACTACTGTGGATAAAGCCTTCAAGGCAGTGTCTGGCATGTGCACAGTAAGTGGTGATGCCTAATGGCTGTCATTATGTTACTCTGATGGAATGATTAAATGTCCAAGCTCTGAAATCACACTGTCAGCCTGTCTGGGATAAAACCATGGATCTGCCACTTACTAGCTGGGATAGGCTTAATCTCACTGAGTGTCCATTTCCTTGCCTGAAAGTTAGGTTGGTAATAGTGACTGCAAAGACGAAAGAAGAAGTTGGGAATATAGCTCAGCGGCAGAAGACTTACCTGGCACGTACAAGGCCTTGGATTCAGTTCCTAGAGCCACCACCAAAAAAGAAAAAAAAAAGAAAAAAAGAAGAAAATATAGATGAATTTACTGATAGAATAGTAAAACAGAGGAGCCGGTTATAGTGTTTTGGATTTTTCCCCTATTTGTTTCTTCTCTACCCTTAACTTCAGCATAATTATCTGTGTCCTGCTATTCTTACCTCCACAATCCAAGTTCAGTAAAATGTCTTGGATGAATTTCTGAATTTTACTGTCTGAACTTTACAGGTCAATTTTGTCTAGGGCTGAAAGCATAGATTCATAGGCCACACTGCCTGAGTTTCCTGGTTCTGTTACTGCATGCTCATGAATCTACTTCTACTTCCTTTACAGGAAAATAGAGATACAAGCCAACACGTATCTTACAAGCTTGTTGCAAGATAAGATTTAAATGAGTCAATGCATGTGAAGTGTTTAATACAGCACTTAGTGCATAGTAATTGTCATTGCTTTAGAACAGGCTACGGCACTTGACTGTTAGAAAAATAAAAGAGTCATCATGAGTGGCCAATTCATAGACTGAATATCACAGTCCACATATGGGTATCTCTCTCCCAATGGTGTTCTTAGCTGAAGCAGGAACGAAGTAGATCCTACAGTATTGCAAGGGACGGTAGAGTTAAGGCCATAACAGCTGTTGAAAAGATTTGATTTTGTGTCAAAGGATTCAAATCTGAGTGCTGGTTCTGTTGCCTATTAGTTTTGTGACCTTGTGAAATTTATTTAGCTTCATGACTCTTAATTTATCCATTTGAAAAATGGGCACATCAACCCTCTGGAACAAGCCTTTTGTTAAGAAAAGGAATAGAAATTCCATGAAAACTGCTTGGAAAATCATTAAATACTATACAAGTTAAATGCTCCTTTGTCATCACAGTTGTCATTGTACATTTTTTTTTTTTGCAAATATGCATGTCCTCATCTCGTTGAATTGAAAAATCAGCTTGTACCTTGGGGCTTTGTAGGACCATCTGCTTAGGGCTGGAAGGTAAGGAATCTGGACCTGGTGTGGTCAGAATTGATTGAACCTACAAAGTCCCTGATTGAACTTGTTGCCAATGTCGTAATAATCACACTGGCACTTAAACTTTGGTGGTTGCAAATATAGGTGGGGTTACTAATCAACCAGGTGGCTACCCGCTGCCCAAAACATGGGTAATTAAGTACAAGGGCCATTTTGATCCAGAGGGTTTGCTATTTCATAGCCAATTACCCAGGCAGCTTCACCCCACTTTGAACTTTGTGGGAAGTAAGGGCAGCATATGCATCTGCAGCCTCAATAGCTTCCCTGTAGTTCCTGCCATCAACCCTATTCATCTCTTTCTAAAGAAGCAGCAGCATCCACCTGCCTTTCAGTATTTAACTCCTTCATTTAAAACGAAGCAGCAGGAAATTTGAACCAAGAGCTATTTTTATCTTTATAATAGCAAAAGCAATTTTAACACTATATCCATGCTGTAATCTGCATTTCTGCGATCTGCTATATTTTAAAATATCAAAATCAGCAATGACTGTGTTCTCAGACAGTGACATGGCTCCCTAATGCAATTTTTTCTCTAATTAGAGTGATGTTCAGTTAAGAGTAAGATATTTAATGTTCTTAGTGCCCAAAGCAAATAGAAATTTTACCAAAGATCACTTGCGGATCAGCTATCCCAAAGAAAATGCAGATTGATGTTATAAACATATTCAAAAAGAGATGATTATTAAAATCTACCAATTAGGCCTAAGATTAAAGCTTGCATATGCATTTACGCCTTCGATGGTATGATGACATATACTTTAGAAACCTCCCTCCCCAGCTCACCACCTGACAGGGTGATCAAGCAGGAAAGAGGGGCAAGAAAGGGAAGTAAAGGTGCAAATGACATTTTTCTGCTAATGCAGTGGGTAGACCCTAAATTCATTCTCTCTCTTTCTCTCTCTGTGTCTCTCTCTCACACACACACGCATGCACACACACACACACACACACACACCTATCACTCCTCATTTCATATAATATTTCCCTAAATTCTTCCTTTATACTTCAAGGCAAGAAAATATTACAGACAGGTAAATTAGGGGAAATATTGAGGACAGTCAGACAGGGCTGCATGCTTGAGGAAGTCAGTACAGGAGATGAGAACACATTACAACTGTGGCCAGAGGCATATCTGTTGGGGGACAAGCCTCAAGAGAAAGACAAAATGACCAGGCCTACATGCCTCCCTGACAGATAAACAAAATATTAACATTAACATCAGTCACCTCAGTGGGTTGCCAGAACCACTAGTTTGCCTCTCCCTAATAAGGTTCTTGTTCTTTCCTGTACACTTCCTATGTGACCTACTTTCCCATTGGATCCATATTAGTTAAATGGCTAAACTTCTAATTTTATTGGTTGATCACAGTTTTGTCCCACGTTGTACTCATCTTGTGATTTTGTACCCATTTCATGATTTTGTTCCCACCTTATGATTTAGTTCTATAAAACTTTCTCTGTAAAATGGATTCTGTAGCAACCAGCTTGAGGCTCCTCTTTTGTCTCAGGAACTATTCCTATTCCCTAATAAATTTTTCTACTCTTAAACTCCATTGTTCCTCAGAATTCACTCTTTAATTTTGGGGAACATGAATGTGGCATTTCAGACATCTATCAGGTTAGGAGTTTATTTCCCCTATATCTTTTGGAGTTCTCAAGGACATAATTGGAAGGAGTTAAGAGTTTCCTTTTATTTCATGGATTCTGAATTGTGACCCGTTTAGGTAATTGGAAGTTGTCATCTTTGTTTGCGAATTGCTTGTGCCTTAAATTTTTAGGCCTTGTCTTTTTAATGCACTTTTTGTTGTTTTTTGTTAGAATAATGATAAATTTAAGTTGAGAACATGGGAAAATTATGATGTTTCATTGATGGGCATTTTACTTTTACAGACAAGCTCTTATATTATTCTCTCTCTCTCTTTCCATATATATATATGCACAAACACACACACACACACACACACACACACACACACACACACTCCTATCACTCCTCATTTCATATAATATTTCCCTAAATTCTTCCTTTATACTTCAAGGCAAGAAAATATTACAGACAGGTAAATTAGGGGAAATATTGAGGACAGTCAGACAAGGCTGGATGAGAACATGGGAACATTATGATGTTAGACAACAGTGTTAGGAAAAAGTAATGTTAGAACATTCCCTAGTGGAATGTAATACTAATCAAAATGTGAATTTATGAAATGATATAAAAAGGATATTTTAAATAAAATCTAGTTTACATTTAAGAAATATACATGCCCATTAATCAGTCTTGGGACTCCAATTTCCAGTTAAAAATCAACAGGCCAGTAACTGTTCTTAAGAATTGGAGGACAGATTTTACTGGGATAACCTGGCCTGGTTCCCCTCTTCTGCACTCTAGAGGGGAATGTCAAGCTCACTCTTGCTCACTTTCCTTTTAGGTCTGATTTTCTAATGGTGACAAGGCAATCTCAGCTCTTGAGATTCTCTCATTCTTGCTTTTCCAGAGTGAGGGTGATGACTCATGGGCAAGTTGTCTCAACAACTCACTATGAGTATGAGAAGAAAATAATTCTTATTTTGACTTCATTTTTGCTCTTTGCTTGCCATTTTTTACATTTCTTTTATAGAGGCATGTTTTTGCTGAAGATTAGAGAAGAAGCAACAGTAAATGTTCTCAATATTTCCTTCCTATCCAACAACTAATAACTTTTAGTTCATAGAAAATGAGCACTTGCTAATGCCAAAAACAGGGGAAACTTTGCTGATATGTAAAATATGGTTGTTGAATGGTAGATACAGATTTTAACCTGTGAGTTCTGTAAGTTTGTTACTAAGGAAGATTTCCTAGGTGATTAAGTAGAAAGTACAAACATATTGTTTACTTCTTTGCCTTGGTACCAGGGCAGGATTTTTCCAAAGCATTGCTTGCCTCCATCTGTAAAGGGAATCTTTTACATACACTAGGAAGTACTCCAACCACTTTCAATTTACCCTTTGATTATTTACCCCTCACTCTCTTTCAAAGAATTGGAAAGTAGCTGTTCAGGTCTCTTGGTCATTGGTTTAATTTTGCTAGCAATGCTTCCTTCTTTAGACGTGACTGTTACTGCTGGAATCAATAATAGCTTATGGTTTCAGAAGCACATGCTGGAGTAAGAAATTTGAGTTTCTGGAGAAGGCAGGAATGTGAATTGGTAAGGGTGGCTAGTCCCATCTGATGTATCTTCTGGTCACTGCCCAAATAACAGCCACCTGCTCTGGAGCAGGTCACCTTAGGACACACCTTGAGAAGATATAGAAACCAAGTACCAATTAAAAGGATGTTTATTTTTTCTCTTGTGTTTCAAACTGGGAACTCAATGTCAAAATCTCTTACTCCTTTGGAATGTATTCTAAATACTGGAAATTGTTTGACCCTCATGTACTGAGAAAGAGTTAATATTTTTCTGCTTCCATACATGGCCTACCTACCTCCTAGGCAAAATGGAATGCAGAGGGAAGTGTTTTTATGATACTATTTCACAACTAGAATTGCACCGAAAGAGAGAGGGAAATTGGTCAGAACTACCTTATATTCAGACTTTCTTTTCATTACAAGATAATCATTATTCATTTTCAAAATATGAATGTAAGCTACAGGAATATCAGACACCTCTGGCTCTTAAAGTGCAATCATATACATATGCTTTACTGAGCCTGAGTTCCTCTTCCTTGCTGTTAAGACCCTATGGGTGAAGTTTCCAAGGCAACCTTAATCAAAGTTTTATCTATCATAAGTGAGACTGAAATTCCCTTCACTTACCCTCTGGACTCTAAGGGCAAGGCTTCTAAGCCAGCCATAACTGAAGTCTCTACTGGGCTATATGCATCCCTCTCTGGTTTTGTTCATGCCTTTCAAAGAGAGTATCCCTTATAGGAGATAAATGGAAAATCTAGCACTACACTTGCTCATGTGTTATTTTCTCTAAGTGATCTGATCAAACAAGATTTGGGACTTTTCATACGACCACCATAAGTACATTGATGTCTTTAGGGGGCTTACGCAGACCTATGAAGTGGACTGGAAAGATGCAATGCTATTCTTAAATCAAACATTATCCTCTAATGATAGACAAACAGTGTTACAGACTGCTATCATATTTGGAGGTAGATACAATATTGTTAATTTTAGAAGGCCAAAAGATGGGCAACCATGGTAATAGCCAGTTACTACTGGAACTCAAGCAATTCCTACACAAAATCCCTAACGGCCTACAAACCAAAGGGAAGACTGGAATAGACCATATTTTAGACATATATCCTGGAAGGTTTGTGAAGTACAAGAACCCCTCAATTGTTTTAAATTGCCAACCATTCATCAATAAAATGATTTTTAAAAACACTCTATCTTCTTAGATTGTTTACAAGAGGCATTGATGATGAAACATATAACCCTGTCTCCTGATTTCATAAAGGATAGATTATTCTTAAGACAAGTTTATTATACTGTCAGCCTCAGATACTAGGAAAAAATCATAAGCGATGGCTTTTGTAACAGATAGCTAGCTCACTTGATACTTTGAGAATTTCCTCCTCAGTATTTTATAATCAAGATCAGGAGGAGGCCAAGGGAATAAGACAAAGAGACCAAGAGAAAATGTCAGCCTTCATTGTGCCCTTAAAAAATAATAGACTCTAAGTAAATTTTAGTGGCTCTCGGTCATTGTCCCTTGCCCCTTCATGGCAGTTAGGGGTACTTCAACAAAAACTTAATGTCTAAACTTACCTGTTACCGCTGTGGAAAGCCAGGTCATCTAAATGGGGGCTGTGACTTAAAGAAAATTCACAAGAGGCAACCTGGGTTATGCCCTTTGCAAAAGTGACCATTGGAAGTTCAGACTGCCCCCTGAGACAAAGGTCCAGACATTTGACCCAATTTACCACCTGGTCTAGCAAGACTGAAGGGAACCAGGGCACTCTTTGCCTTCTCCCACTGGCCAGATTGTCATCTCCATGGAGCCCAAATAAACATGGCTATAGAAGAAAAAGAAACCAAGCCTATTGCTGGACACTGTCACATGTCTCTTGACCCTTCCTCTCAACCCTGACCTTCTTTCCAGTAATTATACTTCACTAAAAGGAATAACTGGAGAGGAGGTAACTCCTTATTTCTCACAACCCATAGGCTGTTACTGGCCTAACTTTATCTTCTCCCATTCCTTTTTAATTATACCTGAAAACTTCCCCTCCTGGGAAGACATATCTTATCTTGCTTAAATACTATAATATGTGTGCACCCAGGTCAGATACACTGACTCCCCCTTGTGGAGACAGAAATAAATCCTGAAGTATGGGCAACTAAAGGTAAAATAGAAAGAATAATGAAGGCTATTACTGGCTCTTACTGGTGGAAACATTTGTTGGTTGTATTGGTACGAGTTCTGCTGATTTATTATTTGATCCATGCATACTTGATATCTGTGTCCTTGTCTCTTCAAAATTTAAAGCTGTATACCCACTCAAGACAAAAACAATTGGCATCT
This sequence comes from Cavia porcellus, assembly GCF_034190915.1. Taxonomy (NCBI): domain Eukaryota; kingdom Metazoa; phylum Chordata; class Mammalia; order Rodentia; family Caviidae; genus Cavia; species Cavia porcellus. The sequence continues at coordinate 104,039,473 of NW_026947486.1, read as the reverse complement.
ATCAAGGGCCTTTAGATAGACTCTCTCAGAATGTCTCTGACTACTGATCACCACTATGACTCCCCTCAGTATGAAGTAGCCAGAAAAGTCATTGTTCCTTGCCTCTACATGGCAATTAAGGATACCTATTCAGAGGGGGAAGTTTTACATAGGGAGAAGGCAGGTAATAATATTGAGGGCATTCAGACAAGGCTGCATGCTTGAGGAAGTCAGTACAGGAGATGAGAACACGTTACAACTGTGGCCAGAGGCACATCTGTTGGGGGACAAGCCTCAAGAGAAAGACAAAATGATCAGGCCTACATGCCTCCCTGACAGATAAACAAAATATTAACATTAACATCAATCACCCGTGGGTGGCCAGAACCACTAGTTTGTCTCTCCCTAATAAGGTTCTTGTTCTTTCCTGTACACTTGCTATGTGACCTACTTCCCCATTGGATCAATATTACTTAAATGGCTAAACTTCTAATTTTATTGATTAATCACTGTTTTGCCCCACATTGCACTCATCTTGTGATTTTATACCTACATAATTGATTTTGCCCTCACCTTGTGATTTAGTTCTATAAAATTTTCTCTGTAAAATGGGTTGTGCAGCAGCACACCTGTGACCCACTGGAGACCCCTTTTTTCTTTCAAGACCTATTTATATTCCCTAATAAATTTTTCTACACTTAATCTCCATTGTCCCTCAGAAGTAAATCTTAGATTTTGGGGAACATGAACGTAGACTATTAGACATCTAGCAGGTTAGGAATCACATTTATTGCCCCTGTATCAAGAACACCTCCTCTGATTCCTTCTATCATTACTCTCCTCCTCTCTAAGCAATGTTCTCAGGATCTTTGAGGCTAGAAATGGCATTCCAGAGACCAAGTGCCTCAGGGAAAATAGGCAGACTCAAATCACCCTTAGCTTCAATCTGAGTTGCAGGTACCTCCTCCTTGACATCTTTTGGGTTACTCTCAACATTAGTGACAACCTAAGCACAAGGCCTTCCCCAAGTGAAGTGCACACATAGTTTTATACAAGGATCTTGTTAAAATGCAGCCTCTGACTCAACAGATCTGCACTGGGGGACATTCTGTATCTCTATTATAATCCCCATTTTATGAAATTTTTGCTGATCCAAGGACAATAGTTTTAAAAGTATAGAATTATATATCACATAATTCAACACTTAATCTTAGTCTCTCTTATATTTCCATCTAGCTTTTGAATGCTCTGAAACACTGATCTTATACTTCTGACACAGATGCTCAACATTATTTGCTATGTGACCTACTTCCCCATTGGATCAATATTACTGAGCACATAATATAGTTCATTAATGTTTCTGGATCAATATATTATTTTATAAGGCCTAGTACCACGCTCTAGGGGTGCATCTGTGCTACCTGCATGGAGAATACAAGCTCTGCTCAGTCCATTGACCCAGTGCAATCCATCTGGCGAAAACCTAGCAAACTCACAGGTCACAAAGGTATTGAGCTCAGCCCATCCCTGAGCCCCAGAGCCACCCATCATGGAGCAGCCAGCCTAGCCAATAGGTCTTGGAAAATTTGAGCTCCATCCATGAGAGCACAAGGTCCCAGCTCCATAGTTCAGGGGTGCCACCCGGCTAGGTATTCAGTGGGTCCCAGACAGTCTGAACTCCATGCAACCAGGAGTAATTCCTTGGCACCATATGTCAGGGCTATGCTCTAGCTAGCTGTGTACTCCAGAGGTTCTGAACTCCTCCCAGCCAGACTTGAGACCCCAGTGCCACCACATTCTGGTGGTGTACTATGCCTAGCCACCTGGGTCCTGAAGATTCTGAACTCCCAGCCAGACACAAAGCCCCAGTGCCAACACAATCCACAGGTACACTCTGCCTAGCTGCCTGGATCCTAGAGGTTATGGACTCCACCCAGGCATGCTCAACTTCCCAGCACCACACTCCAGTGGTGCATCCCTGCTAGATGCCTGGGTCCTGGAGGTTCTGAACTCCATCCATCCAGGTATTAGGACCTAGGGACACACTGTAGGAGTGTGTCCCTTTTAGCCACCTGGGTTGCAGAGGTCCTGAACTCCACTCAGTCAGGTTTTAGGTCCTGGCAACACACTCCAGAGGTGTGCCCCTGCTAGCTTTACTGAGCTCTGCACATCCCAGTGTCCCAGAGCAACCCAGTGCAATACATCAGGGGAATGCCCAGCCACCCTCACAGGCCACAAAGCGAAAGTCTCTGCGACAATAGTTTGGGGGTGCACTCTGGCTAGCCATGGGGATATTGGAGGATTGAAGATTTGCCCAGAACAGTGCTCCAGTGAAATACACTGGTGGGGTGCCTGCCTAGTTACATGGGTCCCAGAGGAAAATGAAAAAATGAAAGAGCAACATGTAATCTCAGTCCTCCAGCCCACAGAGGAAAAATCCAAGAAATACTGAAATAGAACACAGGAAATCATAGAACTAAACTTTCTGAAATGATCACAACTGAAGTAAAGAAACAAATCTATGAAGTTATAGAGGAAATAAGATCAGAAATAATCTCTCAGGAAAAAAGTGAAATGACAAACATTATGAAAGAAATGTGAATATCCAAAGAAGATCTACATAAAAAATAGAGGAACATAAGAAAATGATGGAAACCTTGAATGAACAATATAAGACAGAAATACAATGCATGAAACAGATTCAAAGGGATATTCAAGAAAATAAAAATTCAATTGAAAGTTGCAAAACCAACTGAAAGAAGCTGAAGATAGACTCGCAGACCTTGAATACAGTAGGGAATCTTACGGATCAAGAAAAGAGCTCTTAAAAATAACAAGGAACCAGGAAACAACAATATAACAGCTGCAAGATGATGCAAAGAAAAATAATATAATAATGAGAGGTGTCAATGAAAAAACAAGGGCCAACACAAATGACATATAAAGACTATTTACAGAAATAATAGCAGAAAATTTTCTAAACATGGGAAGAGAATCATATACAGACAAGTGATGCATACAGAATCCCAATTAATCATAACCAAAATAAGTCTTCACCCAGACATGCAATAATTAGGACATCAGAAATTCAGCACAAGAAGAAAATTCTAAAAGCTGCCAAAGAAAAGACACAGATCACCTAGGAAGGAAAGCCTTTCAGAATTATGGCAGACTTCTCAACACAAACCTTCAAGTCAAGAAGACCTTGAAGTTTTTCAGGTCTTGAAAGAAAAAAAAAATCAACCAGAACTATCTTTGAAAATTGATGGAGAAATAAGATACTACCAAGACAAACAAGAACTGAAGAAATTCATGACCACCAAACCAATACTACAAATAGTACTGAAAGACACTATAGCAAGAGACAAAGATAACTATAATCCCAACAATGATAATGGAAGGAAACCACTAAGCAAGGCAAACAAACAGGAAAAGTAGAAAACAAACATCAGAATGATAACATGACAGTGATAAGTCAGTATGTATCAGTTATATCTATGAATGTAAATGATCTCAACTCACCAATGAAATGAAACAGACTGGCAGAGTGGATTAAGAAACAAAACCCATCAACATGCTGTGAACAATTAATACATTTAATTAAGAAGGAAATTCATAGACTAAAAGTCAAAGGATAGAAAACAGTACTCCATGAACAGGAAACCAGAAAAAAGCAGAGATAGCTATTCTGTTTGCAGACAATGTGAATATCAAACCAAGAATGATCAAAAGATAAAAAAGGTCACTACATACTTGTTAGGGGAACAGGTGAAAAGGAGGAGATTACAATCATAAATATATGCACCAAATATGGGAGCACCCAGCTATATAAGACAAATCTTAACAGACATGAAAAATCAAATAAACAATAATGCAATTAAAACAGGGGAACTTATCCACCCATTGCCACAAAGAGACAGATCAACCAAACAAAAATTCAGCAAAGAAATAATAAAATTGAATCAAACATGTGAGCAAATGGACCTAGTAGATGTGTACCAAATGTTCCATCCAACATCAGAATACACATTCTTCTCAGCTGTACTTGTGTCATTCTCTAAAATAGATTGTATATTAGCCCATAGAGCATGCTTAAGTGAATACCATGGAACTGAAATAATTCCATACGTATTATCTGACCATAGTGCAATAAAGTTGGAAATTAACCCCCCCCACAAAATCTCATAAACACATGGAAACTAAGTAACACTCTCCTAAACAGCCAATGGGTGACAGAAGAAATTAAAAAAGAAATTATACAGTATCTACAATCAAACAAAAATGGAAATAAAAATTACTGGAACCTGTGGAACACAATGAGAGCACTCTTCAGAGGCAAATTTATAGCATTAAACTCCCACATGAGTAAAATGGAATGAACACAAATAAACAACCCAATGCTGCACCTCAAAAATCTAGAAAAATAAAAGCAAGTCAAGCCCAAAGCCAAAAGAGGGGAGGAAATTTTAAAGATTAGAACAGAAATTAATGTAATTGAAACTAAGAAAACAATACAAAGAATTAATAAATCAAAGAGTTGGTTCTTTGAAGGAATAAATAAAATTGATAAACCTCTAGCAAACCTTATCAAAAAGAAGAAAGAAAAAGCTCAAAATCGTACAATGAGAAATGAAAAGGTGAAATTACTACACACCTTGTTGAAATACAGAAGATTGTCAATACCTACTTTGAAAACTTCCACTCTCATAGGTTTGATAACACAGAAGAAATGGACAGATTTTTAGAAACATATGAATTACCAAAGCTAAGTCAAGATGTAAAACTTTTGAATAAAGCAATTTTACTTAATGAAATTGAAAGCGTAATTAGAACTTAACCAACAAAGAAAAGCACAGGCTCTGATGGGTTCACTGCAGAATTTACAAGAAATTCAGGGGACGATTTAATGCCAAAACTCCTCAAACTACTCTATGAAATTGAGTCTTCCTAACTTATTCCTGGAACAAATTTGAACTTAATACCAAAACCAGAGATAGGCCCCACCAAAAAAGAAAATTACAGGCCAATCTCTCTAATGAACATAGATGCAAAAATCCTCAACAAAATACTGGCAAATAGAATGCAACAAGTCATCAAGGAGATTATATACCATGATCAAGTGATATTCATCCCAGGATGCAGGGATGTTTCAACATATGCAAGTTAATAAACATAATATATCATATCAACAGAGTCAAGGACAAGAATCACATGGTTATCTCAATAGATGCAGAAAAAGTTCTTGACAAAATCCAACACTCATTCATGATAAAAATCCTACAGAAAATCAGAATAGATGGCCTCTACCTCAATCTGATAAAAGCCATATATGATAATCCAATAGCCAACATCTTCCTAAATGAACAAAAACTGAAAGCGTTCAACCTAAAATAAAGAACAAGACAACAATGCCCATTATCACCACTTCTATTTAATGTAGTTCTGGAAATAATAGCTAAAGCGATTAAATAAGAGAGAGCAAAATAAAATAAATAAGGATAGGAAGGGAAGAAATTAAGTTATCATTATTTGCAGATTATATGACTCTTTACATAGAAGACACCTGAAACTGCAATGAAAGACTTCTATATCTAATAACCAAATTCAGTAATGTAGCTGGATACAAGGTCAACACTCAAAAATCAATAGCATTCCTATACACAAACAACAACCCACCAAGAGAAATAAGGGAAACTACACCCTTCACTATAGCATCCAAAAAACAAAAGGCTTAGGAATCAATCTAACAAAGGAACAAAAAGTCTATGCAGTGAAAATTATATTATTCTGAAGAAGGAAATTGAAAAGGATTTCAGAAAATGGAAAGACATTACCTGTCCATGGAAAGGAACAACAAACATTGTGAAAATGGCCATTCTCCCAAAATTTTTATACAGATTTAATGTAATTCCAATCAAAATATGATTTGCATACCTCATAGACCTAGATAAATCATCCCTAAAATTCATCTGGAAACAGAAGAGACCTACAATAGCAAAGGCAATTCTGGGCAACAAAAGTCAGGCAGGAGGCATCACACTCCCTAACTTGAAATTATATGACAAAGCTACTTCAATAAAATCAGCATGGTTCTGAAATAAAAAACAGACCTGAAGTTCAATGTGATAAATAAGATATGGCCACAACTACAGACAGAGTCAGCGAACTCAACTTTGACAACGGGGCCAAACATATTCACTGGAAAAACTAGCTTTCCATATGCCAGAAAATGAAACTAGATCCATGTCTATTATACACCAAACTAAAGTAAAAATAAACCAAGATATAGTATTAAAACAGAAACACCAAATCTGCTGTAAGAAAAAATACACAGAAATTTTGACAACGTAGTAGGCAGAGTGCTCATCAACAAAAATTAAACTGCATGGGAAATACTTCCCAGAATCAACAACGAGGATTTTGTCCTATTAAAATTTTTTTGCATGTGTAAAGAAGTCGCCAACAGTGTGAAAAAACCTGATGAATTGCAAAAATATCTTAGCCAACTGTACCTCAGAAAAGGACTGCTATCTAGAACATAAAGTATTTTTTTAAAAATCAAGCCCCCAAAATTCAAGGACTCTGTCCAAAAATGGGCATCTGATATGAATACACACTTCTCAGATGAAGGAGTTCAAATGACAAATGAATATATGAAAAAATGTTCAACATCAATAGTCACTTGGGAAGTGCAAATTAAAACAACACTGAGATTCCATCTCAACCCAGAAAGAATGACTAAGATCAAGAAATCAACCAATAACAAATGCTGGAGAGGCTGTGGGAGAAAAGGAACTCTTCTCCACTGTTGGCGAGAGTGTAGGCTAGAGCAACCACTGTGGAAATCAGTGTGCAAGTTCCTCAAAAAGCTAGGATTGGGGCTGGGGATCTAGCTCAGTGGCATAAGCGCCTGCCTCACAAGCGCATGGCTGTGAGTTCAATCGCCTTTACAAAAAAAAAAAAAAAAAAAAAAAAAAAAAAAAAAAACCTAGGCTTGGAGATTCCATTTGACCCAATTATCCCACTTCTGAGCATTTTCCAAGAAGAATTGAAAACATCATACTACAGCGATGTATATATATACATATATACATTTATATAAATATATATACATTTATATAACAACAACAATATGTAATAGTCAAATGTTGGAAACAAAACAAGTGCTCATCAATCAAGGAATGGATAAATATATGTGGTATTTTATACAGTGAAATACTACTCAGCTATAAAGAAAGATTACATTAAGACTTTTATTTTTTTAGATCTTTTTTTATTATGGAGAAAAAGAAAAAAAACAGAAATAGGGTACAAGTTATACAGAATTTCAGAAAAAATAAACAATAGGAAATCACTAGTTAATGGATTACATATTGTTATCTTAGAAATAGTTGTTCAAGTTACAAAATTAAAGCATATAAAGTGGACTTTCAAACAGTGAGACTGGAAACAGTTCTGTTCAATGATCCAACAAAACTCAGTAATATGGTTATCTATCTTATACCCTTAAATATATATGCTGTTATATTCTTTAGAGCACTTTCTTTTGTACAATGACAATTACACATTTTGGGTTTTATTACTTCCACAGTTCTTATTACTTTTTTTGAAGAGAGTAAAACCAAATGTGACATAACAGAACAGAGTCAGTCAAATCAAAAGGATGGACATAATAGATAATGTAAAAACAAAATACAAGATGATCAACAATGGTTACCATACTGCCTCTTGCTTTCTTAAAAAGAATTGCCTATATCATCAGTTATAATAATATTGAACAAAATAGTAAAGAATAAAACCAAAACATTGGAGACATTACAGGACTTTAAAAGAAGATAATAGTCAACCAGAATGGGCGTCATAATGAATCTTTTTGTCTTTACAGTTGTTGCCTATAATTTAGAACTTAGTACTATCAAGCAAAGCAGAATAGAGGAAAATCAGTCAAAGCAAGATGGTGAGGGCTATACAGGGTTTCAAATCAAGTTAATAGGAAGTCAAAGTGGGTTACTATAATATATCCTGCTATTTTTTTTTATTTTTCCCTTAGTTAAAAAGAGAAATAAAAAGTAAATAATTAAAAAAAAGAGACTGAGATAAAAGAGGGCATAACAACAAAACAGCGCCGGTCAAAGCACAACCATTTAAGCAAAATAAGTAAATGGACACCACTTGAATTCATACTCATAAGTGAAATAAATCAAACTCACATATGTGAATACCATATTGTCTCCCTAGTGTAAGAAACTGAAAAAGTATATACAATCCAAAATCTACAATAAATACTGTTTAAGGGTATGAAACTGCTCAAAGAGGAAAAGTAATTGGGAAAGAGGAAAGGAAGAAGGAAGGAAGGGAATGGAAAAGACATAAATTTGTGTGTGTGTGTGTGTGTGTGTGTGTGTATATATATATATAAGCTAAAATGACTATACTAATTGTGTTAGCTATTGGAAAAGAACAGTTAATATTTCTTAGAACTAGATCAATTTTACATACCTATATCCATTATTCTAAGTAACCCTTTTTAAGGTAGTAATATGCAATATTACAAGCATTATCAAATTCCTATCATCTGCTTTTGTAAACCTATACAGTTATTGGGTTATTGTTGTTGCTTGTTTATGTCTTTTCATTTTGTTTTTCTTTTCTATGTCTTTTTTTCTTAAATAAATAACAAGCAAATAAAGAGTTAGACTTTTATTAAGGCAATTTAGGTTGTCAGCCTAAATTTGAAGGGAGAATTTTACATTTTAAAACTATATATTTTTCTGGACACATGTATGAAAATTTCCTCTTTTCTTATTATTTTGTTGAAATTTCTTTAACTCGTGTATTAACTTTTTTCTCCATCTTGCATTTAACAAAATGCAGTGAAAAGACCCCCCAATTTGCTAAATAAGAAACCTGAGTTCCCACGTGTGTTATTACCCAGGACATATTGGGTATGAACAATAGCCTCTCTAGGGTTTATCTCTCAGTTTGTAAAAGAGGAATGACAATAATCATCCCCTTTGTCAACCTTGTGCATGAACACACTTTATGGCCTAAAAGCACTATATCTGTGCAAAGGTTTGCTATCTGCTTCTATATTCTGTCATTTACCTATCGATATCTCTTTACTTTCTGTTATAGAATCTTGGGTTTGTGATAACCTTGATATTTACCCCTATATTATTTTAAAAGTTTCAGTTACATCATGAGCATTTCTAAACTTCTCCACCCTCTGTTTTCTGTTTTAAAGGGAAAAATAAAACAGAGAAGATAAGCCTAATCATTCATCATGTTACAGGTAGACTTGTGAAGAAACTCATTCTTATTTTGGTTTTATTTCTGGTACGGAAAACACATGAAAACATCTCTGAAAAAAAGAGCACACTGGATTCCGTATATTGTGTTAAATTGTTAAATATCATTTGAAATCCAAATGTGAGAGAATGATAGCTTCACATTGAAATACGAAAAATAGCATTTTCATAGAAATAGAATGCAACCAGAGTAGCTGTGATTTTAAGGCAACTTTTTTTTTTTTTAACACACAAGGTTACCATTCATTATTAAATATTTTTTCAATATAACCAAAAGTTACCACAAAAAGAGTTTTGGTAAATTTATGAATTTTCAGGGCTGGGTATGTAGCTCAGTGGCATAAGCACCTGGTACCAAAAAAAAAATGAATTTTCTAATGGGATTCTGGTCAGGACTTAAATTGTATCAATAGTCAATGATCAGCCTAATTCACATTCTGTACTACGTTCATTGTTTAAGAAAAATCAGCTTGCAGCAGCTCATAAGAGCTTATATGCCATGATTATCCTTTTCTCTGTGCCAAAATTGTTATGGCTTTTTCATTAGGTACAATTTTATTCTGAAATAAAAATTGCATTGCAATTTTGCACAACGGCAACATTTTCTTAGTCCCTTTAAGTCACTGGCAGGTGATTTATCTTTGATCATGAGAGAAAAACTTGCAAATATCAGTACAGGTGAAATCATGTTTCTTTTTTTATTTTGCTATTTCATTTTAGATCTGAATATCATAGAAGAATATCTCATGAAGAATAAGGTCTCCCAGTTTAGATTTTGAATAGAATTCATAGCTGACTATGTTAAGACAGTTCTGTGAGTGCAGAATCTGAGTCTGCCTTCAGTGGTGAAGAGGAATAGTAACAAAGGTAGCATAGATTGCAGACAACCTAATTTTCAGCAATGAAAGTCCATCTAAGTTATGATCCTTTAGAGAGATTGAATCCATTCTCTTATTTTCTAGCAGCCCTCCAAGGCATTTCTAGCTGAGACTGTTGAATAGTGACAGAGCTTCTTTGCTTGACTACACTCTAGTTAATCTTCTCTGAACTGTTTTGTTAACTAGGCCCTGTTTCATGGGTTCCATGTTTATCTTCAGATTGTTCAGTTTTAGCAAGAATCTTGCTGGGTCAGGTTCACTTAAAGCCCAGAACCTTGATGTAGAATTAAGGTCTTCATCTCTCAACCTCAGTATCTGGTCACTCTGGACTGCCTTCAGCAAAAATCCTGTTAGGGAAGTTTAGCAAAGGATTTCCATATTTTTTGGTAATTTTCCTGCTACTGACACACCACTACTGCCACCACCAACCAGCTCTTTGACTAGAAATTTCTATGTGTTCTTGTACGTGGAACTGAGTATGATCTCTCTTCCTTTCTGTTAAACCTTATCATAACTAGATTCCTTCCTCTCAACCTGTACCAAATTCAAAACCAAATGAATTGAAGACTTACACTGAACTTTCTATAGGAAAATAGATGTACCTTAAAAGTATAATATGTGAAATAAACCAGGCACACAAGCTTAAATACCAGTGCCTTCTTGCATATGAAAAATCCAATGTATAAATAAAGAGAAAAATAAAAGATAGATAAAAAGCAAAAATGGAGATTAATATACTGCCCATGAAAAGGGGATCAGGAGAAGAAGGAAGAGGAGAAGGGGATAAAGGAATGGGAACGTTAAAAAAGAGTTAATATGTGTCATGTACATGTACCAAATACCTATAATAAGAGCAGTCATTTTGCATTGCAAGCATGTACTGATAAAGAATTTTTAGAAGACCTGCATATAAAACCAGAAATTTTGAAAGTGCTGAAAGATAACACAGCAGGAACGCTTGAAGGAAAGATTTTCTGAATAGGATTCCAATAACACAGGAAATATTATTTTCAAGAACTAACAAATGAGACTATAATAAATTAAAAACCTATACAGCAAAGGAAACAACAGAGTGAAGAGACAATCCAATGAATGATAGAAAAAAAATTTAGCTACTCTTCTGATAATTTTAGAATATATAAAGAATTTGAAAATTATTTCCCAAAAACCAAATGACCCAAGCAAAATTGAACAAATGAACTAAATGGACTTTCCAAAAGAAATAGAAATTGTCAGTTAGTATATGAAAAACTATTTAACATTCCTAGCCACTATTTTAATGCAAATCAAAACAGCTTTGAGATTTAATCTTATCCAGTCAGAACAAATATTATGAAGAACATAGAAAAGTAGCAAATGTTGGTAAGAATTCAAAGGGGAAAAGAATCCCTTCTACATTGTTAATGGCACTGTAAACTACCATAAGCACTATGGCAAATAAGTATGGAGATTCCTCAAAAATTAAAACTAGAAATTCCATTTAGTCCAGCTGTATCTTTCCTGAGTATATTCTCAGAAGAGTTAAAGACATCATATGAAAGTGATACATGGATATCCATGTCTACAGCAGTGGAATTCACAACAGCTTACCTGTTGAAACAGCCTAGATACCTGTCAACAGATGAATAGATGAAGCAAATGTAGCATATATGCATGATGGGATATAATCCAGCTGTGAAGAATGAAGCTACATCATTCTGCAGGAAAATGGTGAAACTGGTGACCATCATCCTAAGCAAAGTAAATCAGACTCAGAAATTTAAACATTGCATGGTTTCTTTTACATTAGAAACCAAATTAATACACAGAGCTAAAAGGCAACTGGAAATATGACTTTTGGAAAGGGAGAAAGGATTAGGGAGAGAGAAGAGAAAAAGGACAAGGGTAATGAAATTGAAAATTATTAAGATATGTTAAATATATGCATCAGTTCCCCAAACAAATCTTAACATTCTATATTACTGACATGTTATAGTAATAAAAATTGCCATGCTGCCTCTTAAATAAAGTCTTCCTTATCATCTTTAATATGTGTTAAGAATAAGTTTTTCTTTGTCATCAGAATATTCACATATCTACAACTTCATTGCAGACTGTTGCCTGGGGGAGGGATAAGATTGGGGTTGGGTAGAGATAATTGCTTGTTAAGATCTAGCCTCAGAAGTCACAGGGTTTTGCCCATTGTATTTTGTAGGCTGAGGCAATTGTAAAGGCTCACTTAGATTCCACAGAGGGTGCAGAGACTCCATTTCTCAGTGTAATGAAAGTATGTGAGATGGGCTAGATATTGATGTTGCCCTTTTCAGAAAACATAAGCTGCCATTGTTGTGAAAGGGAGATCTAGGCTGAATACATCCGCATTCATAGTCTATGATCTGTGATCTTACAGATCTGCTAATTTCTTTTCTTTTCTTTTTTTTTTTTTTTTTTTTTTTTTTTTTTTTTTTTTTGGTAGCGGGTATTGAACTCATGACCTTGTGTTTGCCAAGCAGGCCCTTACACCGCTGAGCTAAATCCCTGGCCAAATCGCTAATTTCACATATTTGGAATAACTAAACCCAGCACCCTGGTAGGTGACTTTTACTGAAGAAATATGTAACTTTAATTGGACAAACACTAGTAGGTGCCAATGAAATTAATCTCCAGATCCTAATACTCATCAATTCTGTCTTTGCCTTCCTTATATGATGTCAACTAGCACCTCTGCTGGTTCAGATGGCTTATTGGGTGGTTTCCCAGACTCTTATTTCTGAGGAATCTGACCCCTGTCCAATATGCATTTATCAAGCTGTACTGATATTTTGTTCATTCATCAATAATCAGGCAGGGAGGCATCGAAGGAAGCTCTAATGTGTTACTAGGGATGAACACGTTCTTATCCATCAGTGTTGTTTAAAAGAAGCCTGGTAGACACCTGATAATCAGGATCAATTACCAAACTCGTGCAGTGATTCTTTTTATTGTCTTTTGGTCTATGGCACATGAAATGGAATGGGTCTGAACAACAGCTATAGTTAAAATTTAATGGAACATTTATCCTGTCTTTTGATAGAAATATATTCCATTGGGGGATCAGAATTTCTAGATATATAAACATTAAAATTATGGAAACAAAATACACAAATACCCAAACAAGCTACTGAGCCACACCTATAATGCTAGCCTCAGGAGGCTGAGGCAGGAGTATCTTCAAGGCCAGCCTGATCTACATACTGAGTCCAGGACAGCCTGGGCTACATACTGAGTTCACTACACCTGAATTACATAGTAAGACGCTGTCTCAAAAAAAAAAAAAAAAGCATGAGCTACTCAGAGTGATAAATGGGATATTCACAATACCAGCATTAACCAGATCCATAATTTCTAGCTACTGCAGAAACAGCACTATTTAATGGTCCTTGGTTTGGTGGTATGTACTGCATGCAGGAAGATGGCACCTTACATTTGCAACCTATAGTCTCTGAGGTGGTACTTCACCCTACCTTCAACAGGCCTTTCTATTGCTAGATCAGTCCAGTATCTTCTGGTTGATCTGATAGGTGATATGAATAAACCCATTATAATATAATTATTGGCAAAGTTTCTTTATCATTGGTTCAAATCATGTTACGAGACATTTCATGTTTGTTGAATAGGAAAGTTAGAACCTTATCTGAACTATAGGCTTATCCCATTCTATATAAATTCTAACGTTGAAATGGTCCAATTTCATTATGGCTGATATCTAGATATCCCTTCAAAGCTTCATGAAATCATAGGTGAGGCTTTTCGGGGGTGGCTGGATGTAAAATGTATGCTGCTGGCATCAAGGATGTGATGCTAGGATTGATTCACTGGTGCTAGTATTAAAGGTATGAGTGCTACCCATCCCAAGGATAGCCTGGAGAAAATATAAGGGCATTGCTGGGCTTGTTGCTGGTTACTTGTTTGTCATTTGTTTCTTGCTTTCTGCCTTCTACCTGCCCTGCTTTACCATGGACTGTTTCTCCTCTGTAATGTCCCTCTGCCAGGTTCCCCTGCCTTGGACTCAGCTGACTAGGGACTGAAACATCTACAAACCTTAAGCCAAATAAACCTTTTCTTCTTTAACTTTGGGTGTCAGATATTTTGTCTCAGCAATGAAAAAAGTAACTAAGACAAATATGCTCAACTTGCAAGCAGATGTCTGACCTTTTCAAACAATGATGACTTATTAGGGATTATTATGTTCAAATCTAGAGTGACTCTCTAGAGTTCAGAAGAGGAGCTTTTGAAAGGGAATTGGATCATAGGGACACTATAATGATCAGTGGATTCACCCACTGATGAATTTGCTAGTTTAATATACTGTTAGGAGATGAACCTAATTGTAGATGGACTACTGGGAGCATAATCCGGAAGGGTGCATTTTCTTCCCTGGCTTCTCCGTTCATTCTTCGCTTGTGAGCAGATCTCCTCTGACAGACACATGCAACAATGCCCTTCCTGCCCTTGGATCCAGTCAACAATAAACTGAATCCTCTGAAAATGTGTGCCAAAATCTCTACTTTGAATTATGGATGTCAGCTATTTTGTCCCAGCAATGAAAAGTGACTATGATGGGAACACGGCACTCATCTCCTTTGAGTAGGTCGGTTCCGTAGTTGCAGCAGTAAAATCAGAGCTGATGAGTTGGAACCCATATTGTAGGTCTTATAAATGGTTTCTCATTCTTGCTACCATGGTTGTATCACAAATGACTGTATCATGCCGGTATTGGGGGGCTTTCTGACAGATGATACCTAACATCAATGGGATGAGTCATTCTGTCTGCTTGGTTGCTTGCTGTCTCTGGTGGGAAGAATGCTCCATAGTAGGTGTTCATATTCAATGGAAACAGCTTCTCACTTTGTGCTTTTTGGGCTCAGAAAATGGTTATTTCAAAAATAAGAGGCTTTGGCAAGTGACTACTTTGAACTAAGAGTGGATGGAAGGTCTCGGGAGCAAATTATCTATGACTTACTCTTGCCCTCCTGTTTCCTCTTTCTCTCCTTTTCTTTCTCACAAAGTGAGTCATAAAAATCAGAATTTTGCTTTTCCAAGGCAAGTCATATAAACTAGAGCCACACTCTCCCAAAGGCAGTCATAAAACCTAGAAAAGTCATTGTTCTCTTCTCTTTTCATTTGAAGACTCTCATTCCAGAAGAATATTGTCCTATGCCTAGGAGGAAGAAATGCTCCTCCTAGGAAGACAGAGAAGCCAAGAAGAATCTGAAGAGAAAAAATTTCCTGGGTTCCCCTCCTCAGTGTATTAGTATGAAATCATATTATTTTTCCAGTCATATTTCTTTATGGTTGTCTATTCTTGATCACACCTAAACATAAAATGTTTTCTCCCAAATCTCTAGGTCTTCACCTCTAAAGATTCCTATGCTACATGAAGCTCTGAGTAAATAAATTTGCTATGCTTTTCTCTTGCTAATTTGTCTTTTGTTATAGAACTGTCATCTGTGACCTTTACAATGGGTGTCACATCTTGCCTCTCATACAGGGTCCACCCTTAAAGGTATACTCAGTTTGGGTGTAGGAAGGTACAATATCGAGTTTATAGTGACTCCTTGCCTTAGGCTACTTGTTCCTACATAAGATACATGAACAGATGCAGTTCTACCCACTGGGAAAGCTTCCTCTTCACATTGCCTTTCAGGGCCACCTTTGCAGATGGCTTTAATGCAGAAAGCAGCAGCAGCAGCAGCAGCAACAGTACATATTCAGTTTGTAACTACATAATGAGTCAATTCAGCCTTCATCTTCCCTGACCCACCTATTGGTTTCTCATAAGGAGCCCTCCCCACAATGGGGTGGCCACAGCTGTTACTGAGTGAAGTTAACAGTGCAGCACTGGTAGGTGGCATCAGGCGTGGCCATTTGCTTATGCATCTTATTTAGCCCTATGTATTCCAAATGCAGAATGCACTATGCACAGACTAAGACGGATTTTCAGCCTCAACAATCTTATATCATATTGGATTTGACAGAGAGGCAGCTGTCTGATTAATCACTTTATGACCTATGGCCTGGTACTTCAATTTTACCAACAAGTAGCACACAAGAGGCCATTTCTCAAAATAAAGTGTGGGTCTCCACTACAGGCGCATGTTTTTCCTATTGAGCCATGCTACAGACTACGACTACATAGACCTAGCACCACTGGATCTGTTGGGTTGTTTGGTAACCAGGCCAAAGTTGGATTCCCCAAGAATGAATACAAACCTCAGAGACCCACTTGGCACTCCACCTCTTCCTTTGCGGTAAGAGAAGTAAGATGTAGTAATTTGTTTTCACTGCGTAGCCCAGAACAGTAAACTACTACAAATTTTACAAATGCAGCAGACACCTAGCTATCTTCCACATGCAAGACTGCAAGTAATTGCCTTCCCAAAGCATGCAGTGCAGTTTCCAATTCTTGTTCATTCTTAACAAAATGTCATTGATAAATTGGATGGATGTGATGCTCTGTAGGACACCTCAAATGGTCTAGAGTTTTGCAAACCATATTTTAAATTTGACCCTGAGCAAGATCATAAATTCGTATGATCACCTATTTCACATCTATACAAACTGCTTTTGATACTTCTTTCTGACAGAAACAGAAGCCAGCATATTCATTGCCATCAATGGACCACATACCATGTACCTGAAGCTATGCTAATATGCCTCGGTAAATTGTCATCATATCTAGATCAGCAGCTGTGACTGGGGCTGGTATTTGATTATCATAGATTATTGTAATCTTCATATACACAATTTACTTTTGGGAGTCATACTAGTAAATGGATGAAGATGAGATGAAGGCAATAACTCTTGCATCACTCAGAATTTTAAGGGTAGAAACACTATCTGCCATTCCTTAAAATGCAGTGTTGCCCTTTAACTTACTGTCTTCACTGAGGACGAAGGAGACAGGATATGATTCAGATTGCTCTTGCTCTTCCCACTAAGACATCTCATACTTTGCAAGACAACAATCGAAAGTTGAGACTCCTCCAACTACCAAGAATATCCATTCTAATTATACAATATTGGGCTGGGGAACCACCCACAATGTGAATCCATGGATATGCTGGATGTAATGTGGGCTAAATCTGGGCCAGAGTC
This sequence comes from Cavia porcellus, assembly GCF_034190915.1. Classification (NCBI taxonomy): domain Eukaryota; kingdom Metazoa; phylum Chordata; class Mammalia; order Rodentia; family Caviidae; genus Cavia; species Cavia porcellus. The sequence goes on along the minus strand of NW_026947486.1, from coordinate 104,022,192 downwards.
CCATTACCTGGGCTAATCTAAGAGCAGAGCTATGATAACGCTTCCAGCATTCAGGTAACAGTTTCAATTAATCCTAACAGGCCTCAAAGTGTTTAGATATTTCCTATTTTTCAGTGTATTATTACTCAGTTCAATGACCTTAAATTTCTTCAGGGAAGAACTAAAGGAAACATTAAAGACTTTTCTGCTTGCTTTGGTGCCAAATCAGAGAATAGATTTAGATAGAGACAATACTTTTCATTGAGGAGACAGTTGTTTCTAATTATTTATCTTCTATAACATTTTGGTTGTGTCCATTAAGGCAAAACTCTTTTTGGATTCCAATTTATCCTACTCCTAGAATACCACGTCTTATTAACCATCTCTACAGCTCAGTTCTCTGTGGATCGGGATCTCTTGGTTACCACTCTGACCTTGCTATTTATTATAGTAATTGCACCTATTTTGCTCCTCATAGTGAGTCACTGATATCTCCCTTGTACTATTTCCAGATCCTGTTGCCACCTTTGCCGTCAAGTAGCCAGTTTGTTACAGCATTTCTTGCTGTCTTCCTGCTCTGCATATAACAGCTGCTAAGCTTCTCCATAATGGTGGCCAAACGTACCTACCAGCACATTTGGTAGACAGGATGTCTTTTGCACTTTCCTGCAGAAAATGTTTGGCTGGACTGGTTTCCAGCAATGTGGTATAAACCTGTTTACTGATGTGACCAATTCTGGTGACTTGTGATTCCTTCTACCATCCTTCATGTAATTTCTGGCATTTTGACTTCATTTTGTATAGATGATCACTTTTCCCAAGCTTACTAGCAGTATATTGACACTATTGCCCAGAGTTTTTGATAGAGTGAGTCTTATATCATGAAACAGTAATATCTTATACACTAAATCTTTATTTATCTACTTTATGTTTTGTTCCTCTTGATTTATCATGCTCACAATTCAGTTTCATATCCACTGCTCTGGCACCTGTTAATGAATACTGACTATATCTAGCAATTCCTTTGATACATTGCCCTTTTCCTCTCTTAGGAGGCCTAACATTTCCCCAAACAAGTCATGTTGCATCTTGGTTTCAGTTAGGGTCTAATGGCCAGGAAGGGAACTGGGAATTAATTCTGAGATAAAATGCATTTTCATGCAAAGTAGAAATACTGATAAGATCTTCTAGCCAGAGTTGAACACTACACTTTTTTTTATGTTCTTATCCCATGCCTCAGATTTCACTCTTTCCAAATCAGTGCCCTGACCTCAGCTTAGCTGAGTCACTAGAGTTGACAATCCAACTTTGTTTGTAGTGCTGAGTCATCATTAAAGCCTGGGCCTGATCATCTGCTTTTGGTGCCTTCTGGCTAAAAGAGATGAGAGGTTTTTATATGCTGGTAAGGCTGTTTGGTAGCCATATTCCACTTTAAATCAGTTCCCAGACCTCTTTGATCTTTCATAGTCTTTGTACAAGGAATCAACAAGATCCAGCCAAAGTCATATAATTCCTTCATGCTTATAATTACTACTCATTCAAATGTTCAAACATGCAAAACCTACCCTTCCTGGGATGCTTTCTGACACTGGTAACTCATTCCATTTGACCACTAAGAGTCTAAGCAACTTCACTGCTGTGGAATTTCGGAAGCTGTTGCTTACCACCAGAGAAATGGTTCTCATTGTAAGCTAGGTCGTAGGTGATTCAACTCTAAAAATTTCCTCTTTGAAATTGTTTCCCTGTAGGCCCATTCCTATTACTGTCATAAGAAATATTCTTTGGGAAATATATTCTGAAATGATATCAGTATTTGAGAGATTTTGAGGAGTCTTCTCAAAAATAAAACTTCTAAGTGAAAAAAACTTCTAAGAATAGGATATAGGGAAGTTGGAATTGCCATGTAGTTATAACAGAAGCCAATCCTATGGCAGGGTTGAAATTTACATGGCCCTGATGGTTATTTTAACATTATAAATATAGGTAGATAGATAGACAGACATTAATTAGTCATTAAATATAGACTTCTCTCCAGAGGGGAAGTCTCATTCTGGATGAGACCGCTCATTTCAGATGAGGCCTTACTCTGGAGTGGGACCCAAATATAAGCCATTAGCCTTTAAAACTCCTAGCAATAGAGAGGATGAGTGCTTTGGCACTGAGTGGGGAATTTGGCTGGCACAAGATGGTAGCCACTACAATATCAGTCCTCTCTGGATTGCCATGATAGTGATAAAAGAATAATAAATATGATGTAACTGATACATTATTCTCCCATTATTTTCACATCAGGTATCTATTTAAAATACGGCAGGCATGGAGAAGTGAATTCGGCCTCAGGTGAGGGAGGAAAAATGTTGGGAGTGAGTTACTGTCCTCCTTAGGAGTTTATCATTCCTGAAGGACTATTTAGTTGATGGTGGGTGGAACACTAACAGGTTTCAGCATGTAGTAGCAGTGAAATTAACACTTTTTTTATCAATGGTGAACCTCAATTGAAGTTTGACTTGACGCTATTCCCTATATATTTTAATGAGACAGGAAATTTGCCTCTTAAAATGGAAGCCTGCTATGGTTTGGATATGATTGGCTCTTTAAAGTTGCATGTGCTGGAAGCTTGATCCCCAGTGGGACAGTGTGGTCATGGTAGAAATTTTGAAAGGTAGGGCTATTAGAAGGTGAGTGAATAAATCAATGCTGCCAGTGGAATGTGTTAAAACTAATGTGAGTGGATTAATTCTCACGAGAGCAGATTAATTACAAAGCAAGGCCACTATTACATTTGGCTTCATCGCATGTGACTGGTTCCCCTTTTGCTACTCTGATATGTCATGGAATAACTCGGAAGCACTTGCCAAGACTCTGGTGCTATATTCTTTAGACCTTCAAGCCACCAAACTCTTGAGCCAAATAAACCTTTGCTTTTTATATATTAGCCAGTATCAGATATTTTGTTATAGCAGCACAAAATGGACTAAGACAATTATCATTTAGATAATTTTAACCGAGTTTCCTTTTTGCATCAATCCTATATATAATGGTGCTTTCCACGTAGCATTGACTCATTCATTCACTCATTCGACAGTGCCAATAGCATACCCTCTACCTGTCAGGATCCAGATGCTAGGGATACAGCAATTAGCAAGGTTGATTCAGTCTCTATCTGTAGGAAATGCACGTTCTAGGAGAGGGTTGAGGAGACAATGAATAAGAGTAAAGGAGAAAATTTCAGTAATTGTAGGGTTATAATGCTAATAAAATCATAATGAGATTGACAAGTACTTGGTTATATGCAGAGTAAGGAGGAAAGTTACTGTAAATAAGGTAGCCAGCTAGGGTTTTTTGATGAGTTTCTTGAGCCCAGGCTTACATGATAAGAAGGACCCGGTCACAGAGCAGTTTTTGAGGCAGAAGTTTCACTGTTGTAAAAGGAGGACACAAGCTATCAGAAGGCCTACAGGAGGTGGGTTGGGGACAGAAACAACAAAAGGAACAGCTAAAAGACACTGAGCCAAGACTGAGCTTGCCGTGATTGAGAATCAGAAAGAACAGCAGGCCCACAGCTTAGTGAACAGAGAGGAAATCAGATAAGAAAAGAATGCAGATTACACAGGGCCCTGGAGGCCACAGTAAGTAATTGTATCTGAGGATACAATTTCATCAAATAACTATGTTAAGAGAATAGTATGTAGGCTGGTGATATAGCTCAGCAAAACAGCACCTGGCTAGCAAGCACAAGGCCCTGAGTTTGATTCCTGGCACCAAAACAAAACAAAAAAGAGAATAGTATGTGAATACACACATACAACAATAAAGCAAATTTGCAGCAAAGGACAGTAGTACTCTTTGAGCAGAGGAATAACACAATCACTTTATGTTCTAGAAAAATGATATCAGCAGGTGTGAATAAACTAGACTACACAGTGAAAAGAATAGAATCAGGAATCTCAGTCAGGAAATTATTTCAGGGATTCAGAAGAGATGATGGTGGCTTGGACCAGGACAGAAGTTGTAGAGGTGGTAAGAATCTGGCAGAGTCAGTCTCTGGATGCATTTTGAAGGTAAAACCAAAAGGACTTAATGAGAGTTTAGATGTAGAATGTCAGAAAAAGATAGGACTTGGATTAAAAGCACTATAACTAGTGTCAAAATGTCAAGTAGTGATTTGGACAACAAGTGGTTAGTTGAAGAGATTACTAAGGTCTGACTCAATAAGGTTTCACAGGCCTAGAAGTAAGTGTGTGTGTGTGTGTGTGTGTGTGTGTGTGTGTGTGTGTGTATGTGTGTGTGTGTCTGAGTGGGAAAGCATAGAAACAGAAATACAGGAAGAAATTTCTCTTTTGAAGTTGATGTCACCAACAGTTTACTTCTGTGATTGGCCAGAACTAGTGTGTTCAGTTTCTGGAGACTGAATTCAGGAGGTCTGTACTTTGTCAAACTGTTCCTGCAGCTTATACTCCAACACAAACTAATTTACTGCCTCTCTATTTGTCACACCCACTTGGTGGCTTCTGAAGTAGCAATGATTTTTATAATGCTGTGATATAAGCTTTGTTTTAGGAGGCTGAAAGCTGATGGGTATTTGCATGCACTATGCAGGTGTAGAAGAAGAAATGCAAACCTAAGCGCAGCTGTGGCTAGAAAGCCTGCCCATTAGAGGTCGTTTTGCACTTCACAGACAGGAGGGTATTCTGTAAGCAAAGCCATCCCACAGGTGCTGGGCTGGAGCACAGCTGACTTCCTTTGTGGAATTAGCCACAGAAAAATCCTTCATGTGTGCTCCCAGACTCGGGGACAGTTTCGAGTCAATGTGAAGTGCTGACACATAGCACAGAAGTGTTACTGTTGGAACATTTTGGAATTTCAAAGCATCACCTGATGGGAGAGGATGTAAAGAAAACAGAGGTTAAAGAAAGAAAATGGCTTTTCACAAAGTGGAAAAAGGAGTGGCACATTTTTATCACCCTGTATTGAAATTTTCCTCTTTAATGTCTCTGTATCCTAGGAACTGCTCTGTATGTTTTCATTATTAGCAGATGGACTGCCTCACAGTAGATGCTCACAAAATATTGTGTATGAATGAATAAACAAATGAACCTAAACCAACCTCTGAGTCCTCGCCAACTCAGTCATGTCATCGATATTTGGGTCAGCAAAGATGAAACTCAAGGCCCAACTCCTGTTCTTGTGGTTTGTTACATGGAACATAATCAGGCACCATCTATACAATTCCCCTCCAGCAGTTGGCTTCATGAATTAGTCAGTAAATGGACGGAACCAATGGATTGTCACAAATGAGTGCTTTGACTCATACATTTTTTTTTTGCCTCAGTTCGCTAGTCTTTTGTCTGAATTACAAATAAAAATTACAAAATTTTAAAACACACAAGAGTCTCCCTTTTGTGAGCTGTGACCATATGCATGAAACCCGAGACGGAAAAGTAAACAGAAAGGGTGTCTATACCATTCCTTCTAGTCACTTCTAGGATGGGGGTGGACAACAGCCATATCAGTTGTTTGAGGTCATGCATTCAAATTGTTCAACTGATTGACTCTATTTTTCACTACTTATATATTCAGGCCTCTTGTATAATCAGCATTCTCTCTCTCTCTCTGTAAGGTATCAGGCTCTTGACCCCCTCTCAGATGCTCCCTTTTAAAGATGACAAATAAGGGACACCCTAAGTCATCCCTATTTGGAGATTTTCTCATGTAAACCTCTAACTATTGTATGCACCTCCCTGTACTTTGGCAGCTGTGTGTCCCCTAAGATTTGCTTTCTAATCAAGGCTGAAATCTGTACTCAGTTGTTGAGTAACCCAACATGGGACCGTCTGTATCAGTGAGCAATATTTTTGCCAGTCAGTCCTGATTTCATGTGCTAAGGATTTCCACATACTTTCCCAAGTGCCAAATGCTCAAACTGAACAATGACACCACATGAAACCACATACCAAACAAAGGCACATCAGGAGGAAGAATGAAATGACATAATGTCATGAAGGCTGACTTAACTGGGGGGTTAGGGGGACATGCACAGGCTAGGCAGAGTCTTCGTGCCACACAAATCAGAGCTTACATAAAGAAAAATAGGAAAAAAGCGTGCAGAGGGGACCTGAGATAATACCTGTAGCAAAGGCAATTTAAGTTGCAGAAGAATTTTTTTTCTCAATTTTTAGCCTTCTCATATAAAAAAGGAAGTCATTTGTGTTGCTCCCCTGTTTGGTGTGTAAATCTTCAGTAAAAAACATGTAGTTTTAAATTTTATTATAATCAACAAATAAAACTCATAATAGTTTCAAGTCTAATAGACTATTTCCCTGAGCTAAAGGAATAATAGCTGTCCCCTGGGTAGCATAACTGGTAAGTGAGCTACACAGTCTTTCCCTAGGAGTGGGGAAAAAAGGTGGTTTTTATACCAAGGACTTCCACCTCCTATTATAATAACATTTTGTCCATCACCAGCAGCCTGACATTATAAAGAGCAAAACATTTAATGAACTTGCCCTTATTAAATGATGCGTATCATCTAACGCTGGGGGAGAAAGCGCTAAGACGCACAGTTTGAACGATTCTAGAACAACCTTAACAGCAGCTTGTTAACAATCAAACTGAGGAGTATTACACTCTGGCAGCAGTTGGGAAGCAATTTATTTTATTTATTCTCACCACTGCATTTTTTGGACCTATAATATATTCCACCCATCAGAAATCTTTATCTCAGCTGGAAAACATGAATTCTTACTGGGGTTGCAAAAATTCCAATTCTTTACTAAATTCTAAGTGCTTTTAAAAAACTCAAAGTGCTCTAGGCTGACATTTATTCTAATAGGTAAAATACATAATTACATTCATATTTAAGGCATATACAGTACTTTTAAACCCACACCCTTAAAATAAATGAATGTAAAATATGCAATGTAACTTACACTTCATCGAGAGCATAATTGAAAATGAGAACCTTTCCCGAGGTTTGATTTCAACCTGCATATCAGGTCTCGTGCTTACTGTGTATTGAAAGAAGTGTTCCCCAGTGGTACATATCCCTAGACAGAGTGACACCACTCCAAAGCATATGAACTATTTTCTTTTCTGTTGATCGTTATTGTATCATAATGCTGCTCAGTTTTCTGGGAGTTGAAGTTTTCATTTCTGCTTAACTAATAGCTATAAAAATACTTCAAGTGGGATTTCAAGAAGGGCCACAACTTTAAATACTCCTGAGGAAAGAAATTGCATAAAAGCATAGAGGAAAGGTCAGCAAATAATCTATTCTCTCTTGATTGAATAGAGTATTTTTGATTCCTTTCATTTTGATGTTATAACTGACAATATGCAGCAATTTAAAAATAATTGAACACTTTCACAAGCTTTTACTTAGTAACCAAGCACAGTATGACATTGTAGAATGTACCAAATTGCAGTTGTCCATACAAGCATCTAACCATTGAAGAAATACTAATTTTAGCTACCTGTTCATGTATAACCTGGTTACTAAATAGTACATTTTTAAAAGCATTGAAAATTGTATTTGATTATACATACTTGTTGTGAAAACTTCGTGTTAATGTCCTTCAACTAAAATATGACTGAAAAAACAGAAAAAAAATCATTTAAAGTTCTGAAGAAACTGTCTCAAATCATCCATTGGTTGATATTTATTGTTTTTTATTTTATACATATACTCTTCCTCTATTTTTTGTAATTAATTTTCACATCACTAAGATAAGCTCCTGTATTATCACAGGAAGTCAGCCACACATACATACCCAGGAGCCAAATTTGGTGTTTCTATTCAATACAGAAAGTTTTCATCATAAACCATCATCCTTTAGAATGTTGCTTTCTGAGCCTCAACAGTAGGTAGGTAAATAGTTGGTAGACAAATGGTAGTGATAAGTGATAGATGATAGGTATAGATGATAGATAGATAGATAGATAGATAGATAGATAGATAGAATGACTATGGTACCAAGGGGACACAGACTGGGGTGGATTCAGGTTGTCAGTGACACTCTGAAAAGACTCAGACTGGGTCTGTCTATACAAGCTTACCAAATTGACCATTTTGACTAAATTGACCAGTCAATTTGATGAAACAGCCACTTAACTCCCATTCACCTTGATGTGCCAGAACCACCTGTTAAAGCACTTGTGCACTGTCTTATTTTGTTGCTCTTTCCAAACACCAAACACGCTGTTCTACTCACCTGTCTTTGCCAAGCAGCCCTTTACTGGTTCAATTGTTTTCTCAATTGTGATTGGAGTTAGGGCATCACTATTTGTTCCCCAGGACACACATTTTCCTGGGATTGAGTGAGTTACAGTAATCAACTGAGCTGATGGCTGCTCTGGGAAGAAATATTTGAAGGTCCCTGAGGAGCAGGTTAAACTCCTGAGTGCTTCAAGAATTCTGCCTCTGTAGAAAAATCTATGAACTGCTGGCTTGGCATTCAGTGCACCATTTCATAGCCTGCATGCTGCTTCTGAGCTAGTGCTCTGAAATATTGATTCAGCTACACATTCTCATGGGGCTAGCTAATGAACTGAGTGGGGCAGGCCAACTCAGAATTCTTCAAGAGGTAGACACCCAATGAAAACACACTGTCCATTTACTGTTTAAATGAGATACCTTGATTTTGAAATGTGTGTGAAAAAGGTAAATGCAATTGTGTGATTTTTTAATTGAGATGTACTCATTTCCATTTTAATCCTGATAGAGTCCTCTACAGGAAACAATATATCCATGAAAAAAACCAAGAGAATATGCAAGAGTCTAGAAGATTCATTTGCCTTTTTTTCCTTGGACATGAGATACCCACCACCTTCCACAAGATGGCAGGCAGTTTTCATTTTACTATAGGTGATCAACAGGAAATTGCTCCACTCTCAAATGACAGCAACCCCAGGTAGCTGGAGTGACATTTGCTTTACATTATGATACACACTAATTAATCATTAGTGATCCCAGAAGTAAGTCTGCTAAAAATGCTTTGCTATGGCTTTTCACAGCAGGGGCTTTCAATATTGATACTATTACCTGCACATATGTTCAATCAGTATATGTTACAGCCATGGCTTTAAGCTTTTAGGGTATTTTAATTAATATTGCTTAGATTAACATTTACCTGTTATTCAGAAGGGGGAATGGTAAGGCTAGTAAAATAAAAGCAGAAAGAAAAAGCAATAAACAAGGCTTTACGAAGCTCAAGGTAACTGCCAAGTTTTCAGCATGAGGTACCTTTGTCCTCTGGCATTTGTTGACGTCTTCAATTTATTCTCAAGTTCACCTGAAAAGCTCTGGAGCAAAATTATATCTGGAACTTGGCTGACATCATATCAGTTGTATCCTGTGAACAATACACCTTATGAAGGATTCACTCTATGTCTTCAACTAACAGGAAGTAGTCACATTGCCTTGTAATACGGATTTGAGTTCATTGCATGGAGCTTCATTATTCTAAATAATTCCATCAGAGCCACAATCCAAGCTCCAAATATTAAGCATAGCTCTTCACCTAGGAAGAATCTTCTAGGAGATTCACTTGCCATGTAAGCAGCCACAGCCAGCCAAATTTCTTCCAATTCCTGAGGTTAGACCAGGGTAAGGAATCTGCTTGGGTCCATTCCATCAGTGGTGGGAACTGTCAACCCACTTATATCCGTGCCTTAGTATCATTTACCACTGGTGAGTTCACTCTGTTCAACTACACCCACACCTAGACTTTGATGGTGCATCTCTTATAGAGTTTATTTCACTTTTTTTCTAAAATGTAGCTTTCCTTGGACAATGACACCTCATTCACAATTCTTAGACTTTACCAAGGATCTTGGTAAAATTTAGATTTAGATTCAGTAAGTCAGAGACAAAACTTGAGATTCAGCATTTCTAGCAGGCTCAGAAGTGATCTTGGATGCTGCTAGTGTTCACAGGCCATACATTGAGTTAGCAAATTTGTATGGTTCTTGCCCTCTTCTATACCCTATGTTCCATATATTCTGGGATAAGGAAGACTACTGGGCAGACCCTCCTTATACCGTCAAGATTTCTGCTCATCAGTAACTCTTCCTCTTTGAAGCCCTAATCATCTGATTCATAAATGTCTTCACAGGCATCTCCAGAATTCCCTTGCAGGCACCGTATAGCATTCACTGATGGCCCTGGAATCCAGATTATTATCTTCTTTCAACAATATTCCCTCTTATCTTCCTAAACAACTTTAATTTTAATATGAGTAATTCACTCATGACACTGACCCTGATCCCTCATTGCAGTAACCCTCATCTCTGTTTGACTTTGGCAGTCAGCTCAGTGACCACAACATAAACTTTCTGTCAGCTAACACCGTCCTTACCCTAAAATCTTAAGCCTTAGCAATTTGCCATCTTGTGTCAGACTCTAAATGGAAACTTCCCGCTCTGCTCGCTCTCAATTCTGCTAAACTTACCCTTCTAATCCAAGGCCTCTCCACCCCTGGGACACCTCCATGTTTTTATGTCCTAAAAACACTTGCTTTCACCTCCATTTCAACTCAGTCAGGAAATCATGGTTCATCACTTCTACTCTGACTCAATAATAAGCAGTATTCCCTAATTCATCTTCTTCTGATACTCTATGCTAAACTCAATTCTGAGTTTTCTGGTTCTTTGTTTTCTTACTCTTCCTTATCTAAAAAGATTCTGGTGGACATAAACACACACACACACGTACACACACACACACACACACACACACACACACACACACACTGAGAGACAGACAGAGAGACAGAGAGAGAACCTAGCATGCTGAGTGACCCCATTACATACTTGCATACTCACCTCAGTGGACCTGTGACATTGCCATCTGGTCTTCTTTATTTGTTCCCACACAAGTGCCTTTATGACCATTTCTGTGCTTTTTAAACTATCAAGTTATGCCATACATGTGTCTTCAGTTCCCACTCCCTTCCACCAGAAAGTCTTTCCATTATCTGAATCCCTTTGTCTTGTCTCCTGTTAGGTTTTGCTTTTTCCTTCAAAAGTTAATCTCAACAATTTTATTAGTTGAACATAAATCCCTCTTACACTATTCATTCTGCCTGGATGCAAAAATTTTCTATTTATTCAAATTATCACACTATTTCCTATTAGGTCCTTCCTTTCAGCTAGCACATCTGTCCACACTTTCTCTTATTAACCAGTGTCCACCCAGCCAAAAATCTCCCCCATAATTTTGCTCCTCACTTACTCAAGGTATTATCCCACCTTTCCTTTTACTGAGAAAGTATTTTTGAAGTGCCAAGTATCAAACCCAGGGCCACATGTATGCCAGCCAAACCTTAGCCCAATAAATTCTAGAAAGAGTTGCCTTCATTTGCTGTCTCTGATTTGTGATTATCCATTGTCTTTTCATTCCCTATGAATGTTTACCATAATATAAAGTAATTGTCAAACATAGGAGCTGACTTCTGTCTCTGCCAATAGCTATTCTCTGCCCTCGCTGCTTTTGATATCTTGGCAACATTTAACACTAAGGCTCACTCTCTGGCAGCATCATTTGCCTCTCATTATTCCTAGTGCTCTCAGTCATCGTATATCATTTTATCTTCTCTGACAATCAATCCCTGTTATTTCCCCCATCAAACTCTCAATGTCAATGTCCAAAAGGGTCTTTCCATGTCCCTGCTTCTCACTCAGCACTTTCTACTTGTATCTCTTTCTTCTTGGGCCATCATAGGTGTCCCCTTGATCTCAATTACTTTTTTCATACTTGCCATGCTCTAATTTTTGATATAATCTACTTCCTTGTTCTGTTTATTGGTATCTACTCTGCCTCCCCCACACCACTGCTGGGAAGCCAGCTCTATGAAAGCATGGAATTATGTCTGTTCACTGTTGTACAAAAGCACCTAGAATAGTGAGTGGAACATAGTAAGCGAGAAATATATTTTATTGAATATATAAACCACTCTATGAAAGAATCACTGCCACATATGGATTTCTAAGCTTAACCCTTTTCCTAAATACACACTTACTTACAGTTATCTTACCGACATTGTAACATGGCTCAAACCGAAGTCATTATATTCTTCTGCATCAAACTCCCTCTTGTAGTGGTTCCTGTCTCAGATCACATCACCGTAAGCCTTACAAAGTTTGAAGTAATTTTGGCTCTTTTCTCACCATGAAGTGCCATCAGTCATTTAGTCCTATAGATTCTAACCTCTCCATTAGCTTGTATCCCCACAATCTGTCTATTTTCCTCTTCCTAGTCACAGCCACTGGGCCATTTCTGCTCCTGCCTACAATCTTAAAATAACCTGCTAAAAGTATTATCCTATTTCCACCACTTGGTCACCACCATCCATCCCATAGATCTATCCTTGTTTGGTTTATCTTCCCAAAGAAAACACATTTGATAGCATTACCTCTCTCAACCAATCTACAAAGGCTGCTCATTTTCTACAGGTTTAAGTTTGAATTCTTCAGCCTGATTTTAAAGCTTCTCTGTCATCTGCCTTCAGCCTCACTCCTTTTTTAGCTTTATCTGCTTCTGTTTTGGCCCTAGCTATTCCTATCCTGAATGTTAGCATGCCCAATGAATATAACTGAAGATTCTAAGAGAACACAGATGAGAAGAATGGTGAAACATTTAAGAAAAATATGACAAAACACACGGGACAAAGAGGATGATTTCAAACTAGCTTTCAGTTAGGAAATGAGATCTGAAAATGATTCTGGACACATCTCTGAAAAAGTGTCTGCATCTCTGCTGGGCAGGTTTTATGAAATTAGACACCACAACCACCTATATCAGAATCTTCTAGTGCTGGACTGTGACATCTTGTTTTTTACCATGCTCCTCAGCATATTTATATAAGTTCAAGGTTGAAAACAACTGACCTTGGTAGTAATATCCACATTTCTATTTTTGAAGCATGTGAGAAGTATCTATGTCCTACAACCCTTAGGTGGATGGAAAACACATTGGATTAAGAATTAGTGAAGTTGATTTCTTTTCTTAGCTTTGCCCCTCACTTGCCCATGTGGTTGGGCAAGTCACTTATTATCATTTGGAAATACAGAGGCTGATGGCATGGACCTGTCAGGACACTTGCTCTGTAGGAATTACTGTCTGCAAGGAGCCAGGCCTCACACTTCACAACCTGGGATTTCATGCTACCATATTGAATTTCACCTTGATCAAGAACTATGATTTAGGTAGAAGTGACTCACATGTGGTCTTTTCAGCAAGGCCTTCCTTATCAACTTTGTCTGAAATATTGAACCCTGGCCCAAGACTGTTATTCCTTTCACGTATTATTTTTCCATTGCACTTAACACTGACTTACCATGTAATTGACTTAGTCATCTTGCTTCTGGTCTGTCTTCCTCCACGGGCTGCACTTGCATATGCACTTTTCTTTTCAATGCTATATCATCTAGACCTCTAACAATATGTGTGGCACAGAGCTGAATATAGCTACACAGCTCTGATTGTTCCCTTGCCCTCCACCCCTTTCTCTCCTTTCTCTCTCGTTATCTCTTGTTTCCATTGCTCCATACCCTGATCTGTTTATACCTTTGGAGTTGTGGCTTTAAGATACGATAAAGAGGACAAGTTGAAAATAGAACATAATTCATGCCCGTTTTCAGCTTCTCCATTTGTCTAAATGAATTTTAAAGTAAACAAAATTCTTTCCCTAGAACTTTAGGAGAGATGTTATTCCAGACCTGAGGTACCTTTGGCAGAGTTTTTCTTGTGCAGTTAGGATACCTTAGCCTCTGAAGTTAGGTTTAGGGGATAGAGCTGATTACCTTTGCAAAGAGTGTGCCAGTTAGATAATGAACAAACAATGCTTGTCTATGGCTCCACCCTGGCAAACATTTTTTTTTTCCATTTACTCTTATTTCACAGTCACTCACTGAAGTGTTCTGCCCCATCCTCTCCCTCTCCCCCCAGGTGGCATTAACCATCTTGCCCTCACAGAAACTCTTGCAAGGTCAAGCTTCCACCCAGCTGAGTAGACCAAGGAACCCATGGCATTCTGCTAATAAGAAATATAGACTACGTTTTCACCACCTGGGGCCTTCTACAAAGAAAATAATGCTACTTCCTTTGTTGGTGGCATTGTCTGTGATGCTAAGGAGAAAGCTCATGAGTATAAAAACAAGAATAACAGGAATAAATATTCAACATAGGTTTATTTGTCATGTCACTCCAGTGCAGATCTGGACGAAGTTATACAATCTGCTATGAACAAGATGGAAGCATTTCCAGAATTCTGGGAATCAAATTTAGTGCACAAAGATAGTGAGGCTATTGATTCAGAAAGATACATTCCCTAGCACTCAGGAAATTTTTTGAGTCATCTGAAAAGTCCTAGAGCCTATGAGGGAGCTTAGTAAATACATGCTGAATGAAGACACAAACCTAGTTCTTATGCAAGTTTGAACCCATTACGTAAATATAGGTTGGTACAGTGAGCATAAAGTAACTCTTAAGGATATGATTTCAAAGTGTAGATAGGTCAAAAAGAAGCAGCCTCCAAAGTAGTTTTGGAGGGTTTTTTTTTTTCCTAAAACAAATTAAATGCTTTCCTTTCCTTTCTCTTAGATCCCAAGGAAATTTTAGGTCTTTCAGAATCTGACCATAGCTCTATTTCCAGGCTTAATACAACCAGTGGTCACCTTGTCTTCTTTGCCTCCCAAGAGATGCTCCTTTTAAAAGCTTAGCAATCAATGATGATCTTTAAAAGGGAAAGCCTTTTAAAGGCTAGTCTTTACTCTGTCAGTCGACGAGTTACTTTTTGATCATTTGTTTAACCTCTATTTTCGAGATCAGTATAGATCAAGACTCTTAAATAGGGATGAGGAAACTCATGATTCTCTATTCACAGAAACTGATGGAGGAAAGTTGGCTGATAAGAGTCCTGAAGATTCTGGGATTTTTCTGGTCCCTCTGTTTCCTTGTTCCTTACCTAATTAGGCTTGTCTGCAAGTAAGTTTAAGAAGTTATTATAAAATGCCAACTAAGTGTCACTTTACTAGATTATATTCTATCAATCCTTCCATCTAACAAATATTTATTAAATACGTATAATAGCAATGCAAATGGATTTTTAAAAGATGTGGTATTTTTATACAGTGAAGTATTGCTCAGCTATAAAGAAGGATAAACTCGAGGCTTTTGTAGGTAAATGGATATAACTTGAGATCATACTCATACGTGAAATAAATCAGACTTGCATGTGTGAACATCAGATTGTCACCCTAGTATAAGAAGCTGAAAGAGTAAATAACATCCAAAATGTACAATAGATATTGTGAAAGGGGAAGAAACTGCTCAAAAAGAAGTAATAACTGGGATGGAAGAAAGAAAAAAAAAAGGAAGGGAAAAGTATATATATATATATATATATATATATATATATACACACATATACATGTATACATATATGATAGTTAAGATAATAGTCCTACTAATTTTTATTCATTGAAAAGAATGGTTTGTGTTTTCATCATTTGATCAATTTTTCATGCCTATATCTGTAATCTGAGCAATCTGAAGTTAACAATATGCAACGTATTAACCATTGTTAATCCCCTATTATCTTGTTTTGAAATTCTGTGTCATTATTTTATTTTTTTTCTCTTCATAATAAAAAAGAGAGATTTCTATGATGGCACAATCATGAATAATAAGTGTAGCACTCTTTGTCTCTTACTTTATCAGGTTAAAAGAAATAGCAATGCAGTGTACCTTGTACTAGATAAAGCAAGCGTGGTCTCCATGCTTCATGTGGCAGACAATTTTGCTCCAAAATTCCCCTTCCCAGAAGGTTCTACTTTGTCCCTTTACATATAAAATTCTGACCCTTCTATGGAAACCTAACTGAACTTATACCTTCACCAAGATGACTTCCCCCCAATTTTGGTCAGAATCAGTTCTTCTGTCCTGTCCTCACAAACCTGCTGCTCTTTGTCAGAACCTGCTTTCATCACAACTTGGTTCAAAAGAAAGATTCCCCCCCCCCCTCTGGGATTGTGAGCTCCTAAAATTCAGGAACTTCAGCATACTTTCTCTGAACTTCCCCAACCATCCAGTACAGTTCATATAGCATGTTTTACAGCATATCAAGTTCTTATTAAATCACATTTAGTAATGAACCTAAAATTAAAGTCTGTTTTTTAGACCATGATCCCTGTGCCCCCAGGCCCTACCTGGGCCCTGGTATTCTCGATTTGGGGGTGCAGAATAATAGTGGAAACATTGTGACTTTCCCATCAGATTCATCTGAGCTCAAAGCCAGCGCCATAACTTCCTGTCGGCATAAATTTAGGCCAGAGTGATGGTGAACCTTTCAGATTAGAGCCCAAACTGCATTCCAAAATCCACAAGATACTAACACCTCAAATACACCTGAATACTGAGGTTTTATTTCAGAGAAAAACAACTCATACATTATCATCTTTTGTCTTAAAATGAAAGCAATACTGTGCCATAGGCTTGTTACCACTGCCAAGGGGAAATTATTTCTCCCTCTGAGCCCCAGTTTTCTTCCTCTATACAATGGAGACAACAAGTTTCATGAAGTTATTAAGAGGAATAAATTAGAGTGTGTGCATGCGCGCGCGTGTGTGTGTAATACAGTGAGAACACACAAACCTTAGTTTCTATGTCCCTTTCATGTGGATAAAGGTCCAACATAAAGTAAATAAACATTAGCATATGCTATACACGGCTGTAAGTCTAAAAGTGACCAAATAGATGGACATTTAGGCAGCCTGGACTATTTGTTAAGATTTGTACTAAACTGTGCATGGGAGATGAAGGAATAGAAGCAATAGCCTCTGCCTTCAGAGAGCTCACAATCTACTGTTAGAGGCAAGAAAATGATGGAAGAGACACATTAAGAGTCTCAGATGGCGTATACTTCTTGTTGGAGTTGTTAAGAGCAGGTCAAAGTGGGCTGATGGAAAGCTATAAACTCCCTGAAGAACAGGTTGGGGTGCAATGACAGGCAGATGAGACAGTTCCAGTCAGAAGAAATGCCATGTGTGTAAATGTGGGACTGGTGGCAGCACAGTGCGATTGGGGGACGGCCAGACACTGAATATGGGCCCTCTGAGATCAGGCACTGGGCAGAGAGGAGTAAGTGCTGGAGCCTCCAGGGCTTTCAGTGGCAGATTAACAGCAACATTACTAGTCATTGGCAAAGAGCAGCCTGTGGGATCTTTATTTCTGTCTCATTTCTTCAAGGGCCACATTTTGAAAAACAATCTATACCCACATCTCCCACCATCAAGCACCAGCCAGGACCACTGGGCTGCAAGAAAGAAACTCAAACTGGGGCTTTTGTGTCTTGTAACCATGATAAGTGGCCCTTCCCCCTGACAGCTGTGCTCGACACAGGCGGGGCACTGACTCCCTAGAACTATGACAGAACTGTCAGAAAATCCATTGGAGATAGATACCACTGTGGCTCTCTTATGTCCTACTGCACCCAAATTCAGGCTTCATGTCCCACTGTACAGCCGCAGAACTGACACTGCCCACAAGCACTCCACAGTGGCTTGCTGGCTGCTGCTTGAGGCAAGGTTGCCTACACCCTCATTTGCCTGGCATGGGGATGGGAGCTGTGCTGACTGGCTTCCTGCTGGCTCCACTGAGCTCTAACAATAATAAGAGGCACTTTCTGAGCAAAGTCAAGTCATGAAGAGTTAGAAGGGAGCAAGCCCTGCACCTAACTCTGGATACCCCCCCACACACACACACACTAGTTGGGCAGGAAAGAGGGACGGTGAGTGAGGATGAGCCAGGTGGCAGAGTGGTTTGCCCTGGGAAGCTGGCTGGAAGGAGAGTGGCATTTTGAGCCTCTGACTCTGTGTGGGCAAGTGACAAAGTAAGAGGAGCCCTTGTCAGGTGAGCTCAAGGGCCATCAGCTCACTCTGTCAACTGCTACCCCTCCTCCCTCACCATGCAAGAGCCTCAAGGCTGTTTATTTTTTGTTGGAAAAGGGGTGCTCCATGTCAGCTCATTTGCATTCTTTGGTCCCAAACAAAAACCATAATAAAGTGCCTTGAAGAGCCCAGCTAACTGGAAAGGCTGCTTGGCTTGGAGGAGAAAAAAAACACCCTTACTTTGAAAAGGAATCAATGTAGTATTCTATTTTCATGCCAAGTACAATGCTCGCATTAGGGAAAAAACCTCTCCCATTCATTCTGATCAGCAAGCCTGAATGGGATGGTTAAGAACTTAGCATCTTTTGCAGCAGCCTTGATATATATTATGTTATGTTTGCCTTCACTTTGCCAGCTTGTTTTGGTCTGTGAAAGAACTGGGAGAATGAAAGAAAGCGAAGGAGGCAGCAGCAGCTTCAGCAGTGGGCTGGTATCTATCTCTGCAGAAGTGTGGATGCAGTTCCTTTTCTTACTTGGGAAACAGATGGTGTTTTATGCTTAACACAATCAGCGCCGCCTCTCTATCTGTGCCCCTAACCTTCCCCACCTGTGTGAAACCTAATCAGAGCCTAATGAACATGCTTGGAGCTGTCTGGATGGAATTAGTCCCAGTAGGAGCCGGCCTTCAGGTACCCGGCCCTCTCTTAATGTCATGTAGCTGCAAAAGACAGAAAAAAAAAATCTTTACATGGGGCTAATGAAATAAAGGTCTGCCTCTGCTAAATACATGCTTCTTTTCCCTCTAGAAGGTAGGTGACATTCAGGGTATACATTGTTTAGCTAATGCTAACCCCTCTCTTCACAGCAACTATGGGCAGAGGTCTGTGCTTTGAATTTCATCTGAAGACATGAGACATCAAATGCCATTTGGGCCAGTCTCACTTTGGGTGTGGGCCACTTTCCTGGAATCTCACTCCCTTTTGTGCAAATGTGTGCACACTAATGACCACAACATTTAGACCAAGCTGACCAAACGGCTGCTCACCAAACCTACCCTTTGATAAATCTATGATTTGGCCCCAAGGCAGAGATGAATCAGTTAAAATGCTAGTTTAAACACTCGTGTGTGCACACACTCACACACACAACTGTGTCATTAGCAAATTGTTACTGACACACTTAGGACTTCATGAAGAGTTGCAACAAGCTAAAGGCTTCTGGGTAATATGTGACTCAATAGGAAGAAACCCACCATTTTCTGGCCAGAAGCTGGTCTACGGCCATACCACCCTGAACGCACCCGATCTCATCTGGCCAGAAGCTGTTCCTTTTGATGACATAACAAGGTCAGTAGGTCATGGTAGCTCCATTACTTCACCTTGAATTGAACCCTTCTGATGACATACCAAAGTATAAATCATCACGGATTAGCCAGGATATCACTCCCTTCTCTCCCCGCACCTCTTTATAGTTTGTAAGGAATGGGAACTCTCAGACTCCATTCTTGCTCTCTTCATCTCCCTTTGAATTTCACTGCCCGGTCATACTAGTGCCTGTCACCTCTTCTTCTTGGGATCAGTAGGAGCCTATGTCTAGTACAGTTTCATGGAGCCAGAAGCAAAATGAATCCTAGATTCACTTAGTTCAGCAAGGTCTAAGGAAGACGTCCAGTTCATTTCCTTGTCCTAGCCTGCATGTCCATCTATCTTGAACCCAGAGGTCAGCAAACTATAGCCTTGGGGCCAACTTCTGTCCATCACCCGCTTTTGTGAATAAAGTTTTATTAAAATGCAGTGATGCCTACCCATGGCCTAAGTTACTGTGGCTTTTTAAAGAATTTCCCTAAAACTGTTTCCAATTTCTCTTTGCATGTATTCATTCACTGGGAAAAGATGTGGGTCCCTAAAATGCAGGAAAGCTAATGAATTTGGTACTAGGACCCACCTGTTGTGAGTTTTTACGAACCACCTTGAGCAGAGACAGAGGAGGGGGCTGCCCTTTGTGGGATGAGCTTTTGAGGGGTGCCTGCCACTGGAAGAGTCTCCGTCCCTGCTGCTACAGGCCTGTTCTTTATGTGATTCCTCGGTCTGAATTGTTGTTTCTCCAAAACATGGTATGCAAAACAGCATTGCACTTAGCAAAGAAAGCTTCAGGCAGGGAGAGGAGAAGCAGTTAGATGGCCATTGTGGTCGTCCAGGAAGGATTCAATGAGGACCTTAATGAGGTGATGGCAAGGAGGACCAGAATCAAGATATTATGAAAAGTGACAGGACATTGTAACACCACACTGGTGAAGATGGGCTAATTGCTGTAATGTAACAAGCCAACCCTGAAGCGTGTAATGGTTAAAATTCCATAGAAGTTTATTTTTCGCTCATGTAGTGATGCCAAACACCTAAAGAAATAGGCAGAGAAGCCATCCTTCATGCAGGGGGCCAGGCTAATGGTGGCTCTGCCATCTTTAGCTTGTGGGCTCCCGACTGACCTGGAAACCATTTCGAATCCAGCCAGCCTCACACTGTCTCCTCTCAAGCCAAATACTTTTTTGCAATGAACTCTCTCATTTGTTTTGCCATAATATACAGAGCGCTACACTAAAATCATAAATACACCTGTAACTCCAACAGAGAGTTGGTTCTTTAAGGGTGAATATGCATGCCTTATACTCATCTCTATAAAGTTAGTGCTTAGCACTGTGCAAGGTACACCAGAAATATGAGTGGAAAAAAATAAACGACCAAGGGAATGAATAAATAAATGAATCTATATCTCCATATCATCCCTTAAGGGTACTTGTGACTTCACCATCTTCTTAATATAAAAATATCAGCCTGCCTATGTTTTATGTTTATGTTTTGTATTAGCTCCCAGTACAGCTGAATGCAAGTCTGTTCATACTATATTGGAAGTGGGAGCAATTGTCTATCTGTGGACTTTCCCATCTCCCTGGCTACTCAGATTCACAACTAAAAGGTTTTGACCAATAGAAACCCTGATGCTGTCCAGCAGGCGATCCTATGGAGGATGTAAAGTAAAACCACCGCTGGATTTGGTTAGTGTACCAGGAATAATTGAATACTTTAAAACATGTCTGCCTTGTGACTTGGCTGGCCTTTACCTTATAACAATGGAAACTCACAAAATGTGTCTAGGGAGTCATTTATGCACTGGAGTGCCATATAAGAAAACCAATTGCATATAATGAAGTGTACAATGCACATAAACTTTTAATGAAGAGTAAAAGTATTGCCAGGCCCCTTCAGGAGCAGTGCTTGGCTCCTACACTCCCCTGAGATTTCCCTAGCTGAGAAAGGGTTAACTCAGCTGTTTCACTCCTGCAGAAGTGGGAGAAGCTAGGCAACCTGCAGATGACACAAAGTTAGGAAATGAGAGAACAAGGCATGGAGTCATCCACTAGGCAGACAGCAGAAATGGCTTCAAGGGGCCAGCCTGACATCCCCCTGCAAGAAAGCCAAGTTGGCAGCTACCGATTTCAGGATGAGCTGCTTTGTCTCCACTGCCTGCCTGTATAGTACTGTAGTTAAATGTTTGTATTATTGAGTCAAATCAGGATTTGGATCCTTGCCCTACTACCTACTAGCTGTGTGATCTTGGGCAAGTCACTTAACTTCTGTGAATTACAGTTTATAAAATGGAAGTGACACTAGTCCTTGCCTCCCAAGATGGCTATGAGGATTCAAGGAGATAATGCAAGTGAAGTTGTTGAGGTTATAACAGTGGCAAGAAATGACAGCTAATGTTAAGGTCATTATTTAAATCTCCTCCATCCTGGGGAAAGATTTATCCACATACTGTCACTACAATTCACACTAAAGGTATGTTTACTTTCCATAGAAAGTGTGCAGTGTATAAAAACATTCCCAACCATTAGCATTAACTGAGGCCTAAACCCTACTGTGAGCTGGGCTTTGGAAGAGAATCAGAGAACAACACCTGCCCCTTCAACTTTGGGCACAGACAGAAGGGATATGTGGGAAGACTCTGTATGTTTACTGTATCTACTAAATACTATACAATAAACTACCTCAATGTATGATGGTTCACAATGCAATAACTATTTGGAGTCCAATTCTGTGAGTCAGTGATTTGGACAGGGTTCAGCTGTGTGGTTCTTTGTTGGGCTTGGCTAGACTGATCCATGCATCTGCAGTTACAGTCAGTGGCCTCATGTGTTTTGGAGTTGGCTGTGTGGCTGCCAGAATGACAGGAGTAACTGGTTCATGTGTCTCTAATTATCTACAAGGCTAGCATGGATTTCTAAGGGCAACTGCAAGGCAAGCCCTAATCTGCAAGTGCTTTCCAAACTTCTACTTGTGCCATTTTTGTTAATGTCCTGTTGGTCAATGCCCAACCCAGATTTATGAACAAAGAAACAGAGTCTATGTTTTAGCAGGAGGATATGCAATCGCATGAATTGCTTACAAATAATAGCAAAGATGTGAACGTACAAAGGGAAATAATTTATGCTCATTGTTACAAATGACCTCACTTGCCCTCCTCACTCTACTCTCTAAACTTACCCCCCCCCACACACACACACTCACTCCTCTCCAGATCAATAGCATGCATGGTCCACTTACAACAATGCACATACTTTTCCCTCTGCCTATGGTACCTGCATTAGTGTTGCAACCAAGCTCAGACACAAGGTGATGGAGAACTGAGGAGAAATCCAGCCTTTCATAGCTAGTGTGTTACAAACTGATGTTGATACCCTCTGACTGTGTGGCCGATTCCCAGAGCTGATTTTCTTCTTGTGTGCTTTAGTGGATTCTTGCATACCCAGTAGGAATGTCCAACTGTGATTGTCATTTCATGGTTGAAGCTTCATCTCTGGCTGATCTCTATTCTTAGCAACTTTATTGAGATATAACTCATACATTATACAGTTTACACATTTAAAGCATACGATTCAATGGTTTTTAGTTTATTCACAGATACGTTGCACCAGTCACCACAATCTGTTTTAGAAGTTTCATCTTCTCAGAAAGAAACCCTGAATTCTTTAGCTGTCATGTGACTATTCCTTCATTCCCTCTCTTGTGCTAAGCAGCCACTAATCTATTTTATGATTACATATTTCCCAATTTTGGGCTTTTATACTAATGGAATCGTGTTATATGTGGTCCTTGGTGACTTAATCCTTTCTCTTGGCGTGTTTTCAAGATTTAACCATGTTGTAGTGTGTGTGTGTGTGTGTGTGTGTGTGTGTGTGTGTATATATGTCATTACTCTTTATAGATGAATGACATCTCATTGGATCATCTATCATATTTTGTTTAATCATGTAACAGTTAAATAATATATTGATAATTTCCAAATTTTGGTTAGCATAAAAATTTTATGCATGAGAATGTGTAGCATGTTTTCAAATCTTTTTGGATAAACACCATAGAGTACAATTGTTACATTATGATAGTAATCCTGTGTTAAATTGTTTTCCTCAACTGTATCATTTTATATGCTTAGCAGCAGCACATAAAAATTCCATTTTTTCTACATTTTCACCAATAATTATTATTTATCTGTCTTTTTAAAATTCTAACCATCCCCAGGGGCTTGAAGTAATATCACATTGTGATTTGGGCTTGTGTTTCTCTGATAACTAATGCTGTTGAACATCTTTTTAAATGCTTATTGGGCATTGTTGCATATTCTCTGGGGAAATGTTTACTCAGGTTGTTTGCTTATTATTAAATTAAACTGTCTTTCGATTTTTGAGGGATATTCTAGACATATGTCCCGTGTTAAATATATCATTTGCAAATGTTTTCACCCATTCTGTTGCCTTCCTTGTATCTTTTGAAATACAAAAGTTTTAAATTTTCATAAACTCAAGTTGAGATATATTGCTGTTTATTGTTCTGCTATCATATCTAAAAATCAACTGCCAGAGCCAAGCTCATGAAAATATATCCCTATGCTTTCTTCTAGTGGTTTTGTTGTAGTTTTCACTCTTACATTTAGGACTTTGATCCGTTTTGAGGTCTGTCTTATGACTATATGCTTCAGCCCTGGGATTCTGAGCTTTACCTAGTGTCTGCCACTTTGCCGCTCCCTCCAGATAGCCTTTCTGGCAGAGTCCCTTTTTATGATTCTCTAAGCTGACTTTCTCCTTTAGATCCACTTGGTTCATACCACAAAAGTAAATCATCAACACGCAAAATAATGAAGTGCCCTTTCAGACTCTCTCTCTCTCTCTCTCTCTCTCTCTCTCTCTCTCTCTCTCTCTCTCTCCTGTTTAATAACTTCAAGAATGCTTACTGCTTATGAGAGATGGACAAGGAAGCAATATCTAGAAATCTCTAAGCCTTGCACAGAAAGGCCTCATTTTAGAACGGTGGAGTTTGTCTTAGCCTTTGGGGTCCTCAGCAAAAACAGGGATATTCAGAGTCCCATTTTAGCGACCTTACATAAATAAGAGAATGAGTAAATGAATGGCTAAAAGCAGTCTCCTTCTCCCACTTCCTGCCCTTTTAATTTAATTCATTGACCAGCTCCATGCAGCCGAACTTAATTAATGTTGAGTAACAATCTACTGTGGCAATCTGAGGAATCAAATCTCCATAATGATAATATTAAAAAATTCATTAGTATAATCTCTTGGTATCTGTTAAGCATATACTTTTAAAAGCTGAATGGATTTCTGATTTCACGGTGATAAAAATATTTGTCTCTTTTAAAAAAATAATTATGCAAAACCAATGATAAGAATGAAAAGCAGCAACACAAACTCCCAGCTTCTCTGAAACTAGATGTGGCAGCCAGTTTCCAAAGATGATCCTCCAACAGTTCCTCCTCTCACTACATTTTCATGCTGCTTCTCACATCAACAGCTATTTGGATTTTTTCTCCTTGAATTCGGGCTGGACTTCTTTCTGGCTCTGACTAATAAAACACAGTAACAGTGACATCCTTGAATGACAAATGCAGGGGACCAGCAGTGGCCACTTCACTCCTTTTAGAATTCAAATGTCGTTCAGTGACAGTCCAAGTCAAGTGGAAATCCCACAAGCAGAAGAAACAAAGGTGTTGTAGTTGAAACGTTTAATTGAGCTCATGGTTCACTGTCAGTATCAACTGCCAGTCAGGTAAGTGCACCATGTTGGGCATTCTAGTGCGTGTGAGCTCCCAGAGGACTACAGCCTCAAATGGCCTCACACAGAGACCGTGACATGTAGCAATGTAGTTAGTATGTAAAACTAAGAGGCTGGAGAGTGGTTTGTTATACTACATTAGATAGTCAATTAGTACCATAGATCTGGGCCCCCTCAGACCACAGTACTTAGAGGTGGAAATTTACACATAAGTTTCTCAAAAGGGTGATTTGCAAAAGGTTGCCACTAGGGAAAGAAAAAGGGAAAGTAAGGTGAGGAACCATTAGTTTTTCACTTAAGCCATTTTATCATTTGGGAAAAGGAAAAAGATACAAATTCGCTCATACATACATAAAATAGCTATGATGATTATACTAGTAATTCTATTTGTTCTTGGAAAACAACAGTTAATACTCATATGATTAGATCAATTTTGTAGGCCTATATCTGGTAATGTAAGCAACTCCTTTGAAGATAACAATATGCAGTATTACAATTATTGTTAAATTCCTGTCATCTTTTTTTGAAAGTTTATATTGTTATTATTTTGGGGTTATTTGTTGTCCTTGTAGTCGTTATTTGTATGTCTCCTGTTTTTTGTTTTTCTTTTCTGTGATTTTTTTCTCTTTAAAATAAAAAAAAAGCTTATGCTATGTAATTCTTTGATTTAAATATATATTTCTTAAAAAGAAATGATAGATTTATTTGTTGGAGTTTCTTCTTAAAGCTAGACAGAGAATAAGATAAATGTTTAACTTTCCCAAACGTCAAATTTCTCTACAATTTAAAGACACTCTCTGACATTCATACATTATACTTGTATGCAATTTGTACTATTATCTAATGAATCCATTTCTAGGTGAGTTACTATCTTTAAACAGCCATCTATGCCTGTACAATATGTTACTAAATTTTGTTATATTATTGTATATAAATGAGCATAAATGGAAATTAGAATCTCCTGAATATAACCTAACTGAGGAATAGATCATCAAACATGATCAAAGTTATGAATCTTAACTTCATTTGATATATATATGCATATATATATATATATATATATATATATATATATAGAGAGAGAGAGAGAGAGAGAGAGAGAGATAGGTTAATTGACCAAAGTTTCACTTATGAATTTAAAATTCAGCTTAAAAATAGGTAGAGAATTCTAGCCATGTTAGCTCTATTGGACAATCTGTCTAAAAGACAAAATTAACAAATGAATAATATTTTAGCTTTCTAAGAACACATCCACACATATAGCTTGTAAACACAAATTGGCTGCCTTTTATGTATTGGACTCTTGCAAATATGGCCACTAAAAATAAAGGGTATTCAGTGATAAGTGGAGGCTAAGACCTTAAAGCAAAATTCAAAATCCAGTCTTTCCACAGGCCAGTAAAAGTCAAGGCATATGTTTATATCCTGTCTAATTACATATTTCTGAATAGATGAACAAGAAACCTAGAAACCCTCCATGTGAAACATACCTCAACAGCAGGTGTACTCTGTCCATCACTGACAAACTCACAGCTGTATGATACTGACAAACACAGAGCATTTCAACAATCTTATAGGACAGAAATTTCACATTAGACTTACATCATTTATTTACCTTCTTTCCAAGTGAAGAGCAACTTGGGTAGTGAAAGGATTTTGGCCCATTTGGGACATTGTAGCTGGTAAAAAGCCTGGGAGGTGGAACCAGGGGCCTTTATCTTGAGCTCTATCTTCCCCACCCCTAGGAATTTACCTGTGGCTGAAATGAATACCAATGGGCTACCTGCGCATCACTAATGCCCCTCAGGCACCACCCCAAACCTAAGCTACATGTATGCTCCCACTCCAAGTGTCCAATGGAGAGATTTCCAGCCCCCAAAGACAATGCCAGATCCCTGTGGGTCGGGGACTCTCTCCCCGCATTCTTAAAATAAAGGTCATTTATATTTCCTACTTCTTTTCAGCTGCGCCACAATTCTATCAGGTAGTGCTGAGTTTAGTAGTTGCTAAGCATTTTATATAGGTCACCTGCCATCATAATTTACTTATGCACAAGAATGTATGTGTACACACATGAACACACAAACACATCAAGTATGGAAAAAGCCTACCATTAAAAATGTAGCCACTAGGTGACTAATGCTTACTTTTACCAACTCAAGACCTCCCTCATAGTTTGATGACTTCCCATCTATAGTTTTCATGTAAAGATCACTGTTGAGCAGAGGTTCTAACAGAACAGGAGATCTGCCTATCACTTTATCAAGAGACTCTGAACCTGGAATATTCATGTGCTGGAATATGCACATATGCATATATATTATTCTACAGCAAGCCATAGTATTCATCAGGTCCTTAGAGGTATTATCCTGCCTCAAGACAGGTAATATTTGAGAAATCTGAGACCCAAGGAGGGACAGTAATTTCTCCAGGTCCATCATGGCTCAACTAAGACAAAAGCTCATTTTCCCTTCTTTCCACAGCACCATGAACCCCAATTCTAAATCCATAAACTTGCTTTATGCCTAGTGGCATGGCCCAGACCCAAAAAGTTGTTCAGTTTTTTTACTGATGAGAATAAAGAGTATAACATTTTAATATAACCTAATAGTAGAAATTCAGTGATGTGTGACTTTCTTCCACTAAGGCAATCTCTTTTCCAAGACTGGCAGAAGTCTCCCTCGCCCATTACTATAAACAGTTCCTTTTGTGAGAGATGTAAAACATTCTTGAATGCTGATGCACACTTACATATCAGATCTTTTCAAACAGCAACAGAATCATTGGTCCCCACCTGCTTTCAAATCTTCTCCTACCTCCATTTAAATCCTGGCTACATAATTGCTTCTCAACTTTGCATGATCTCTGCCTATTCAATATTGACTTCCTGGCAGGAACTTCCATCAAAGATCTTTAATTCTGAGCCTGCGGGTTGTTGGAGTTTGATCATACTGCTCCAACTCACAGTATTAAATGTTTCAATCCAAACAGTTCTTAAGAGGCCAACGTGGACCTTTGAGGTGAACATTATTTTTGGTCTTTGCTAGTCAGAGATTATTTAGGCCAAGTAAGCTAAATATGATCAGCCACATATCTATTCCAAAAGCACTGCCATCTAATCTTTGTAACTGCAAACACTGTACAAGATACAGTTAGGGCATATCCAAAAGCACAGCTCAATTTGATGATTCTGCACAATAGAGACAAATGAAACTCTCTTTAAAAAACAGATTTTTCCAATTCTTTTGGATTTCCATAAAGTAATGAGTGTCTTGTACAATGTTTGTTGCTGCAGGCTTTGCTTTGTATTTTTAACTCTCTTTGTTTCTTGACATGCCATAATTATATGCTCAAACCATAGTCTAAATTTATCTTATTGTAGTTTTCTGGTAAAATACTATGTACTACGTACAACATTTATATTTATAAAATCTATGATGGAGGCAGAAAGAGGTTTGTTTAGACCTTTAAATTGGGATGTGGGGAAGAGAAAGGAAAGAAGAAGCAAATTTCAAGAGAATTCTGTGTCAAAGGGTACGTGTTAAATGCACTCATGGATGTCAGCGCGTGAGATGATAGGATAATAATTCATTACCATCTCTTTTGTGCTGGTGTCATGGAGTCAGGGACCCCTGGTTCTCTCCCTGGCCCTGCCACTAACTAGCTGCCTGACGGCTGAAGTTTGAAAGCCTCATTGGTGAAACAAGCCGGACTATGTGATGGTGAAGGCATCTCCTGGCTGTAAAATTCTACAGTGCTCTGCAGAGAAGGGACCAGAAATGTTTTCACAAGGGGAAAAAAGAAGCACGCAGCACAGCTGTAGCAGCCTTCTAGGGCCTCTGTCTGTGAAATGCCCACATAATTTTGAAAAAATAAAAAGATTAAAAAAGTATTTTAAGGATCAGTGACTCTCACAAGATACCTAGATAGCATCATTTTTATGTTTACTGGCCCCTTTAACAACCAAGATATCTTTGTACATAAGTGAATAACAAAGAAAAAAATGCCCTGACAGATACTTATGTTTCTTAAAGGAACAATAATTAAAACAGCATGACATCAGCATAGGAATAGAGTAGCATATCAACCAGTCAAGAGAAAAGGCACAGAAATAGTCCCCGGTACACATACTCATTTAGTAGATGATAAAGATATTTCATGTCCTGGGGGAAGGAAAGATGAGGAGGCAATTGTTAGCTGTTTAAGGCTAAATTTGGCAAACATGAATTTCAGATGAATTCAAAAAGTTAAATGTAAAAGCTAAAGTCACAAAAGCCAGGAAAAATACAAGGCAAGCAACACATTTGGAGAAGATTTACACCATATATGAAAAGATTCATATCTCGAGCCTAGAAAATTCTTCCAATTAATAAGAATGGACAAACATCCCGATTTAAAAAGCAAATGGCACAGACAATCCCCCAAAACATACAGATACTAATAAATATGAGGAAAACGTATATTGTTTCATTATTACTCAGAGAAATGCAAATCAAAATAATGCCAGAAACAAAATTTAAAGGCAAACAATAGACTTAGAGAAAATATTTGCTCAAAAATAAACCATGCTTTTAAAACAGAAATACTTAGAATCAGTGTAGGCCATCAATTTCAGAGATATATGTTAAACAATGGTTATCTGTTAAGCACTGCATTAAGTATTAAGTTCTGGGAAATTAGACATTGCTGTTGGCACAGACATGTTTGCATGGAGGTACAGAAAGAGTGATTTGAGCGTTTCGGGGCAGGATCCTGCGGTAGAGCACTTGCCTGGCATACACAGGCCTTGAGTTCCATCCCCAGCAATTAGAGGGAAAGGAAGAGGAAAAGGAAGTGGGAGAAGGAGAGGGAGGAGAGGGGTTTGGGGAGGGGAGGGGAGAGAAGAGGAAAGGAGAGGGAGAAGGGGATGGGAGAGAGAGGGAGAAAGGGGGAGAGACAGGGAGAGGTTTAAACTGATAGTTCCCTTTTCTGAAGCAATTTGGCATAATGCTTTAAGCACACTAGAAATAGACATGTCCTTTATCCCCACCATCCTACTTCCAAGATTTTATCCTCAGGAAATTATCAGAGAGATTGTAAAATTAACAATAATAGTGAATAATTTATCAATGGTTATGGAGCTTTCTTGCCAGTAATTCCTTTAATTCTCTCGGTTTGCAGAGAGTGGTACTATACCACTTCATTCGCATTTGTATATGGAGGCGTGAAGATACATAGGAATTATTGCATTAGTTGAGGGTTTACAGAGCTTGTAAGAGACAGAGCCAGGACTGAAGCCCAAGCTATCCTTGCGCTTAACTCCTGTGCCATGATGTCTATGAAAGAATGTTACATTTCTGAACAAATGTAAATCCCAGTACACGCCAGTAGGAGATAAGCTTAGTAAGCTCAGTGGAATATTATACTGACCGCAACAATCAAGAGTAAGATTATTTCCTAACTAGAGAAAATGATACCACCTGTTGTAGTCAGGGGTTGTACACAGAGAACAGTTAAGATTAGGACATAGAGTTTATAATATTTTTATAATGGTCACCAGGAATTAACACAGGAAAATACAGGAAATCTATCCACAACACCAAAGACATAGATTATTTAGTCAAGAGCCCAAGCCCCACAGCACATGTCCCACATAAGTCCAGATAAAAACCCAGAGCTCAGGACAATGCCTCCCACGAGTCCAGGTGGAGGCCCAGAGCCCACAAGAAGGACTCACACCAGTTTCTTTTACAGATCCGTGGCGGGAAGACCTAAGGGTCAGTGGTGGAAGCCAGAAAGTCTATGCCAGCAGGATGAAGGAGCTGTGCCAGTGGATGAGGGTTCTATGCTGGAGCGGAGAAGTCACACTCACAACAAAGACCAGGGCTGTCCTGAAAGGCACGACAGCCATCCTCAGCGACACGGACTCCCCAAGCTCCTCCAACGACAGGTACAGTCAGGTACGTGCCAGGAAGCAGCATGACGAGTTCATCCTGGAGACCAAAAAGCACATGTCTTCCCCTCCAGAGCCAGGAAGCAATGCTCGATGTGAGGACCAAGGCTTCTCCAGGAGAACCAACAGCTCAGACAGCAACTCGTAGAACTCAATGCCTTCTTAACGCCTCAACCCTCAACACCTCCCTTCCTCTCCACCTATTTATCCTGGCAACTTTCCTCAGGTGGAGCATCTTCGCTCAGTGCCATGCTGATGTAATCCAGCTGGCGTTAAGTTGACCACCAGTTCTTAGTCCATAACACCACCATACTGTTATGTGAAAGAAAGCAGTGCAAAACATTAATGAGGATGCTCTCTGAGTGAAAAGGTTCTGGATGATTTCTTTTATCTTTGAGTTTCTCTGTAATTTCCAATTGTTACAGAGAGAAGCTGCATTGTCTTTATAATAATAAATTTATCAGAGCTATAAGTTATACATTTACTTTAAAACCCATTTAAGAAAGCTAGCTGACGTGTTTCAGTGGCATACACAGTTTTTACCTTGATACACAAACTGTGGCCTCCACCAGGACTGTCCTCTGTCTTCCATGACTTTCCCCCTTCTCTTGGTTCCTTGCTCAAGATTCTGCTCAACCTCACAGTTTGGAAAACCTTTGCATACCACCAGCATTCTGGCCCCAACCCTACTGTGCTCCCACCAGACCCTCAGGTCTACTGCAGCCTCCCACTTTCTGTGTCACTCTTTGATTTATCTGTAGCTCCATCTCCAGTCCTAAGCAATGTCACAGGCAGTGTCCATTAGAACCCTTGCACAGTGCTCAGACCATAGGAAGTACCCAATGTTTATAAAGTCAATGAAAAGCATTTTTTGGTGAAGGAGGAGAAGAAACTCGCCTTCCAACAGTGCCAAATATGACTGTCCTGAGTTTGCATGGGAATTGAGTTTGAAGCTAAGCATATGAAACTCACCATCACCCTGGTGCAATCCCTCTGACCTCTAGGTGTACAATGCCTGTAGGCAGCCACCTCTGCTGCTCTTGTGCTGCTTTCCATTGTCTATCCCAGCCTCCTTCACACCATATTGTCCCACCAAGCTAGGAGCTTCTGGAAAGCAGGATCCGTGTCTGTCTGTGCCTAGCAGTGTCTGAGTTCTTCTCGCAGACCTCCTTGAAAGACAAAACTTCCCTTAGCCAGCTACGGGAGCAAAAGAACTGCAGTTGTTTGGAATGAAGCTATGTGGCCAGCAGGAGAATTTGCTGTGCTCTTGCTGTCTCTTATGTCTGTGTTGAAGAACCATAATGCATATTTATGCTGTAAATTATTTTCTCTCTTTCCAAAGGTAAATACAAAATCTCCACTGCTGGTGCTGGCATCACAACTTTTGTGGGAAATGTGGGTTGGGTAGAGGTAGGGGCATAGAGAAATGTCTTAAATTTTATAGTAGGTCCAACCCACAAGAACTAATTGAAAGAGTAATTGTTTTTATCAAAATTCAAAGTGAAAGCATGTAAGGAAAAACAGTATGCTTACAAAAATCCCAGAAGAACATGCTGAAAAGCAAACCCTTCAGGAAACTCAATGCATTCAGTTTATGGTTTTGTTTCTCCCAACATTGGTTCACCTCATAGCAGGCTTCTGAACCTCTGCAGTCAGCCCCATCTTTCATCACTCAATATGGCCGAGTGAGAGCACCCTTCCCGCTGGCAGAGCAGGGTCTGCCACAGTCAGATCTCTGCTCCCCCCAAGTTGCATGCTCCTCCCCTGCAAACCATGCACCTGAAAAGGCCAGTTGCTTGCAATGTGTGTTCTGACCTCAAGCGGTCTGACTTCTTTATAGCCACAGATCTGTGCTAATTGTATCCCCAAATACTTCACTTTCCAGCTCTTCTGATGATGGCCACAACCCAAAGCAGAACTTTCCCAATACCACAAGAGTGCAGTTAGATCAGTGTCCCATATGACTCGAAGGGACCTGGAAACCTCATCATTGAGGTAGCTTGTGAGATTTCCAGCCTCATTTCCAATCATCATTCCCTAGGTTCATAAACACTTCATATACCCCGTGCGGACAGCATTCCAAGAGAAACTGTGGATAAGAATCTGCTTGAGGCAGTATATTTCATCTATAGACATTTTTTTGAAAGCTCACCTGTGGTGAGCTGAAATATGACTGGGAAGTTAGCCAGCCATAACATGATATAAACACCCAAAGAACTAAAGAAAGTCTTTTATTGGCTGATCAGTGTTTCCATTGGGTTAGAACCCAACAGAATATATTCCAACATAGAATAATCACAAAGGACAGTTACAAGCATATAGAGGTTAAGAGGTCTAGGTCTGAGATCCAATAAACCCAGGTTCAAAGCACAACTTTCAAAAGCACTTTCTGGATTATTTCAGTCTCAGTTTCCTTAACTGAATCATAGAGATAAAAATAATACTTTTCATTAAGTTTGCAAAGATTAAATGCAATAATCGAGATAAATAGCACAGACTATGACACAGAATAATGTTAATTGTAAATGGTTATTATATGTGATAAAGATTGCTCCATCAAATCCATATTCTCCTCTTTTTTCCTGAGTACTTAATACAGTTCATTTCCCACCAGATCTAGCAACTCATAATGGTCATGTGTAGCTAATAAAAAGTGAACAATAGTTATGTTAAGTTCATGACTTCCAAGCCTGTCCTTTCAATATAACCCTCTTTGCTCTTTCCCCATTCATTCGCTGATAGTACCTAAGTTGCCTGAGTCCTGATATGATATTGAACACCGATCAGTAATAACTACTACAGACTAGAAACACCCAAACAGGACCATTACATAACCAATAAGGATACCACTATGGCATGTAGGCACTGAGTTTAGGGATTGGTTATACAGCCAGCATGATCATAATACATTACCCAAATCACATAAGAGCAAATCTTAGAAGAACCCTAAAGACCTTCTGTGATGTACAAGGAGACATAGACACCCAGAGCCATTGTTCATGGATCTTCTTCCCAGATTCCTCTAACACTAGGCCCTACTCTTTTACATGTGATGCTAACTAAAGACCATAGCATCAAATCTCGGTTGGCCTAGTTAAAACCAGATCTATTCCTAAAGACATTGTAGTGCAGACGGGGAAGTACAGACCCACTCTCCTGAGCAGCATAGCAAAATAAACCAAAAACGAGAGCCCTTTCTTACTGTTTCTACAGTCAGAGCAAACTAAAAACACTCCACATCTTCATCTTGGGGGGAGCGAAGTTACAATATTCTACTTCGAAGA
Organism: Cavia porcellus; assembly: GCF_034190915.1. NCBI lineage: Eukaryota > Metazoa > Chordata > Mammalia > Rodentia > Caviidae > Cavia > Cavia porcellus. The sequence continues at coordinate 103,987,993 of NW_026947486.1, read as the reverse complement.
GGCTTTGACTAATAGCTATGTCAATACATATTATTACTCCACAATAGTTTTGTCTTTTTAGTACATTTTATTTTTTAGAAGTTTTATGGTCATAGCATTTAACTGACTGGACAGCACAGATTTACCCTCCTCCCCCACCCCCGTCACAGGCAAAGCCTCCCTCACTACCACCATCACATGCCACACTGGTAGTTTATTGTTACTACCTTTTCTTGGTAGTAGGGGCTGAACTGAGGGCTTTTGCACTGACCTACATTACCAGCCCTTTTTATTTCATTTTATTTTATTTTGAGACAAAATATCTCTAAACTGCTAAGTTGCCAAGGCTGAGTTTAAACTTACAATCCTTCTGCCTCAGCCTCCAAGAGTGGTAGTATTAAAGGTGTGTACCACCATGCCTGGCCAATTTGTCGCAACTGGTGAACCTACATGAGCACATGACTGAAGCCAAAAGTCCGTAGTTTACATTTTAGCAATACATTGCATGGGTCTGGAAAAATGCATAATGACATTTCCACCACTGTAGCATCACAGAGAGTCATCTCTCTACTCTAAGACCATCTTGCTCCACCTGTTCATCCTTTCCTCCCCTCCCGCTGCCTCAACTCCTGACAAACATGGACCTTCTTACTAATAGTTTTGCATTTTCCAGAATTTCACCTATTTGCAGTCACACAGTGCACAGTCTTATCAGACTTCTCAGCTCTTGTGTATAAACATGAAAAGGAAGAGTTACTGGATTGTGTGTAAAGAGCATGCTCAATGTAGAAAAAAAAGCGACAAATTGTCTTCCCAAGAGGCTGCAACATTTGGTGTCCTCCCAGCAATGAATAAAAGTTTCCTATCCTTGCCGGTATTTGCTGTTGTTAATGTTCTAGATTTTGGACATTACAATATGTATGGAGTGGTATCATTGCTTGAAATTGCATTCTTCTGTTGACGTAATGTGCTTTATTTGGTATGTTTATTTGCTATCTATCTGTCATCTTTGATAACATACTTGTTAAAGTCATTGGTCCAGGTTTTGTTGGCTTGTTTATTTCTTATTCTTGAGTTTTACTCAGCAGTTTTTATTGAATTTTCCTATTCATGATGCAGCAAAATTAATCTAAAAATATTAAAGAAATCTTATGTTTTCTTGGTGCTATAAGAAACTAATGACTTTCCCCAAAATTTATAATCTAACCCTAATAAAATTTTAAAAACTCATAGTTACACCGAACTCTCAGTGCCAATTTATAGGGACTCAGAAAAGGAAGTGATTGCTATAGAAGAGATCAGTTGGGGAAGGAAATGGAACTTAGACAAAGTTTAAAAGACATTCAAGAGTTGGCCAAGCAGAGAAACCAGATATACAGACATACATGACAATTCAACAAAGACAGTGTGGTGCCTGGATTATCAAAATAATTACAACAGTGGAGCCCTTGATTCTAATACTCTTCCTTTCCTACATTCATCCAGTAATAATGATGATGCCTGAATAATGAGAATTCACTATTTGGCAAGCACTTGCTAAGCACTTCCCTCCCAAAATCTTAATTCTACCTTAACCATTAACTTGTGAGTAAAGGTTAATAATTGTATTCCACAGTTGAGGAAATAGATTCAAATAGGCTTAGTTACTTGTCCAAATTTTCACAGCTAGAAACTAGTAGAGGCAGAATTCAAATTTGGTTTTTGTTCTTTATTGCCAACCTACATTATCAACAGGCCATTTGGAAAGATAATTATAACATCTTCAAGGGTAGGATGTTAGGATAACACTCAAATGTAGGAAGTTCTCTTCTTATGGAAAGGGCACAATAAAACAAATATTCTGGGCTGTTGGAAGATTGCATCCAAATTCTGGAATGCCACTCACTATCTATAACATTATTCAATTACTTTAGTTCTTTGTACTTGTTTCCTCGACTAGACTGCTGTAGTCCTCATTGAACTGTTGTGAAGATTAAATGTGCTGTAAATTTAAATAATTTTGACTCCTCCAATACAGTATAACATAATTACTTTTCTTATTACAGCTCTTTCTGTCCTTGTGAGATTACATTGAAATCTAAAAAATGCACCGTTATTATAAAGATCACAGGAAAATGTAAGAAAGCACAAACTCCACTGCAACCTACCACAGAATAGTATGTACGTGCTACCTAAAAATATGGCACAATGACAGATTAAATATTTTGAATTGAATGAATTTGAGAAATGTCAGGTACAGGAAGAAATTTCTAGCCTTTGGTCTTCCTCTCCAGCAAGTCATGTGACTTCATATGAGAGGTCCCCTTATTATTCCCCAGCTAAAGGAAGAAGCATGCTTATCTCCCAAAATTTAGAACTATGGGAGGAATCTAAATGGATAAGCCTTGCTCGATTTCCCTCAGTTACTTCTCTTAGCTCTGTATCTTTTTGTGCAATCACACTTTTCCATAATTTTTCACTTCTCATTAAATCTGGGGGAAATATGCCTTGATTTAACTATTTCTTGTGATTTCCATTTCTTTATGAAGGGTCTCATGTCATGTAAAACATATGTTAAGTAAATGTGTAAGCTTTTCTCTTGGTAACCTGTTTTTTGCTACAAGCACCCTTAGCTGTAAAGTTATAAGTGTAGAAAGGAAAGAAATTTTTCCTACTGTATATAACAATAATATTGGGCAACATTTATGGGGTTCTTACTACATCAACCTCATTGGTCAACCTTAGGACAGCTACATGAGCTGGACCACAGACTTGAGTCTAATGGTATTTTCTTCTTTTGTTTTGACTTGTTTTTTGATTGTGCATGAATATTATTTGCTTTATGGAAATTCGACCACAGTGTTTCTTCAAGGCAGAGTCTTACCTCCACTACAAAAGCCAGATTAGACACAGTCTGTTCCCTGGACAAGGGCATAAGCAAGTTCCCTAAACTCAGTTAATCATATAATTCCACTGAGTGCTTAGTATCCAAAATGAGTGCCGTCTTTTAGTGCTGGGAACACTAATTCATCAAGAACAATGGCAAGCAACAGTGGCTTCCAGAGTTTAGTGTCAAACCTGGCCCTGCAAGCCAGCTTAGTTTCTACCACTTTTTGAATCCACCTTGCCAACCTTCCAAGTATGCTTTTAGAAACCTCTTTCTTACATATAACACCTAATTTGTTGCTGTTGTTTTAACTAAGAAGCATAGGTGACCAAAGTGGATACTACCATTGACCATATAAGTGAAAAAACAGAAGGGCAGTTTAGCAATAAAGGAGTTAGAATTTAATTCCTGACAATATGACATGAAAATGTTACACTAAGAAGAAGAAAGGGTATAGAGACTGTTCATCTAGGGTATTATTGCAACTGGATAAATAAGTAGATAGATAAAGCTTGCGTGTGCATGTATGTGCATATACATATGCACATGCACACAATAAGACCACCTCCTTCTAAGGTGCTGGTAGGATTATTGAGTTAATATTGTAAGATATTTAGGATAATTGCTGGTACAGTGTCAGTGCTTGCTAGTATTATATGCCTGAATTATTTTGGGCTGCTGATCAAACCTTTTAATTCCCATCCACTATAATTTATCTATGTTTTCTGAAGAAACTATCAAAACCCACTTAAATAAAGAACACTTAATAACTTGATATGAAAACTCATTAATCAAAATAAAATTCCAGAACCCGAGGAATATCAAAATGGCACTTGGTAAACACCAGAATGTGATTAAGGAAGCTAAGTCTTTTACCTGGATTGTTTCTTTTTAAATTAAAAAAATAAAGATACAGATATCTGAGTTGCTGTCAAATGACAAATGCAAAGTCCCAATTTAGGAAAAGAAATGAAAATACCAGCAGAAAGTAGAGTACTTCCTTTATTCAACTTCACCAATTCACAGAGACCAGGGGTGAGAAAAGTCACAGAATTCATCCCAGTAGTACTGGGTGGCAATAAGTACATAGAGAAGGGGACTAGCATTAGTGATGGGACCTCTACACATAAAGCACTTTACAAATATTGCCTCATTTAATCCTCACGACAACCTTTAGAAATGGAGACTGTAATTCCCATTTCACAGATGATAAACTGAATTTCAGGGAAGATTAATGACAAGACTGTGAAGTGGCAGGGGTGTGATTTGAATCTAAGTCTGTCTCACTTCAAAGCGTATTCTAAAACTCTAACATAAGCAAAGAGTTATCTGGGGGAAGCTTGAAGTACACAGCTCCAGAGAGAGGAAGAAGAAATCAAAACATGATAGAACCTAATACAAACACAGCACCAAGGACTGCTTCAAGGCACATTTTTGGGGTATCATCTCATACTAGTAATATGTGGGGCTGATGGTCAGTGGTAAAATGCTTCAAGCAGTTGTTCCCTGGTATTTAATTAATTCTAAAGTGACTTTCACTAGTTGAAAAGTAAAATCTTAAAATATCTAAACTGGATGTAATGGTTCACACATGTAATCCTAGCATTCAGGAGGCTGAGGCAAAAGAAGCAGAAGTCCAAGGCCATCATGGGTTACACAAGAAACCAAAAACCAAACCAAACTAAACCAAACCTCTCAAGAAACCAAAAAACCAAACAAAACTAAACCAAACCAAAACAAAACAAAAATAACTATGCTATACTTTTCAGTAGGAAGTTGAAACCACTGTAAGCCATAGAATAAACATGGTACACCTTCCAAGAGCACTTCTTTTCCCTAAAGATTGCCAAGGAACTGTTACATAACTTGACCAGGAATATAAAATAGTTTCAAAAAGCAAAATAAATACAAGCATATTATGGAGAAGTATATGAAAGCCCATACTATTTTAAGATAAAAACAGAATCCTCAAAGAAATTCAAGCCTGTCCAATCCACTTTAGGGAGTCTGAAGAATTCATACTCTTCCATGTTTTGGGATATTTGGAGAGGAAAAGTTTAAGAACCTCTGAAGAAATACATCCTACATAGGGGTTATTCATTGTCTGAAAGTTTCACCAAATTCTTGTGTGTGTTTCAGCAAGTTAAGATTTTAGCTAAAATAATAGTCTGGCAAATTAACTGTAGCTCAGAGATCTGGAGTGATTAAAGTACACTTGCATTCAATATTGGAAAAAACGTTGGTAAATACACTATACTTATTTAGGCAATGCCTGCCAAATCTGATATTCCAGACACTGGTAAGAATCACAGCAGAACAACTGTCATTTACATTAAGGCTAACACCATAGTCATCTGAAAGGATGCATTATTATCTACACAGGGTTGTTTGGTGTTAAATCTTAAAATGGTAAAAAGAAGGAACTGATTTAGTGACATGAGCTTGGAGAGAAATCCCCAAAATTTATATCCTAATTATTTCCCTCCCATTGTCAATTTTGTGAAACTAATATTAGAGTCTTTTGTTCTGCATCAAGTGAGCTGCTGTTGTATTAGACAACCAATAAATAGCAAGCAAAGGTTAGATTTTAAAGGAAATACACCATTGCTTTAAACTCACATTTCTAAGTCTGCCAACAAACTGTATGTGAACTGTATATATAAATCTTTACTTAGGAATTCTGTCGCTGTAATAACTGCTTAGCCACAATTTCTATATAACGCATTAATTGGTGTATTTATTGCTTTTTGCCATCCCTAAAATAAGCCATGGTTGCACAGCCTTACCTTTAATGCAATGAGCTTAAGGTCTTCAGCTAACAGAAATAAATTTGCTGTAAGTTATACACTTTAGAAATATTCATTCTGTAGTCTGCCTTCTATGAATCACCAAAAAATCAGCCTCCCTTCCATCCATTTGGGTGATATTAAGCCCCCAATGGAGTAGTCAACTGGCCTGTGCTAGGCTCCTTTCTCTGGGCACCTTGGCTATCACAGTAATGGGACAGTAAACCTTGGCACATGAGTTTTCAGTTTTCTCATCTGCTCTATTTGTCCACAAGAAATGTGTTATATAACTTTCTTTAGGATACTACCACTAAAATAGTGCTATAATTTTAAATAGAAAAAAAATTACATTATGAAGTTGCTTCTATCCTGGAAGTGTAATTATGTGAAAATTATGTATGCATATTGACAGGGACTAAGAGGGATGAAGAAAAATGAAAACAACTTGATTTGCAGGGGGTGGCAGGACTATGAATGAGGATTTGTTTTTCCCTCTCCTTTGGAGTTTCATTAACATTCTCTGAGGCTGTAGAAAAAAATACAGACTGTTTAAAACCTATAAGTTTCTGCAAATAAAAAGTTGATCATCCTTCTGTGCATTTCGTGCTTTCCTTACATGGACAACATTCCCTTTTCTATATCACCTGAAAGAACAGATTTCACCATAATTTAGAGAGTCTGTGCCAAGAAAATCAATAAAGACATATTTGTACAGAGCCTAGAGTGAGCTGGTTTTATCCAGGAATGTGTTGAGTTAATTGAAAAGGTTTTGGTTAAAGTTAGCCAGTCGGAGATCACAGCACTGTAGACAACACATACTGTGAGTATGAACTTCGTACAACCTTTCAAATACCTTTGGGAAGGCAGGAAATTGAAATATTGTGCTATATTGGCAACTAAATGGTCATTTATCATCCATGCTAAGTTTGGAGCTGGAGAGAATGATGTGGAAGCTCTCAAAGGGCCTTTATTAACAATTTCAAAGTTAGACGGGGATATGTAGATTTTCACAGCATATTTGAGGAAGAGTGAGAGATGACATCTGCATATACTATTAACATGGTCTCTCTAATAACAACTTCGGACTGTATTCCCACCCACATTAAAATACATTAAGCTTGAGACACCAACTGACAAAAGCAAGGAAATTCACAGTTAAAGGGGAAACGTGCCATATGTTCTTCAATACCTAAGAGCAACGGGGTGCATTTGGAAAGTCATTAAAGCGGCACCCAGTTGTGCCTAGGTATTGGAGAACATATGGAATCTTTTCCTCAGCAAGTGTAATTTTCCCTGCTTTCATTGAACGCATGTATCAATCTTCACTTTTTGGTCATATAGGTTTTTGTTTGTTTAATTACCATAGCACGTAAAATAAATAACTCTTACTTTCAAAAGTCAGCACAGTCACACAATGGAAACTGGTCTTTGGCCATTGCTGTCTGATGGCTCCTGGTTATTTATTCTTCATTCCCAAAGTGCCTGCGACATCTTCCAGTTCCAGCTGTCCCCTAGCCCTTAGGGAGTACTACTTTTTCTTTCCCCACCCGAGGGTGCTGTCTCCCATGCTGGCTAACTGTTGTATCTTTCACAAGCACTTCAACGGGTCTGCCAACTCAAGACAGAGGTCCAAGAAAAAAGAACCCATTCATCTGGACATTTACTATTAAAGACTTTTCCTCCCTTAAATAAAGTTTTTAAATTTTTGCAGACATGGGGCTAGGGATTGAGCCCAGGGTGAAAAGTTGCCCAGGTTGTCACTGAACTTGTGATCGTCCTGTGTCAATCCACTAGGTACCTGAGAATACAGACACGCACCACTACTCCCAGAGATTTTAACTTTTTACTTGGATAAAAGTAGCAGCCAGTGTGACAAAGAGGTGTTTAGCCATATAACTGAGTCCACTTCTGTGACACGTTTTCATTTATTTTCTTATTCTGTCTCTCAGCTGTTGAGAAAAATGCTGAGTTGGATCCTGAGCCAACTTGTTCATTGGACATAGGAGTAGGCAGCATAGCAATAGTATTACCATCCCATGTGGCGAATGCTCCTATCAGCAGAGGGGGCTGATGAAGCACTGTGGAGGGGCACCTAACCCGTGGTAGGGGTTCTGAATGAAAACCTGAAAGTTTGCAATGGTCATGCCACATCACCATTGTGCAGCTAGCCTTGGAGCTGAATTTATCCAGTGTGGCCCACAAACATCTACTGAGCACCTATAACACACCAGGTCCTGGATTAGGCCCTGGCAATATAGATTAAGTCCCTGCAGCTGCTAAACAGTGAAGTGATAAGAAAAGATCAGCCCAAGCATTAAAAATAATTAGAAAAGAGGAGAGAGAGATGAGTCCAGGTTGTGCACACATGCTTTGAACTACTGTAGTGGAGAAACCAGAGAAAGCTTACAACCTGCAGTGTGATGTGATCAGTGTTTTAGAAACAACAGTTTGTTGCTGTCAAAGAGACCCTGGGGGGTGTCAAGAGAGTTAGGGAGCCCAGTCAGGAGCCTGATGAAAGATACTGAGGCTCTCAAAAGAAGAGCTGGGACAGCAGAGTATGAAAACATGCAAATAACACTTTGAAGATACAGAACTTGTTGAATGATTGGATACAAGGATTGGAAAGACACGAATACATCTGCAGGATGTGAAATCCATACCAACTCACTGAATATTAGAGAACTTGGAGATTATCTAGTTGTGTGCTCCATAAGGAAACTGGAGGACCAAAAGTTAACTGACTTGGATCAAGTTGAGCAACTAATTTCTTTTGTGGTATCTAAAGGTTTAGGACTATGAGTTCCTACCTCATAGTAAAGTGATTGGCATTAAATATAACTTAGCATCTAAATTTTATGAAGAATTAATTATACTTTCAAGACTTCAAAGCTGAAAACTAATCTCAAAATTATTTAACCATACTTTTTTGTTGTTTTCTACATCCACATTTGACCTGAATTCTCTGCACCTCTACAGCTGCTTTTAGGTTCTGAAAACACACAAGTAACAAAGCATGGCACTATGATGCCCTCGCGATACTGTGACTACAAAACACAAATGCTTTATGTAGATACTTATTTTGTGATTAAAATTAGAGCAAGAAAGTAGCACAGAAAAATCACAAGGTGCATAGTAATAAATGGAAAATCTTTTTTTTTTTTGTACTTTTATTTCTCCTTGGGTCTCAGTTACTAGCCTATAAAATAAAGAAAATAAGATTTATTGACTATAGGGGTAAATAATGTTTAATGGCAATGAACTTTTTAATGCAGCAAATTTAAAAACATTTGCAGATCAATCATCTCTTCCATAAGTATAAAATTATTATTTTCCCTGCCTTTGAATATAACTCATGGGTTCTAGATCATTAGTGATAGGATAAACTCAGAAGACACTTGTGTTATAAATTAACAATAATTTGAGTGTACATATTTCTTTCCAGTCGTAGTTTGGATACTGCTCCTTCAAACATGCCCTAAGGGGTTACTTTACATGCCTGGGAAACTCAGCAACTTAACAAAACCCAGTCTCCAAATGCAAAGTAAAAAAGATCTGGGGATGTAGCTCACTGTGAAGGCCATGGGTTCAATCCACAGTACTGAAAAAAAAAATGTGGTCAGTAATTGCAGAGAAAGATATATTCATATGTGGTGGTATACTGTTTATAGAATATTGAAATAATATATACTCACTGACATTGTTCACTGTTTAGGGTGAGAGAAGTGCAGGGAGATGTAGGATGGTGCTTTTGGTACAAATTAGAACAAAGAAGTTATTGCTCAGCCTGGACTTCTAACTACATTTTCCCAAGTTGACAGCAATCCAGTGATCTTGAAAGTTGAGTTAAGTTGAAAAATTAAAGGATTTCTAAGTCTCTTTTCAAATCCAATTGTATAGCAAGAGTTAAGCTTGGGGCTCTAAGAATAAAGATTTAGTACTAACCACATTGTAAAAGAACATGAAGGATATGATGTACAAAGGTTCTGTCTCGGCTGCAAGTGCAGCTCAGCGCTTGCCTAGCATGTGCATGGCCCTGGTTCTACCTCCAGCTCTGCAAAAAATCAAAAAATGTTTTGTCACCCAGGAAGGGAAAAGCTGCTAGACTGGGAGGAAGCGTTTGTGAAGGAGTATATTTTGAGCAGATAAGACTAGGAAGAAGCCTCCTTCCTAGGGCAAACACAGTTATATTGAGAGAATCACAAACAGCACGATCACATTCTAATGTGGAAAGAATGATTTTGACAGAAACATTAAGCATGGCAGCATCAGGTGGAGGAATCCATGAAAACTCTTCCCCGATGGAAAGCACTGCCAATTGTGCCACGGCCCATGTCACTGAGAGAACTACATGATTGGGAATTAAGTGAACCATTGAAGTGTCACTGGATGAGGAAGTATAGAAGGCTCCTGACCAAAGAGACTCCAGGCAATTACACTGTATAGTATGGGGCTGGGGTGGCCGGCACTATAGCGCAGCAGATGTTAGCATTGTATAAACACTTCATAAGGAATATTTCAGGAGCTAATAAGTCCTTTCTGAACTCCTGCCGTCACTACTCTGCATGTAGACATAATCATGGGGAAATGGAAAAGAGCCCTATCCTGCAGCCTGGAGAAAGAGCTTGAACTTTGACCCGAATGACTATCTAAAAGAGTGCTTTAAATTAGAAGAAATTGAGCTGTCTTTGGTGGCAGGTTTAAGTTTCTCACCATCAGTGAGGCTAGAGGTGCCACAGTAAGATCAGGTAAGCGAAAATGCCAAATGTGACGTACGTGACTCATTCAGTTTTCAACATCAGTTGTGCAGTACGCTTGCCGAAACAATGACGTATCTTCCTTCTCTGACCAGACTCCCACCACCTCCCTAAATGGAGCCAGGATCCTCAACATTCTTACAAAGCGTCTTCAGCACAGAGCAAGACTCTTGGGGAGACTAGAACCCGTGTCTCCTCATTTCCAGACTAGAGCTCTTTTCTCCTATCCTGGCTAAGATTACCATTCAAAACAGTTTCAAATGCAGATAACAAAATATAAGGAATGATTTGCTTGGAATTAAAACCTTCAGCTTTAGTTTCAATCCAGACCAAATCCAGTAACTGCACTCTTCTTTCATAATTAAAAAAGGTAAGATAACCAGCCAGGTTAGTGATACCAGCTTGCTTATTGGCTGGTGGGAGCTAGCAGTGGTGTTCCGCACTAACTGCTGTGCTGATTGACAGGGGTCTCTGAAACAATAGGAGAAAATGCCAAGCAACTCCCTTTTTGAATCTTACTCAGATCTCCAGAAATGCTTTCATGAGGCCATGGCTAGCTGGTGTCTTCTTTGATGTGATAAAATTTCAGTCATTTTCGGCTGCAGTTGTAATCGCAATGCATGGGAGGGGTTAGGGGCTGACTATCCAGTATTATTTTATTATTCTTTCAATTCAATAATAATATAATAACTCAGGGAGACTTAACAGCTCAGTTAAAGAATGGTACATAGTGGCCTATTGAGAAACTTTAGTCTAGTATTTTGCTTTTGACAGGATGTTCTTTCAGACATTTCTTCTGGAGGTTAAAAAAAAAGTATTTGGATATTTGCATAAGAATATATTTTATTGTAATGTGTCTTGCATTTCCACGGTGGAAAATCCAGGAAAAGGAACAGCATATTATCATTACAAACAATGATATTTGGAATTAGAATTAGAATGATATTAGAATCAGAAAGTCTTCAGTCATTTTTCAACCTGCCAACAAAATCAATGCCCAGAGAAAATCACGCATGTGTGTCTGTGTGTCTCTGTGTGTGTGTCTGTATTTAGATGTACTTGTGCACAAGCCTGTGAGCTGATGAGAGCGTCTTACAGAGATGTGGAGTTATAATCCACAAACTGCATAGAAACCATTTTAAGTGGCACTAAGTTAGCCTCAGAGCAGTGGTACAAGTCAGGGTCATAAACTCCAGGGCAAGTGTACGGAATGTTTCACCTTTGTGTACATTTTTTAATCTTAAAACAGATTTACTCGGGATTTAAGACTTTATTAAGGTCAAAAGGATTACATTAAGTTCATGGACATGTTTGTTATATTAATTGAGTCATAAGTTCTGGCCGTCTGCAAACACATTTCAAAACAGGCATCAGCTGGTTTCTATTGCCATACTAGATCAGAAAATCTGCCAGTAAGTCTGTTTGCAGCTCTTAAAAGTTGTTGAACAAAAATGTGTTTTGAACTATCGACAATTACCTGAGAAAACAACTGGATTCTGCAAGTGGATTTGTTGATTTTCCCAGTTCCCTCCCCTCACCTGCCTCTGCTTTTATCACGAACTTCCCTTCATTCCAAGCTGCCTACTCCAGGGCTCTCCCAGATGAGCGCTGCTTGCAAATGTTTGACTCCTCTCTCATTAAAGTGAAATATCAGAAAGACTATCAATTCGTCTTTTTCTAGATGATTTAACACTGATAGAGCGTGAGAAATAGTGATACAAGACAGGAAGAGAGTTTTGTTTTCATTAAATTATATTTAAAAGAACATATATGAAAGGAGCACGAATATATTTAAATTATCCTAGATTAAGAAAATATTACCCTAAAAAAAAAAAAAAAGAAAATATTACCCTTGCATATATTCTCAAAATAATTAAAAGTATCATGTCACCGCAATATGCACATATCCATGGTTATAACAGCACAATTTGTAATTGAGAAATCTTGGAAGCAGCCCAAATGCTCATCAACGGAGGAATTGATAAAGATGTGGTATTTTAATGTAATGGAGTACAACTCTGCTATGAAAAAGGATAGATTTGAGGCATTTATAGGTAAACGGATGCATCTTGAGACTGTACTCTAAAGTGAAATAATTCAGACACACATATTTAAATATCACACTGTTTCTCTACTGTGAGAAACTGAAACTATAAAAGTATATAATAGATATTGAGAAATAGAAAATATTTATATGAGAAAAGGAATAAGAGAGTGGGAGGCAGAAAAAAAAGAAGGGAAAAGAATAAAAGGAGAAAAGGAAAAAATAGGAACAAAGCTTTTGTAAATCGGGAGAAGAGGGGTTAAAGGGGGTGTGTAATAAAGAATACAAATATATTATGTAAAAACACAAATTCCCCATGATAAATGTTATTATGTACATCTAAAATTTATCAATAAAATGAATTTTTAAAATAAAATGTGATAATTTTTTTCAAAGAAAAAATTCCTTTGGAAATCCCATTAGCCCCTCCACAATCCTGCATTCTTTTCTCTGCCTCCAGGGATAATGACTACTCTGAGTTTTGTGTTTATATGAGTTTGTTTTAGTAGTGAGTGTTATGTATAGTAGAATATCTTAAAAACATATTACTGACTTTTCCATGCTTTCAACTGTATAACATGGAATGATAATGTATTCCAGAATTTTTTTATAATTCTCCCGAGATTCATCTATATCATGGCAGCAGAAGTTAAACTACTCTCATGGAAGCACAGGATTCTAACAACATATATATCCAATTGTATTCATATAGTCTCTAAATTGGAAAGTTAAGTTTCCATTAGGATTTTTTGCTCTAAAGTTTAAATCCAGGGTCCCCTGTTCATGCTAAACACCTGATTTACTGATGGACTACATTCTCTGCCTCATAGCTTTCATTTCTGGTAAATATACTATGACAAATATTTTTGTAAATGTCTTATAGTAGAAATATGCCAAATATAGGGCATATTAGAATGGCTTAAAAAACAAAAGACACATTTTCCATTTTACTAGGTAATGCCAAATTTTGGTGCTGCATATGTACAAGAATACTTGATCTTCATTCTGCCAGCTTGCTAGCTGTGAAATAAATAGTTCCCACATTATGGCTTCAATTCACACCTCTCTTACTATTAACAAGATTGAGTGATATTTCATGTATTTATTTTCCATTCACATTTACTTTCCTAATATGTAGAATTTCAACTGCTTGTTATGAATTACCTTTATATCAAGATAACTTGACCAAATAGTCATATTAATGCTAATAATTTGGTTTTTCTATTGGACAGGCATGTATTTGTGAATAAAAATATTTTGTTTCTTTCAATACAATGCTCACATATTCCTTTGTCTTATTTCATTGGTTTGGGATTGCCAATACAATGCTAAGTGCCAGTTATGATACCAAATATACTTGTCTTCTTCCCAAGTACAAATGAAATATTTTCAGTGTTCCTCTTCCTCATTTACAAAATGTTGTGTCATGAATACGTGTTGAATTTTATTAAATGATTTCTCGTCTTCCAAAATAATCATATTACCTTTCCTTTAATTTTTAATATGGGAAATTACATAAATTGATTTTCTAAAGTTAAACAAATCTTGTGCTCTAGAAACCAACTTGGTCCTGATGCATTGCCATTTTATGCATTGCTAAATTTAGCTTGCTGATATTTTGCTTATGAGTTTTGAAATATATTCATTAATAAAAATGTTCTGTGATTTTTCTTTCTGCCTTTCATTAGATATCAGCATTACACTATTGTCATGAAGTGGATTTGTGCATGTTTTTCTTTTTCTAAAATTAGGAACAATCTGTATACTTTTGGAATTTTTCCTTCAATGTTTGTTACAGGTTAAGTAGAATTTGTTCACATTATGTATGTCTCTGAAATTGTTATCTTGAAGAATTTTAATAATTAATCTTATTATTTTGTTCATTTCTAAAGCATTTATAATTATTCACTATTTTTAATTCTTGATGCTGCTTATTTGTCTTCTATTTTTTTATTATTCTTGCAGAAAGTTTACAATTTCCATTAATCTTCCCAAGATACCACTCTTACACAGATATAAGCATTCAAGTTTATAAATTTCTAGGTCAGAGATGCAGCTCAGTGGTACAGTGCAAAAGAATTTGTGTATGATCTCTAGCACTACAAAAAAGAGAAAAAAAACTAGAGTAAAAGAAATTACAAATTTCCTATTCATAGTCTTCTAGGTATATCTTATGAGTGTGCATATGTATTCTATTAAATATTGCTTACCGCTAAATATTTAATATTTGGCTTTATTTTTGCTTTTTTATCTTTGGATTAACTAGGTATAATTTTTCTTAATTTCCAAAAACTTGCTTTTCTCGTTCAAAAATGTTTTGATCCCTAACTTGATTCCATTGTGATCATCAAGCACACAATGGAATTGCTTTCCTCATGCATATTGCTATTATGAACATAAGTGTACAAATTTCTCTTCAAAATCCTGCTTCACATTCTTTTGGATATATAACCTCAAGTGAAATTACTGGATTGTATGGTAGTTTTATTTTTCACTTTTTGGGACACTTCATACTGCTTTGCATTAAGACTGGACCACATTATATTATATATTTAATTTCAAATGAAGAAACAATATTTAGAAGTTAATTCCTGGAGTTGCAATAGACTGGATATTTGAGAATCTTAGGAGTAGTTGAGATCATTAGAAATGAGCTGCATATCCTTTTCACTGGCATTAAACAACCATTAGAGTTTAAAAGAAATCAACCATCGTCCTCTATAAGTTACCACAGTGGCAAAGTGAAGTCAGTAGGCTTTGTCTGCAAATAACACTTTCTAATTTTATCTCCATAATAACGTTAATATTTAGCGGAAACATTCCTATTGCTCTCCTTTAATCCCTGTTCCGTGTTTAGTTATCACAGCAGCATCCACTTCAGCAGTAGTTTACTTGCTGTTGTTTTGTAGTATCTCTGAGCACTGAGTATATACCCATCACTGAGCTCAGGGATTTAACTACATCCTCATGCCATCCTTGCAAAATGAGCATCATTATCACTTTCATTTTTTCAAATTAGAAAACAGGCTGAGAAAGCTTAGGGATGGTATTTCATAGATCTTAAGATACACATTTTATATCTCCAAATCATGATGTATCTTATAAGTGGCACCTTATAATTAATACTCCCCAGATGATATCTGGAATAGTAATTACTACCTATGGGTGTGCAAATTTGGTCACAGTTGTTGATACTCTTACTACTTCGCTTGAGCTTGCATACAATGTCTGTGCTAAACGTGACAGTGATATTGTCATTTTAAATGTTTGCACAAGTACTCATTCTGAATTTACATTGAAAAGAAAAGGCGTGATACAGTCTGAAAAACACTGAGAACAGAATAGTAGGGTAGCAACTGGATATTGTTAGAACAAATATATACCATTGGAGAAATGTATCTAATTCCTTATTTTCTTGGAAAGTAACAATTAGGTGTTGTACAGGACCTAAGAAAGAAAGATTTGCACAGAAAGAACTTTGCCATAGTTTGTTGCCGATACTCAGAAAAATTGCCAAGCAAAGCGACTGAAGGCAGGAGAGATTGTCAAACTGCTCCGTGCAGATGCAAGCAGTTGTTAGGCAGGCAATGAGGGGCCTGCGGGCCTACCTCATGCATCACACAGCATTATTGCTAAGCTCAGTGTTTCATTGGAAAATTCATCTTTCTTTCTTAGTCCATGCAAAATTATGATATGCCATAGAATTAATAACATCTTGGATTTGGTGGCACTATGTATATTTGGTAAAGTCATCCATCTGATAAGTAGAAATGTGGAGACTTGTGTACGGGAACTCTGCTTTTAACCAACAGGCTGCAGTGGGCTTTGTTTCATTTTGTAATTTCTCTTCTGATCATTAACCTGAAAGTAGTTTTTTTAAAGCAAAATATTCCATGATTTTGTAGTTTTGATAATTTGGGGTCATTTTGGGATAATTGCAAACTCTTTGGGAACAGTCTCCAAAACAGAGTCAGGATTATCAAAGTTAAAGAAAACATGTATATAATTAAAAGAGCAGCTAATGGTGGCCCTCCAACGAAGCAGAAAAATGGATCCTCCCTGCGTTAATTCCCCCTCAAAACAGCACTCAATGTGTGGTGACTCTGTCACTTGGAAATATCAAGTAGGAGCACAAATCTTAGAGTCAGGGGATTCAGTCTTTAGTCAGTCACATTTTATAACCTATATTCTCTTGATTTCTTCTGTGCTTTCAGTCTATACCTTTAGGATATTTTAAAAACAAACCTGATCGTGATTACCTCAAAAAAGTAATTATGTGAAACGTGGTGGCACATACCTGTAGTCCCAGCAATCTGGGAGAGTGAGAGAAAGAGGATCACGGATTTGAAGCTGGCCTGGGCAGTTTAATGAGGCCCAGTCTCAAATGTTTTTTTTTTTTAAAAACATGGGCTCTTGAATGTAGCTCAGTGCAAAGGGCCTGGGTTCAGTACCCAGTACCACACACACAGAAAGGTAACCATGATTGTGGTAGTGTAATAAATAAATAATTATAGAGTGTTTGATAATTCATTCATTCTCGGTTTCATCTCATTGGATTCGCATAGGATTACCTTACAGTGGGTGAGAATAAAATACTCTGGGGAATCTCACACTATCTGGATTCAAGTTTCTTGAGTTATCAACAGGTTGAGTTATCAACAGGGTGACTTTGGGCAACTCACTTCATTTGCACGAGCCTTGTTTTTTTCATTTGCAAAATTAAGGTCTAATAACACATGCCTTGAGAGCTATTATTGGAATGAAATAAGATAATACGTGGAAAGCAATTCAGCATAGTTTCTTCTATTAAAGGATTAATAAATGCAAAGTGCCACTATTAATACTGAAACAACCCTGTACATAACTGCACAATTCTACAAATAGGCAACAAAGGTTCAGACAGATTATGTCAATCCCCAGAGTCACACAGCTAGCAAATATCAGCACTGTCACATACTTCCAGAAGTGTACATGCAGTGAAAACATGAAACAGGTTTTCTCATGGTCTGTGCCAAGTGGTAATGATCATTTTTTATGATCTCTATGTAAGTTAACTCATTGCTGCAGGAGTTATAAAAGCTTAAAAATCATTTTTCCTTCTATTATAAAATCTGCTGATGAATGAAGATGGAAAAAAAATTCAGTAGACTTTGCTGACCAGTCAAAGCACATGGTTATCAAAATATCACAGAGGTAAATTTCTATTATAACCAAAATCTCCTTATTACAAAAAGAGATCAAATCCTAGTTACCTTATGCCCAAACTCAAGTGATATTTGATAAAAAATTTTTTGAAAAACAATGGTTAAAACAGATTGTTGGAAGCTTAATGTAAAGGATCTGACCTACACTAAAATCCACTTGAATTTCCTATTACCCAAATCCATGGTGATTATTTGAATATGCGTGCAAGCCCTTCATCTGCATAATTAGTTCCAGTACCTCACAGAAGCAGATTGAGACCTAATCAAGGAGGTCAAGAGTTGGACAAGAGTGAGCTCAAGAGGAGAGGATGCTGTGTTAACCCCTGCTCTTAGGTACATCTTTATGTTCAGGAGCCACTGTGCTGTGAACAAAGAGATGGCCAAGGAGTGCAGAGAGGGCATGGGGAAAAAAGAGCTCTGGGCAGACAGTTGTGAATTTCTGAAACTATGAGGACTATAGCAAAGGATAGATAAGCCAAAAGGAACTAAAACCCTAGATCAAACCAGGAGAGGTGTTCTGCAAGGCCTGCGGTGCCTGTTAGACTCCAACAACAAATGGAAGACCCAAAGCCAGACCACTAGAAAGAGAAGAGTGCAAACAGAGAGCACAGAGCAGGCAAGATCAGAGAAAAGCCACTACACAGGGAGATCACAGCTGGGCCACCAAAGCACGCCAGTACAGACTTCTGAACCAACCACAGCAACAGAGTAGCGAAGTGTCTCAGAGAAAATCGTGTCCTGCAAACAGCATGCAGATGGTCCTCCCTAAGTAAGTAGCTAAGTCAAGGCTAAACAGTCAGCCAAAGAAATTATTCTGTCTGTGAACCATGTCCTTTCACTTTCACTAGTGGACAGGCCCTGTTCTGGGATGGTTATGTGATTGTCTCTAGCAGAGGAACAGGGTCTTGGAGAATTGGAAAGATAACATGCTTGGGTGAGCTGTAGTCATGGAACTGCTTTCCAGCAAATCAGTCATGCTGCAGGCTACTTAGGAGCTCTCCAGGAGATGTTGAAGACCTCAAGGCATCCAGCATACAAGAGTCTCTCAAAGAGATCAGGGAGCACATTCCTTGTGGGGTTGTGAAGGAAGAGATTTCTGGGTGGAACATTGGGTTAGACAGCATCAAAGGCAGTAGCAGCAACTAAATCAGACCATTTCTAGCCTGAAAAGTCCTTCCTGACAAGGAAAGAGTTGCCAATATCATATCAAATAAGATCATTGACTCACTTTTCTGCCAAAGTCCAAAGTATCTTGGACATCCTAAACCACAAAATCATAAGGGTATTATAACAAGCATTTATATGTTTCTTCAGATACATAGATCCCGCTATTTGTTACAACTCATTTAAAATTTGTAAAAATCTTTCTTAACAAGCTATAAAATGACTTTATACATACTATATGAATTCTTTGAGCATCTTTTCCTTTACATCGCAAATACACCAGATGCCCCAGAAATTATCACGTTAGGAAATGAATTCAAGCTAAATGATAGCCTTCCAAAAAGAAAAAAAATAATGAATTGATTCATTTCTACCAACAGTTTTATAAGTTAGTAATGAGTAAAATTTCAATATGTACTCCAGTTTAGCACAATTTCATATTCTGTTATATTGATTTATAATCCACAACCTATCACCTCTGGGTAAAAATGGCACCCAGCACATTTGCCCATAAATATGTATGCACCTACCTATATATACTCATACTTTTATAAGTACTTTGTCACATACATTTACACAATCATGTTCACCCACATACCACCTACACAGAAGCTCATGCACATGCACAAGCACTCAAGTATATGTATACTTGTACTTTCACACACAATCATGAAACTTATGCATATTCATACCCACATGTACACTCACACAGTTAAAACACATATAAGCACATCTAATGCACACAGATGTACACTGACAGATGCATATATCTATACATCTAGGAAGTGCTATGCATAAATGAGCCACTTTTACTAACTTCACAAGTAACACCATGAGTTAAGAACTGCTAGCTCCATTGTACTGATGAGGAAGTTGAAGGCATTGTAGTGAAAGAACTTGTCCCATGTTACACGGTTAGTGAGTAGGAGGATACGAACAGCTGTTGGTAGAATTTGAAACAAAAGAACTTGCTGAGTCTGTGACCTTTTAAGGATTTCACTAATTATACCATCATCTTTTTAGTTAGCCAAACTCAACACATTTCTTTGAAATACTTTTTCACTTAATTTTTTGAACTGTGCATATTTTGTGGCAAATGTAATCCACATGCTTGTGATTCATTTACACCAAAATACTGCACATATTGTTTCTTAAATAGTATTTGATGTCAAAAGAAGGCTTTTGAATTTTTCAGTGACATTTTGCAAGCTTTGCATTTTATTGAAAACAGGCTAAAACATTGTCCTAAGTTTATGAATATTTGGAGTTATGGTTAAGACTTTTTCCTGTCCTGTCATTTTGATGATTGTTTGTTGTACATATTAAGTTATTTCAATAACGACTAGCTTAGTTCTTGTAAGTCCCCACTGTTTTGAGTGTTGCTACTTTAGCGAATGCCACACTTAATTACCTTAAAAATAATTCCATACTAAGTGGGGTGTGGTGGGGTGTAATAATAGCTACTTAGGGGGCTGAAGCAGGAGGATGACAAGTTCCAGTCCAGCCTGGGGAACTTAATGGGACTCTATTTCAAAATAAAAAAATAAAAAGGGCTGGTGATTTAGCTCAGTGGTAAAACAACCCTATATTCGATTCTCAGTATTGCAAAAGATATTATGCCTACACTGATTTGTTTGTTTTCTAGTAGGCTAGATATACTGACAATATAAATTTAAACAATTGAAATCGGCCAGAAATTATAAGAACATTAAAATCTCCACCATTTTAGTGATAAATCCTCTGAAAATATAAATGGAGTTCATGCAAGACAGTCAATAACTTTTGAACACAGGTGGGTGGGGGACTGGATGTGGATGTTTTTGCTTCATAACCAAAGCTTCCAAAAGCACCACAGATGAGTTCTAAACAGATCCCTAGTGTTCTTCTGTGGGCTAAGGAGAACTAGACAGCCATCTGAGATTAGTATTATTAGCATCCTGTTTTGTTGGGAGCCGCGTCTGTGATAGCTCGCCTTGCGCGGCGGACGTGCAGCCTGTGGTAAAGAGCAAAGCCTGAGGTAGATTACCCCTCCCATCGAATATGTTAGTTTCCTGCTTACCGCGTAAACAACCCGCTCAACAATATAGTCTGCCTGGCAACTGATGATGTTAGCCAATCAGCTTGCCTTGCTTACTTTAACATGATTGGACACTGTACCCGTATATATACCGGTGCCACCCCTGGGCGGAAGAAGAAGCCAGGTAGAAGCCCAGAAGTAAAAGCCCAAAAGGAGCCGCGGAGAGCGGACCGGTAGAGGCTTTGGGGCAGACTGAAGCACAAAAGGAGCCGCGGGGAGCGGACCAGAGGAGGCTTCAGCTGGGAGAACCCAGGGCAGGCTGTACGGAGAAGGAAAATAAAAAGAAAAGGTTGTCCACTACCAGACTTTGTCGTGTGTCCTTCCTGCCGGCCGGGAGCGGACATCGACATTTGGAGGCCCGCCCGGGGACTGATCACCCCCGAGACGTGGAAGTGGACAACGCTCCAGTACAGAGCTGCGAGACAGGTGAGTTGGGGATAAGCCTGGGCTCTGGGTGGCGCGCACCTACAGGGCTTTTAGACTCCCCTCAGGCTCACGCGTAAGTGGCGGATTCCTTGGGCCTCACGCGGTGAGTAACATATTAAAAGATGGGAAACATGTTAGGTAGCAACACTAAGAGCGAGGGTGGTTGTGGAGAAAGCTCTCAAGAGCTTACAAAAGTACGCAGGGTATCTGAGCAGGCCCAGTCAGGGAGCTCCCGAGAGGGGTCCGTCAAGGGGAACAAGGATGCTAAGGAGGAGGACGGGGCTCTAGCCTCGGAGTCGTCTGACTCCGAGGACGAGGGAAAGTTGAATGGCAAGGAGGCCAAAGAGACCAGCTGTCAGGAGCCTAAGTCGCTCAATAAGGAGTCGCAGGGTTCTTTTCCAGCGTTGCCCCGCGAATTGCGCTCTGCTCAACCTGGTCTGCGGAGGAGTAGAGAGCTCCTGAGCGCTCCCCGGCGCGAGAGGGAGGCAATCCCTCGCCACGAGGCGGCCGCCTGGGAGCTCCCTCCCCTTTCGCCAGAACAGGAAGTGATGCACGGGCCCCCATTTTCCGCCCAATCACGGCCGCTGTCTTATGCTCCGCCGCCGGCGGGTCGGTATTTTTACAGGCGGCTTTGGCAGGGGGGATGCTTGTCTCATGAGGTACATCCACCTGGGATAGATAGTGGCCCCTACGGGATATTTCCTGTTCAAGTAGCTATGGGCCAGGGACGCAATGTATGGGAGCCTTTTGAGATAAAGCAGATTAGAGAACTTAAAAATGCAGTTACAACCTTTGGGCCGACTGCGCCTTACACCATTGCCATGCTGGAGAATCTGTCTTCTGGGCCCCTCACCCCCGCGGACTGGATTCAGCTGGCAAAGGCGTGTCTGCCCTCGGGTAGTTACCTGGATTGGCGAGCCTGGTACACAGAGTTCTCTGCCGAGCAGGCTGAGAAAAACGCCGGTCGAGGAAATGGGAGCTGGGGATTTAGCTTAGCGGCATAAGCGCCTGCCTTGTAAGCAGGCAATCGCCAGTTCGATCCCTGGTACCAATAAAAAAAAAAAAAAAAAAAAAACGAAAAAGATAAAAATAAAAAATAAAAAACAAAAAGGGGGAGTAAGCCAAGGCCTGCCTCCAAAGGCGCGGTTATCTATGGCATGACAATGGATGGGCCCGGATCCGGTAATCAGCTGGAACCGAGGCGCGGTTTGTGTTTTCCCACAGGAACCGGGACGAGAACCACTGTGGATACCGGAGAGACTGACACGGGCAACAAAGCCCTCGACTGAAGATCAGACCTGCCCTACTGGAGATCCATCACAGACCAACCAATAAGATGAATAGAAATAGCGGTAGCCCGAAATGGACAAGAAGATCCTCAGGCATATGCATGGCTTGCTCAATTGGCCCACGACCGAGTCTAGATATGGCGGGCATCCCTCATTCTCCTCCATAAGGTGACAATACACAGCAGGGTAGGTGAGTCAATGACGGGTAAGAGCGTGCCTCCCCAGCACGACTCGACCTAAGCCAGGCCCTACCCCATCCTGCACGTAAGCCGCTGGACTGTTAGATGCTGCCCAGGTCTAAATTTCTCTCCGAGGGGATTTCTTTACGGAGAGGAAATGAGTGCAAGCTTGTGTGCATCCAGGTTCCGTCCAGTTTGTGCCTGGCCCTAGAAAAAGGACGAGGGCCTCAGGGCCTTGGCAGACCATGGCATGGCCAACCAGGGTCTAAGCCAAGGACCTACGGTGGACCTACACATAGGGCATAAGCCTCTGCACCCAGTCCAGGAAGGGCTACGATGCGCACATTCATAAAAAATAAAATAGGGGGAGATGTTGGGAGCCGCGTCTGTGATAGCTCGCCTTGCGCGGCGGACGTGCGGCCTGTGGTAAAGAGCAAAGCCTGAGGTAGATTACCCCTCCCATCGAATATGTTAGTTTCCTGCTTACCGCGTAAACAACCCGCTCAACAATATAGTCTGCCTGGCAACTGATGATGTTAGCCAATCAGCTTGCCTTGCTTACTTTAACATGATTGGACACTGTACCCGTATATATACCGGTGCCACCCCTGGGCGGAAGAAGAAGCCAGGTAGAAGCCCAGAAGTAAAAGCCCAAAAGGAGCCGCGGAGAGCGGACCGGTAGAGGCTTTGGGGCAGACTGAAGCACAAAAGGAGCCGCGGGGAGCGGACCAGAGGAGGCTTCAGCTGGGAGAACCCAGGGCAGGCTGTACGGAGAAGGAAAATAAAAAGAAAAGGTTGTCCACTACCAGACTTTGTCGTGTGTCCTTCCTGCCGGCCGGGAGCGGACATCGACACTGTTTCTTCTGTATGTTTCTTTTTTTGAGAATACTTAAGAGACCAAATAAAGTCCACCACATCAGAATCATGCTTCAGTCTTTGAGGCAGCTCACTTGTAATAGGAACAGACCAGCTTCGAACTTTTCCTAAATCCAGTGAAAAACAATTTATAGAGAACGCTCTGATGGGTTTTGTTTTGAGGCAGAATACTAAACAATATTTACTGAAATTTCTCCAACAAGGACTCCTTTGAATAGAATGAACAAGTGGTAATAAAACCCAGTGTTTACAAACTGTAAGTCTCATAGAAACTATGCTATGAAGAAAATATGTATTAATGTCAATGCTGTTCTCCTTATGATTATCATTAATGCTATCTCCAT
The DNA here is from genome assembly GCF_034190915.1 of Cavia porcellus. Classification (NCBI taxonomy): domain Eukaryota; kingdom Metazoa; phylum Chordata; class Mammalia; order Rodentia; family Caviidae; genus Cavia; species Cavia porcellus. Next base: position 103,964,005 of record NW_026947486.1, on the reverse strand, counting down.
TTTTTAAATGAGCAACCTGAAATCTAGAGTTGCTCGAGACTAGCCTAGTTAGCAGAACACAAGTAAGACGAACAGGTGACCAAAATATAAGTATCTAAGGAGAATATCAGTCTCCCGGGCTGACAGAAGACTGAGGCAAAAGCAAGTCGGCTCTGAAGTTAATGAGGAATGAAAGAAACACAGTGAAAGCACCACCCTCATTTTACTGCCTGAAGCTTTCACCTATCCTTGACCATTCCTCTCCAGCCTGATGTCCAAACCCAGGCTCCACTCTCCTCAGTTTTCTTTCTCAGTTTTGCTTGCTTGCTTATTTTTGCTCTCTCATTTCAGATAGGCAGTTCATGGGAAATAAGTGTTATTTTCTTGGCCTACAGATCAAGTTTAGATGGCCAATTGGATTCCAAAATTTCAAATGTCAAGGTATCCCTATAATGAGATCAGATATGGCACCTCTATTTGTAGAACCATTGAGAAATAAATAGGATTTCAGGACCTGATTTTGTTCTGCAATGACTGGGCTTATACCCTCTCCTAGAATCAGTTTTATTATCAGAAAAATGGTAGTGCTGTCTTTCCAGTTTCTAATGAGGATTAAATGAATTTCTGTATGTAAAAGTACCTAATAAGATCCATGTGCAAAATTAGGGCTCATGACAAAAGTTGGGGGCAGGGAATCTGCCTCAAAGATCACATCAAATGCAACATGGATATCAAACCTTCAAATTCAAATCTACTTTGCAGAATGGCTTTATGGCAGTTTCATAAGGATTTGTTCATTTTGGACAAATCAGCAGACAGAGGAGCATAAATGATTTGCCCAGGCTTCAGGCAGTAGGGAAAACATGCCATAAATTGTAGAGCAAGTGCCATACTGCCCCATTGCTAACCAACACACACACACACACACACACACACACACACACACACACACACACATAAACACACACATATGTTTTACCACGGTCACATGAAAATGCCTACCAAATTGCGCTTAGTCCAATGAGTAAAGCAGCTTTAAGAAGTGAGAATTCTTGCTTTTTAGGGCTTGTGTAAAACTTAAAGGTCCTGGATCTAAAATGCTTACTACAGTGTTTAGCAACAATGGCATTCACAAATGGTAGCTATTAGTACCAGTGTTTTCTGTGACTCAAGACTGTGGAAATATTTTAGTTTCTAAATCTGAACAGAGTGTGAACTTTACCTAAAGTTCTAGAGTTCTGGGGGGTTTTAATTGTCTTTGCCAAATGAGAAGAGTAAAATAAATATGGCAAGGTCCTAAAAAGCCAGAATCATATTTTTCAGCATTGTATGATCTCTCTTTTTTGGTACTTACCCCAGGGTATTGAGTGAAATAGGAACTCAGCACTGTTAATGGATGAATCAATAGAATGATACATATCCAAGTGTCTATAAGAACCTGGTTATAGCTTCTGGTCAACAATAAGGATCTTCTTCTACTGTTAGCACTGCCTTTGACCTGAGCTGTAATAGAAACTGCTTAACAGATGTTAGCAAAATCCACTGGAAAGTTCCTCACGTCCTCCAGGATGAATATCTGCCCACTCCAGCTACTTTACCCACCCATGGGCTTCACCTCTCACTAGCCCTTAATCTACAATGCTTCCCTTTTCTTTCACTCATCTCCTCCAGTAGAAATCTTACCCCTCAAGCCTCAGCACAAATACCACTTCTTCCATGAAGCCTTCTTTGATCTCCCCATCTGGAAATGATTGTCCTCTCCTTTGAACACCACTGCCCTTTGTACTTCTCTGTTGGCACTTCTCCTATTCCACCTTATATTAGAATTGTAATCCTGCCTCGGCTCCCCTGCTAGTCCATGAACGCTTTGAGGCATACAACAGACTGAAAATACTTTTAGTCTCCCCAGAAGTACCTAGCACTGCCTAGTTCTTTGGTCCAGGGTATACTTATATGAATCAGTGAATCCAAGCTGAGTGTTGTAGTACATGATTTTAAAAGTTGGCAAGCCAACAAAAAATGGCTTGACATGAAATACCTGAAAGGATAAAGCTCTGTAATAAAACAAGGCTTGGTTCATGACCATGTTTCCTTGTCAGAAATGTCATTTTAATCCAAACAGTGTCTAAAGCAGGATGTCAGGTAAAGAGCATCTTAAAAGAAAAAAAAAATACTAATGTTTATTAAATCCCATATAAAATAATATGCATTTATAAAAATAATTAAACCCTACTAACTTTTAAAATGATTATATCAGCATTTCAGTGGATGGTGCTCAATACACTCAGAATGCTTAATTTCAGCCTTGACAGAATTTATCCATCACTTTAAACATGTTTGTCACTAAAAAGTTTCAGAGTCAGCTGGTTTGACCCTCTTTGACTTAAGCTCCCATGATTACTACCTGGTGGGTTTGTGGTCCAAGCTGACTGACGATTGTGGCCGTAAAAATGGTCTTTATAAACAGAAACCAAGTCCATGTAAATATAGTCCTGGCATCAGGTTGCATACATAAATACTTAACTTAAGAACGCCTAGGCTGCTTAACCATTAGCATATAAAAGACCTGCCTATTCTAATACAAAATCGCTCATTTGCTCCTGATATTTTTTTTTTTACCTCTGTATAAATGGGTGCTTTCCAGAAAATTTAAGTTGACCTCAGTATGACTTCATCAGATAGGTCTTTACAGACAGAGTGCACCTCACAACCAGTCTAAGCTTTGGGCAAGACTGAGACAAAATACATGACATCCAACCTTAAAGGAGGAAAAGATTATCTCACAGTTTGTGGAAGTTATAGGCCATAATTAGCTGGCTCTAAGGCAGGGTGGAATAGCAGAAGGGCAACAGTTCAAGGTGGCAGAAGACAGAAAAAGCAGCAAGAGCAAAATGAGGGGAGAGCAAGCCTCTTTCCCTCCCTCATATTGTAAGCAGGCTATGCCACTCCAAGGCAGGTGTAGCACTCATACCATCTCCCTACTCACTTCTTGCACAGTATGAGGGTGTTTACAATGTGAGGACCCTGGCTGAACCACTTAGTTAAACTTCTAAACTTCTCAACTTGACACAATGTATCAACCATTATAGCACATCTATTCAAAACTTTTCTGTTCAGTGTCCCTAGTTTTCAAGACTGCACTTGGCGGGATTTCTGTGGGTGATAATGGGTTAATTCAATTAGCTCGTGTGTTATCAGTAGGCAACCAAATGCTGCAACCAATGAAATGCACAAGCACATGGTATACAGACACTGATGCATTTAAATTCCCAATAACATGCTAGTTTCATGAGTACCTGATTCCCAGAAAACCTTAAGAATGGGTGTTAATGGGAGGAACATCAACCATACAGTAGGAAATAGCCAGGCTTTTTCTTTTCTATCTAATTTAAAAGTCTTCAGTTCTAGTTAAAATGGCTGCAAGATTAATGGTAACTGGCAAGATTAATCTTCCCTAATATGCAAAGAAATCTGGTGAAGATAGAAATTAAAAGACAAATAGGTCAGATACAGGCCATTAAAAAATGAAGCAAACCTAGGTATAGTTCTACAAGGAAATGTATACCTTAGTGTTCCAAAAGAGAGCTACAAGCATCTTTATAGCAGACTTCTTCACAAGTTTTCTGAACTAGAAACAATCCTAATGACTATTAAATGTTAAGTAGACAAATAAAATGCAAAATACTATATAGCTATGTGGATGAATTAAATTCATGTCCAATAGTATTCATGCATTGCACAAAAGCAAGATTGAGAAAGGAAACCACTATGAAAGAAAAAGTACTATATTGTTCCATTTGTACACAGTATAAACCCAGGATAAACCAATCTATGGTGTTTTATGTAAGTGAGGAGTACTTAGCCTTGGAAGGGAGAGGTAGTGACTAAAGAAATCTAGGTGCTGTTTGGGTTATATTTCTTGATTTGCCTTCTAGTTACACAGTTATTTCAGCCTTTGAAATTTCATCACATGTATAGTATGCTTATCACTTTTCTTTATGCTATACTTTATTAATAGCAGTAAAAAATACTGCATAAATAATACTTACTGGGACAGATAGGAATGGAGCAAAATAGAGGAATAAATCATTACATTTCTTGGAATATAGGGAAGAAAAATATTTAAAAAGAAGAGAGAGCTAGACAAAGAATTATTCTTGCAATTGTAACATTCTTTCAGGGTGTATTTCTTAACAACTGACATATGACAGGCATCATTCTAAATACTTGGGACACATCTCTGTAGAAAACAGCCACCACCATGACAGTCACATTCTAAATGGAGACATAGCACATCAGCATTTAGTAAGGGTAACCTTTGAAAGGGAATGTACAGGAACCTCCCATATCTCAACCCTCTTTATCATGGTTTTACTTTATGCCATTCATAGCTTTGGCAAGACACCGAAAGGAATAGCAAACTCACAGTAACCTGTCATCCTTCTGAGAAGTTTTCAGGTGATTTGACTCTGAGCAGTAAGGTTCTGAATGAAATCCAAGAAATTGCGGGTTGCATGCTATGTTCCGAGTCCAGCTTAAAGGGCATGCTGTGGTCTCTTAAACTGCCTGAGAAACAGGCTTTGCCCTCCTCCTGCTGGACGCCTCTCACTCTGGCACCTGTCATCCATTAGGAGCCCCCCTACTGGGATCTTTCATCATTGAAAATATATGATGATTTTCATTACCGCCTAGGCTAATTGGTAGTGAGTATTCCTTTAAAATATATTCCCCTAAATAGTGGGCTTTGGATTTGCTTTGAAGTTTCTAACACCAACACAGTTGGACTAAAACCATAGATACTAATCACAAAAATGGAAAAATCCAGTGCAGGAAGAATCACCACCATGGCTCTTTCCTTATTATAGATAGTTTGGCCATAAGCTCACGTATAAAAAGAAACCATACAGCCAGAAATTAGCTAAACCACCCCATGGCTGTTTCTGGTAGTGGGCTGGGTGGGCCCACTGAGTTTACACATCTCTTTGTAAAATTACCATCTAAAAGGAAGTGTTTGATGTGTTCAGTTTGCTTTCCAAGCCAGGAGGAGCAACGCTGGATTTTTAAAAATTAAACAAAAAGTGTGGGATTTTAACATTTGAAATAATACACCAAATTTAATATAATGAATACTAATTTTTCTGGGATATAATAAATACTCACTTTTCAGGGAAATAAAAATGCAATATTTTCCTCTTATTTCTTATTGGCATTTGACCTAAAAAAAAACTGTTCCCATTGAGACAAGAAAATATTATGAAACTCCTTAAGCAAACTTTTCTGTTTCTCCTTGGTCCTCTTTGACTGTACTTGTATTATAAATAAAATCATATATAAGTGTACTTTTCACTGTTGCTGTGCACTTGGATATGTGTTGTGTGTGTGTGTGTGTGTGTGTGTAATTAAAACATGTCTGGAATGTACTGTCATGCTTTCAAGCATAAGGATTTTAAGTTAGATTGTTGAACTGAGCTCATTTCTTAAGATCATAATACAGAAGTTAGAAATGAATGGTGTAAGACAGATGTGTATAGAAAAGTTCATTTATGAAAAGGCATCAAATTCAGAAAATAAAAATAAATGAATGGAGTCTCTTAAAAAGATTATAGGAGAGAATTTGCGGATAGCTTTTTTCACTGTAGATTGATAGTGTCTCAGTAGGTCTGCTTTACAATTGATTTTTTAAGCATAAATTTGTTCTGAGACATAGATTCATTGTAACCAATCACACAAGTGTGTAAGAAAATATTATGAAACATGAAATCAGGAGTGTGGAGCATGATTTATGTAAGGAGGAAAATATACTGAAATTTCTATTAATGTTTACACTTTACTTTTCTCTCAAATGTTTGCAGTTCCATGGTAGGTACTTGTTGCAGTTTAGATCTAAAATGTTCCCCCAGAAGTCTCATGTCTTCAAAGATGGAGTTTTAAAAAGGTAACAGGATCATGGAGGCACCATATTCATCAATGGATTCATTTATTGATCTGTTCATTGCTGAATGTGCTCTTAGGAGATGGGCCTGGTTGGAAGAAGTCTGGGGAGTGACTTGGGAGAGTGTTTTCTTGTCCCTGGCTCCTCCGTTTTCTTTTTCCCTGCTCTCATGGGTTGAACAGCTTTCCAATGCCATGCCATTCTGCCATGATGTACTTAGGTTGGAGCCATGGACTGAAACCTCTGAAACCATGAGCCAAATAAGATTTTCCTCCTTTAAGATGCAGGTGTCAAAGATTTTGTTTCAGTTATGGGAAAGTGCTTGATACAGGCATATAAATTCTACAAGAATAAGAATCACATCATTTTCTTCACCACTGGATCCTAGTACCTACAACAAAACCCATCATAATAGTAGGTGTTCAGTAAATGGGCTGAATGAATCAATAAATGAACATACTACATTTTAGGCACAAGGTCATTGACTAGCTGCCTCTCACAGATATATTTTTCACATTGGCATTCACATAGCTTAATCAGGGTTTTTTAACTATTTTCCCCACCATCAGCAGCAGTAATATCACCTGTGAGCTTGTTAGAAATGCAAATCCTTAGGCCTTTCAAACCTATTGAATCAGAGACTCTAGGACTTGAAGCCCTTCATCCTGTGTTTTAAAAGGTCTTCCAGGGGACTCTGATATACTGCAAGTTTGAGATAAACTGGTCCATGTAATCTCCTGATATACTAAAATCATTGTATTATTTTAGGCACTTAGGGTCGTGGTTTTGAACTTGCTAAGTGATTAACTCACATAAAATTCATACATTTTAATGGATTTCTTAATCTATTGAGATTGAGAAAAGGAGTAAAGAGTCAGATTGTCTTCTATAACCTACTCAGGCTCCTGGTGTTTACAAGCCACCCAGTAAGTTTTCATGAAAGTCATTTGAATATAATCTATTTCTTTGGTGTTTCTATGTGTAGTATATAGGAAATATAATCTAGCTATTAAACGCATGAGTCTTGGAGTCACATTCATCATACTTTGCTTTCATCATTGGTTTTCTTTGGCTTCTGGGGATGGAAACCAGGTCTTTGCACAACCTGAGTGCTTGCTCTACCACTGAGTTACACTGACCCAATTTTGAACCCCTTTTATGCTACTAGCTAGTTGTGGGACCTTGGGCACATTGCTTAAACCTTTCTGAGCCTCACTTTCTCATCTCCACAACAGGGATAATTATAACCATACTCTTCAGTATTGTTAAAAGGACAAATAAGAAAAATGCATGCGAAGAGCTTAATATACTGCCTTGTACATAGTAATTGCTTAGTAATGGCAGCTATTATTATTATTATGATGATTATTAGCATAATCATCATTACCACCATCATCATCATCTGTTCTCAAGTAGGATGGATTACTCAGTTGGACACAGATTTGGCATAAATTTAAAACTGGTAGGGAAAATTTTTTAGTATTCAAAGATCATAGTGCCCATGAAAAATGTGTTTTCTTTGAGTGTTATGTCAACATTCTCAAGGCTCTTGAATGTGACTTTGGGGCATGGCCTAAAGAAATTTTTCTTAGGGCTTTCCTGATAAGATTTCCAATCTAACGAGTTCTTTTAGATGCATTTGTCTACAGTAGATTTTCCTTTGGCGTTGTAAAAGCACATCAGAACACAATACCATCTCTGAAACAAATTCTCCTACATATAGCAGAGGAGGAAGCGGAAGGCTGTGCTGATAAAATCCTGGCTGCCTCACTCCTCTTAGGCTAGATGTTTCCCTAATTCCTATGACTCTGGTCGGGACAATGGAAATCTTGCTTACTCTTCAAATTTAGGAATTGGAAAATAATATAGTACATTAATCAATATTCCTTTCCAGATTAAAAAAAAAGATACCCTCTAGGGAAGCAGTGGCACCCCCTTTTCCAGATGTCTCCTAAGAATCACAGCAGAGCCCTGTGACCCTCCCCTTCCAGTCAAGGAGCCAGGGAAAGTGGCCACACCTGGAGTGAGTTTGGGTGGCGGTGTCCCATGCAAATTCTCCTTTCAAGTCATTTTCAGAATTTCAATGCTGTCAACTTGTATTAACAATTCTCCATATTTCTGTCATTGCGTGGAAAGGAGGAAACCATCTCCCTGGTGGATTTCTCAGCAGAAATGCATGAGAATATTACTGCCTTGCCATTTTTGAAGTAAACTACACTTCAGGACATGAAACAAAGGTAACTCTTAACATCTGCCAATATGTTTTCACTCCTTATATCAAAGAAAGTGAAATCACCACAAATGGAAAAGAAAGAAATCAGGCTTTATAATTTATTCAATTAGAAGATGTGAAACTCTGGCCAAAGTCATCTTAGGAAAGCCAAGTGTGATTGACACACACAAATGCTTTCAGGAAGAAGTACCTGAACTACAAGAGCCTTTTAGATCCCTTTTGCAAACCCTCGGGCCTAGGCAAGCTCCACAGATACTGCAGCAAACGCTGGTGACTTGAAGAAAGCTCCCTAGCTACAGGAGCAAGAGCCTGGGGACTTTGGGTCTCAAGTTCACCCTCATGTAGAAAGAGTTACAGAAATTATCTATTTTTTAAACAAAATGTATTCTTGTCTTTTGTGAGTCTACAAAAATAAAGCCTATTTAAAATTCCATGCTCGTGTAGATGTGGCCTTGGGGAAGACCCATTAGACACAGATGATTAATGCTCCCCTCAGAAACTTATTTGCTTCTTCAACTGATTGCTCATATAGAATCTTACTTACCAAGTGCTTAAGTATTTAAGTGCCTTATCATTCTTGGAAATCACCACTCACAGCCTGTCTTAGAGACTGAGGAGAGGTGTAGTCAGTGTTTCCTAAAAGGGTAAAGCAGCACAAGCGCTCTCCAACTCTGCCCTACAACACTGTCTTCACGTACCCTCCTGAAAACAAAAACAGCCCTGAAATAATATTCCTCAGATTATTAGTCCCTGCAGTACAGGTACCCGCAAGACATCAAAATACTCAGCATTCTAAAATACATAGAATCTAATTCTTACAAATCATTATTAATCTTGCTTGCCACTAGGAGGGGAATGAGAGGGGAATGAATTGTTAATGGGTTGTAATATCTAAATGTCTGCTAGACATCTCCCTTTGGATATCTTCTGGCACAGAGAATTTAAGACGTTACAGACTAAAATCATTATTTTTACCTGAACTTCTGCACCAGGGGTTTGGCACCTGAATTTCCTGTTAAGATCTGTACCCTATTCTAAACCTTAAGGCAGTTGTGGCAAATCTTTCAGAGCCCAAGTTCCCAAACTGAACCCCAAAACTCACTTACTTATTTCAAAATGTGAATACTGCAGTGAAACCTGAATACTGAGATTTTAGTTTAGGGGAGGAAAAAGCTCTACGTTAACATCTTTTATCTTAAAAACACAGTAACATGCCTGCCATAGGTTTACCACCACCGCCTTAGAAGCAGTCTAGGCAATTCCCTAAACCTCTTAAAACGCATCCTATCATTTGCCAAAACCTCTTGATAAATACGACTACATTCAAACTCCTCAACCTCCTTCTAATATCTCCCTTACCTCCCATTCTTCAGAGCATCCCCTTGTTCAGGCCACCTGCACCCCATCCCACAGTGCTGAGCAGCCTCTCCACTGACCCCAGCTTCCCATTTTCTTCCCCTGTAATCAGCCCTCCACATTCCCAATGAGAGAGCTTTCTAAAAACACATGCTTGATCATGTCACTAAAAGCCTTAAAGAATTATAGGTGAGAGGATAAAAGCTGAGTGGGGCTATCAGAACTCATGCTTTAGTACTCAAAATGAACAATTATCTTGATTTTAAGTATGGCCAAGTCATTTTCCTTAAGAATTATGACTATTAGAGTGGAATTCTTTTTTCTGGAGGTTTTAGGCAAGATTATTGTATCTATGTTAAGGCCTAAACCACATTATGTCAGGAAGGCACTCTAGGTAGTTTATTTCTAGGAATTTTGTTGGACAGGTTTATACAAACATACAGTGGTAAATTCTGTTATTTGTGCAACATTTGCTGAGCATTTCCTGGGTGCCAGATGCTGTGCTATTCCCTGGTGCACAGAAATGCATAGAACACAGTCCTCATTTTCATGAAAAATTAATCTTTCTGAAATCAAAAGTTCTCAGTAACTACCATCAATACTATAAAATCCAAATGCCCCATTAGGAAATACAATGAAACTAACAGTTGTTGGATATTACTCTGAGCAAGGATATTACAGGTCCTGTCTCAAGAAATCTTCCCTGATCATGGCAGCTGCCCCTTACCAGCTCCACAATCATGAGGGACAGAGTTCATGGTGTCATCTTGGAAGCAGACAGGCTGAGTCTGCTACACTGCCTGCACCTTGATCTTGGACTTTGCAGCCTTCAGGACTGCTCTCCTCAACTGTCAATGGGGGAAATGATAGCATCCACCTTGTAACAAAACCCTAAGGAAGAAGTGGATCCCTGGTGTGAAATGCTACTTTTACAGTGCACGTCTGGGTCATGTCAGTGTTAAAGCATTCATAACTACTATTTTTATGCTGCAAGGTTCTTTGTCAAGGTGTTTCTCTTCTAAAATGGAAATGTATTCCTCTGTAGAAATCCATGAAACTCTATCCATGGTGTTTGGTACAGATTTCCCCAGGGAGAGTATGGCATAAAGACACTCCGAAGGGAGGCCTCAAGCTGAGCCAGTCTCGTCCCACTAGACTTCCAGCTAGGAAGTCCTAATCTCCCAGAAGTCCCTGAAGGTCACCAGCATACCTACAAGAGTTCAAGAGAAACCCTTCAATTGATAGCAGCTCCCATTGGCTCCATACCGTCCCCTGCAAGGAGAGACTGGGCATGACGCTGTAGGCTGTGAAATCACGCTGCAATGCCATAATTGACTCTTACCAGTGAGCATGAAGAGTCACATTAGTATTTAAAATCATCCAAACAGCTGAATGCTATGATTACACTAAATCAACCTAATTTTTAAATCACTGGAGTAAACCCTCATTGGATGTTAGCATACAAACTTGAAAGAATTCCATAAAAGAGACCAAGCAACTTGGGTACCACATTGAGCTTACACATCCTGTCACTGACACATTCATCTGCCTTTTCTTTGAGGCTAATGCACTGGGTGCTATGGAGTTGGATGATCTTGTTCTGTAAGGTAAGATTTTCAAACAGTCCTTGTGTATAACTCACTCCTTCCGCAAGTATTTACTGTTACATGCCTGGCACATCTCTTATTGCTGGAAGTACAGTGGTGAATACCAGTTTTGGGCCTCATGGAGCTTATCTTGCAGGGGTCTTAGATACACAACTGGCACACAAATAAATATATAATCTAGAATGTTATTGGGAAAAATCAAGTAGTGTGTGAGGATGAAGGGGTAGCTCAGAACTTTGTGACCGAAGGTAGCCCCCACTATGTAATCTAAAGAAAATGCACTAGCCAGAGGAAATGGCCCAGACAAAGGCTGGGAGGAGGAAGAAAAGCACCGGATGTTCAAAGATCAACCCAGAGGAGAATAAATTGAACAACAACTGATAAGAAGTGGGGTGAAATAGTAACAAGTGGTCAAGTAAGGGAGGACCTTATATTCTGGGGGTGATGGGAGAGCTGTGAGAGGATTTAGAGGAGTAATAGAATGAACTTTTTTATTGTAATGGAGTTTTTGTTATGTTTAAGTGTGGTAAAATATATGTAACAAGAATGACTACCTTAAACATTAAGTGTACAGTTCAGTGACATTCAGTACATGCACAAAGTTGTACAATCATCATCACCACCCATCTCTAAAGCTTTATCTCCTTTGCAAGGTGAAAGTTTATAAGTCATAAAGAGTAACTCCCCATTCCATTCCCTCCATTTCCCCCATTTTCTGAGAACTCCCATTACATTTTATATCTGTAAGAATTTGGGACAGAACCTCATATAAGTCATCCCTATCCTTTTATAAGTGACTTAGTTCACTCAACACAATGTTGACAAGGTTCATCCATGGTGTACCATGTGACAGAATTTCCTTCCTTTTTAAGGCTTAACAATAGTTTGTTGTATGCATTTGCCACATTCTGTTAATCCATTCATCTTTCTGTAGACATCTGGATCATTTCCATCCCTTAGCTACTATAAATAATGATGTAATCAACGTGGATACAAAATGGTTTTCATTTTTAAAGGATCATTCTTCTTACTGTGCTGAGATAGGAGAATAGATGTCAAGACTGTAGCCTGGAAGCCAGTTAGGCTAGGTGAGAAATGTTGGTAGTGGTAAAGATACCAAGGCATCATCAAACTATAATTTATCTTGAAATAAAGCCTAGCAATCTGGGAGGAAGCAGGGGACACTTTTCTGTGCTTTCCGTCCACACTGGTGGCATCTAACTTAATGAGATTCACTTCCCTCAACTTCCTATAGAATGTCAGTGCTGTGGTTCAAATGTTTGTGCTCCAAATTTGCCTTTTGGAAACTGAATTCTCTGGGCAATAGGGTTGAGAAGTGGCACTTCATGGGAGAAATTTAGGTCATAAGCACTCAGGCCTCATGAGTGGATTAATGCTGTTATAAAAAAGGCTTATGGAGCAGTGCCCAGTACTGTGTGCCCTTCTGGTCACAGCACTTGACAAATGCTTGGAGAATGAACACAACCAAACATGTTTATATCTTGAATAAAGTAAAACAAAAATGTTACAGAATGAGGGATTTCCCAGCATATAACCTTGTGGTCATTATTTTGAATATGCAGTGGCCTCTCTGGTTTTCTCCCTGGTTGTCACATTTGTTCAGGCCAGACCAGTTTGCCATATGACAGCATGCCACAGAGTTGAGGTATCAGGTCATTGACCACCAGTCAGAAGGGCTTGATTGGGCCATCCATGGTGATTTTAGGACAGAGAAGCCACAAAATGAGAAATCTCTTCGTGTCTTATCTATTCTGGTCATGGCCATACTGTAAAAAGATGTGCAACATTCTGAAAGCATCAACTGTTTGGCATCTGTTTTAGGGAAGTTCACAAGCACATTCTCAATGACAAAAGTAGTGTGTTATTCTCTTTATTTTCTTGCCAGAAAAATGTATTCGGAAATATAGGCTGTTTGGGTGGGGTCACATTAAACTAGAAATACATATAAAATTTATAGATTCTGAGATCAAGAAGGGGCCCAGCGAGATGAGGAAAACAGGAGACAGACAGATAAGGACACAAGTCTATAGACAACTTGCATTATTACAGTTTACACTGCATTGGGAGGGGATACCAGGGATCGAACTCATAACCTTGCCCTTGCCAGACAGGTGCTTAGGGCACTGAGCTAAATCCCCAGCTACACTGCATATTTCTTAGGGCAGTATCCTAGCACTCAAATTGTATATGTGATTCTGCATCTTTGAGGAATATGCTAGGAGACTCTTGGAGTTGTTACAAACTCTAGCGATAACAGGAATGTCAGGGGCCTCAATTTAAGAGCGTGAGAGCTAACTCCTCCTGTACCAATTGATAACTGATGTGACTGTCCATCTATCAGTAAATTATAGCATCTAGCTTTTTGTGCTTTGTGTTGTATTTTAAATCTAATTAATTTAGTGACCAAGCAACTCTATAAGGTAGGTGCTGTTATTTTCACCACTTTACCAATGGAAAAAAAACTGAAGTTTGGAAAGTGAGACAGTTGGTAATAAAGCTCAGAATTTTTAGAGGCCATGGAGTGCCCTAAACTACTGTACCATGCTGCATGGGGAAGCAATAATATAAAAATCCTGTATCTTTACTAAGTGGATAGAAAACTAGAACTACATGTAGCCAGTAGAGGAGCACTGTGCATATCTCAGAGTTATCACAGAAGCTGGCTCCTGCGAGAATACACAGCGTCTCACAGAGCTTCACAGAATCCAGCAACACATGTGTCACAGGCTCACAACTACTGACCTAGGAGCATGTGAAGAGCCCTCAGATAGAACCCCATGCATTTAACTAATGCTTTTCCACAGAGAAAAGGGTTCACTGGCCATCTACCCCCAACGCAGAATATAAGCCTTTTAAACAGTACCTGTGCCTTTTCATAGATGGATGTACCCACCAATACTTTTAAACATTTATTAGTACATGTTTGTAGTAAATGCATTTTATAGGCATCTTGGGAAGTCGGTACATGTACCTAACACAGTTTGTTTCTTTTTAAATCCTCTGCCTCTCTCCCCCACCCTCTTCCTCTAGTGCCCTCCTTTCATTATTGTTGATATTGTTAATCTTAGATCATGGTTATGGCACATAATGTCTCAGTTCATTGACGTTATTAGGACCTTGTACCCAGCACATCTTCATTCTACCTACTTCCGCATCTTCTCCCCCTCATTCCTTGTCCACGGTTCTCTGCACCCCTTCCCATCTGCAAGATATCTATCCCCTTGTCTCAGTCTATCCTTCCTTTGTTTTTCTCTTAGCTTGTACATTGCCTTCCACAGATGACAGATATCATATGGTATTTCAGTTTGTGAGTCTGATTTATTTCACTCAACACTGTATTTTCTATGTGCATTCATTTTCCTGCAAATGTCTCAAATATGTCCTTCTTTATAGCGGAATAGTCTTGCAATATATATATATATATATATATATATATATATATATATATAACAAATTTTTATCCAATTGTCTGTTGAGAGATATATAAGCTGTTTGCAGGATTTAGCTATTATGAATTTTGCTGCTGTAAACACTGGCACGCATGTATCACTATAGTATGATGTCTTTAGTTCTTTAGTGTCTTTAGTACTGCTGCTTCATATGGTAGTTCTAATTTCAGTTTTTTTGAGAATTTTCCATACTAATTCCCACAGTGACTGTACTAGTTGACACTCCCACCAATAATGTAGGGGAGTTCTTTTATGATTTCTTAATGACTGCCATTCTGTATGGGTTAGGATGGAATCTTACCATTGTTTTAATTTGCATCTCCCTAATGGCCAAAGATGTTGAACATTTTTTCACATATTTGTTGGTCATTTGGACTTCTTTCTCTACAATGTGTCTGCTCATTTCATTTGCCCATTTTGTGACTGTACCTCCATTCTTAAAACATACCCGGCATAGAGAAAGTACTCAGGAAATATTTGTTGAATTGAACCACTCAGTAGTGAGTGTATGACACAGCTCAGTTCATGTCCTAAGCTACAACCTATAGGATTCCAAGTTCCTCAGTCTTCAAACACACAGGTAGGAGTCTGACCTCCCAATCCCCTCTGTGGCAGTCATTGGTGTTGTTCAGTAAATATTCCACACTTCCTGCTCCCCAGCACAAGGCAGTATTGTATTTTCCCTCCTCTTTGGAAGGTAGGTACTACACTAACTTGCCTTTACAAGTAGAATGTGACCAGAAGCTTTAGGAACTTTTCCACCGGCTGGGAAATCACAGGAGCATAATGCTGCATCTTCCCACATCCTGCCAGTCCAAGCAAGGGCTGAATGGGGAAGAGCAGCACACCCATAATAGGCACACAGCCTATGGTTTAAGCAAGAAATCGAATTGTGTCTCAAGCATCTGACACTTGGGGATTGTTACTTCAGCCTGACACAGACTTGCCTGAATGACATATCACATCATTTGCAGAAAAAATGAAAACCAAACTAATCTTTAGATCAAGTTCCCCTTTGCCAAGAATTCCTTGAAGTCATTAATGGATGCCTGAAATTTATAAATTTGTGCTGCTGGTCATTTGTCACCTCTAGATTTAGACTGCTCTTCCAAAATTCTCGGACAGTGACAGCCTGCCTTCATGTAACCATCTTTCTCTAGGCTGCTTTCATTTCATTCAAACCATGTCACAGAAAATGACAACAGAGTTAAAACCAAACTATCCAGTTTAATAAGATTTTACTGAAGGCATGGTGATGACGGAGGGAAACTGCAGTCCAGAAAACATCCCAACATCGATTATGCATTTCCAAATTGCCTAGGTTCCACCAGCCAGCTCTGTCCACAAGGCCATGCTGAAGGGCTGGACAGACTCCCATGGAAGAGGATGTCTTTAGTCTTGGTCACGTAGCCAGAGTTAATTCCCAGCCTTCTCCTTCAAGGCCCAAATACAGAAGGAAAGCTATTCCTTCCTCCAGTGAAGACCATCATAATCTCTGCAAACATTCAACTCTGATACTCAGGAAGGCCACCATGGACTCTCTTCCATGTGGCCCATAAGCCCTTCATATTTAGACCCTTTCAATTCTAGGACAAAATCTGACCTCAAACTTTGTAGAATCAAAGGCCTATTGAAGTGATTTTCCTAGAAGAAAAGAGCAGTATTTTCTCAGTGATGAATTCTCAAAAGTAATTACTAAAGCCATTGACAGCTTTAAATAACATCTTCCTCCTGGTTCTGCTTAGTCCTTTTTATGGAGCTTGCTTTTTTCTCTATATACATTCCCAGAGCTCTTGTTCCTTGTAGTGTTACCCTTGACTACATAAGTATCATGTGCTAATCATCTGTCCTACCAACAGTGTCTGGTGATCTCAACTTCAATGTGACAGCCATGTATCTACTACCACTATTTGAGAAAAGGCAGATTCAGGCAGGGATTAAGGGTATAGGTTCTGGAGCCAGATATCCTGACACAAAGCAGGTGCTAGGTATTTGCTATTACTCTAATATTTCTGCAATGACTTGGTCACACATCTGGTTCCCTTTTTAGAGGTCTGATAATGAATGGAAATCTTTAATGGTCAGGGACAGAACTAGCTTCGGTGTTAAGCACCCACCTGAATTGAGTAGGAAAGCTAAGACCAGCATCATACCTAAAAAGGGAGGCCTGGCCTCGGAAGTCAGGCAAGAGATCAAAAACTACAGGGAAAACCAGCACAGAAAATAGAATCCAAGGTAACTTTAGGACATGGAACCTTGACATGCCCAGGATGGCTGTACTTGTCAGTAAGATGTGATCTGAGAGGGCAGAGCCAGGTTGACCACACTACATTCCTTATAAGACCTCACATAAGCTGTTCTCCCCACCTTGGCATCCTAGAGCTCTAAATATTAGTCCCATAAGTCAGCATTTTCCAAAATGTGCTCTAGGGAAACAGAAAGTCTTGAGGAAGTTAATAGGTATATCAGGAAACCAATTTGGAAATTGTAGCATTAAACAAAGCTTAACACATGTTTCCCTATGGAAGGATGGCTCAAAGGCTGTTACTATGCAGTGTGAATCTCCAGGACCGAGGCACAGTCTGCTGTGTCACTGTGAACACACTTGAGAAGAAACCTTTTAAGCTTCATCCCTTCCTGCCATAGCATCTACAAAGCATTTTGGACTCGTTTGTGATAAGAGGCCATGGAGGTTTGATATAGGTTTATGTCACATAGTACCTAATCACACTCTTAAGCATAAAACAGCAAAATAGGGACAGAAGAGGATGCAAAGAATTTTTCCTAACCAGATGGTTGATAAGGGGGAAGCAGGAGAGAACACCATGCCATTTTGGAGTTTTTGAGAGGCAAAGAAGGGGAGGCTAGGGAGGGTATGAATCAGACAGAGCAAATTCACCCCTGAGAAGGAAGCATGTCTGGTTCCCTGCAGGATTAGCCATTGCCAGAGCACTTGTTCTGTGACAGGCACGAATCAGTGTGCTTCGGTGCATAGTAGTTTGTTGAACTCTCCCAACAAACTCATAAGATAGGTCTTAGGGTTCTTAACTTTGCAGCTTAAGAAACTGATGTTGATGTTCAAAGGAATTTGAGGTTCAAAGAGGCTGCTTAAATTCCAAATTCACTCAGTTAGTTTGCAGAGATCGGATTCAAGCTTAAATTGCACTGATTCCAAATTCTGTAGTCTCTGCAATCTCCTGTGGAACACGGGGCCTCAATAACACAACCTCCTGTGGAACATGGGGCCTGTGTTCAGTATGTTCTGGCCCCAGCCTTGGGACACACGCCTATATACTAAGAGAGAAACATGCTAATGAACAACTCAAACAGTTATGCTCACTGTTTGTCCCAGGTACAGTAAGTGGTATGCTTTGGATACAAAACGTCTCCCATACACTGATGTGTGGAAGGCTTGGTCCCTGGGGAAGCGATGTTTAGAAGTGGGGTTTTTGGGATGTGATATAATCGTGACAGTTCGAACTCACTTTGACAGCACCTATACTAAAATTAGAATCATGACAGCTTTCACTTCATTGATAGGATTCAGAGTTTAATAGCATTACTGGCAGGCAATGGAAACTTAGGAGGTAGAGTCTAATTAAAGGGAATGGATAATGGGGGCATGACCTTGAGGACTGTGTCTTTTCCCCAATCTGTCTCCCTTTCTCTGTCTCTGTCTCTGTCTCTGTCTCTGTCTCTGTCTCTGTCTCTCTGTCTCTCTGTCTCTCTCTCCTCACCTCTGGTAACCATAAAATGAACAGCTTTCTAGCTTTGTTCTGCCACATGCTCCCCACCATGATGGTCTGCTTACTCGGGGCCCACAGCAATGGAACCAGTCAACAAGGACTAAATCCTCCGAAACCATGAGGGCTTTATATTGTTTATTTTGCATGTTTTGTCACAGTGACACAGAGCTGACCAACACAGTAGGCATGAAAGGAAGAAGACATGATGTCAGTTTGGGATGGGGGGTGGAGGGCTGATTAGAAAGACATTGAGTAGCATTGAACTGAATTTTTATAGAATTCACCAAGAGCACATAATAGCTAGTTGGTGATTGGCGGGTGGGACTGAATTCTCAACACAGGAAACAGTGTCTATATGGGAATTTTCATAAAAAGTTTAAGATGAAAAAACAAACTTCTGTTCAAAAAATAAAGGAGGGGAGAGTTATATCATAGTTGCTGATAGTTCTATTTCAGAAGTTCAGAGACCTGACCGCCAAAGGAAAAGACAAACAGACTCGAGCAATAAAACAAAACAAAACAAAAAAATAAACCAAAGGCATTGCTAATCTGCCATCTGCACCAACGATATAGGAAAATAAACGAGAGCAAAGCAAAGCAAAGCAAAACATAACAAAAACGCCTTAAACAAAAAAGTCCTCTTTTGAGACAGGAGGAAAGCTCTGTCTCCCAAAGCCTTGTCTGTTTTCCCGTGTTTATCCTGTGGTGTGACGGGGACCTCGGAGTTCTGCTGGGGGCCTGTACCTTTTTATACCTCATGGCTTAATCTGTCTCCCTCACTTCCCAGAGTCAGCCAGGAATCGGCATACAATGCCAAGGCTCAGTTTCAGCAGTGTGGCGCCCACCTCCCAAGCCACAACATCTTAGCTCAGCCTCCTCCCAGGCAAGGAAACAGTCAATAAGGAAATGCCATAGTTAAGGCTCTTTGCAACTCGCTGGAAGTGTGAGGCAGCGCTTCATTTCCTGATCGCTCAGGTGGAAATTGTAAAAACAATTAAGAGCAATGACTAATCACTGAATCAAAGCAGGTTGCCCAACTCATTTGCAATTGTGCACTCAGTTCTGTGTGCCAACAAACAAAGACTTGGGAAGTTTATTATTTAAACCAATTAAAAGCTCTAGGCAAAGCGAGTAGTCAATTTGTGGCCACGTGGTGGGAAAACATCAGTTGGAAGAGCCTGAGGAATTCCATCAGCAGAGCCATATGGCCAAAATCAGAATGAAGCACCCAGGATCACTGGGGATATCTGCCCTGAAAGCAATTTCAGAACAAAAAGCGTCACCAAGCAAGAACAAACAGCTGCTCTGCGCATGTGCCGCCACTCACCCCCCCCTCCTGTGCCCCCATAGTCTAGCCTGCCTCCAAGGCTGGTAGTTCTAACCAATAGTAAAAGAAAACCAAATTGACCAAAATGCAAACTCTGACTATTTAGCGAGAGACATTGCTAAATTTCCTGTCCCACCATTTGTACTTTTATGTATTTTAGGGCTACCTAGAGAGTTCTTAAAGGCCCAGATGATGAAAATCGGCTGCCCTTCTTTCCAAATGAGGTACACAGTCCATCTGGAGAGGGAACTCACACTTTTGCATGTAGCTGTAGGCCATAAAACAGAAAGTAAAGAATTAAAAACTGAAGCCATTTGGTAGCAGTTATAAAAAAAATAAGGTGGGGGAGGTAGAAGGTGGTAAGGTGGGAGCAGTTACTTCAGCAAATTAGATTTACAGAATGGATGTTATACAGTAAGCCTTTACTGAAAGTTCCTTTTCACATCCGTGTGAGATATTTTCCACTTACTTTTTCTTTCTTTCTTTTTTTTTTTTTTTTTTTTTTTTTTGGTCAACACAGTGTGTCATGTTTATTGGGCTGTTTGCAAGTAAGGTTAACACATGAGAAACAGAAAAGACCAAATGCCATCAGCAGTGTCAAGAAACAAAGTATTTACCATTTCTTAGTTTCAAATGTTGCATTCTATCACAGCCAAACAATATATAAGCAATTTACTGATGTAATCGACAACAACGAGTGTGGTTTATTTTTTTAGCAATCGGACAAATATATTTAACCAATGGCATTAAAACAATAAGCAAAGAAATAAACTATTTTCAGGTAGCAAGGAGAAGAGAATCCCTTCTATCAATTAAATTGATACAAAATACATTAGAAAGAGAACAGGTATACAAAAGTCACTAAGTTGGTCAGTGAGTACAGAGGTCACATAACACAGGGCCAGAATGTGCATCTCAGTCAGGGAAGTAAGTGTGTCTGTAGTTTGAGTCTCACATTCACCGAGGTAAAGGCACAATCTTTTCCACATAGTTAACAGGAAGGAATACAGATTCCCCATGTATCATTCCTTCAGGCCAGTTTTTCATCTATTAGTTACTGTAATAATGTCCTTGTCTTTAAAATCTTAATTTTCTTTGTTTTTCTGACTCAAAGTCATAGAGACCATGGTGGCAGGGCTGCTGCTGGGAGGGTTAGGCCCTGACATCTTTGCTGCAGAGGTAGAAAACCACTGAGCCTACAGAACTCCTCTGCACCAGTCTTGGCTTGTACTCGTACCTGGGGACACGGTGTGCAGTCATTATCTTCATCTACAGCTTGCCCTGCAGCTCCTGCAAGATCTCTGTGCACTGTTTATGGTAGTCTAGTGCGGCCTCCACAAACACAGCCAACTGGTTGACTTGCTCTATATCATTTTCTAAAAAATGAAACGTGCTTCTTTCTGCCAGCTCCTTGGACCCTTCAAACTTTTCTACCACTTGTCTGATTCCTTTGTCTAGAATCTTACTTACTCGCTTCTTTTTATAATTGCAATCCTGGTGGCAGCCCCCTGGCTTTTTCAGGTGGTGCCCAATCCCTTTTAAATCTTTATCTTGGAGTAGTAACTCAAGTACATCAATAAAAATTTGCTTTACATGCCAAGAGAGTCTTTCACCTAGGTCATTAGTTTCAT
Source organism: Cavia porcellus (assembly GCF_034190915.1). Classification (NCBI taxonomy): domain Eukaryota; kingdom Metazoa; phylum Chordata; class Mammalia; order Rodentia; family Caviidae; genus Cavia; species Cavia porcellus. The sequence continues at coordinate 103,942,724 of NW_026947486.1, read as the reverse complement.
GGATTCAAACACGTTGCCCAGGCAGAGTCCTCTCAGAGCTCCTTGCAAGCAGCCTCCCTGCGGGTAGCTCGAGGTCCTCACTTGCCCTGGGATCTTTGACACAGTGCTCAGCATTCCTAGCTTATCTCTGTTTGCTGAATTGGGCTGAAGGTATTCAGTGGCCTTTGAAGGGATTTTGGCAACTGCTTTATTGGCAACATCTAGTTTCCTTTCTATATCCAGAAATTCGCCATCTATCTTTGTTCCTTCTACATCATGTATTTTTTTTTTCACTGCTTCTTCAACCCGGCCACCAACATCATGGCTGTGCTCTCTATGTCCCACAGCCTGGATGCCGTTGTCTTGCACACCTGTGTGCTCCCTGTGCACAGAGCTACTTTTTTTGCTTTGCCTAATTGTCTCTAACAACTCCCTTAATACTGCCACCTCCCCCACCACCTGTGCATTTTCCTGGAAAATCTAAAAGTTCTTATGTTCCCATTGGATTCTACTTCTTGTTCCAGGTTTCCTTTTTCATCAAGTTCTCTTTAAAACAAGCATTCTCATCCACTCCTGATTGCAAAAAGAGGAATAACAGTTGTATTAGAACCAACTAGAAAATGTTGAGAACGAGACCAGCTGCAGCTGTCCACTGTGTATGGTATATAACGAATGCACTAAGAATAAACAGAATCAGAAAACAACATGGCGAATGGTATGCTAACATGCAAATTGAGGAAATCTGAAAAACAAAGAATGGCAGTCGTAATGTCATTCCCTTCAAAACATCTGGCACTGTGCATACTTCCAAAAGTGATATGGCACACCTGTGACTGTGTTGAGCCACGTACAGGACCTCAGCTCCAATTTTTTGCAATTTGTATGCTAGCATACGGAAAAGGCAAAAGGGTTGTTGTGGTGTTCTCCCAATGCTTGCCCTAAACTGTCACCTTACTGTGGGTGTTCAATCCTACCCTGTTTCAGTCCAAAGAGTTTGTGACGGCAGCAACAATGACACCAAGCTGCAGGACAGATGAAATAAACTGGTCTCTGCACCTTTAAGTCAAAGATCTGTGAAAAGCAGGGTTGAAAAGAACTAAACTGCAAAGTCTATGAGTTCCAAGTTTGACTCTGTTACCAGAAAATGAAATAGCCCCAGCTACCGACTTGACTCATCAACGAAACTTCATCCTTAAACTATCAGATATGGAAGAGATCCAAGGGATCTGATAGTCCGAGCAATGCCAGCAGGTCCTCATTCCTAAGCTAGCAGGAGTAGCTGCAGTATTTCAGAGACTAATTGAACTGCTTTAAGTAGAATTCCAAAGAGGTGACTGAGAAACACTGTCCTTTCTGAAGACTTCCCTGAAGTATAATCTGTTACTAATTTCAATTGGCCCTCCATCTGTTTGAGAGCATCAGGAACCCTGCTTCATTTACAAACAGAATGCCCACCCTGCCACCTGGCTGGCTGTCAAATGAGGGAGGCATGACAGTTGCTAAACAAGATGATTGTAGCTCTTCTCTGGAGAAGAAATAGACACACCTGAGGAACCAAACCTCCATCCCTTCATCACTTAATTTAGCTAGTAAAGTGTGAGTGAAGTGTTTCGTGTTACTTATGAACAGAAGCATTTAACTGCCAGACCTTCCAGAGCTCCATTACCCTAGTCTGGTAAACCCTGAAATAGTGTTGAGATGATGTCTTGTGATGCTCCTGACTGACTTACAGGACAAACCAGTTTACTGAACCACGGAGGACATACAGCAGGGTACAACACCATGTTTTTATTATATTAAACTACGGTGATTTGGATAGTACTTGTTATCCTGACATATTTTAGACTATTTTGATACAACAATCATTTCTAGAGTTGAAATTTAGTCATTCACTGAGTTGTCTAATTTTAAGTAAAAAGTTATATTACAAATTGGAGTTAGGTAAGTAATATCAAAGGGGCAGTCTAAGGAAATATGTTGATCACCTATTTGACCCTTTAGATTCTCCAAGGCCTAATTTTATGTAAACTGAATAATCAGAAAGTCACTGATTTAATCTAGGTCTATATAGGAAAATGTATTCATTAAACCTTGAATTGTTCTTTTTTAAAAAAGGTTTTCAGTCATAGTCTTGCTAAATTTTCCAGGCTGACCTTGCATTCCTACTATCTCAGCCTCCCCAAAAGCTGGAATTAGAGTCCTAGGCCACTGAATCCAGCTTATTATTCAAAATTGACCGAAAAAAATCCATTCTCTGCAGAGGACAATGGAATGATTTCTACAGTGAACTTTATATCCTCTTCCATGTGATAATCTGTCCATACTGTGAAATAGGGGCAGAAAATGTCATTGTTTATCTAACATAACATTTTACATCACTGGAATTACTTTTTCAATACAGTTCTTGGGATCAACTCAGGGACTCACACATGCTAGGCATGAATTTTATCATTGAGGTATACACCCAGCCCTGGAACTATATTTTCATGATTGCCTTGGCTTCCAGGAAACTCAGAGCTAAATTTACCACTGTGTTTCAGGAGTTATCATCCTGTTTCCTGGCATGCATCTTTGTGACTCTAATCTCTCACTTATAACTGCTCTCCATACATCTATATGTATGTGTTTTATAAGACACTTTAGAAACCTTTAGAAATGTCATTGCTGAGAATCATTATAGATTATTTGGTTATCAAGGCAGACTGGCTCACAGAAGGAGACCAGCCCACAAAGCAAACCCATCCACTTCTGTGAGACCCACTTCTAAGAGACTACAAGCTCTCTTTTGTCTTCCTACTCTCTTCTGAGACAAGCAAATAGTCCTACAGGCTACTGGACAGTATCTAATTGAAGTTGACAAGAGGTCAGCTATAAATCCCAAAATAATCTGATCATGTTTATATTTGTAACAAGAGAATATAACAGGGGAAAGGAATCGAGCACATTAGGCAACACAAATGCAAGGGAAACTCCACCTTAATGGAGTTTGTACTCATAGATAATATTTTAAGTTACATCATTTGACAGGAATGAAAGGGAAAGAAGAAATATATTAGGCTAACCAGTAGATGAAGTAGCTTTTTAAATCCATTAGATTGTGTTTCTCAGATTAGCACAGACTATCTCAGCCACAGCATTAGCATTTGACAGTGAACATTATCATCATTATTATTATTATTATTTTGTCACTGGGGCAAGGAGCCTTCTCTGTACATTGCAAAATGTTTAGAAATACCCACAATAGAAAGGACCAAATCCTCCAAGTCATGAAAATCAAAAATATCTCCAAAACCTAGAAAATAGTTCTTTGGGAGAAAAATTTCCCTTACATTGAAAACAACGAAATTGAGGTAATTCTGCCACAGTCAGTCATACCCTGTCCTCTTTTGTCTTTCTTATAAAATAATTACAATCATTGGCATTACATTGCACATTCATGGTGTTATTTAATCCTTGTTACAGCCCTATGAGGGATTATTTATCCCCGATGTTCAGATAAATATGAGGTTCATAGAGTATCACACAAATACTAGCATATAAAATGAAGCTTACAGACAAGCCTAAAACTGCCTGGCTCTAAACTTGTGTTCTTATCCACTGCCAATCCAAATTGACAATCCACTATTTATTTTGATTTTACCAATGAAAAAATTGATGTCCTTCCCACTTTGGTGATTAACCTATAGCACTCACCTGTCCCTTCGTAGAATCAGGATTCTAATCTAAGTTCTGTACCTCAAAGTACACATCAAATTTTTTCTCCATATGGAACTGTTAACTGGTTGCAGGGCCATTTTTACCTTGTCCTACTTGGGTGCCAATAGAGGAAAGAGGGTGAGACATCTGGAACCAATGAAGTTCAGAGATTGCACCAAAGGGAAATACCAAAGCAGTGGTAATCAGCAAAAGAAAAAGCCTCAACAGTACAGGGGAGGCTACACAGTTACCGACATTTGCAATGTGGTGAAACAGCCCAGCAACTACTACTACTTAGGGAACCGTTGGGGTATTTCTCCAGTAATCCTCGACCCTCACCTGCTTCACAGAACTCCAAAGCAGAAAAAAAAAAAAAAAAAAAAAAAAAAAAAAAAAAAAAAAAAAAAAAAAAACATATGACCAGGTTGAGTTTTCCTAAGGCACTTGGAGATTATTCCACTTTACGTCTCCTAATGACTGAGCCAGACCAAATCACATTTTTTTTTTGCAAAGATGATGATGAAAAGTCAATATCACATGAACTCCCCATGTGCGCAAGCTGGGATTTAACATGGCAAAATTGATGTGTGAACCAGTACTGTTATTTAATGTGGTTTCTATCAAAGTGTTCATAAAACCTGAAGCAGCAGCTGGCCCCCATTAGGTAGTTTCTTGGTGAAAGTTTTCCAAGAAAAACTTTTTTTTTTTTAACAACTTCATAAAGCCAGGTACAAAATGGCAGTGCAGTGAGTAGCTGAAAATCATGGGAGTTTTATCTTTAAAAAGTTAAATGGGGGTTTATTATGTCTGTTTCTTGAAGAAAAATTGGAAAGAATTAAAGGCTATGTTTTCAGCCTTGAGTTATTTCATTAATGTATCCATGAATCCATTTGTTCAACATTTATTTAGCACCTACTAGATGCCAGGAACTGTGCCAATTGCTAGGAGGAGCAAAACAATGAAAAATGCTAATGAAAACACAAATAACTAATCCAAAGCAGCCAGTGGCAAGGGTTTTGGTGACAGAGTTTGTGAACTATGTGGAAAAGTACTTATTACCATGCAGGTGTTCAGAAAATTTGTGCTCATTTCTTCTATATGTAGGATAAGATATGAATGCTTTGAGGATGTTTTAGTCAGTTTCCCAACACTATAACAAATACCTGAGATAAATTATTTAGCAAAAAGGTTTGTTGGGCTCACAGTTTTTGAGGGTTCAGTCAATGACTGCTTAGTCTCATATCTTTGGGCCTGTGGCATCACACTGCAATCAGAGTACATAGCAGAAAAGAACTCTTTCCCTGATTTATCCTGCTTTTAGAAAGTAAAGAAGAGGAAAAGAAAGTAGTTAGGGTCCCAATGTCCCCTTTAAGGCATGCTCTCAATGAATGGAAGACCTCTCACTAAACACCACTTCTTAAAAGTTCTGCCAAGATGGGGTCCAAGCCTCTAATACATGGGCTTTTAGGGATACTCAAATTTCCAAAAGCAATAACAGGCAATCATGCATTTATTCTAAAAGATGACACTTAGCTGGGCTTGGTGGCATATGCTTGTAATCCTAGCACTTGGGAGGCTGAGGCAGGAGGATCATTGTGAGTTAGAGGGCAGCCTGGACTACAAAGTGAGTTCAAAGCTAGCCTGAACTGCATAATGAAACCCTGTCTTGAGAAGGCAAAAAAAAAAAAACAATTTTTTTAAAAAAGACAACTTAGTGACACCTGGAAGAAAATGTTAGGGGCCCAACCTGTGAATATGTGTTTATTTTAAAAGATAGATTTTTGTCTAAATGACCAAATACACCCACATTCGTTCTGTAAATACCACCATTGAAACTCTTCTGTATGCCCACATGTTCCCTCTTTTCTGAGGATGCTTCTACTCAGGTGGAGGAAATCATATTTATATCTTCTTATGGATAAAATATGCAAGAGGTCTTCTTTACCCACAGACTTGAGTTTGTTAAAAATTGGGGTAAGCATTGGTCATTCATCCCACCAAACCCTCCATTCAACCAGCATAGGTGATAGTAAAGCTCCAGTTCAGAGGAACGGTGAAAGGTCAGGCAAGGCCTTATGAAACAGGCAGTCCTGAAGCAGTTTTAATGCTAGAGATAGCACACAACAGAGGATGAAGGAAGATAGTGGGGACAGCCTAAGCTAAGATGCTGAAGTAGGACCTACTTACAGTATTTGGGGAGCAATGAGTGAAGCAGATTTGGAGGAGCACCATTGAGAGGATTACTGAGATCAAATTCACACTATAGGGAGAGAATCTCAAATTCCAGTCTGAAGTACTGCTTGAAGTTAGTAACCCTCATGCGTGGCAAGGATGATACTCAAAACTATGGAGCAAGGATCGAGTCCCCAGATTTTCAATAAGTATGTTTTAATAATATCATTCATCATACTAAGTCTCTGAACCATATATGTCCTATAAAATTCTTTAAACACCATAAAGCACATAGGAAAATGTCTTGAGAACCTATGGCAACACCCTACTTAGGGAACATGTCCTTGAAAAAAAAAAGAAAAAACTAGCATCGCCAATGCTGCAGGACCTTTGCACTATATTAACATCTATTCATTTATGTTTTGAATGACAGGTAGTAGGTTCATGAGGTATAAATTGAGACTTTGGTTCATATTCACATTGAGTGCTGATCAAATCAGGTTGTCAACATAGCTTTCACTTTAAACTTTTATCATTTCTTTCTGGTGAGTACACTCAAAATCCCCTCTTCTGGCTACTTCAAGGTAACCATGCATTGTTACTATTTCCACTCTATTTCCCATAGAGTACCAGGACGTACTCCTCTTACGTAACTATAACATGGCACCCATTCATCAGCCTCTTCCTATCGCCTCTCTCCCCTACTATCTAGAGTCTTTTGTAATCTCTATTCTACATTCAATTTCCACAAGATTCATTTTTTAGAGCCTTATGTAAGATCTTCAGGTGTTTGTCTTTCTATGTCTGAATTCACTTGATATAATGTCCTGAAGGTTCTCCATGTTGTTACACATGGCAGGATTTCATCCTTTTTGTGGCTACATAAAATTTCATTGTGTATTATGTATTGCATTTTCTTTATTCATCTATTGATGGGCATTTACGTTGGTTTCATTTCCTGGCTATTTTAAATGTAATTCTTACAAAGTCTATGAGGCAGGTTCCAATATAAATCCCTTTTTATGAATAAAAAACCTGAACTGAGGGAATAGATCAACACAGGAATCAAAGTATGACAGAATGTTCCTGGGTTCAAAAATTTTAATTGGAGCGTTCTGTGATTAATCCATACCTATAGATGTCATTCGTGTGTGTGCATGTATAAGTGTGTGTGTGGTGCTGAGCTTTGCACATGCTACTGTCTGTCACTCTACCACTGTGTTACATGCCCCTAGACGCTCTCTTACAATGTACTAAAATTTCTATATACCTGTTGTCTAAACATTTCTGAATGTCAGGTGTTTTGAAGTTGTAGCCAAGTTAGGGAAAACAATAACTCAAGGATACCCAGAAAATCTCATTTTAAAGTCAGACTACTCCCATGTTACACAATCAAACAACTATCACATTTAGCCATCAACTGAGGGAACATATATAAAGCCAGGAGTAGACTGGCTTGTCTCTGCAATTCTGCTTGGTTTTCTACAAAATCAAGCATTACATCACCAAAACTATAGCAAATAACCTTTATACAGCACTCGATAGTTCGCCAAGATTATATATAGTTTGCCTAGGAAACACCACTACCCCTTACTTCACTAATGAAACTAAAGTTCAGACAGCTGAAGTAAATTGCATAAAGTCACATAGCTCAGTAAGTGGCGGAGTAAAAGCACAAACTCCGGACTTTAGATTCCAAAGTGCAATGTAGTACTTTTAAAGTGCCTAAACACTAGTTTTGCCTTCCCTTTGACAGAATGACTAGCTGAAATGCTTTTAAAAAGTCAGCAATCTAAAATTAACTGCTTTCATTTCTCAATGCTAAATCTCTGGTTTCCAAAGTTCCTTTCTCCGGCCCTATATGTCATAGATGCAGAGAACCCCTCCTCAGGCTCCCAAATGCAATAAACATGGCTCTAAACTGAAGGAAATCCAAAACACATGGTGGCCATAAAAATGGCATTGAAGAAATTAACAACAGGTTATCAGAGAGACAAGAATCTCCAGTAGTGTTATATGGATGAGTCATGACTAGCCTCTACCAAAAAAAAAAAAAAAAAAAAAAAAAAAAAAAAAATGGAGAGTATTATAATGATGTAGAACACAGAGAAAATGTGAGAGAAAGATAAATAGCTACATGGTGAGCAGGCAGAGAGATTCAAAAGGTCTTTTAAAATTCCAGCTATCAAATCATTCTATATGTAGGCTACCCTGCCTGCCTCCTCACATGGTTTTAATAGTATAAGTATTAAAATGTGTATGTAACTGTCATTGTATAGGTTCATCAATTAACTGACTACTATAGAGAGGAGAAAAGTCAATAGATTGCACTCCCCAGACAGTGGTTTACTTATTTGAATGGTGAGATGAAGATTCTAATCTCAGTCCTCCAGTACAGCAACTGAATTACGCAGGAACCTCCTACCTGGCTTCCCATAATACATATACTGTAGTCAGCACTCCAGATCCACTGGTTCTGCATCTATCATTCCAGCCTAATGCACCCCAAAAATATTCAGAAAAGAAATTGCATCTCTACTGAAAGTGTATATTTTTTCTTGTCATTATTCCCTAAATAATACCATAGACAACTATTTCCATAGCATTCACACTGTATTAGTACAAGTAATCTAGGGATGTTGTAAAGTAAACAGGAAGCTATGAGAAAGTTATATGCCAGTACTATGACAATTACATAAGAGACTTGAGTATCCATGAATTTTAGTATCTGTACTAGAGGGCGGAAGAGTCATGTAACCAATTCTCCAGAAGGGGCCATAGGGGATAGGAGTAGGGCTCTCTCTCTCTCTCTCTCTCTCTCTCTCTCTCTCTCTCTCTCTCTCATGCTAGAGATAAAATCCAGGGCCTTGCGCATATCAGGCAAGTGCTATACCACTGAGCTATGTCCCCAGACCCAAGAATCAGCATTTTAAACAAGTTTCCAGGTGCTACTTACATTACTTGTTGATGGATCACAACTGGAGAACAAATGCTCTATGGCCACCCAAGCAAACATCTAAATTTTTTAAAATTTTATTTTGAAAGTAAGAATGGAACAGCACAAGACAGAACAAAGCCAATCAAGACAATGCAGTGAAATTGGTACAGAGTTTCACAGTAGGATACTGGGATGGTAGTAACAGGTACTATGGTATATCTCGTTAACTTCACAATAGTTGTCCAGTCAATTAGGTATAGCAAAGTCAAACCAAAAACAGAACATTATAAAACTAATTGAAAGTATTGAATAGAGCAAAAGAAATATAAAACAAAACAGTGAAAACAACCTTTGCCTTCAAGCAGAAGATAGAAGGAAATCCCCCGCATTTGGTACACTGCGCGTGGTCATCCTTCCGAGAGATGCTGAGACATCTATCCCTAGTAGCTACCGACATGGGGGTGGGGGCGGGAGAGTGTTTGATTTTCAGCCCCCATGCAGTAGGCTCACGGGAACCAATGGTTCTCCTCCTGGCCCGTGTTGGGGCACTTACCAAGAAGGCGGGCAAAGAAGCTGCCTAAGCCCCACCATGGCCGGTCTCGGGAGCGCTGGTTCTCCTGGCCCTCGCCAGGGGCACTTACCAAGAGGATGGGCAAATAAGCTGCCTGAGTCCCACCTTGGCGGGTGTCAGGGGCACTAGTTCTACATCTAAAATTTTTTCTTGTTTGTGTCACTCTTCCTAAATGCTTTCAGTATCTCACCACTGCCTAGACAATAAATTTCAGCTTCTACTGCCTGGTGCTGCAAGCTCCACTCTTTCTCCAAACTCATCTCACGACACTCACAAACACTAACCCTTTGTTGCACCCAGAAAGATGGTGTCATTGTTTCCAGAATTCAATATTCTTATTGCTGATCCTCTCAAAGGAAATGCTTTCTCCTTTCCTTTTCCCATCAATATCTATAGACCTCTGGCTTTTACTCCATTCCTCCAACTGACCTTTCCTCCCTGCTCTAACTACATTAACTTGCTCCTTCCATACAGGCCAACAGCATTTTCAGGTGGTACTCCCCAGTTTGGCAAGCAAGACAGGGAGTGGTTTGACAGGTGACTCCTTTTTTGAAGTAAACTCAGTTCCCTGAAGGACCATGCACCAAGCAGTGTTCTCCTTCAGTACCTGTGGCAGTGTTACTCAGAAAGTAGGTTCCTTTGAAAATACAGCTGATAACTGAGGATGTGTTGTACATTTCTCAAAATAGGTGAAGCTTGGCACTATTATAAATGGTAAGTGAGTTAGTTTTATTTATTTATTTTCCATTTCTTTCATGTATAAAGATTCCTGGAGACAGTTACATTTGTAAAATTAGGTTGCAAACAGACGTGACAACATGGGCACTGTCTATGCATTTGCTGATTGCTGCTGGCTATTTCCCAATATGCTCACGCATGGAGCACAGACTTCATTTACACAGCTCAACTTAACCCTCTGGTAAGGCAGACGCATCATAGGTGCCTTTGACCCAGATCGGCATCGAACACTGATCTAGACATATGCTAATTAAGATTTCATTAATGACAAAACTATCCTGCCTTTGAGGGATGCCTTGGTGAAGCAGGAGGGAGATTAAAAAGACAATTACATTTCTTAAATCACCTTCCTTATTCTCTATGAGATATTTGAAGCTGATTTGGTTCAATTCCACCTTTTCAAAAAATCTCACTTGGGGGAAAATGGGAATATGAAAACAATAATCTCTCAAAGTGCATTTAAACTATTCTAACAAAGACACTGCATACAGAAAGCAACAATGCTGTTGAGTTCTTCCTACCATAGAATCTAAATCATTTGAATTGATAAAAATAAAGCAAAAACAAACGCATCTACCCACAAAATCTAACCTCATTTTGTAAAAGCATGTTCTCCATTTCTAAGCAGATTACTAACCTTGGTTTGATTTCATTCCAGCATCTGGTACTTTTACTATCAATTGTCTTCAGTCCAGACTCATAAAATTGTTACATTTAGTTTCTAAAGCATGTGAGGGTATAATCACCTGACAGCTGGACACTATTCCAATGACAATGACCATGTTCCAAGACCCAACTACATTAGATGAAATTGGCAATGGAGTTTTGTTTTAATTTGGATTTCCTTTACTCCAAAGAGGTTCTGCAACTCCAAATACTTTCTAGATAAGTTATTTCTTCAATGAGTGCAAAGTAACAGGCTTGTTGGTCTCCAAGGTAGGCTGTATAAAATCACCATAGAAATATGTAATTACACCTGCCAACCTCATCTTGTGTAATTGATTCGGTGACTAACAATGTCAGTGGCAGGCTAAGCTTTGAGGTCTCCCTGCGAGAAAATACTCATACATGGCTAAACATCTTGGTGTTTTAATTGCTTGTCATACTGCCAAGGTTCCTATGTTGTATCTATTTCCACAGCAACAGACTGGAATAGATAAAGCACATTTAATAGTCTAACGTGAATTGATAATCTTGTTTGTGTTTTACACGCCTTTTGAGAAAATTGTGGAATCCTTAGAAATAATCTGGTCATGGAACCAGATTTCAGAGAGAAACTCGAAATATGATTCCATGCATTAAAACTACATGAATAATCCGCATTTGTCAAAAACTCTTCTAATTATGAGTGTGTGCAAAAAAGACCAGTTCATACTTAATCACATGCAAAAGCACTGAAATCGACTGGCCATTGGAAGCCATTTTTAAAAATTCGTACATCTTTATGGGCTGCATTGTGATTAATTTGACATATATACACAATGGCTATTAGTCAAGTCATAATAAGCATTTCTATTTCTCACTGAAAGTTGTTTTGATGGTGTGGTTTGGAAGTGAACACACTGGTAAAGCTGCACACCAGCATACCATTGTCACAGTGTCACTTACAGTGACAATAAGGAGTCATGGCTAGCTAGTGCTTAAAAAATATAGTGACTCATGAAAGATGCCAAGAAGCCCTCAGATTCACATGTTTACCCAAGATTAAATAAATTCTGATAAATTTCACACATACAGAGTAACTCCTATTCTATCACTGCTCTTCTTTTACATCTCTTTAACACACTGGGGTTTTATAGCTACCATACTCAGGTAATTGTTTTCCACCACTACCAAAGCTTGCTTATTCAGGAGTTCATTTATTTATTCACTTATTCAGCACATTTTTAAGCACCTCCTATGTGCCAGGCACTGTACTAGATACTGAAGTATGGTGTAAGATAAAGAATGCTAAGGGAATGCACAGCATGCATAATGAGAATGGCATTACTCCAGACTCTGGTGATCAGAAAATGTTTCCTGAGGGAGCTGTGTTTCCAATGGGTCTTGTAGGATGAATGAAATAGCAGTATGGTTTGAGTGGCAGATACCAACCACAGAGTACAAAGTCACATAGGTAAGGTATGACACAGCTAGAGCAAGAAATAGTGTAACATGAGATTTCACTTGAGAAGGAAGAAGGAACCAGAACATGGAAGATTGTTATGTCAACTTAGAAGTTATAGATCCTGATCTGGAAAGCAATGGAGAATAAGTTGTTAAGCGGGGGAAGGCAGTTTTTATGTGTGCATTGGGTGGCTCATATGAAGAAGATTATTTATCTGCAACATTAAGAACAGAATGATGTTGATGTAATTGAGAGGTAGTGCTCTTGCTTAGTATAGGCAAGGCCCTGAGTTCAACCCCTAGCATGGAAGGTAGGGAGGGAAAGAGGGAGAGTGAGAAAGAAAATAAAGGAAGAGAAAGGTAGAAAGAGGGAGAAAAGGACAGACTGGGGTTTCAAGAACAACAGAAAATTTCCCATTCAATTGTACTCTTCTGGACTAGAGTATTTGACACTGCTTAACACGGTTTCTTTGACAGTTCATTCTTCTAGTTTTTCTTTAGATCCTTTGCTGGTCTTCCTTCTGTCAAGTCCTACTTTTTCTCATAGTCACCAGTCATGCAAAAGTGATTACAGCTTAGCTTCCAAATCTCCCTCCAATCCATCCAGTAAGCTGCATCCTAAATTCCACTCTCAGTGATATGAAGCACATTTTGTATTTCTACTTGCATGGAAGCCATGCCCCAGTTATAGAAAGACCACCTTTCTCTTATGGAAGAAAAATCCCTTTCGCACTAGATGTTGCCCTACCATCCTCTGGTCAAACGATAGTTACATAAGCTAGGGAAGCACATGAGACTTCCCATGGAATTTGAGTCCTGGCCCAGAAGATTGAAATATATTGGGATCTTGTTCATCTTAAAATTAGAATGATCAAGAGTAGATTCTTTGGTTTTTTAAAAAAATTTTATTTAAAGAAAAACTAAACAAAACAGAAGATAGTTATAAATAATGCATATGTTCAGAGAAAAAAATAAAGAAATCACTAGTTGGGGCTGGGGATTTAGCTCAGCAGCATAAACGCCTGCCTTGCAAGCAGGCAGTCGTGGGTTGGATCCCTGGTACCGATAAAAATGAAAAAGACAAAAAAACAAAAAACAAAACAAAGAAATCACTAGTTGATGTTTACATATTGTTGTTTTACAAATAGTTGTTCAAGGTACAAGAATGGAACATGTAAAGTGGGAATTCAAACACGAGAGCGCAAACAGTTCTGTTCAACTGTCCAACAAAAACTTAGTAACATGGTTGTCAAGCCTATACACTTAAACATACATGCAGTTATCCTTATCTTCATTTATGTTGAGATTAAACAAACTAAAGCAGGTTAAAATCATTCTGAACAAAGAATAATAGTACTGCTGGATTTCACATCATGACACTCTGGGATCAGCAATGGGTACTGTAGTGTGTTTTTTTAAATTTAATTTAAAGAAAGTCTAAACAAAACAAAATGGGAAAAATAATATATAATTTCAAAGAAAAATAAACAGCAAGAAACACTAGCTGATGATTACAGATTGTCTTCTTACAAATGGTTATTCAAGACACTAAAGTGGAGCATATAAAGTGGGAATTCAAACAGTGACATTGCAACCAGTTCTGTTCAACTATCCAACAAAAACTTAGAAATATGGTTATCAATCTTATACACTTAAACATACATGCAGTTATCCATATCTCCAATTATGTTGAGATTGAATAAACCCAAGCAGGCTAATATCACTCTGAACCAAGAATAATACTATTGCCAGGTTTCACATTATGACACTCCAGGATCAGCACTGGGTATTTTAGTGTCTCTTTTTCTTCAAAGTATTTGTTCATTTCATCATGTGTTATAAGATCAGTTCTCATAAACTGTTTATAGATTCTACACATGCATGAGTCTTAACATGTATTTCTATCCTTTCTATATTAGAGGAAGAAATAAAACAAAGCAAGACAAAACAAAACATATTCCTATAAACACATGAAATGAAATAAACATATAAGACGGCTGTACAAAGAGTTCTACCATGGTTCCTGTGTTGTCTCTTGTTATCTCCAATAGAATTGGCTATATCATAGACATAGTATAATTGAATATATCAGTACATAACAGTATTAATCAAAACACAACTTTGTATATAGTATAGAACTTCAAAAACCAGCAGTTATCAAACCAGAATGTGTATCATAGAGTCTTGTCATCATCAGTTGTAGTTGCCTATACTCTCCGACTTGATATTATCAATCATATCAGTTTTGTATAAAATCTTATCTGCCTCATTTCTGTTATGCTCTTTTTTGCCATCAGTTGTCTGCTTATCTTCTTCATTCTGTTTTCTGCTCCATTCATTGAGGCCTTTCTGCCACTGTTGCTGGAATCCTAGTACTTTTCTCTCTCTGTAGAATGCCCTGCAGTTTTTTCTATAGAGTTGGACTGGTGGTTATGAATTTCCCAAGTTCCTCTTTGTCTTGGAAGCATCCCGTTTCTCCATTAATTTCCAAGAGACAGTTTAGCAGGATATATCAATCTGGAATAGAGGTTATTTTCTTACAGGGCTTGGAATATATCGCTCCAGGCTCTTCTTGACTTGATGGTTTGTTTCAAGAAGTCTGCCATTATTCTGATGGGCCTTCCTCTATAGGTTATCTGTTTCTTGTGTCTAACAGCTTTAAGGGTTCTGCTCTTATATTGAATTTCTGGGATCTTGATTATTATATGCCTGGGTGTAGCTCTGTTTTGGTTGTAGGTGGCTGGAGTTCAGTATGCCTCATATATCAGAATATCATTTCCTTTTCCTATGTTTGGCAAGTTTTCCTTAAATATTTCTGTGAATAACCTTTTAGTTCCTTTGTTTTTATCCCAGCTTCTTCATTCACATTCTTTATTCTCAAGGTATAGATTCTCTTGTCCCCTTGTAGTCTTTGTATTTTTACTGTTTGTTTCCTTGTTATTTAAAAATTTTTTTTCCCTTTCACATTCCCACATTGCAAAATTGTCTTCCAGTTTGGATAATCTAGCCTTAGTTTCTTTCAAGCTGATTTGCCATCTTTCCATAGAGTTTTTAATTTCCTGGTGATCTCTTTGAATCTGCTTCATGTATTCTATATTTTTTTATATTCTTCACCAAATGGTTCTCTCCTTTGTTTGAGTTCCTCCCTTCTTCCATCTGTGTCTGCTTGTGGGGTGCTTAGTATCTCTTTTATTAATCTTCTTATATCTTACTTTATTTGGCTAAATATTTCACTTTTTTTTTTTTTTTTGTCTTTTTCATTTTTACCGGTACCAGGGATTGAACTCACGACTGCCTGCTTACAAGGCAGGCGCTTATGCTGCTGAGCTAAACCTCCAGCCCCCGAAATATTTCACTTTTGAACTCGTCTATGAGGTCCTGAATATATCTCTTTATGTCCACTGGTGCTGTGTCTGATATCGCATGTTTGCTGTTCTTACTCTCCTTTGTATTTACCTGTCCTGGGTCAATGTTCTCAGGGTTGGGACCTGGGGACTTTTTTGTTGTTGCTTCCTCTTCCCATCTTTTTTGCTTCTTCCGGGAGGACCCAGTTTCTTTGTTTGTTGATTACAATTCTTCTGAAGCACACTGGCTAGATGACCTTTCACACTGCCATGTGCTAGTGAGTTTCAGACAATGACAGTGTATGCTGGCCCCTCTCCTCTGGATCAGTCAAACTGCTGTGGCCTGCACTGTATTATTTTGGCCACCTCCCCTCCAGGTGGCTGCGGCTGAAGTACGGTGGTGGTGGTGGTGGCAGTGGAATTTGCACTGCCTTCCCTTTGGATCAGTGGCAGCAAGGGCAACAAGGTGGGGGGAGGCAACAGGTGGGTGCCGAGTTACTCTGCTCCCCCAGCCTCCATCAGGCCTTCTGCAACAGGTCTCAATGGCAGCCCAGAGGCACTGGGGGCAGCACCTGAACTGTGGTGGTGGGGTGATCAGTCAGGCTGCTGTGTCCTGCACTGTCAGTCAAACTTCTGAGGTGTCACTGGGTTAGTGTGGTTAGTGTGTGACACCACTATAGGGACTTGATTTCGGATAACCTATTGGGTCTCAGCCAAGTCATGTGACCCAGGCCTAGCTCACTCCACCAATCCCGTTTGGGAAGGGAACAATTGACTGAAGTCACTGCTGCCCCTTCTACTTGCCAGTCCTGCCCATTCCCAGAATGTCGTCTGCCAGAAGCCCCCTTTTTATGGAATGGCTCCACTCCCATCACTCACCACAGGTTGATATAGGCACCCCGCCAACTCAGCTCTCCTTTTGGCTTG
This sequence comes from Cavia porcellus, assembly GCF_034190915.1. Classification (NCBI taxonomy): domain Eukaryota; kingdom Metazoa; phylum Chordata; class Mammalia; order Rodentia; family Caviidae; genus Cavia; species Cavia porcellus. The sequence goes on along the minus strand of NW_026947486.1, from coordinate 103,926,253 downwards.
CTGACCCCCAAACTCAATGTCAAAGTGGTGGGATATTAGACAGTTCGGCAAGTTGCAGTGGGAACCTAGCAAGTTACAGCAGGACCTCGGCAAGTCGCGGCGGGAACTCTGATTCTTTGGTTTTTTAAAACTGCCATATATTCTCTTAAGTTCTAAAAGCTATCCTTTATCCTATTAGTATATGTATGTGTCCATATATTATGCAGTAGTCTGTGTGCATGTGTGTGCTTATGCATATGTGTGTGCACCTGTGTATTTGTGTGTGTAATTCAAATTATAATTCTTTTCAGTTGCTTGCAAATCAAGAGTGCTAGCTTTTTACTGATATTAAAACTCTTTGCTCACTTGATACCATCTGACCTATCTAAACATCTATACCAACATTATTCAAACTAAAATTTTCCCTCAGCCCAATAATTGTCCCCTTTTTACCTTTCCATCCACCTTTGACAATACCAGCTCCGTGCACTAGCTTTCTCCTCTCCTAGTCTGGTTCTCGCTTCCCATTACACTTGGCAACAATGGAGGCTACACTACATGGGTGGCACTGTGATGAGGGTTGAGGACTGAAGAGACTATGGAAATAGGTCCAGTCTTAGAAGTTACTTTGACTTCTGCATATCTTTGCTGGTCTTTTTCAGCCTCCTGCCCAAAGCCTTTCGCAATAATTTCCAGGACATTTCTCTCTAGGATCTGAGCGCTTTGTTGTAATAGTCTCCACTACACAGCTGAGCACTAGGAGAACAGTGTTAAGTACTATTGTAGTAGTCATTTTTCAGTTGTTGTGACCAAATGTCTGAGGAAAAACAATTTAAAAGAGAAAGAGTTTATTTTGGCTTCTAGTTTCAGAGGTTGGCTCCAAGGCAGAAACATCAAGGCACTGCAGCAGGGAATGCAGAGAAAAGCCGTTCACCTCATAGCAGCCAGGAAGAAGATAGACCAAAGAGCTAGAGTAGAAATACACCCCCAAAGTCATGCTCCCTGTCTAGGCGCTGCCTCTTAGTAGTCCATTCAGCCATGACCCACCAAGGAGCCAGTCCATTGATGAGGCCAGTGTGCGCACAGTCAAAGCACCTGTCTGGACAGCTCTTCGTCCAATAAAGCTGAAGCCAAAGTAAACCATCACAACCATTCTCTAATGTACCTTTTCTAACTGTACCTCAGCCTGGTTAGAAGCTGTTCAGGAAGAAGCCATTTCTGTGGTAACCTTTCATACTCGACCCTCTTCCAAATTCCACTTTCTGGCCTGATTTTGTGCAGTAGTATATTGAGTTAACTAATTTTAAGATGCCAAGAGAAGAAATCTCTCTCTAATGTATGTCCATCCTTGGTGCCTCACTTGTTAGGTCATGTAGCATGCAACATTATGTTTTGGGGTCAGACACAACTGAGCTCAACCTCTGATCTATAACAACTAGACTGCATTTTGGTACCTCATTTTCTCAAGTTCTCTCATTTTACATTAGATAACCTGATGAATATTGAAGTACTAAGCACAGATGTATACTTAGAACTGTCAGTCTTTTTGTTAAAATTGTGATTGTTTTCTTTTTCATTGTATTAGGCTTTGTTTGCTCTAAATTTCTTGTATAACAAACTTATGTTGTAGCTACTGCTGGAGCCTGAGGCTTCCAGACAGACTCTGGTACGGGTTCTTACAAGATGGTCAGTGGATTCCTGGTAGGGACACTTGGTGAGCACCATCTCTTTTTCAAGCACAGGAAGCAAGTAACTGTAGGTCTCAGAAATGACATCAAATTGGCCTGGTGAAGTCGTTCAGAGGGACAATGCAAACCCTTGGCAGAGGCATACCTGTCATCAGAAGCAACTTCTGAGACAGTGCTGATGCCTCTGGGGGTGGGGTTGACGCACACCAGCACAAAGCCACAGCAGACTGTCACCATGCAAGGGATAGTACGTAGCTTGTTAAGCTTGTTCCTCCAGTAGCCTCTCCACATAAGGACAGTGGAAAGCTTGACCAGGTTGATGGTCCTCAGGATGGCAGTGGCTAGCTCCTTGGAGCACTTAAACACCAGACAGATATGATCTTTTTAGTCCTTGATGGTGACAAGTGTCTTGAACCTGATGCACTGAAGAGGGGAAGTTGGCTTCTGCACAAGAATGGTCTATAAAACTTATCCTCGAGGGACACCGCCAGGAAAGTCAATGATCTCAGATTTCCTGATAAGCAGGGAGTGAGAAAGATCTCCTCAAGCGACTAGATCTGTATGCCTTGGGCCAGCATCCCAGGAAAATATTGAGAATCCACTCCTTGTCCTTGTTCTGTGAGACTACAGCTTCACCAGCCCTGCCTGTGGTTGCCACCAGGGTCCAAGTTTGCTGCCAAAGCCTTGGAAATCACCAAGGCCTCCCATGCTTGGACTTCAGGCCCACCCACCATACTGGCATCAATTGCCATTTGGTGTTTTCCAGAGAAGGAAGTATGATTGTTTTAACACCTCCAAACCTAATTTAATTTTCTGTACATGCCACACTCTGAATCTGTGACAGCAGAAGAGACTGTGCACAGGTTTCTACCGGAACTAGATTAAGATGAATTTTGTAGCTAAATCTAAACAATTTCTAAAACATTTCCATCTCTAATGACATTGATTCACTCTCACAGGCCATCTTTTCTACTTATTGGAGGAACAACCTTTCAGAAGGAGGTACTGATTCCACAGGAGTCTCAGAAGGATATTCACGGACCTGTGCACATTATGAAGAAGATCTCAATTGTAGGAGGTTCATTCAGGAAAAAAAGGACCTGAAAAGGGTACTTGTTTGGAAAATGTGAGGGGGTGATTTAATGTGATAATGCACACATTTGGCACCACGATTGACATATAGTTATTATTAAATAAATACTGTCATTTATTTTTCTTCTTGTGGTACTGCAGGTTGAACTCGGAATGCTCTATCACTCAATACTCACGGACCTTTCCATGATTTTATTCTCAGATAGCACCTCATGAAGCTTTCAGACTGGCTTCAAATTCTTGATCTTCCTGCCTCAGCCTTGCAGGTAGTTCAGATTTCTGGCATGCATCACCACACCTGCCTAAATTTAATCATTTTTATAGATAATTCAAATGTGTGTTTGAGACAAAGTGACATTTTAGCATATATTTTTCTAGGTTTTTAGATTACTTTACTTGAAATAAAAATTTTATATTTGGCCTATAGGAACCCTTAAAATAACAGCTGAATTACAATAAGTTATCTTCTGCTTCAAAATGGTCTGTAAAATACGATTTGAATTATGTTTGAAAACTCTAAATAAAGTGCACATAAGTGTACACAAGCAAAAGTGTGTGTATGAAAAGTCTAGAAAGAAACCTCATAGCCTTTACAGCAGTTCACTGAATCAGATGGAAGAAAAGAACTTTGTCTTTTAGCTTATACATGGCTATGATGTTTCAGCTTTTTAAAATGAGCACATGTGCTTTGAAAATGGTCCCTTTGAAGAACATTTCTATTTTCCATGGCATTTTCTGCACAGACGATCTCAAAACAAAGACAGTTTTACTTCTTCATTTCCAGTTGAATTGATTTTATTCCTTTTCTCACCCACTATGCTGGCTGGAACATATGCATTAATGTGTATTCTTTCCTTGCTGTTGATCTTAGGAGGAAAGCTCTCAAATAATCACCATGAAGCACACTGTTGGCAGTAGGTTTTCTTTTTCATTTCATTGTGTTTTGTTTTGTTTTGATTTTTTTGTTTTGTTCTGTTTTTGAGACAGGGTCTCACTGTGTTGTTCATGCTGGTCTTGAACTCACTCTGTAGTCCAGGTTGAGCTTGAATTCGAAGTTCTTCTAACTCAGCCTCCCGAGTGCTTAGAGTACAGGTGTGCATGCCCACACCTGGTAACAATAGGTTTTCTGCATGTGCTCTTTATCAGGTTGATCCTCTGGGCAGTTTAGTAGTCCTTTTCTTTCCATATCGTCTACCTTCTATTTTCAGTCTGACTTCCATCTCTTTCAGTTCTTCCTGTTCATCTTGATGCCAAAAACTAGACCAAGATTATACTAGAGCAAGCAAATTAGCTCACTCAGAGCATCATTTGACTGAAGCCAAACCACATACTTGGTCTCAATTTGACCTATCTGACTTAATGCCCCATTGATCAAAGAGAGAACAGAAGGAGGTTCATGGGTTAAATAGCAGAAACCTATCCTGCTATTGAAAGCATATCTCTAAAATCATGCCTAAGTGACAGCAGTCAGCAGTATCACCTCTCTATAGGAAAGACATTCCAATAATTATTTACATATATTATACATGCAAATGAGCTTGAGTCTTGTCCAGAGGATGCATATGCTAAAGCCACCTTTTAAATCCCAATAGTAACAATTTGTATGTGAAGGACACTTTTTCAGAGAAAATGCCTCTGAGACCTGAGAAACAAACTTGAATTCCCCAAACCAGGCTGTTCAAAGTATTGGAACATGCTGTCCTTTGAATATTGAGGAAGCATGACTTTGATCAAGACTATTTTCATTACGAATGATTATTTCTATTACACCATCCCTCTAAGGGATGGTACCAAACAACCTCCTGAATATTCTAAAATCTATTTCTAGATCTCATTAATGAAATGAGTAGGTACATAGATTTTCTAATTTAACTGGAAGAAGACCAGTGTTGCCTTTAATGGTATTTCTGGAACAGGGAGCAAATGATTTTACAACAATGGGATGGGATATGTTCTGACTTACAATATAGTATTTATTATGGCAGAAAATAGAATTCTTTTTTCCCCATAGCATAACTAAGTGAGCCATGAAAGGCAGAAGGAACAATACTGATTGATGACATGAATAAAGAGTAGGAAACTATTCTCCAAGTGAACCATGCATTCTAATTGTCCAGTTACCAGTTAAACCACAAATAAGATCTAGCATTGTGATTCTATACTGGCACTGTGAATAAAAGTATTAGTGCTAGTATAATAGGGAATAATGTATGTTGCAAAGTAGATTTTAAATGCTCTTATAGGATAGGCTAGTAAAAATTAATTATTTTCTATATTTAGAATCTCATTCTATTCAGTAAATGAAAACTTGTGATTTACAGTTGACCTTAGAGACTCTTAGGTTCTCTGTGAACTGAAGAGGTAATTTACTTTTAAAAAGCTATGGGTAGCATTTCATAGAAGGAGCCAGATCTCTGGAGTTAATATACAAACTTTTGACCAATTGCTTAATCATGCTAATTCTCCACTTAGTCATCTTAAATAGTAAAATAGTTAACAATATGGGGCTTCCCTAGCTGTGCTAGAAAAGCTTTCATCTCTCTTCAGATACTTTTTACTTCTCTACTTTGCTTTGTGATCCTGAAGCTAGTTTGCATGGGCTACAACAATGGGCTTCCTTGATTTCTTGTATATATTTTTTCTTTCATATTTTAAAAAATGTTATTAGTGTATATTTGCAGCATACAGTAGTTACATTCATTTGGGAAAATGGCATGTATAATTGGAAGCTAGAAGTCAAGGAAGCCAATGTGGTATCTCTACACAACAGCTTTTTTGATTTCTGGCTTTTGGTTGGGTTCATTGAATGGAAAGAGCTAGCATGAGGTCAAAAGTTGTCAAGAAAGGAAGATTAGGGCATTTATTTTCCCAGCTCCCTCTCTGGTATCCATTCCTGGGTTGGCTATATCCTTTTGTCTAAAAATAGGATGCCATACCTCCTGTAATAGGACTGTCCCTGAACAGTTGCACTCTATTCTCTTCTGGCTCTTTTGTGCTTGTGGCTATAGAAGTTAGGTGTAGTAATGGCTACCACTGAAGGGTGTTTCAGGATTAGTTACTGCTTTCCTTTTAAGTTTGTGCCACAATATGTAAGCAGTCCCCTTATTACACTCTCCTCAATTACTCCAAATGAGTGTGCCATCTATTCCAGCCAGCAACATGACTGATGTCCTATGTTACAGATTTGGGAGGAATAAAATGAAATTGCACATACAACATCATGTTAAAAATTTTTCAGCATATGCAAATACTACATATCATTATCAGAAATTAAATGCTAAAAGCAGGATGTAGTGGTGCATGCCTGTAATCCCAGCATTTGGGAGGCTGAGGCAGGAGGATCCTTGCAAGTTAGAGACCAGCCTGGGCTACAAAGTGAGCTCAAGGCCAGTCTGAACTGTATAGTGTATGCTGTCTCAAAAAGACCAAAAAAAAATATTAAATGTTAAATAATAGAATTGAACTGTGAGGAAGAAATCAAAGTAGACATAAAATATAAGATCAAAGCAATTTTCAACCAGTCTGTGATGAGTCAGTTCACCCAAAATTGAATTGGCAGAGCTGATAGGGAGCAAGAGAGGGACAAATACTCTTGAGGGAGTCATTTCCAATAAGAGAGGGAGCAGTGAAGACTCTCCAATGAAGCAGAGGGAAAGTGTAATGGAAGTTTTCTCTGATATGTGAATGCTAGTGCCGTGAACCTTAGAAGAAGTAGCCATAAAGATTAACTTACAGTCTACACCCAGACATATAACAATCAAGATTCCAGAAATCCACCAAAAGAACAGAATATTGAAAGCATCCAGGGAAAAGAAGCAGATTACCTATAATGGGAAAATTATCAAAATAACAACAGACTTATCAACACAAACTCTCAAATTGAGAAGCGCCTGCGGGGAAATAGTCAAAGCCCTGAAAAAAAAATTCTGCAACCAAGACTGATGTACCCAGAAAAACCCTCTCTCAAAATTAATGGAGAAATAAGATGTTTCCAAGACTAGGAGGAACTGTGGTAGTTCATGGCCACCAACCCAACTCTACAGAGAGTGCTGAAGGATATTCCAGAGAGAGAGAGAGAGGAAGGGATATCAGGATTCCAGCAATAGTGGCAGAGAGGCCTCAATGAATGGGGCAGACAGTGGAATGAAGGAGTAAAGTGGGCAGATTATAACAGAAACTTAGAATAGCAGACATCAGGCAGAGATGATAAACCATAATCTTTAATATAGATAGTCTAAAAATAAAAAAAGAAACATGCAGAGTAGATTAGGAGGCAGGCCACCAAGATGCTCTGAATAGGAAATACACTCAACCCAAAAGAGGGTTAATAAATTGAAAGTCAAAGATGAGAAAGTAATGGTATATGTGACAGGAAACCAGAGATGTCATCAGGTAGGCCTAATACTAAAGGCCCATTGCCCTTCTCTCCCAGGGGATTCTACTCACTGATGGCAGTGTAGAAATCAGAACTCACAGAGTACCCTCTTCCCAATATAGCCTTTATTGCAACCATTCTTAGTCCATTATCTTTGTCTTGGTAAATTTGATTTTCCCATTACATGCTTCTGACCTAAACTCTTGGATTCTAACTCTGAGTGGAAAGCTTAATACATTTCCTTATTGCTATAGTTACTTACAGATTTTGGGTACATTCTGCTCTTTTCTCAATTCTGATGTTTCCTGGCTTTGTTTAACTATAGTACCACAAATTAACAAAAAAGTGTTGTGTTTCTTCTTCTTATGGTGGCAAAGTTCAAGACATTCTTTATGTTATCTTAACCTACATTAAAATAATTCAGTACAGGGAGTGTCATGTGATAACAGAAGACAAAAAGGTTATGCAAATTCTCTGACAGATTATAGTTACAAAAACTGGATAACATTTTTAAAAGAGCTACATAAAGACAGTAAAATATTAGAAAGCTGATAAAAATCCAAATGAGAGGATAATCTCAAAGTAATTTTCATCTGGAAGAGTAAGAATTAGAGGGTTAGGACTTATGGCATGTAGTGGTTTATGAATATGTCCATGAAAATATTGATATTATTTCTTTTGAGATAATAGAATTTAATCCCTTACCCCATGAGTGTGGGCTGCACTTCTTGATATATTTCTAAAAATAATAAATACATAAAGCAGAAGTGAAAGTATAGGCCTTGGGAGACTAAGTTTAAAACAGAACTGTATATTCTCCCTGACATTCTCTGCCTAATTAACTCTCTCTGGGGAAAGCCAACAACCCTCTTAAGAAACCCATATTTAAGAGAAATAAAACCTGTGTTCAGCAGTCAACAGGGAATGTGCCATCTTGGAAACGGAATCTCCAGACCCAGTCAAATCTTCAGTTTGAGGCAGAAATCTAGACATAGTTAAGACCAGTTAGGAAGGTAGGTATGACATATTAATTATAAAACCCCAGGACACAGACCAACAGTAGTTCTCCAAATCCTGCATGTGGACTTGGAGCACGTTTTCAGCAGGATGGCCTAGACCCAGTGTCAGCCTGAGGAGTGGAAGGTACAAAAAGAACAGCTGACCTTGAGCTTTTTGACATCTCTCTACTCTCGCATTTAGAGTGCACTAGTGTTACTGCTTTTACCTGGTCCAAACTCACTCTCCAAAGGCTGTTTTTTCTCCTATCTATAATAAATGTAAACCTTGCTACCTTTTGCTCTTGCCTTGACCAATTCTTTGCTCAGGACAGAAAGAACATAGAAACCAAGCAAAGAAGAAGATTCCAACATCCAAAACCCTGGCAATAAATTGACAGATTGATTGTCACCCAATGAGCAACCTAAGTGGGAGCTACTCTCCTATGCCACTGTGACTTACTGAACTGTAAAAACTATCTGAAATAGTAAGCATTTGATGTGTTCAGAAGCATATTTTGAGGGCAAGTTTTATCGATCAATGGGCTACTAATACATTGGCCCAAGGATGCTGCCCAACCTGTGAAGAACTTCCATCTTTGTGAGCTAATGGTACCAGACACCAGAGTTCAGAAAACAGTTAGAAATCAAAAGGAGAAAACAAAATCCAATAGTCCAAAACTCCAGAAGAAATAAGACCCAAATCCAGAGCATAAATGGCCCAAATCCCTGGCTAACTGCTAAACTACATGTGCTTGGTGAAGGTGTTAAGAGGTCTAATGAAAAGCATGAAGGTAACACTGAAAATAGGGAGACATGCAAAGTAGAATCTGTGGGCTTGATGCATTGCTGAGGTGAGAACATTATTGAGTGGCCTGAAGCTAAAGTGATGGACCTGAATCTTCACAGGTTTGGCAGAATTGATCCCAAGTTTGGCGGTGCAGTTGGAAATAAGATAATTAAGGAGGAATCTCTATCATCAAGGTCACCACAGACAAGATGAGTATTTCTCCTCCAAAAGTTGACCACTCAACAAATGTTTCAGGCAAAAGGGAAATCAACAGCAGGTCAGTCCAAAAAAGCAGTGACAGGATGGTGTAGGGTAAGAAGGAAGTTAACCTGCTGCAAGAACACTTGCAGGAGCAAGAACACTTGCAGGTAAGAACTGACAACAGTTAATTTAACGGGGGGAGGGGGGAAGCACACAAATGTATTAATGTGTCTAATCGTGGGAGCCATATAAATGTGAAACACAAGGGAAGGGTCAGATGGCTGAAGCCTACATAGACCTCTTTAAAAAGGAGAAGAAAAAACCCTATTCATAAGAGAGAGGAAAATTGGGTAGGTGGGCTATAGGCATTATTAAAGGAATAGTAAGTGATTTTTAATGTAAATGAATGAACCTCCATATCCTGGGAACCAGTTTCTCTTAGCTCTGGGAGAAGTAGTAAATTTTGTGAAGGTAAGGGGTGGGACTTCACGAAAACTGGGTTTCTTATGTGGATAAAACCTCAAAGATAATCTCTCAAAACTGCCCTCAAAAGAATAAATGAAAAGTCTATCTAGGTATGTTCACCATTTCTCTTCTTTTCTCTTCTTCTGTGGTTAATCCGTCTTGGTTATTTGTTAAGATTCCTAGTGAGAGGGCTTAAAACAACTGTATGTCTTTTAGTAGAATCTCTCTCAATCAGATAAGACAGAGAAAGCCCTTCCTTGTATTTGGCAAAAAGAAAGAGCACCAAGAAAAGGCTACAATGTCCTTGATTCTGAGACAGCTTCATAGGACTTCTAATTTTGCATAAATTAAAAATGCTTAGCTTGCCAAAGCACTCACCTTTAGGGTGTCATTTCTTGTGCCTCAACAATGGAATAAGAACAGGGGGGAGGGGAGAGAGTGGGAAAAAAAGAACAGATTGGAGATATGAGCACCTACATAGCATAGGGGGGGAAGAGGTTGCAGGTTGAATTATCAAAATAACAACAGACTTATCAACACAAACTCTCAAATTGAGAAGAGCCTGGAGGGAAATAGTCCAAGCCCCGAAAGCAGGAAAGCTTCTTGTCCACTAAAAAAAAATAATAATAATTATAATGTCTAGAAGGATATAATATAGAGTCACTTCAACAGATTATGATAATCAATTTTCAAGTAAAAATTTCTAGACATGTGAAAGAAGAAGGTGTGATCCAAGTTCTGAAGAAACTGATTCCAGGAGAGGTCAGATATTGAATTTATCAGTTTTCAAAATGTCTCAAATAAACATGTTTAAAGTATTATTTGAAATATGACCAAATATTGAAAGAAAATATGTTTCAGTGACAAATAGACAAGGAACTACAACAGAATGATGGAATTTAAAAAACTAACACTGAAATAAAAAATTATCAGATAAAATTTACATCAGATTATAGATGTCAGTAAAAAGAATTCATCAATTTGAAAACAAATTACTCATTCAAAAAGGAGAAAAATATTGAAAAATAACAAACAGAATCTCAAGAGACCTATGGGTACAAGGAATAACCCCCAAACGTATAATTTTAATCTCTCCCCAATGATAAATGTTTAAAGTTGTAATGACCATACAACTTCTCAAATTTAAAACAAAACATAACTGCAGAACAAAGAAATTTGATAAAATCCAAGCTGAAAGACCACAAAGAGAAAACCATTTTGGAGTTGAGTTTATAGTTCAGTGGTAAAGCACTTATCTAACATACATAAGGTGATATGTGCTGTGATCCAGCCCTAGCACAAGAAAGGAAGGAAGAGAGAGAGAGAGAGAGAGAGAGAGAGAGAGAGAGAGAGAGAGAGAGACAGAGAGACAGAGACAGAGAGACAGACAGAGAGAGAGACAGACAGAGAGAGAGAGAGAGAAGGGAAGAAAAGAGAAGAGGTGAGTAGACGAAAGAAAGAAAGAAAGAAAGAAAGAAAGAAAGAAAGAAAGAAAGAAAGAAAGAACCCAGATCTAGACACATCATGATTAGACAAAAACCAAAGACAAAAGAAAATCTTGAATGCAGCTAAGGAAAAAAATGTTTCAAATATAAGATTAACAGCTTATTTCTCCTGAGAAAAAACATATTCAAAGTGCTGAGGCCAGAGAAACCTTTCAACCAAGAATTCTTGTCTAGGGAAGTTATGGGGCGGGGGGAGCTAACACATTTTCAAGTGAACAATAACTGAGTGATTTCATTGCCAGAAGAGCTGCACTACATGAAATACTAGAGAAAATTCTTCCAACTGAAAGAAAATGATGCTAAATGGCACCTCCAATATATAAAAAGCAATACAAAGCACCAGAAATGATAAATATATGGATAAACACAAATGATCATTTTTATACTTTTAATATCTTTAGTTATCACTATTTTAAACCAAATATTATAATGTTGTGTTAATGGGCTTATACTGCATGTAGATGTACAGCAGCAATTGCAGTGGGCTGGGGTAACTCAGGAGTAGAGCATTTGTCTGGCATGGGCCGGCCCTGGATTGATCTCCAGAGCATACAAAGAAAAAGTTACTAAGAAAGGGAGAAATCAAGGGAAATACACTATTATAAGCCTCTTCCAATTACCTGAAATAATTCAGTATTAAATCTCAGTAGACTGTTATCTTTAAGGTACATATTATAAGCCCTAGAAAAACAGCTAAAAGAATATTACAAAGAGATATAACTATAATGTCAATAGACAAAAGAAAAAAATAAAATACATTTGATTAGTGTGCAAGGAAGACAAGACAAACAAAAATTATGAGATCAGTATAAAGAAATAGTAAATTGCAACTGTAAATAGAGTCATATCAATAATTATATTCAATTTAAGTAGATGGATTAACCCACCAAAAATGGCAGAGATTGTCAGATTCAGATACACATTGATAAATAGCTATATATTATATGTAATATATAATATATATATCAAACACACATGTAGACTAAAAGTAAAAATAAGGAAAATATACCACGATATTAGGCATCAGAAAGCTGAAGGGGCTATAATAATATGAAAACAAACTTCAAAGCAAAGAACAGCAATAAATCCATAAGCAAAAATTTTGTAATGTCAGAGTTCATACACCAGGAGAATATAAAAATTATAAATATACATGAGCTTAAAAATAGACTCACTGCACAGAAGCATAAAGGAATACTTTTCAGCTAAGGATAATAGTGTCTTCATTACCGTACACATTTGTCAATGCTTATGAAATAATTTTTCAACTAAAATTGATAAATGTTAATGTATAGAATTTAGATCTTAATGAAAAATAATGAAGTGAAAACATTACCTTAAACCTAATGATATATCTGGCTAGGTAAGTCAGCCTTAAAGTTGGTTTTTATTTGAAATATGCTAATCAGAAACTCACACTCCAGGAAAGATCAGTGTTTAAAGGACCCTAATCAGGAATATACACCTCTTGCATGACTATGGAAAATGCTTTTAAAATCTTGTCCAAATATACATCCAAGTGTTCATTATCTAGCATAAGAGCTATTAGAAATAATTAAACAATGTTATAAAAATTAAGCATATTCAACAAGGATTAAACAAGTACCTCTGCCCTGACATGAACAAAGTGTGAGAATCTCGTAATTCCTATGTCTGTGTAACATCTATGAAGAGTACCCTGAATGCATTTGTTCTCCACTTAAAAGGCAAAATCTGGACCTGGAGGTGGTGTTCAGAGGTAGCGCACATGCTTAACATGCACAGGGGCCTGGATTGGATTCCCAGAAACAACAAAAGAAGCCAGACAGGGAGTCTGTCAATGTTCCAGTAAGGAAATTGGCTCCTCCCGCTGCCAAAACACTGGTTGCATTTGCCTCAGGAATAAGCTTCTGTGCAAATACATGTTGGGATGTCTAAATGGGAACTGTGTCCATTTTTCTGCCTGCCTTTCAGTAAATAACTGTTCTTATAGAATTCAGGCTGGGATTGAAATCAGTGTTACACACTGCCTGTTAATGAACTTGCTGGAGGGAGGCATCACCCCCTCACCATCTCTAATTGTCAGAAGCTAATGTTTTTGTGACTAGCCAGATGAGTTCAGATCAGTTGAGAGGCACCCTGGAAGACCTTCTGTTGTTTCTTTGCTGCTACAACCCAGGTAGTTTATACTAGATAAATTTCTTGTGTCAAACAAGTTTCTACAACAGAACTTTCAATTCAATTTCCTTTACTTATTTTGAAAAACAAAAACCCTTTTCTTCTGACTGTAGCTCACAAAGGCAATTTGCACAGGGAGTTTAAGGGAACAATTAATATTGAGATTTTAGATGCTTGTCAATGATTACAATATTAAACTCTGCATGAAATCCTTATGAACAACACATTTACAAGCAGTAATGTTGGAGCAGGCCTTCCCAAAGGACATTGATTTTGCTTGATCGCAGTTGCATGTAAGTAAAGTTTTATTAGAGCACAGCCAGTCATTCATGTATGTATTGTCTGTGACTGCTTTCGGGCTAGAATGGCAAATTTGAATTGTTGCAACAGAGACAGAAATTGCATGGCCTGCAAAGCCAAAATATTATCGATGTGAAACTTTATAGAAGTTTGTTGATCCTTGGCATTAGAATACCAAATGTTCCTTCTAAATCAGTAATTTCCAAAATGTGGCCAACTAAAAATTACCAGCAATTTTTAGTTTTGTAATAATTGCTAAGTCTCTCATTTAGGATTCCTTTTTCTGATTGGCAAGGGCAGGAAGAATGCTGGAGATGGAACCCACAGCCTTTGCACATGCCACCACTGAGACATGCCCTTGACCTGGGTGTTTTTTCTGAATTTTTTAATGCTTGGTAAATTATACTTCTCATTTCTGAACAAATATATTTAGCATTCTTCTACTCACCTCTTCACTTGTGTTGTATATCTTTTTGTATACATTGTTCTTTCTAGTTTATCCATTCATCTTGATTCCCTCTTTTCCTTAAGATTTATTTAGAAAGGTACTTTGTAGATTCTAAGTAAATAGAAGCACATTTTTGCTATGCTGTCATTATTAAGTCATTACTTCATCACATTTGAGAGGCAGACTGTGACAGAACACGTGAATCTTTGTAGACTCTTTGTGGCTTGACTTGTCTTCAACACCTGAGACTTTTCCTTTTGTTTGAAATAAGTTGTATGCTATTTTTTAGTATAAAATTATTTATATTTACATTTATCTATGATGTTGAATTTGTTAATTTTTTCAAACCCTTCATAATCTTACTCATTTTGTCTATTAGAATTGTCATTTTATGAGAAATATTTTGGAGTCTAATGATGGTTGACTTATCAATTGTCTCTTCCCCTTTTCTCCCCCTTTTTCCTCTCTCTCTCTTTCTCCCCTTGTTTAAAGCAAAACTATACTTTTAAAAATGTAAATATCAAGCACCATTCACAGACTGTGGGGAGAGAGAACAAGGCCACACAAGCAAATAAGCCCAGTCTGGGAACCAGTGCCATGCGTGGGCTACTCCCTGACCAGGATCGGCCAGACTCAAGCCTGTCCCTCTGAGTCAGCATCATTCATGGACTGAGGGGAGAAAGAACAAAGCCACACCAGCAAGCAAGCCCAGTCTGGGAACCAGTGCCATGCATGGGCCCCCACTGGACCATAAACAAGAAATATCAATCATCTCCCCACCACCACATAAGCAACTGGCTTACCCAGAGAAACATAGGCTGTGATGTTAGCTATCAAGGTGAAATGCAATTGGATTCCTGTATTGCTTTGCTGTTATACGAACATTACAGGTCTAGGGCCAGTGGTCTGGTCACAGGTTCAGAAGATTATGGTATGCAGTGTGACATCTAGGGTGATAGCCATTGTTAATTCTCTATGGTGTTTTGAAGCTCTATATCATTGCCATTGTTTTGTTGGGTTGGATTTTATTTTCTTTGGTTTTGTTTGACTATGTCAAATCCAATGGCAGAAGAAGCTATTTCAAAGATAACAAGATATATTAAGGTAGCAATTTTGATTTACTATTGGCTTGTTTTGAAATCCTTCATTGAATTCATTGTTTTGCTTTTATTGTTTCTATTCTATTCTGTTCTGTTTGATTTTTACTATGTCCAAAGTTATCTGCAGCTATTCTGAAGACATCAAAAGGTATTATGGTAACTATTATTGGTTTCATGTTTTGAAATCTAGTGTCTCTTACACTGATTTGTTTTGATTGCTTTTATTTTGTTGTGTTCTTTTTTAAAAAATATTAAAAATAAATGTAAATAATCAACCACAAGCTAAGGACAAACACAGTTCATATCAGAACAAGAAGAAAAAACACTGAAAAAGGTAATTCCTTCAATATAAAAAATGGAGTGGAATGCACAGATTGCCTGAAATCTTCAGCTATCTTAAGAGAAGTTTTATACTTCCATCAGAATCTGAGATAGCATTACACAATATGTAAGTCATTTTTCCACCATCATAACTAATACTGAGCTAATTTAATCATAAATAGGGAGGTTTATTTTGATTCACACTTCTGGAGGTTTCAGTCCATAACTGGATGGAAGTGTAGCTTTTAGGCCTTAAAGTTTCCAATAACTCCCAGTAGTACCAAGCTGGGACTGAGCCTTTAACAGCCCTTTAGGGGACATCTAAAATTTCTGAATTAAAAAAAAAGGAAAAGTGCCCCTCTGTCATGTCTCAGTCAGGATTAGTACCAACAGACCATCATAAGGGAAACATTGAATGTTGATTTAACCAAAACCTGTAAAATTAGAAGCCTAGATAAAAGTACATTCTTGCAAAGAGAATATAAGAAAGCTAAACCCACATAATCCATACTGAAGAATGAATAGTTTGCCTCATTTTTAAAAAGACAACAAATACATGAGAAATAGAAGTATAAGCATGCCACTGGGAAACACAGAGATCAACTCTGGAGAGAAGAGTTAAAAAGTTTAAAGTTGTTGCCACCAGTAAGCAGGATTTGGGTACAGAGGAGAGCAGAGGTGGATAGGCAGAAATTGGAAAGTAAAATGTTTCTTTTCTTAATTATAAATTTTTGTATGTTTTTTACTGTATAGCATTTGATTTTTTAAAACGATGTGAATGTATTTTTAATAAAAAGAAAATTTCAATTTAAAAATATAACCCTGAGAATTATAGCTTAGCAGCATGACACCCTGCCTGGCAAATGGAAGGTACTGAGGTTGATTCCCTGTACCAAAAAAAGTAACCCTGGAGAGCTGAAAAGAAGTAATTACCCAGTGATACCAGGAAACAGGATGAATGACAGCATTTGACAATTGCTTTATACCCAGTGCAGTGATATAACCACCACAGCAATGTGTTCAGAGGTCCTGTGGATCTGTCCCTTGTTTCAACAGTTTTTGAACAGAACAGACCCCAGGGATGCCCTCTCATTGTTCATCTGCTGGCCATTGCACACTTTTGTACCATCTCCAGCTTCCAAGACCAGCCAAGACCGCTCTCTTTGGGTAGCTCCTTACTGCTGATCAACCATGACCTCTCCAATTCATCAGAAATGTTCCTCATGGGCGGAGGCTGCCATCAGCCATCAACCACCAGGTCATGAGTCCTACAGTCATCAACCTGTGGCCTCCTACACCTATCACCTTCTGGACTGCTATTTCAACTGTGAGGATGCTCCTGGCCCTTGTCTTCCAAGACTTGCAGAAACCTTTTGAGAATGAGTGCAATAAAATCCTGAACGCTTTGGAAAGGACTCTGACCTCAGAGAGTAACCTGAACCAAGATCTGGATCTTCATGCCTTGGGCTCTTCCAAGGCAAATCCCCATCTCTGTGATTTCTTGGAGAAGCATTTTCTAGATGAGGACATGAAGCTCATCACGAAATGGGCAACAACCTCACTAAATTCTGCCAGCTGGCACTCCCCAGGCCAACCTGGAGGAGTGGCTCTTTGAAAGGCTAGCAATGCAAGGTAAATATTCAAAAATGTTTTTAAAAACATTATGTATAGGTTCATATAAATAGATTTGAGAACTTAAGTAAAATAGATAATTGCCTAGGAAACATTAGTTATTAAAATTGATTTACGTTAAAATAGTTCCCAAATCATAGGGAATACTAACAAATTGATCTTTTTGCCTTTTTTTTTTTTTTTTTTTTTTTTTTTTTTTTTTTTGTATCAGGGATTTTTGAACTCATGTCCTCCCACTTGCCAGGCAGGCACTTACACCACTGGACTAAATCTCTGGCCCCTCTCTTTGTTCTTAATAAAGCCCCATGACCCATATAGCTTTACAGATGAAGCCAAACCTGCAAAAAGTAGATAATTCTTGTAGATTAATATAGCTCATTAATTCTCGCTTTTTTTTAATTTTAGGAAAAAGTACAAATGCCAATGAATGCATGAAGAAGTGCTTAACATTTCTAGATATTGGAGAGATGCAATTAAAATAACATTGAGATTCTGCCTTACTCCAGAAAGAATGGCTATCCTCAAGAGGTCACGTAATAGCAAATGCTGACAAGGCTGTGAGGTGGGAAAGAAACCCTTTAACATTACTGGCTGGAATGTAAACCAGTAAAACCATTATGGCAGTCAGTATGGAGATTATTCAAAAAAACTAAACCTAGAAGCTCCATTTCACCCAGGTACCATGGCAACTCAGTCCACAAACTTAATTCTTTCACAATTCTGGTCACAGAATTCATTACACTATCTTAAGCAGAATTGTGGAATTATACTTATGCACTGAGGTACCACTGTATTCTGCTTCTAAGTATCTTCCAAAAGTGTTAAAGACATCATAATACAGTGATACATACCTATGTTTATAGCAATACAATTCACAATAGCTAAATCTGCGAAGCAGCCTATATGCCCATCAAGAGATGAATGGATAAAGAAAATGTGGTATTTATATACAGTGGAGTACTACTCTACCATAAAGAATGATAAAGTTGAGTCATTTGTAGGAAAATGGATGCCCCTTGAGACTATAATCATAAGTGAAATAAATCAGACACACAAGCTTAAATATTGCATGCTTTCTTTTATATGAAAAACCTAGATGATAAATGAAAAGCAAAATATAAGATAGATAATAAGAAGTAAAGAGATAGATCTTTCTCAAATGGGAAGGGAATAAAGAGATGGAGGGAGGGGAGAGAAGAGAAGGGGATGAAAAAAGGAATTAAGGTGTATTATGTATGAGCACCAACTCCACACAAGGAATGTAATCATGATGCACTGCAGATGCATACTAATAAAAATTTAGAAAAAAAGATGACAAATGTATCTGTAACTATTGGTCCATAGTATAGAACCTAAAATTTTAAAATTAAAACAGAAAACCAGAACCATGTGGTCTCATGTTCAGAACCTCTAAAGAACACACACTGTTCTGTAAATAACAGTACACAGACACATATGCTCTGTACTTAGAAAATCATACAAATTCATAACCAAAACAGATGATCATTACACTTTCTAAATCTAATGGACTCAATGTGAAATATAAATTAACAGAGTATGTTTTTAAAAGACAGTTGCTAAAAAATCATGCTAAAGAAAGCCAGGTGTGGTAGTACATACCTATAATCCTAGCGCTCAGGAGGCTGAGGCAGGAGGATCGTTGTGAGTTGAAGACCAGCCAGAGCCACAGAATGAACTCAAGTCCAGCCTGAACTGCATAGCAAGACCCTGTCTTAAGAAAAAAAAAGCATGCTAAAGAAGCACTGTTGAAAATTTACTGTGGATGACACCAAACTAACTTTAATTGCTTCAATTTTAGGGTCAAATATACATGACTAAGGAAGAAAGCATTCCAAATCATCTCGTACATTAAGACTTAAAACTTTTAAAATAAATTGCTATTTACGGGTCATTGTATAGATTGCTGTGGAACCAAAATCATCTTTCTCTTAAAGTAGGTAAAACCTAAAGTAGTGCCAAATTATAATGCATTACTTGATTAAACCTCTTTTCTTTCTTGTTTTAGAAGTTATCAATACAACCATGGTTTGAAGGCCAACTCAGCCACTTATTGCTCTGAAGCCATACGGAAAAGTATATATTTTAAATGTGCTTTTGAAACCTTTGCCTTTTTTTCATTAAAATAAAGTATGCGCATGGTTTTAAAAGTCAAATATTATTCAAAGGCTTATAATGAGAAACAGCAGTCCCTTGCCCTATGCCTTCTCATTACCTGGTTTTATTTAGTATTTAAAATTTTTATTATGTCTAAAAATTACACAAGTAATATAGGAATACATTCCCACTGGGAATGAGTCAAGTCATTCACAAGTACAGCAAGTAAAACATTCAAGCACTTCTTTTAATTCCACACCCCATTCCACCCTCTTTCTCCAGTAATCACTGTCATCAGTTGGATGTGAGTGTTTATAGCCCTTTCCCTATGGATGTGTATGTGCGTCTGTATGTATAAATTTGTTTGGATGTGTTATCAAGATCATACTATAAAAACTGTTTTGCTTCTTTTCTCTCAATTAACAGTACAAGTTAGAGACCTCTTCATGTCACTGCACATCATTACTTCATTTATTTCAACCACTATACAATGCGGATACATTATTATTTAAAAACTACCAAGCACTTTGGTAATATCTAACCTTTTTATGACAATATAGCAAAAAGTATTTGTTCAGTCTTTTTTGTACATTTGTTGGGTTTAAAAGTATGCATCGTTCATATTTGGATAGTGAGAAATTGCCCTCTAAAGAAGTCATACTATTTTACAGGAAACCAGGCAAAGTAGCAAGTTTACCAAGTTGATGGACAGGAAAAATATTAATTCTTTAACCCATTTTGAATTCATTTTATGTAGTATTAATTACAATATTGATTTTATTTTTCTTAATATATGATCAATTGCTGAACTATAATATAATATGGTAATCAATCCCTTTATAATTTGAAGTGTCCCCCTTTTCATCTATTAAATGTCCTAGCTCTGTTTTATCTCATTGATCTATTTGTCTATTTTAATTCCTACAGTCTACCAAGAGGAGGGAACAGGAGGATCACATGTTTGAGCCAGCCTGAGAAACCTAACAAATAACTGACACTTTGTCTCAAAATTAAAAAAAAAAAAAAATTAAGAAGGGCTTGGAATATAGCTCAGTTCAGTGCTAAGGCCCTAGGTTTGATCCCCAGTATCACAAAAAAAATAATTATAGAAACTTTTAGCTTTATAGATTGTTTCACTTTTTTTTCATTGCTTTGTGTCAAATTTAGGCCTGATGCATGCTAGGTGCATGCTCTACACTGAGCTAACCTAGCCACAGAATATTTCAATATATGATAGAACAAATTATAATTGTCCTTGTATGTGTACTTTTTTAAAAAATTTTTCTTATGATTTAATTTTCTAAGGTGAATATAAAATTAGCTTGCCAAGTTGCATAAAACATCTGGTCTAAATAATGCTTGCTATTATATTGTATTTATTGTTTTAGAATTAAATGATTTAATATGGCTGCTATTTATTTATTTACATTTTCTTGCCGAGGATTGAACTTACAACCTTGCACTTGCCAGGCTGGTGCTTTTGGCCGCTGAGCTATATCCCTGGCATTGTAAAAATTTATTTAAGAGAAAAAAGACACAGAAAAGAAAAACAAAATGAAAAGGAGACAAAAAGACCCAAACAGTAACAGTATAGGTTTTCAAAACAAGATGATAGGAATTTTTAAATGGTTATAGTAATGCATATTGTCACTGTCACAAGGGTCGCTTAAATTAACAGACACAAACATGTAAAATAGATCTAATAATATGAGTGTTAACTATTCTTTTCCAATAACTAAGACAATTAATAGTATAGTCATTTTAGCTATTTTATGTACATATATACAAAATTAAGTTTTTCTTTTTCCCTTCCTTCTTTCCTCTTTTCCCCTATCCCTTATGAAACCATACTCATAAGTGAAATAAATCAAACTCACATGTATAAATACCATATTGTCTCCCTAGTATAAGAAACTGAAAGAGCAAATATGACTCAAAATCTACAGTGAATATTGTGTAAGGGTAAGAAACTGCTCAAAGAGGAAAAATTATATTGTATTTGTAAGCTAAATTTAGCATCTGTAAAAAGAAAACTAAATTTTTATGGGGGGGGGTGCTCGCCTGTAATCCCACACTCAGGAGGTTGAGGCTAAACGATATTTGTGAGTTTGAGACCAGCCTGGGCTACAAAGTGAGCTCAAGGCCAGCCTGAACTGCATAGTGAGACCCTATCTCAAAAAAACAACAACAACAAAAAATCCTTTTTCTGGTCTAAAGCATGAAACTGTTGAGGTCTGTTGAGGAATGTCTGGTTTAGAACGTGTCTAAAGGATACAACTGTGTTTTTAGGTGTGTAAGATAGATGACCATATTACTAAGTTTTTGTTGGATCATTGAACACAACTGTTTGTTGGATCATTGAACACAACTGTTTGCAGTCTCACTGTTTGAATGTCCACTTTGTATGCTTTAATTTTGTAACTTGAACAACTATTTCTAGGATGACAATATGTAATCTATTAACTAGTGACTTCTTACTGTTTATTTTTTTGAAATTCTGTATTACTTGTATCCTTTTACTGTTTTGTTTTGTTTCGTTTTTTAAATAAAATTTTTAAAAAATGTTGTGGCTGTAAGATACTTGTTTTATAGGCCATCCATGTTAGTGTAGTTATTGCTTCCAAGGCTTGAGACTTTTGTCAGAAATTGTTCATAACTGACGTGACATAGATAGCTCTGGCCACATTTGCAATTGTACAGATGACAGATACATCATGACCACTGACTGACTAGTAACTAGTGACCAGAATGTCCCAATGGCTGCAGAGTCTTCTTGACCTGAAGGAAGGTAAAACATGGAAAAATATACATATACTGTTAATGAACTGGCAGCAACGTTTTTCCCATTCCATAGGTCTTCTTTTCACTCGATTGGCTGCTTCTCTTGTGATGTAGAAGCATTTTAACTCGACATGTTCCCATTTGTTGGTTTTCAGTACTATTTCTTAAATGTCTGGGGCTCTGTTCAGAAAGTCCTCACCTGTGACTATGTTTTCAATAATTTTACCTTCCAGAACACTGTTTTTGTTTTAATAATTATGTGATAAATTTTAATTTTAGTTTCAGCAGTTACTGTAATTCTTTTTTATCACTACATGCATGTAGTACATGTTTACTTTCCTTGCATGGAGTTGGCGTATGTGCATAACACATCTTTTTTTTTTCTTTTTTTTTTATTTTATTTAAGGAGAAAAGAAAAAAAAGTAGAGAAAGGGTACAAGTTATACAGATTTACAGAAAAAAAATGAACAGTAGGAAATCACTAGTTAATGGATTACATATTGTCAACTTAGAAATAATTGTTCAAGTCACAAAATTAAAGCTTGTAAAGTGGACATTCCATCAATGATACTGCAAACAGTTCTGTTTAATGATCCAATAAAACTCTGTGATATCATTTTCTATCTTATACACTTAAATATACATGCAGTTATATCATTTAGAGCACTTTCTTTTCTTCTCTTTTGTACAATGACTATTACACATTTTGGGTTTCATTGCTCCTACGGTTCTTATTACTTTTTTGGAAGAGAGTAAAACCAAATGTGACATAACAGAAGAGAATCAGTCAAGTCAAAAGGGTGGACATAATAGATAATGTAAAAACATAATACAAGGTGATCAACAATGGTTACCATAATGCCTCCCGCTATCTCTAAAATAATTGCCTATATCATTAGTTATAATAAAATTGAACAAAACAGTAAAGAACAAAACCGACAAAACCAAAACATTGGTGACATTGTAGGTCTTCAAAAGTAGATAAAAGTCAATGAGAATCAACGAGAATGGGTGTTATAATGAATCTCATTATCTTCACAGCTGATGCCTAAACTTTCGAACCTGATACTATCCAGCAAAACAGAATAGGGGAACATCAGTCAAAAACAAGATGGTGAGAGTAATACAGGGCTTCAAATCGAGATAATGGAAAGTCAAAGTGGGTTACTATAATATATCCTGCTATTTTTTTCCTTTAATTAAAAGGATAAAAATAAAAAAGTAAATAATGGAGTGGAGATTGAGAAAAAATAGGGTGTAACAGCGAAACAGTGCAGATCAAAACATAACCATTTAAGCAGAATAGTGTTTCACCACCAGATAATCCCGACCCAAAAGTAGTTACCATATTGTCTCTTTCCTTGAAATCCTTGAGTACAACTTCGTATACTGTAGCATTGATTATATCAAAACAACATCTTAATGCCTTTTGTATTGCTGTTGATGTGTCTATTCATTTCACTTGCCCATTTTTATTGGGTCATTTATTTTGGGAGGGGGTCTAAGATTTTTTATTTCACAATGTATCAAAGAAACTTATGCTTTCCATTAAAAATTCAAAATAGACCAAAGGGAAAGATCTTTATAAATTTTGCCTTCAAAGAAAATATCTATTAGCTAATTAAACCCTCCATACTGGAGCACATAAGACAAAGGAAGTCTGAATTTAATATTTAAGAAAATTGCACTGTACAGTTATCAAAATTCACGATTCACTTAGGATTTAAAACAAAAACCATCGCTCCTTCATGGCGATTGTCTCCTTGACTTTTACAAAAAATATTCTGCAGTAAGTACTGTTATTCTCCCCACTTTAAAGATGAAAAAGTAAGGCTCAACAGGTTTAAGGATTTACCCCAAATCACACCTCTCGGTAGTAGTAGAGCCAGCATCTGGTCCTCAAGAATACTCTCACCCCCTTACTTTTCTCCTCATATAGACTCAGATACCCAACAGCACACAGCAGCCTGTGGTGAGATGTGTGCCCTGGCAGGGTCTGTAGTACTCATCACACCATTCCCTTTCCTTAAAAGTGAAAAGATGGGAAATTACTCAACGCCTTCCCCACCACCAGTTCCCAGTAAACATGCAGGGTGTCTGTTAAAGGTGTTGCAGACAGGTGCTTGGGAAGCATATTCTGAATTTTACCCTTGGATGCCAATATTTGGAATAGCTTTTACTGGAATGTTTGCTGGTAGTAAGCCATCAGACTATATTAAAGAACAAGAAAGAGAAAATTGCATTGAATTAGTGCCAAGAAATTACCCTCTTGGTAAGTAGTCAAAGAACAACTTTCACAGAGATCTCAGTATCTAAATAACTGGTTTTCTTGGGAAAACGAAGTTGCTTCCATTTTTGAGATAATGTGATTAACTGATCTGATTGGGTTTCCCTCCTGTAGTTTGATCTCTGGGAAGCTCTGATGCAAACCACCATCAAACCCCCAGCAATTGCTTAGAGGATCTTATTCCTTGCCCTACTGTTATCTATCTGAACTTCAATATTTGTTTTTGGCATTTGCAGTGCTTTAGTCAAGAATGCTTTGGTTAAAAGTAACAGAAACTCACAAAGCCTTAAACCTTGCCACACATGTTGGAGCACATACATGAGCATACTTGCACACAAACCAACTTGAAACTGGAGTGGGCCTATCAGGGTGAGGCATAGCCCACTGATTCTCCACCATGCTCATGGTTGTCTTTTAAAGGACATTCTGTGACAACTGGGAATGGACAGGTGTGTTACTGATATCAAGCAGGCATAGACCAGGCACGCTGCCAAAGATCTTAAAGTGGGCAGGGCAGCCCCTACAACAAAGAGTGATCTGACCTCATAGGTCAAGAGGGCCAAGGTTAGGAAGCCCTAGGGATTGCCACGCTGATAAGTGACAGAGCTGGAGTAAACAGGGAGGACTTTAGCAGGAAACAGTGCAGGAAGTGTGAAGCTAAAATGGCTCTATGGTGACTACAAAGGGGTGGCTCATGGGTGGCTTTCCGATTGGAAGTGACAGGAGGAGCTGCTGGCTTAACGCTTTTGTAAGACTGACTATTCTTCCTGCACATCAAAGAATAAGACAGGCCCGAAAGCTGCCCCCAGTATCACTCTGTTAATAACACCTTTGCAACAATATGCTGAACTGGTCATAAACTTAAGATTTTTAATTCCTAGGGAATCTGAATCTAGTCTCTTTTTAAGTCACTTTTTCCTCACTAGATTTTAGTTTCTTCCTTTACAAACTGAGAATACAGAGAATTACACCGCCAATGGTTTGATGGAGGAAAAACTGAGCTGTATTCCTTGTTCTTCCCGCTATAGATTGACACAGGACAAAAACCTGGGTAACTGAAACACGGAGGAATTTTGGAATTTTTTGAGTTATTTCACAGTTACCTCTTGTTTATAATGCGCATTTTAATTCAATAAATAAACCAAGTTTATTTTAAAATTGTCCTAAGCTGTTATTCTAAGTGCTACAGGAAGGAAATACAGCAATCTCTATCATCTCCCAGCTAGCAGAGTTAATCATGGACTTGATCTTTAGACCAGGACTTCATTTA
Source organism: Cavia porcellus (assembly GCF_034190915.1). NCBI lineage: Eukaryota > Metazoa > Chordata > Mammalia > Rodentia > Caviidae > Cavia > Cavia porcellus. The sequence continues at coordinate 103,900,752 of NW_026947486.1, read as the reverse complement.
GAATGTAAAAAGCTTAGTGGAAAACATTGTACGAGAAAGTTAAAGTAGTCAGTATTCAGTCCCAAGAAAGGAAATCTCTTTTCCCCCCTTCAGTTACTGGGTCTCAAACTCAAAGGTGCTTTACTACTAAACTATATTCATAGTCATTTTTATTTCAAGCCAAGGTTTTGCTAAATCTCTTAGGCTGGCATTGAACTTACGTTCCTTCTGCTTCAGTCAGCTGAGTAGCTGGGATTGCAGATGTGCTCCACTTCCAGCCATTATTTCCCTTTGTCAGTTACTCCTAAACTCTATTCAAGGGAAGACATTTAATGAAAGTGCAATGATTTGCATATAATTTGAGTGTGTTCCCCCAAGGGTTTATGTGTCAGGGCCCTAGTGTGGCAGTGTTTAACTGGTAGAATCTTTAAAAGGACAGGCCTAATAGAATGTAGTTAGATCACAGGGGACAACATCTTTGGAAGAAGTTAATGTTATTGTGGTTCATGTGAACACAGTTTATTTCTCAGGAGTTAGTTGACATAAAGCAAAGTCATCCAGCCCACTTGGCTCCTTTTCATTTCTCTGTATGCCGCAACCAAGGGAGCACTCACCAAGATGCATGCTCTTAGATCTGCAAAACTGAGTTAAAAAACTTGTTTGCTTAGCAAATTATCCAGCCTTGAGTATTTCATTAGAGCAACAGAGAAGGCACTAATTACAAAATACTCAGCAGAAACTCTGGCTTGATGGTTGGTGCACCAAGCTCAAGTCATGGCACATGGCTGTGCAGGTTGGTCAGTGCACAAAGATACTCAGCAGTGTTGCTAGCAAAAGCCTCCAATTCTTCTTCCATATACCTTGGAACAGAGCTGTGTTTGGGGGGGCTTTCTCAATTCAGATAAAGTTACAATATGCCATTAAGCATCAGAAATGTCTTCACCAAATATACTTTTTAAATTTTTATTCTAAACCTGAGTGGTGTACATTTTTCAAATCACCCAATCAACAAACTTGGTCCAAATAAGAGAAACAGATAGAAGCATAGTTTAATATGAAAATTCTCTGGGTCCAAAACAAAGTCACCAACAACTTCTTTCTAAACACTAGAAACTCAAAAGACAGGGTAAGGGTGAGAAAGGGAAGATTTTAAAGGTAAGAAACAAAGAGACTGGCAAGCCACATTTCCTCCATTAAGACAATAATTTGATTCACAGATATCCACATTCTGTGACTCAGAAGTTTGCCAATTTGGTTATCAAACACTCTGCTTTTGAGAGCGATGAATGATATATAAACAAACTGATCCTCAGGGCTTGTTGTAAAAAGCAACTTTCAGGCATGTCACTGGGTCCATATATCCCCAAGCAAACTTCCACATCTGCTCCACAGAGAATGCACATCTACAGTGCTGGCCTTGATAGGCTGTTGCGTCTTCTAACCCACCAAAGAGAAAAATCTTTCCTATTAGACCTAGCTTAGACTATGTTAAGGCCGTTGCCTCCCAAGTTCATGGCACGCAGTCATCTAAGACTGGAATAGGCAACAGTTCAGTGTTAATTACAGACCCAAGTCCCCATGAGCATTCTGAAGAGTGTACAGCATAGGCTATTAAAAGTCAGAATATCTAAGTTATAATAGTCTATGTTTACAAAGTTTTTCAGCAGAAATGATGCTGGATTACTGATTTTTGTCACTTAAAAATTTTAAATATTCTTCAATGAGTTGTTTAGCAATTTAAGAAAAAGCTGGTTAAATGAAAGGTACCATGAAATATTGAAATAACATTTTGTGGTTTAATTTGAGTGAAGAGTCTGATTACTTTTAAGCCATTACACAGCAGATCATACACTTCCTATGTTTATATCATTCTAAATAAGCAGAAAATTCAGACCTCACAGTGATCTAGCTCTCTATTTGCATTCTTGATTGGCATTATGAGGGCTACATTAGAGTTTGTGAATATTGTGTATTATGTGATACCAAAGAGAAATCTACCCAAACCTGCACTATATGGTAGGCAGTCAAGAAGCAGAAAGGGGATGAATTGCAAGCCCTTTGAGAAGGGAATCATTATGAGCTTAACAAGCACCATTTCGGGTATATCTGTTTCAGTGATATTAGCATGATATTCATTGTAGCACTAGGAGCTGTTGTGATAGCTTTAAATTTACTATGATGATAAATATTTTAGAATGACATCTGAATTGTCACAGTGTTTGTTATGGTGTTCTCCTCTCTATTCAACAGTCCATCTCCTGAGCATAGACAAAGGGATATATTTTTTTGAGCTAAGCAAGAGGTAGAAGGAAAAATCAACCTAATTAAATGCAAACAGAATCAATGAATTTACAGAATATCAGAGCTAAAGAGAACCTTAAAGATTAACCAATATATTGTTTCTGCAAATATCCCACCCAAGAACTTCTCCAGAAAGGAAAGGGCACTATGTAACCCCAGGACCCTGATAGCATAGTTCTCAGAAACAAGTAGCTTATTGAAAACATTGCAGGTGCCCTACTTTATTCTAAAATGTACTTGACCTCTGAGCCTCAATTTCTTCATCTGGAAAATGGAGATTAAAATGATGTTTCCTCACAAGCTGGATTTTAAGATTAAATGAGATCTGTGCACAAAACCAAAGAAAACTGCTAGCCATTTAATGAACATGCAGTTAAAGGTCAATATTTAGGGACTGGGGTTTTTACCTCAATGGTAGAGTGTTTGCCCAGTATGTGCAACATGGTCATTCAATCCCAAGACTGAAAATGTCAATATTTTATTTATGACAAAATATTAATTGTGTTTGATATTTATGATGGAGGTGGGGAAGGGGTATGGAACTTTATTAAAGATACTAGAGAGAGAATCCTGTAATAGAGCTGGGGCCTCATGCAAGGCAACATAAGGTGGCATCTAGAATTGATCCAGGATGTCAGTTTTCAAACAACTTAAACTGGGGCACATGGTCCCCAAGCAATGTGCTGCAAGACTTGCTCCATAGCAGCAATTTTATTCAATACTGAACAAGATGAAATGGTTATGACATTATGCAGATATATTATGGAGTAAATGCAGATTTTTGCATGACTTTCTAAAGTAAAACATAAGCCTTCAATAAAATGTCTGCCCTGTTATCTTGGGGGCTGAGTTTACACTGCTTAGTTGTTAGGAACACTTCCACTGGAAGGTAGAAAGTGCACAAACCATCCACTGGCCTGTTATTTCTCACCCTTATTTCATTCAACATGGACCTGGTGTTTCTTATTAAAGGTTGATCCACATCTACTAGCTCAATGTCTGGACCACAGTGGGATGGTTAGAAAATGGGTATCTGCATAGAAGAAAAGGAAGAGCAAATGGAATGATGTACCTTGTGTCTTCTACCATGTATCTACAGCAGCAGTATCAGGAACAGTAATAAACTGATTAATACAGTAATATATTAAACAGGGTAGCTTCAATCTGGACTTGAGGCCATGGCCAACCTAGGTATCTTAAACTAGGGAATGAAAAAGATGGGTGTCCATAATGACAGCTATCCATGCCCAAATTCCATCCCACTCCATCCTACAATGTCCTCCCCCAAAGCAGGAAAGTTTACATGATATCAGACCACTAATGGGACTGTCAGAAGCATCACATGGTGAAGAACAGAGGTCACTGTGCCACAGGTAATGCTGTCCTAGATATCATCAGGGTTCGTCTACTCCCAAGGAAATGTGGTTTGCCAAACAATGGAACAGAAAGGGGTATGTGTGCAGGGCACACAAGCATGTGAGGGTATCCGTGTATAACATACATTATAAGGATTCTTCAATAAGACTAATTAAAATAGATTTCACTTCCATTTTGATAGCTTTGTGACATTTATGTGAAAGAGTTTTGGCCCAGACAGGACACTGTAGCTGGTAAAGCCTCAGGCAGAACCAAGGAGCTCCATCTCCCCCACTCCTAGGAATTTACCTGTGGCCCTATCTTCCCCACCCCTAGGAATTTGTCCCTGGTGTCAAACAAGTGCCAATGGGTTACCTGTGCATCCCTAATGCCCCCTCAGGCTCCACCCCAAACCTAAGCTACATGTATGCCTTCACTCCATATGTTCCATGGAGAGATCACCAACCCTGGGGGGAGATGCCAGACCCCAGGGGACCAAGGGTCTCTCCCCACATTCTTAAAATAAAGGTAATTTATATTTCATACTTCTTATCTTTTCAGCCACCACCCCCACAATTCTATCATATGGTTCCCTGACTGGGAACAGCAGACTAGAGACTCCTGGGGCCCTCCCAGTCTGAGTCCCCTGCTATTTCACAGACCAGACTGCATTCTGCATTAATTCCTCACTTCTACACTCGGGAGATATAAACTTGTCACTGCTGGTTCACAAACACTGGCCCAATTTACCACAGGTGAGCAACCCCTGGAGATTGCCACTGGGCAAGGCCCCACGTGGGTTTTCTCCCCCTTTCCGTGGATTTGCGTAACACTCTCATGTCCTTAGACAGACAAATGGCAGAGTTTTTCTGGGCCAACCTGGGTCCACACTGAGGAACTCTCATGTCCTTCAGAGTTTTTTAAGTTCTCATGGACAGAGCCATTACTAAACTCCACGGAAAAAATCCACTCGTTTATATATTGGTTATGGCCAATTATTGCAAGCTTTGGAACCAAAATACTGATCGGTCTAAAACAATTAAAAGTGATGACTTAAACTTAGTAGACCACAGTCTGTTGCCTCATCTGGCTATAACTCCGTGGGCCAGACCCCACACCAGATTTTATCTTGGGGACCACTTCCTGTCCCCACCCCAAAAAACCATACCTATTTATAGCTTATCACAATGATGACAAGTTTACAAAACTATCTTTAAGCCTTTGTTTTGAGAATGTGTGTCCTTTCCTGCCAGCATCCCCTTTGTTTCCTCGCTCCTTCCCCTCCTCCCCGCTGCTGTGCTCGCTGACTCACTCCCTGCTGAGATGGGAGAGGTGCACCCAAACAGGGTTGAGAGATACATGTGGGCTGCTTTAAGCTTTCATGGGCTGCTTTAAGCTTTCATGCTGTGCCCCAACTCCACGTGATGCCTTGGCTCTCATGCAATACACCATCTCCGCATGGGGTCTGGCCCTAACACAGTGCCCTACTCCATGTGCCCCACAAGCAGTCCCAGATTCACCTGGTGCCCCAGTTTCACGCAGGGTCCTGGTGTGCAGGGTCCCGGCTGCATCCCAGCCCTGCCCCCCGTGCACCGTGTGCCTGCCGCCACCACCCCCCACCGCCCCCCACTGCCCTGTGTGCATTTCCAGGGAAGTTCCATGCTGGGCATGCTCTGTCCACGCACCAGACCAGTCCCCGCCCCCAGGCTCAAGTGCAGCTCTGTCTGCCAGCACAGAGACAGGTGCTGCAGACAACTCATTATTGCTGATATGCTTAGAGATGTTTCACAAATTTCTTCGGCGTTCAAATGTTAAAAATGCTCATGATTGATTACCATTTAATGTTCTATACTATACTGTTACCAATCTAAGTGTTTAACAACTAAAATTAAAAAATAACTATAGTTCCTTTTGCTGGGAACCACTTGCTCTTTTCCAAAACAAGGGTTATATGATACATGCAAAACAACAAAACTAACACTGCAGCAGAAGCCAAACTTAAACCTTTCCCAGCCTGTCTGCCTGCCCTGGCTCAGCCCTCCACTGAGCCATAATTAAATATATTCAACTGATATTAAATTAGACCGTAGCTGATTTCTCTCTTAAATAAAAAGGTAACACTTAATTAAAAAGACCATCCTCCAAAAATCAGATGGCATTAGACATTTTCACAACATAAAGAGATACTTATATATGACATAAATGACATGTCAGTTCCTAAAATACTCTGGACCTTGTCCTCCTTATGAGAAGCCATTACTAAAGTCATAAATACCCTGGTGATTATATTTGACTCCTGCATATTTACTTAATTCTATAGATACCTTCTACTGTAGACCAGATCCCACAACAAAAAGGCAAAACTTGACATTCAAACTCCACAGAGACCTTCTTAATATGGCTTTTCATATTTTCAACAACAGAAATAACAGTGACACTTGGAGTTCTGAGACAGGTAAACCAACACAAGGTGGAGCTGCCTGCCCCCCTCCCCATGGACCATGCCTCAAATGCAGCAGAAGACATTGGACAAGAGAGTGCCCCATCCTGGCATTCTTTTGGGATCTTACCCCAGGGCTACTGGACTATCCTAGCTACCAGAGAGTGGGTAAGCCATCCTAACTTCCAGCCCTCACAGGAAATGCCAACACTGCCAGATTCATCACTGACAGATCTGCCTAAACTTGCTGCTAAAGACTGACGGGGCTCAGGGCCAACAACAGCCCCCTTTAAGGTGTCTGTCTCAGAGTCCAAGTCCCACTAAAAGTCTCAGGTAAGACATTCTCTATATTTGTGGACATGGAGGCCATATATACAGAGTTTTTCCTAAGTTTTCAGGCCACTATAGTAAGTCCTCAATCTCTAGGGGGTATTGATGGTTAACCTACGCCATTTACAAACAGGGCCTATTTCGTGTAGATTCCAAACTGCTTCTTCCCAATCCACCCGTGGTGCCAAATCTTCCCTCCACCACTCACTCTACAGTCCTAAATCTTAAAAATGCTTTTTATTCCCTTGTGTTTATACAGACTGACCCAGACACTGAGGCCTCAACAGCTTACATCTGTTATCACTAGTAAACCTCTCCTCAATGATATAGACCACCTCCTTCCTTTCCTATTCACCACTTTCTCAGACAACCCTGGTCAAGACTGACAGATAAATTTTGTCTTCTCACTTTGTTTATACTTTTTCAGGATACATAAAAGTCTTTCACACAACCAGGGAGACTGCTGATATACTTAAGTCCTGTTACAGCAAATCATTCCAAGGACTACAACCAGGTTACAGTGACCCATACCTGATATTCGTGGCAACCTCAACAGTGACCAAAGCTGCTAGACTGCCATTCTGGTTTCACATCACTCAGGCTAAGTGGTGCCCTTCCAGCCCTAGATCTAACCATCCTTTTGCCTACTCATCTCTGCCTTACCAAGGCCTCACAGCCACGACTCTCAGGCTGTCATGTTTTGTTATCCAATTTGGTTTCTAATTTCTTATCCTTTATACAGCAGGACTCTCAACAGTATTTCCTAAAGACTCCCACATCATGCATACCAGAGACAAGCCTTACCCTCTTAACTTTTACCCTTGCAGATGAGGGAGTAATCACCTCTCATAACTTCACTCCTCCTACCCCACATTTATTTTTCAGAACTCTGCCTTACTGTGGAAATGTTTATACCTCAACATGGTCCTGATATAATGACATAAATCAAAAGCACCTTTCCTTCTACCTCACCTGGGTCCTTAAATATGACAGTACCATGCCTCCTCATAACATCTTGTCTCTGTTTTTCCAGGCTAACATACATTCATTCACCAGTGAAGTTGTCCTGGCTAAAACACCTGGCACCAGCTTCTACATGGGCATCAACACTCATCCCGTCAACTCCCCTAGACCCCAGTACAGTGCCCCATTCCAGCAGGAAGCAATAAAAAAAGAAATCTCCACCCCTTTTCCTAATAATAATAATCATAAGATGGGATATGAAAGAGTTTTGGCCCAGACAGGACACTGTAGCTGGTAAAGCCTCAGGCAGAACCAAGGAGCTCCATCTCCCCCACCCCTAGGAATTTACCTGTAATCCTATCTTCCCCACCCTTAGGAATTTGACCCTGGTGTCAAACAAGTGCCAATGGGCTACCTGTGCATCCCTAATGCCCCCTCAGGCTCCACCCCAAACCTAAGCTACATGTATGCCTTCACTCTATGTGTCCCACAGAGAGATTGCTGACCCCAGGGGGAGATGCCATACCCCAGGAGATCGAGGGTCTCTCCCCACATTCTTAAAATAAAGGTCATTTATATTTCATACTTCTTATCTTTTCAGCCACCGCCCCCACAATTCTATCATTATGCAAGCTATTTATTGAACCTCAGTTTCCTCACTGGTGGGATCATAATACTTGCCTTGCATGTTATATTGACTTCCTAGTGTCGTTTTGAAATTAAAATTACAATAAAAGGGCCAGGGATTTAGCTCAATGGCATAAGTGCCTGCTTGGCAAGTTCAAGGTCATGAGTTCAACCCCTGGTACAAAAAAAAAAAAAAAAAAAATACAAATAAAATAAAATCTTGAAGTAACACATGTATTATAAAAATCTGTGCAAGTCTTGGAAGCAATATTGTTATGCGTGCTCTGTATTACCAAAATGAATAGCAATAAGGAAGACTTGTATGCCCAGGTACCCCTTATTTGTGGTTACTGTTTTATTTAATAGGACCAACAAACATTAATTGAAATTTTAAAAGATTACATTCCAAGAGAAAAAAATGTCACTCTTGTCTACTTATTCATATGACTTGGGCTCAAGTATCTAAGATTCCATGAGGGTGGGAGCCTGATTTCCTCTCTACTCTTCTATCTGTACCACCCCCACTGGGGGCCAGCAGACAGTGACAAGACTGCCACTCGATAGGAGGCAAAAGCCCAAACCAGGGCTCTCCTGACAGACTGACATCCAGCAGCTTGTTAATTACATCTTTCCATTAATGGGATGAATTCCATTGTCTTTCTGGATGACACCCTCTCTTTCAATGCATAGATGTCTTATTTTGTTCTGCACTCCTTAGCAACCCAGCTACTGTGCTCTGACACTTCCATTTCCTTACTAGTCTTGAAGCATTTTTTTTTTTTAAGAAAAGAAAAGAAAGAAAAAAGGCTGTTCTTGAAATCCATAGATCCTGCACACTTGGGGCTTTTTTCTTCTAAGTTTCTCTAATCAATTAACTTTAAAAAGAATTACATGATCAGAAACACATAGAGAGACATCATACCATTTCCATGGTAGCTTAATTTTTAAAGCCTCATTAAATCAGAGGAAGATTGTCTTCTGTCTTTGGAGCATGAATTAAGAAATGATCTCGTAGACACACACAGAGTTGTCTTTATTGGCTCCTTAGGCAAGAAGGTTGCATTTATCTAGGTGAAATTCTCCGAATGGACTTGATTACACACCTTGCAAAACTGTTTTCTACATGGGAAAGTGCATAAAATGTCAGTCACAAAAACAATATCTGGGGAAAAGCTGAGGAGGATGGAAATTGGAGCACATGGAAGTTCACTAATTTTCTTTAGAATCAATAATTGCACAGCTAGGACTGACAGTCTAAAGCATTTTATTGGAGTGTGGCATATACAAATATTTCCCCACTGTATTTGGAGAATATCTTTGCAGAAAGATAAGTTTTGCAACTCCAGTAGAGGAAGTGACAAAATGCCCTAGGCATGTGATTGAATGCAAAATAATAGACACACAACTGAAAAGAAAATGCTCATCTTGGGAGAGCCAGAGAAGAGGTAGAGATGAGTCTGAGGTTGAGGCAAAAGAATAGTGAGCATGTTAGGGGGCGGCGATAATGTCAAACAGCATGAATACTTAAAAGTTGGAATCATGTTTTTAAATTGGATTTTAGAATGGACAGGGAGCTGGCGAATAGGATGGAATACAAAAGTAGTATGGTTCAGATACATCCCAAGTCCTGGATTTAAAGCACACAGATTGACACCATAGATTATTAATTCCCTCTGGGATGTCACTTCATCAAGGTGATTAATCATTAACATTTCATTGATCTTACTCTGTATCCACCAAACTACTACTTAAAAAAGTTAACATTCACACCTCTGGGTAAAGCTATAGGTTGTGCAACTCTATCCATTTGGACATATGAAACAGTCCTACACTACAGTTAGCATATAATATTTTTTTTTATTTAAAGAGAAACAAAACACAACAGTAAAAGGGTACAAGTAATACAAAATTTCAAGAAAAAAATAAATAGTAAGAAATCACTAGTTAACAGATTACATATTGTCATCTTAGAAATATTTGTTCAAATTACAAAATTAAAGCATACAAAGTGGACATTCAAACAGTGAGATTGCAAACAGTTCTGTTCAATGATCCAACAAAAACTTAGTAATATGGTTTTCTATCTTACACACTTAAATATACATGCAGTTATATCCTTTAGATCACTTTCTTTTCCTCTCTTTTTTACAATAACAATTACACATTTAGGGTTTTATTACTCCCACAGTTCTTATTACTTTTTTTTCAGAGAATAAAACCAAATGTGACAAAACAAAACAGAGTCAGTTAGAACAGAAGGATGGACATAGTACATGATGTACATTATGCCTCTTGCTATCTTAAAAAGAGTTGCCTATATCATCAGGTATAATAGAATTGAACAAAACAGTACAGAACAAAACCAATAAAACCTAAACTTTGGAGACCTTACAGGATTTCAAAAGAGGATAATAGTCAAACCATAATGGGCATCATAGTGAATCTTATTGCCTTCAAAGTAGTTGCCTATACCCTCAAACTTGATACTATCAAACTAAACAGAATAGAGTAAAATCAGTCAAAACAAGATGGTGAGAGCACTACAGGGGTTCAAATCAGGTTAATAGGAAAACAAAACAGTTACTATAATATATCCCACTATTTTTAATTTATTTTTCCCTTAATTAAAAAAATAATTTAAAAATAAATTAATTTTTTTAAAAAATAAGGAAAAAAGGGGGAGATTGAGATAAAAGAGGACATAACAGCAAAACAACACAGGTCAGAAAAGAACAATTTAAGCAACATAGTGTTTAACCACCAGATAACCTGACATAATAGTAGTTAGCATAGTGTCTCTTTCCTTGAAATATTTGAGTATAACTTCATATACTATAGCACCAAACATATCAAGACAGTGTGAAGCCATTCAGGAGAATGAAAGTATTACAGGGTATTTAGAACCAGCTAACAGAAAACAAGCAACAGTTTCTATATTATCTCTTTGCCTATAAAAAATTTTGTTTATACTATCACATATATTAAAATCCAATAAGATACAACATGGTAAAACCAATGGAAACAGAAGAACAACAGCTTTATGGGAATTCAAAACAAGATAATATGAAATCAGCACTAGCTATTATGATGTCTTGTTTTCTTCAAAATAGCTGTTCATACTATCACAGACAATAAAAATCAAACAACCCAGGTTAAAACCATTGCAATTAATGAGTGAAAACATTATATGGCTTCAAACCAATATGATTAGGAATCATGATTACTACATACTTTCATGTATTCTTATCATTTCTTACACTGGGGAAACTATACGGTGTTTATACACGTGAGTTTGATTTATTTCACTTATGAGTATGGTCTCAAGCTGCGTGCACTTATTTATAAATATCTCAATGTGAAGGAATAAGAATAAAAGCAAAACTAACTTTTTCTATTTACTGCTTCATAAGAAATTATAAATTGAAGTGGCTTAAAATAATAACCATGCATTATATCTTTCATAGGCCAATGCCAAGTTATGATTCTTTTTTGGGACTGCATGAGTTTGAAGTCAAAGTGTCACTGGGACCATGATCACATTTGTGACTTCAAGATCCTCTTGTAAACTCACTGGCTATAGGGTAGTATGTTCCTTGTGATTGTAGAACTGAGTCCTCTTATGCTTGGAGTTCCTGCAGTTCCCTGCCATGTGGCTTTTTTCACCAAATGACCTCAGATATCACCAAGATAACTCTCTGGCTTCAGATCTCTCCCTCCAGGAAAAGTAGGTTATTAGCCTTCCTTAAAGCCCTTGCCTGATTAGGTCAGGCCCATCCTGAATATTCTTCCTTTCGATTAATGCAATGTCAACTGATTAAAAATCTTTATTACATATGTAAAATCCCTTCACCTTTGCTATAGAAAATGACCTAATCATAGGACTAAAATCTCCTCCTATGGACGAGTCCTATCCACCTTAAGGTACAGGAGATTTTGCAAGGTAACAGGGGGCAGGATTTGGGGAACCATCTTAGAATTCTGCCTGCCACAGCTGACTCAAAGGAAAATTGTTTTCCCCCATCTTTTTGCATCTTTTATGGTTTGTCTTAGTAAAACTTTGTTTTGAAGTGCTAAGGACCTCATGCATGTCAGCTCAGCAAGCCCTCTGCTGCTGAGCTACACTCTTATGCCTTAATGAAGTTTAAAAACCATTCCCTGGACTGTTTTACTTCCATGTCACTCTCATTCTACAAATTCAAGCTTTCAAATGAAATCAAGGGCCACTTTGGAGACACACTCAGAGTTGAATCCTATGGACTTCCTTTGTCAAGAAGATAGTATTTAGCCAAGTGGAATAACTCAGAAAAACTTGCTTTATACATTGCAGTTTATTTCAACATAGAACAATACAAGAGTTGGTAGTCACAGAAATCACAAATTAACAAGAAATCAAGGAAGGTGAAGATTTAGGGAAATAGAAGTGAATAGCAATACTCACATAATAAGCTAATTTCACTGGGGAATGGCCAGTAAGGTGGGGAGTGAGCCCAAAGTTGGCATAAGTGGAAGCACATGCTTAGCAAGGAGGTGCAAGAGTTCACTGTCCAGGGCTCAAGGATTCCTGAGGAAAAATCCTATCTTGTGTGTTGTGTTTGACAGCTAGGCAGCAGGCAAGACAGTCAGTTCTTGTCTCTCCTAGCAAGATTTAAGGCATCCAATATGCATTTTGTGTTTTAAATTTTGATGCACCTTTAGTTTCTGTCTCATTTGATATTGATACTAAGCCAAATGAACAATTTCCTTTTCATCTTCCTGACACACACATATTCAGAGAAAGCCACACTCATGCACACACATGCACATGCAGCTAGTAGAGATCACACAGCAGCAGGGGGTACAGTGGTTAAGAAGATCGCATCTAGGTTCGAGGGTGTAGCTCAGTGTTAGAGCACTTGCCTAACATGGGCAAGGCCCTTAGTTTTATCGCCCAACACTGCAAAAGAGGAGGAGGAAGAAGAATAAGAAGAAAAAAAAGGAGGAGGAGGAGAAAAAAGAAGAGGAGGAAGAAGAGGAAGAAAAAAGAAATAATATCTTCATTCAGACCTGAATGCAGATTCTGATTTCCTAGCTGAATGAATTCAATTCAGATAATTTACATGTTTGAGGTTAGAGGGTGTAGCTCAGCTGCTGGAGTGCTTGCCTGGCATGGATAAGGTCCAGAGTTCAATTCTTTCTAACGGCAAAAATAAAAGAGATAATTTCACCTTCCCAAGCTATAAAAGGGAAATGAATAATTTCCCAAAGTTGGTATGAGGAATAAACAAAATACCATAGAAAGCTTCTAACATGCCACTTGTCACACAGCACATGTAAATTGCTCCAACTTATTAGCAGTATTACAATTTTCATTCTTGCCATTATATGGAAATTGATTTTAGGCAAAGCTCAAGAGAGCTTACAATTTGGAAATAGCAACTCTATGTTTGGAGAACCTGGGAAAGAGGGTGCATAATAAGAAAGATAACTTGATGGAAAATGGGGACCTTTGTCTTCTTTACTGCTTAAATAACGTATGGCCAGCATCCTGACTCCCTGCCACCAAAAAAAAAAAAAAAAAAAATCATCTCCATTTAATGACAGAGTGCTTGGGTACTTACGGTGTTAGTTATCATTGATTGAAGGGTTTCTTCTTATCATCATAAATGTCAAGATCCTGATGGGTTTTTTTTCTCTCTACAAACATCTTTTACCTGCCTCATACCAGGGAGGAAGGAAGCATGTAGGGCCAGAAAACAGTGACAAAGAAAAGAACAGAGAGAGAGACGATTCTCTCTACCATCTGTCCTAATCCTAATAAATTCCTTGCTTTAACTGCAGGTATGTTTGGTCCCTTTACTATAATTTCCCTCTTGAAATATATAATGAAATGTTACAAGTCCTCATGGTGAACTCTATTGCAAGTGGAACTGCTCATCAGTTTGCTTGTGTTCGTGGATGTTGTGTCTCATTTACATGACAGAGATTTTGGAGACTTCTCAGGTTTGATACAGACATCAACCAACCATCATAGATGACTACAGAACAGGAAGGAAGCAATGGCAGTTGCTCTGGCCTGTTCTCATGGACACTTTGACTCCTTCATGTGCCCTTAATCCAAAACAACACAATGAAAGCATAGCAATAAACAAAATAACTTTAAAATGTATTGGGAAACTTTTTAGACCCATGTCCTTTGTATAAGAGAATGACCAAGAACCACTGGGGAGAGTCTCTCTTTTTGTAGGTTTCCTGGATATTCCCAAAGGAATGAAATAAATTCTGGTTTCCCAGTGAGTGACAGAATTCCTTCATTCAAAGTAATAGGTGAGTAATATTCATCCCATCTTCTCACATGAACATCTCTATATCAAATAGTTTCATCATGAAAATCACTGTTCCTCATGGCTTCCAAGGATTTTTAGAAACCGAAATTCCATGACTTACTGTGATGGATTAAAAGCTGATGGTGAATTTAACACCAGTTACATTAAATCAGCACGGTGCTTAGTGTAGATGGCCCATCTGAGGAAAGTTGCGGGCATAAAAGGAGACTTGGAGAGGGAGAGGAAGAGTGTAGTGTTGTGGGTTCTCCTGAGTGGTGTTGTTTAGAGCCTTTGGTTCTCCCAGAGGAGTTTGTCATGTTGGCTTCCCTGATAAGAATTCAGCCATTATCATTGGAGGAGCTTGGAACCTTGTCACTGAGAGCGGCTGCAGTTCACTTTGTCTGGTCCTTATGTTGAGTATAGCTTCCTGGTTCCTGAAGGAAAGATGTGTACTCTCTAATCTCCAGAAGAAGTCTGTCATGCTGGCTTCCTGATATGAATTCCACTGTTATCATTAAAGGAGCTCAGGACCTCATTGTCGTGGAAGATGACTGTGGTACTTTTCAGGGGAGCCCTGGTCCTTATTTTGAGCATAGCTTCTTACCTTCACTGCAGAACCTTCCACCCACTGGCACAGATCCTTTACCCCGCTGGCACAGACTTTCCAGCTTCCACCGCTGACCTTTGGCCCTTCCAAGTACAGATCCATAAAACAGACAGGCGTGAGTTCTTCTCATGGGCTCTAGGCCTCCAGTTAGACTCATGGGAGGTATTGCCATGGGATCTAGGTCTTCAGCTGGACTCATGCAGGACAGTGTTGTGGGATCTAGGCCCTCAGCTGGATTTTTTAGGTTTTTAGTGTTGTGGATAGATTTTCTATACTTTTTTGAACTTAATTCTGGGTGATCATCATAAAATAACTTAAATTCTGTGTTCTGTATGTAATTGTTTACCTTGCAACCCTTGACTATAACAAAAATATTTCTGTCTTTGTTAATTTTCTCTGTTTTCTGGCACAGAATATCTAACGTCCAAAATGAAGGAAAAACAATTTATTTAGCTTGGAGATTTTGGTCCATACTCAGCTGGTTCCAAGGCAGGGTGGTGTGGCTGAGGGGCAACTGTTCACTGCAGTTACCAGCACCAAGAGCAAAAAGAACAAAAGGCAAATGCATGTCTCTTTCCCTACTTTAAACTGTAGGCTGGCTACCAACCCCTGAGTGCGTGCAGCCCTGACACCGCCAATCCCAATGCCAGACAACAAACCAATCACAAATGATAGACTCGGCTACTTCCATGGCTGCATGAGGCTTTGGGGGGACAGCCAAATACGAACCATAACACTTACATTATAAACATGCAGATAAATTCTCATAGGAGGGGGAAAACCCCTCAATGAATTTTCTAGGTTTACAGTTTTATGAAGAAAAGACTTGAGCTGGTAGGCAACGCTGAATTGCACCAGGCATTCTCCCTCATCAAAAACAGCTTCTGAGGGCTGGGGATTTAGCTCAGTGGCATAAGCGCCTGACTTCCAAGCAGGCAGTTGTGAGTTAGATCCCCGGTACTGGTAAAAACGAAAAAGACAAAAAAAAAGCTTCTGAGAATGATAACTACTCTTTTCTCAGGCAGAGCTTTCTTCTTCCCGCCCCTCATTTGCCTTCATACTATGTGAAGTAATTTGCCCATTATCCCCAAAGCTATGCAGCTTTCTGATGGTTTCCCTCATTATCTTTTATTTTTAACTTCAGGAACAGACCACCGTGTCACAGCCAGCCAGCCAGAAGGGATCTTCCATGACACAGTGCTTTCTATGTTGGAGCCTCTTCACAGTCAACATAGGTTCCTGGAGGAGCAGTTGAAGCCTTCTACGTAATCAATAGCACATTCTCTTCTAGCCAGGACAGGCAGGGTAGAGCAACATGGGAGATGTATATATGGATTGAAAGGTTGCCTGGGGATGCAATTAAACAACTGTAGACAAGAAAATACAAAGACAAATATTGAATTTTAGGCCTCTCAAGTGGAGGAAATTGATGAGAAAAAGATTGGTTATTTTTGCTAGCCACCAGGGGCATGGAACATTGGCAAATCAGTTTCCACATCTGTAAAATGGAGCTAAAATTCAGATATTCAATTTTTGTATTGCTCATTTTTGTTTTGTTTCTGTGTTTTGTCCTTGCCATACCTGTGAATGAACCCAGGTCTTTTGCATTAAGGTATATCTCCAACTGCCCTCCTCCCTGCTTTTATTAATTTTGAGACAGACACACTATGTAGCTGTTACATTGCCCATACTTGCCTAATGAACTTGTGATCCTCCTGCCTCAGTATCCCATATAGCTTGGATTATAGGCATGCACCACTTCACCTGACCAGATTTGCAAGTTTCCTGATAGGACAAGATGAGACAATTTATTTGAATCATGTGCCATCATCCTTGGCCTGTCCTAGACATTCATTATATACTACTTTGATTTCCTGACTCTTCAGTTTCTTAAATTGTCCAATACACAAACAGGCCTCCTTCTGCTAAAGCTTCCAACATCTAAACTGTAAAATGATTTCCCATCCCTTGCAGGGTCTTGACTTCTTAGAAACAATAGTGGTAAGTCCTTGGACCACACCATACCTTCCTTTCCTGTCTCTAACCACTTTCTCTCATGACTATTTTTCCAGTCTCACTTTGGTCCTTCTCCTGGTGGCATATGTAGTTTTCGAAGACCATCAGAAAGGTGTATATCTTTTGTCGTTCCTTAATAACAATCTGTCTTTATTTCATGTTTACAGAAATTAAAATCTTTTCCGCTCATTTCCTCATTTGCATTGTTATTCTAATTATTCAGCCGAATAAGACACCAGAAAATAAATTTTAAAAAAAAGAGACTCAAAGAGGTACAGGACTTACCCAAAGTCACACAGCAAGTAAGGAACCAAGGGTATCTGGCCCTCAATCAGGAATGTCAACCTTTCTGTTTGCCTGGGCCACACTGAATGAAGAGGAATTATTTTGAGCCACATATAATATATGTAATATATGTAAGTTAATTTATGTAGGAAACACATCCTTTTTATTTAACTTATTCAATTACTTTCTAAAATAACACAAGCCCAAGTTTCATTAAATAATAAGACGTCCATGTCTGCCTAATAACAATAAATGTCTGTTGTCACAGGCCCACACAGGTTAAGTAGGCTGAAATACTGCTATAGGTGTTTGCTGCATTTTAGTGGCCAAATTGCACATATGCATGTGTCTGCTACAAGCACAGTTTAGATTGTATTGGCCTTGGATGACTGGCACAGGACGGTAATAAGGTCAGCACTGGACATGAAGTTAGCACTGAATCGCATCCTCCGCTACCCAGCATTCCATTGTCATCTACACAGTTTATGCTTGAGCACCGTGTAATCAAGTCCCCCAAAATATCACTAAAAGTCACATATTAATGTGAAAAGTTCCTGTCTTGTGAGGCTGTGTTACTCAACATACAGGACTGCGTGCAGTCCACAGGCTGAGCACACGCACAAATGCTCTAAATCCTCCTGTACTGGAAACGTGACATCAACTTATCAGCTGTGCATCAACCACCAAAAAAGCAACACAGTGCTACACACAACCATCATCTTTTCCTGGATGATGTTACTCCTTCTCCAGGAGGGTTATGTATATAATGGATTGGTTTTCAAAGCAAATGCATGATGAATGTGTTCTCTCTCTAGAAAGCCACAGACACTTGAGGCTGTAAAACACCACTGCTGTACTCCATAGATGAATAATCATTTTGAGGTTATTTCCATCATCCTTACACATCTTTGTAAAATTAAA
The DNA here is from genome assembly GCF_034190915.1 of Cavia porcellus. Taxonomy (NCBI): domain Eukaryota; kingdom Metazoa; phylum Chordata; class Mammalia; order Rodentia; family Caviidae; genus Cavia; species Cavia porcellus. The sequence goes on along the minus strand of NW_026947486.1, from coordinate 103,882,625 downwards.
TGGTTGCTTTTAAATTCACTGTTTATAGAAATGGTGCTCTGAATAATCTTTTATATCTAGTATGTTTCATTTTGCAGACTTCAGTATTTAAACTTATCTCTAAAGGACCTCTACAGAAACTTATTTCTAGAATAATATCTATTTCAAAGATGAGAATCAGGTAAGGCAGTTTTGGGTCCTTCATGAGACTGGGGAGAAACTCATGCTGAGCATGTGCTCTACCACTGAGGTATACTTTGTCCCAGTTTTTTTTTAAAGAGAAAAAAGAAAGGACATTAAAAAAACAAAGCAATAAAAGGGTACAAGTAATACAGAATGTCAAGAAAAATATATACAGTAAGAAATCACTAGTTAATAGGTTACATATTGTCTTCCTAGAAACAGTTGTCCAAATTATAAAATTAAAGCATATAAAGTGGACAGTCATACAGTGACATTGGTGACAGTTCTATTCAATGATCCAACAAAAGCTCAGTAATATGGTTTTCCATCCTACACACTCAAACATACCTGTGGTTATATCCCTTAGTCCACCTTCCTTTCCTCTCTTTTTTTTTACAATAACAATTACACTTTTTGGGTTTTATTACTCCACAGTTCTTATTACCTTTTTTTTGAAGAGAATAAAACCAAATGTGACTAAGCAAAACAGAGTCAACAGAAGGGTGGGCATAGTCCATGATGCAAAAATAGAATACCAGGTGATCAAAAGTGGTTACCATTGTGCCTCTTGCTATTTTTAAATTGAGTTGGCTATATCATCAGGTATAATAGAATTGATCAAAACACTACAGAAAAAGACCAATAAAACCTACACTGGAGACCTTACAGCACTTCAAAAAAAGATAATCAAACTATAATGGGCATCATAGTATATCTTATTGCCTTCAAAGTGGTTGCCTATACCCTCAAAATTGATACTATCAAACAAAATAGAATATAGAATAATCAGAAAGAACAAGATGGGGAGAGCAATACTGGGGTTCAAATCAGGTTAATAGGAAAACAAAAAAGTTACTATAATATGTCCCGCTATTTTTTAATTTAGTTTTCCCTTAATTAAAAAAAATGAGAGAAAATAGATTTTTAAAAAGGGAGGAGATTGAGATAAAAGAGGACATTGTAACAGAACAACATAGGTCAGAATCGAACAATTTAAGCATCACTGTGTTTCACCACCAGATAATCTAACATAATAGTAGACACATAGTGCCTCTTTCCTTGAATTATTTGAGTGTAACTTCGTATGCTATAGCATCAAGCATATCAAGACAGTGTGGAGCCATTCAAGAGAATGAAAGAACTACAGGGTATTCAGAACCAGCTACAGAAAACGAACAACGGTTTCTATATTATCTCTTTGCCTATAAAAAATTTTGTTTATACTATCACATATAGTGAAATATAGTAAGATACAACATGTTAAAACCAGTGGAAACAGATGTACCACCGCTTGATGGGACTTCAAAATATTAAATCAGCACTAGCTTTTATGTTGTGTTGTTTTCCTCAAAATAGCTATTCGTACTATCACAGATACTAAAATTGAAAACCCAGGTTAAAACCATTGCAATTAAAGAGTGAAAACATTAGATGGCTTTAAACCAATATGCTTGGGAATCATGATTACCATGTACTTTTATGTATTCTTATCATTTCTTACACTAGAGAAACTATTCGATATTTATACATGTGAGTTTGATTTATTTCACTTATGAGTATGGTCTCAAGCTGCGCCCATGTATTTATAAATGTCTCAATGTGATCATTCTTTATAGCTGAGTAGTATTCCATTGTATAAAAATACCACAACTTTTTTATACATTGTTCAGTTGATGGACATTTAGGTTATTTTCAAGATCTGGCTATTACAAATTGTGCTGCTATAAACATGGGTGCACATATATCACTGTGGTATGATGCTTTCAGTTCTTCTGGGAATATGCCTAGAAGTGGAATCGCTGGAACAAATGGGACTTCCAATCCCAGCTTTTTGAGAAATCTCCAGACTGACCTCCACAGTGGTTGCACCAGTCTACACTCCAACCAACAGTGCAGGAGAGTTTCTTTTTCTCCACAGCCTCTCCAGCATTTGTTTTTGGTGGTTTTCTTGATCTTGGCCATTCTTTCAGGAGTGAGATGAAATCTCAGTGTGGTTTTAATTTGCATTTCTCTAATGACTAATGATGATGAACATTTTTTCATATATTTATTTGCCATTTGTATTTCTTCATCTGAGAATTGTTTATTCATCTCAGATGCCCACTTTTGGATTCAGTCTTTGAATTTCGGGGATCTGATTTTTTAAAATTCGTTATATGTTTTAGACAGGAGTCCTTTGTCTGAGGGGCAGTTCACTAAGATTTTTTCCCAGTTTGTGGGTTTTCTTTTCAGGGGCAGTGATAAGGGACATCCTTATCTTGTGCCTGATTTCTTGACCCCTGGTCAAGACTGTATGTGTTCAGAAATTTAAAAATCTGCCTACCATATCCTTTAATATTAAAGGAAGTGAAATGAATATGGCTAGTGTACCGGCATTTTATCTTTGTACTATTTTCCTTTGCCATAATGATTATTCTCTTATGAGAACAAAGTAATTCTGAGGTTTCTGCCTGTATTTGCAATATAAATATTTTACAGGTATATTACTTAGTTAAAAAGAAAAACTCTAGTGAATTCTGTCAACAATTGTCCTTAAAAGAATATAATATGTATTAAAGAATCAACAGGATGTATACCAACATGTCATGCAATGACTATTCTGATGGACAGTTTGACAAAGCTCTCTCCATAAAACAGTTAGAAAACAGAGCTATGGGATGGGGATATAGCTCAGCGGCATAAGTATCTGTCTGGCAAGTGCAAGGTTCTAAGATCAATTCTCTGTACCAAAAAAAAAAAAAAAAATAGTATGTGATGAAGGTCGCACATAAAATGAATGTGAGAAAACAATTTTCAGGAAACACCGTAGAAATGCTTGGTTACTCATTCAAGAAGATAAGAATTTCATGTAGTTGTCTCATACCATTTATAAAAAAAATTCCAGATGGTTTTTAGAACTAAATGTTAATATGAATAAATATAAAAAGTACTTGTACACTGTTGGTGGTGATTTAACCTTATTTAGCAACATGATAAAAGAATGCACTGCAACAGCTATAAACTCTCAAGGAGCTCTTCCTGCACCTTTTTCCTAAATTGAAAATGTCTCCCTAAAAAAGTGAAAAGAAAGGAAAGCCTTCAAAGAGAACCAATTCTTCATAATGAAGTTCAGCAGCAGCAACCCTGCAATGGTAATTATAATCCCCTATTATCCCTACATTAAAGTATATTTTCCTGGACCAGAGGTATACTCAGTGGTAGAGAGCTTTGCCAGCATGTGTGATGCCCTAGATTAGATTCCCAGCACTGTAAATGACAAAAAAAAAAAAAAGGGAGGGAGTGAAGTAGGGAGGGAGGGAAGAAGATAGAGGGAAAGAAAGAAAGAAAAAAATAATTATTTGTGCAAAATGCAAATGTGTCACCTTATGAAAAGTAAACTCCATGAGGGCAAATAACCGGCTCAGTCATTTTTTTTTTTTTTTGTACCAAGGATTGAACTCATGACCTCATGCTTGACAGGCAAGCACTTGTGCTGCTAAGCTATGGTCCCCAGCCCTGTCTCAGTCATCTTTGTGTTCCTCATTACACAATCTTTAGTACCTGGATGTATATGTTAGAAATTACCTCTTAGCTAAGGGTACCTGTGTCTCCAATGTGTACACTATGTACACACTTTTTATTCACTGGATATTGGTTAGGTTCTATTTTTGTGATTGACTCTGTATATTAAATATTTATTCCATAAGTTTTGAGTGAATTTTTCAAAAACTTTATTACCATATGTTTTTGTTACTTTTCTCATTGCTATGACAAAGTATTTGATATCCAAAGTTAAGGGAGGGCAGGTTTATTTGGCTCACAGTTTGTAGAGTTTTCAGTCCACAGTTGTCTGGCTCCAAGGCAGAGTGACATGGCAGAGAAGCATCACAAATGAGAAACAGTTCACAGCAGGCAGAAGATGGCAAAGCAAGCAAGCCATGACCACAGCTCTTTCTATCCATTATATCTTGTCTTGTCTTCTTAGGACATGTAGCACCCACACACTTAATCCTAGTCCCCTTCATCCTAGCATTGTACCATGAATTAATCCCAGCACCACACACTGTAGATCCAGTTACCTCTGAAAAAGGCCCACCTATGACTGCATGAGGCCTTGAGGGGACATCTAGACATAAGTCATAACACCATATATTAGCCCAATTGCACCAAAGTATATAAGCATAGCTAACTGACTGAAAGAGAAGTTGAGACAACCTCCCTGTACAGAGGAATTGTAACATAATGATAGTAGGTGCCCAATAATTGACAATTGTAGTTATTATTAACCTTTCAGCCTTAAAATACTATAGTGTACTACTGGGGGAGCTGTAGGGAACAAGAAATGACATCAAGATAATTACCCCAAAAGTAGGCAGAATCAAATTAATGCTCCCAATGAGAAAGGGACCATGAATGAACATATAACCCAAAGGAAAGTATAATAACTTCCAATTAAATGAGGGGATTGAGCAAGGCTTGCCAGACAATGGGGCATTTCAAATGGAGCCTGGGAGGATGAGGAGCATTTCTGTAAGTAGAGAAAGAGTAAGGAATGTAGCTATGCACTCTCTTGCCTATAAACAGAAAGGTAGTCCTGTACCAGACACAGAATGGAATTAGGGTGATAAAGAAGAGAGACACAGTTAAGATTATGTCTCTATAACACCAAACATACATTTTGGCAGCGAATAAATGGATCATCATGAATCATTTGCTTTATCCAGACTCAGGCGAAGAAAATTTAACAAAAAAGGGGAAAAAAGAATTGGAGCTGAATATCAGGATAAAATCATTTTACTAGAAAGATGGTTTTGATTGTGAGACAGTCTCTCAAGGAAAAGAAAAGAATCCCTTGCTGGTGCATTCCATTAGCTAGAAAATATCTTGGATACATTTAAATCTTTTGATTGCCTGATTGAATGAAAGCTCTTAAAACAAGAATGAAGAACAGATATTCCCTTAGAAATTGCACTCTGGCAGTCTAGACAGTAGCCCAGCCTGCACAGCATTCTGTACAAAAAGCTTGACTAAGTCCTACTGGCCAAATGGACCTTTTACTCTACGCGCCCTCATTACTAATGGTCCCATGAGTGTGCAGTGCCTGATGAGACTGCAGGCTCTCTGAGATCGGGAATACTGTCACCTTCCCTTTCAGAACTTAGCAACATCCTAGGCACACAGTTCCCTGAGCTTGGATTTCTCTAGCCAGTCATTACTCCAGTCGTTCTCATTTTGTTCATTACTAGACAATAAAGTAGAGTGAAAACAAGAACCACATTGTCTCATTTGTAATTATTCTCTGGGTTGCTGATTTGAGCCCTTGAGTTTATGCTTGATAGGCAAACAAAATAGCATCAGTTTTCAGCATTCCTGCAATATGCAGCAACACGTTTTCTTCTACATCCATGAGAAAGGGGAAAAAGGGAATTTGCACAAATTCCTAAAGGTGTAGTACCACAAAGTCACACAGTGCAATTAAACTCAAGAAGAGACAGACAGTGCTTTCTACGGTTGGGACTGGGTCACACAAATAACTTTAGACAACTCTGAAGTCATCAGTGTTCTGCTTTGGTTATATAACTGACCTGTAAGCACTGGAGGGGAAGCCAGCTCCCCTTCTGTCTGACACGGTAGTCAAATGTGTGTTCTAAGCCTCTGCCAGTGGCTGCTGGGAGAGCCCAGAAGAGGCCCTGAACATTCCAAGAGAAGAATTGATTGGCAAATCAAAGAGTGGTGCGGCTTGAGGAGAGAGACAGAACGTGATTTGTCATTTGTGAAACCATCATTTCAATCTTCTCCTTTTCCAGGAGGTTGACTGGACTTTTAATTAACTAGGGAAACTTGTCACATGGGAGCTTGTTAAAAATGCAGAATCACAGGTTCCCCCTTTAACAAGATCCCCAGGTGATTCATATGTACAGGAAACTTTGAGACTCACTGCCCTAAACCCTCCAGGCCTGTTTCCTGTTCCCTTAAAATGGACTGGAGAAAAAAAATGGAGCGGAGGATACCAACCTACCTGTGTGATTGCGGTGGAGAACAAATGACCTAACCCAGGCTGTGGTGTGCCGGAGCTGTTTGTTACATTTTGGGGGAACTTGTTGTTAAGTTGTTGGTATCTTGAAATTGGGCTATTTTTTTATTTACACCACAAGCAGTATTTACACCACAAGCTTTTGTGCACCCTACACAGCAGGGTTTCCTGTTAGTTCTACACAGATCCAAGTGTAACAAAATGCACCACAAAGGTCACTCACAGGTGTTATCCAAGTCCAGAAGCTGGGGACTCAGAGATGCCCTGCACGTGAAGGATGATTGCAGATCTCACTGGATCTTCAGAAGTACGGGGACACTAGCTTGAGTTTGGATATCAAAACAGAGGCAGTAAAGGCACCAAACTACAAGTTTCTCAGAACCAGCCAGTCTCTCTCCATTTGGACTCCCGTTGGGTCCCTGGAGCCTACACTCAGCAGCTGGAGCTCATTATTGTGTTCCTTGCCAGTGAGCTGCTTGCTCAAAGGCCTTGTTCCTTTAGACTGCAGTGAGTCCCCACTTCAGCAGCAAGGGAAGCCAGGCCCAGCCCAGCACCACTGTGCCCTGTCCAAGGAACCTTTGAAAAGAAATTTTCAAATCATTAAGGAAATAAAAATGAAAAACAAATCCCAAGAGAGGAGAAAATCTGCCTGCTAGCTATGTTCCTTAACTCAGACTGCACGTTAATGGGACATTAAAATCACACCAAAAGGGAAAAAAGCACTTCAGCCATCAAACTCTCTGGTTCATGTAGGGCAAAGATGAACCACGAGGCTGTAGAACATTTGCACGCTTGAACATCTTTGCAAGAGGATGCTTTGTCTCTCAGAGGAACCATAAGCATTTTGTGACCCTGAGGTTGCTATGGTGGCTGCTTTTTTGTTGAATAACAAAGTGCTATATAAACTTGGACAAATCTGCATAAATTATGTCTGGCATTATATACACAAGCCTCTAGCTTATGCACCCTCACTGGTAATTGAATAAACATGCTCAGATGTAGAGCAAGGGCTCATGGTCAGGATTCTGGCAGCAAGGGCCCTTCCCAGGTAGCACCGGACACTTTTTCTTCCCTCCAGCTAGACAGTTACTGACTGCAGTGCACCTTTTCTGGAATTATTTTGCAAGCCGTTCAGGACAAAGGCTATGATGAGGAGCACTTGGTATTTTTCAGATAATAGCACAGACAAGGGAGCATGTTTCCATTTTGATGCACGGAAATATAATATTCTACTTTGACTCCCACTTAGTCCATATTTGTTACAAAATGTTTTCATATAAAATAAAAGCCCTGAAACTTACCACTCTACGGTTTCTTTGTCTTTTATCTCTTGCCTCTCTGAGCCACAACATTCCATGCAATCCAGAATTGTATTATCAGAGCCCAGCTTCCTCTGGTCCAAGCAGAACACATTGCAGCACTCTAAAAATAATGCAGTATTGTTGGTGTCCAGCACTTCCTCACTTTCAACCACTCCTCGGATTTTTTAGTGGCATCACTTTTCTTACAGAAGTTGCAGTAGAACAGTTTCTGTCTATAGCTAGTTTGTAGCCTTGGCAGAAGGGTTTTGAAAGGTACTTCAAACATACCTCATATACCTGCAGCTGCTTTCTTTATCTCAGTGGATGACCAGGATCAGATATTTTCCCAGAAATGAGATAATTACAATCCAATTTCCACAGACAACACTGTGTTATTCTGCATTTTTTTATCCTAATATCCAAGATAACACTTAAGCCACTCACCCCTTACTCCCTTCTGGAAACATAGCAAACCAACAATGCACACAAAGGCAACCCCCAGCTGGGAAAGGCACTCTCATCTCAGAGGTGAGTGCGGTGTGCTGATGTGTCATGAGAGTTTACAAATGGCAAAACCAGGTGTCCGCATTTCCAAGTAGTATTAAAGGAGCTCCCTAACATCACTGGGACTTGAGTGGGATTGAAGTCCAGCTCTGTACCAACTGTAATGGGGAAACGTGTGCAGGCGTTTCTGATTTTCCTCTTGCATTCCTTCAGACAGCCAACTTTTACAGAGGGTAGCCACATGATTGGAGCTTAGGATTTCACTTGGCCCTGAGCCACCAGTACTAACACATGTCTAAGGACTCGCAGCTGCCTTGCCAGTGGGTTCCCAACACCATCAGTACAGATGTAGGCTCTGCAAACTGGGTGAAGCATGCATCTGGAATTTCTGTGAGACAGAAAGAGAAAAAAAATGGGTCAACCTGAGTGCCAGCAAATACCCACTCCCAGGTAGAATACCAAGGAAGCAAACCAGGCAAAATCCACACTGCTAGGCATTAGGTACATTTTCTGGGACAGCAGGCTCTGGCTGACCCTTGTTGGCCCCAATCCCAGCCACCCCAAGCTCGAGTCACACCTCTCCAAAATCTCCAAGCCATGGGTAAAATCATCTTGGTTCTGAAACTAATCACTGTCCACCTCAGCCAAGTTTAGGCAAGTACCTGTCCCATTTCTTTGCATAGGAGACTAGATTGATCAGTTAGAAATTTCTATTCAAAAAACAAATGATAATAATGAATGAGCCTTATCCCTTATCAGAAATGTCATGGTGGATCTGCAGGCCAGATGATGAGCACACTTTCTAGTATGTGGAGCAAAGGGGATCAGAGTTCTAGCATGTCGTTGACATGCTGCCTAACCATTGGCACATTACTTTTACTCACCGTGACCCAGTTTTCCATCTCTTCAAGGAGAAAATTGTTTTGCATGATCAACAAAGCTCCTTCCAGCTCTGCTACTGAGTGTGCTACACACAGTGCCTTTATGATTAGGATTCCCTACAAGTTCATCAGAAGATCTTCCCTTTTTTCTGAATTCCCACCTCAGACCAACTTTGCTGTGATATAAGCAATGTCTTTGCAATGGGCTGAGGGCAGGAAGAAGAGACACATTTGGGCCACACAGCAAGAATACTGGGCACTACATGGTGTTTTCTCAGTAAAACAGTTTGCAGACACATGTACAGGACACCTAAGACAGAAATTAGCAAGAAGACACACCAACTTCATGGATAGCTTTCTCAAGATGTGCAAAAGCCTTCAGGATATAAACTCACCTCGTCTGTCTCCACTACATCCCTTGAAAGGCACAGAACCTTCAATGCTAGGCTCTGCTCAAGTTACAACTATCCACCAGCTGAGAGTCTATAGTCACCCGCACCCTAAAATCAGTTCAGCTTGGTCCCCTAGATTCTAGGTCTTCTTCATCCCAGGCTTTGGGGAAATTTATGCCACAGGTGCCTCTAATATAACAGCTGTAAATACAGTCTGCCTTTGCTCTCTGTGCTAAAAAATGTCCTGCAGGTGTTTTGGCATCTCTGACAATGAAAAAACAGTTGATCTCCAGTTGTAGCACATTGCTGATTTTCTGGCTAATGTTTGGCAGGTCATTGTATGCTCTGAGACTCAATTTTGCCTTCTTTACAATCAGAAATGTGGATTCTATGACCTCCAATGCTACTTCTAATTTGGGTCCTGAGTTACAGAATGTGTCTTAGGTCATAAAACTCTTGGGGCTGGAGATATAGCTCAGTGGCATAAGCACCTGCCTTGCAAGCAGGCAGTTGTGAGTTTGATCCCTGGTACCGATAAAAAAGGAAAAAGACAAAAAAAAAAAAAAAAGAAAAAAACTCTGGCAGAAGAGTCAGGAAACCTTGCTCTAATCCTAGCTTTGCTACTCACTAGCTGTACTTCTTTCAAACTGGACAGGTGGCTGAAGACCTAGAACCATAAGGACTCTTGTGGAACACCATAACAATGACACCCATATTTTCCTGCCAAAACTTTTTGGCCTTATTACATGTGTACTTATTTCTGTATCAGAACAACAATAATAATATTGGTACCCAAATATTTCTAAGAAATCGTATATTAATCTTTCTGCCTTATCTTCTGTTCATTTGCTAATTCCTTGTTTTTTTTTAAATATATATATATAATCTATCATCTACACAAGGCATTACTTGAACTTTTCCTTTGTTTCTGTGCCCGTTCCACTTCATTACTGATCTCTCACTCATTCATCCTGTCAGTCACTAAGGGATCCTTTGTGTTTCTAGAACATTCCTAACACACACCCTCATGAGGGCCTTGTACTTCCTGTCTTCTCTGCCTGGAAGCGTCCTCTGTTGTAGTGACTTCAGGTTAAAATGTCCCCTTCTTGTGGAGTTTTCCCTGGCTTTCACATCAAATATTTCAAAACTGATTCACACTGCCTGTCTCTTTCTTCCATTTGCTCGCTTTATTTTTGTATATTGCCTCCCTCACAGACATACAATACATTTTACTCACTTAGCAGGTTATCATCTGTTCCACACTAGAGTGCAAGTTGCATGAGGTGAGGGATTTTCATCTTTTGGTCTACCCCACCAATTCCACTGCTATTGCTCTTATGCCTGCAAATGATACTGCTTGGTACCGAAAAACATGAAGATGTTGGTATCAAGCACCAAATGTTTAATAAATACTCATGAGAGAAAATGTATCAGTTTAATCCACAAACAGAAAAAGGTCTCCTTTTTTCTCAGTGAGCAGCTGACAAATTTGGTCCAGCTCTGGTAACTCCAGGGATCTTGGGAAGGGGAGTTGGGGAGCCTTGGGTGCAAATGTTTTCTCTGGATACTGCACACTCTGACTTGGACGGCCTAAGCCATTGGCTGCTCCCTCAGTCACTAATCCATACTTCTGACAGAACCACCCAGCGATACATAAGAACACAGAGTCCTCTGCAGATGAAAGCAACCACAGAGAATGTTCCCTGAGCGCCAAGTTTTGTGTTTGAATACATTTCTGCCATTAGTGAAGTTCACAAGCACCCTATGTCATTTCATCTCTGTTTTTTTCCAACGACAAAACTCAATCTGGTGGAGGTTATGTTTCTTAATCGTGTATACACAGCTAGAAGTGGCTAAATTGGGACTATAAATGCAGGTCTTAAACTCTAAGCCCTACCCTTTTTATCTCCTGTCTATTCTCCTTCTTCCAGCTGCTAAAGTCGTTTTCCTGCCCTCAGACTGGAAATTTGTGTTTGGGAATAGAAGTGACCACAGTGATGATGTATCTCCACTTGTGAATTGCCTGTTTTTTCCTAGGTGGAGATCTGGTTAGATTGGTGCACAGAAACAAAATCTTATGAAGAAAAAAAAAATTGCTTTTAAAAATCTGTGTTCAAGGGGGCCAGGGATTTAGCTCAGTGCTATAAGCACCTGCCTGGCAAGTGTGAGGTCCTGAGTTCTATCCTCAGTACCAAAAAAAAAAAAAAAAAAACAACCCATAAAACAAAAAACTCTGGGTTCAAGTCATGATGCTAGGACTGAGGGTTTGTCAAACTGCATGCCTATGACACAAGAGGCCCTGGGTTTAATTCCCAGTTCACACACATACTCACATGCACACACACACACACACTCACACACGAGTCCAAATTCTGACTTTGTCTGATCCTGGCACTGATTTGATTCCCAACACACACAAAAAAAATCCAATTCAGTCAATTTACCTAAGCAAGTTACATAATTATAAATAGTTGTTCTGATATTACCAACTTTACAGCAGTGTCATAAAGACAAAATGTCATAGTATTTAAGAATGGGTCAAGCCCAGAGCATGGCACCTAATAGAAACGTAATAAATGTTCATTTCTTTCCTCCCTTTCGACCTCAGATCAGACTACCCTCTCCACAGAACTCCCAACCTCCAGGACACTGCCTTGTGAGTGTCAGGGGAAGAGAACTCTGCCTCGAGGGACAATCTGCTTTCTCTTTCATTCATTGCTTTCCTTGCCACTTTGATGGCCCTTACATTAAAGGTATGGAATTTCAAGAAGTGTACATGACCTAAAAAAATCATTCTTCTTAAAAATGAGATCTGGAAATCTATTATAACAACATGAAAAATATTTAGTGTTTCTCTTCTTAATGGTTGGCCAGTGACCATTCAGATCTTAATTGTATTGACCCTACATGAAAGGAGAAAATTTAAATTAATACTGTAAGAAACAATTCACATCAATTAAAGATGAAAAATATGAAATCAAATAAAGGATCTTTTCTATGAAAGATATGTTTCAAAATTTTGCAAGTTTCATTGTGTTGCCATGGTACCAACATTTTCAACTATTTTCAGTTATCTTGAAATATTCAGTAGGGTCAAGTGTATCCAATGATGGCCAATTGTTTTCCCAGGTTTATTTTAAAGCATCATTCTGTAAATGCAAATGAATGTTTGCAGACATCTGAACATTAATCCCAAAATGGAAATATTTAGTAAAATGTCTATCTTTAGTTAATGCCAAAACAATCACACTTGGAATTTATCAAGTGCCTTTGTTTTGAGCAGCTCAAAGGGCTCTGAAAACATTATCTCATTAATCAAATAGCACATTCCTAAACTCAAGTATCATGATGTGACTGGTTAGTGATGTCAGCAGGTCTAGCCTGTTACTACAAGACTAGTGGAGCAGAATGAAATGACACAAGAGAAAAGGTCCCACAGATACATCAGTGTTCAGGTCCTAATATAAATAAATCATATCTCAAAGTACTTTCACAGGATTACACTAATGTTTTCTATATTCCCATAACAGATACTAGGTAAGAATGCTATAGTTAGGGTTAGGGTTAACCCTAACCCTGAACTAGCAATGCTAAACAGAGTGGAAATAGCCACAGACTGAAGTTAGGAGATCCAATTCTTGTGGAGGCTCGTCTCCAACTTACTGAGTATTCCATAGTACATCTGCTTCCTATATGCACACAACTTTCCTCACCTAGACAAAGAAGAGGTCCAGTGGACCAACACCTTACATACTGTCCAAACAATGGAATATTTTCCACCAAACTACAGAAATCTCCATATTGCTTTTTATCAGTTTTCCATGTAGTGATCTGCAAAATTTCAAGAACAAACTAATTTAAAAAATCTTTACATACCATGTCGTTTCCAGCCAACAACAGCCAAGAAATAGGAAAAGAATTTGAAGTTCCCATCAATGGATACATGGATAAAGAATTTTGATGGAATATCATTTACCCACAATAAACAATGAAACTGGTACATGCTACAACACAGATGGACTTGAAGATACTGTGCAAGTTGAAGTAAGCAAGTAGCCAAAGGGCACTAACATGAAATGTTTGGACTAGACAAATTCATAGAGACAGAAAGTAAAGAAGTGGTTACCAGGGATTGAGAACATGGGAGGTACAGTGGAATGAGGACAAAGTTCAGGTCTGCAAGATGAGAAGTGCAGTGGCATGAATTGTAGCAGTAACTGCACAAGGTGAATGTCCTTAATGCCACTGAGGGCATGGAAATGTGATTAAATGGCTAACTTTATGTATATTTCATCACAATTTTTAAGATGAAATGAGCAATTGAAGGTGCCATTGCCAAAGACCAGTTTGAAAATAGTAGGACTAATAAAATCTGAGAATAATTTATGCGAATCTGAAAAGAAATCAGTATTTTTGTCAAGTAAAAAGTGATCCCTTTATATTTGATTTTGGAGTCAGTATCTGTGGCTAGCAAAGAGAGCTACTGTTTTCTCATAATATGAAAGTGGAACAGTGCTATGTTCCTATAATCTCAACTACTCAAGAGGCTAAAGCAACAGGATCACAAGTTTGGGGCCAGCCTAGGCAATTTAGTAAAAACCCTGTCTCAAAAACAAAACAAAACAAAACAAAAAGACAGAAAAGCCTGGAGAATCAGTGCCTAGCCAGCATGCACAAAGCCCTGTGTTCAATCCTCAGCATGGTGCAGAAAAATGGGGCTGGGATTCTAGGTCTCTGCTGAGTTTCATACACAGAGAACACACCAAGACGGAAAGAAGCCAATTAAGTTACTATTTGGCCCAAAGTGGTTAGACTGGGAGATAAGAAGACAGGGTCAGATGAAAATAAGATCCACGCTTACAGTACTTCAAGAGATAAAGCAACTTCTAGGTATTATAAGGTAATGCCTAATAAAAGTCTTTTGAGGAGGCTTCAGCCAGGTGACAGTCTGAGTCCTGCTAAAAAGCATAGAACCCTCTGCAGTCCTTCCATTCATCCTGAAGCCAAGAAGCAAGGTCACCTCTGAGTGAAGGAGATGGAACCTTTTTCTCAGGACTTCAGCCTATAACCCCACACCTAAATGCAAGCTCCCTACAGAAGCAGAGATGAACCTGCATCCAGAAAGGTACATGTGGGGTTACCTTGGCCATGATCACCCAAATGTAAAAAAAGGATTGAAGTTTCCCCCTTAGTCTCATCTAGTTTCCCATATTCAAAGTAAAACTTAGAAATAATACTAGATGGAAAATTGCAGCAAAATTTCAGGGCTGGTTGAGGCTGAGGCAGGAATGGGAATGGACCATGAAGGAAATGTTGAGAAGGGAAAGCAAATAACAGGAAAGACAGAAGCATTCGTGTCGTTCTCAGAATAAGAGAAGGCCAGATGGCCAAGATTTTGTGTTCATGCGAGTGGATTAGTTGAGGAAGGACCTGTAGTAATGCACTTCCAGGAAGGAAAAAAAAAAAAGCTAACAGTTGCTATGGGAACGCGGTCTAGTCACTTAGCAGCTGTAAGATTTTAAGAAAATCACAACTTCACTGGACCTTGATTTCCTCATGAAATGAGAATAATAAAACCACATCCCTCAGTAAACCCTTTCTAAGTTATTGCTGGACCTTCTTTTCCCAAATTGGAAAAGGAACTTGTAGCAGAGAAAGAAGTCCTGTGCCCTATCCCTAGGCTTTTGTATCTGGAAGTGGACATAACTACCAAGACTAGCCCATGAATGTTTCCCTTTGCATGTAGGAGTTTTGAACCACTCATCTGATAGATGAAGTTTGGAGAAGCTAAGTGACTCGGGCAATGTCCCGCAGCTACCATGTGGCAAAGCAGGGATTTGACCTGAAATCCATGTGACTAAATCCAGGACTCTTTCCTCCCTAGAAACAAGGAACAAGAAGAGAAGGCCCTCTAAAAGAAATTCCTTTACCTTATTAGTCAGGAAAAAAAAAAAAACTTAATTTAAAAAGGACCTGTGTTTGCCATGTTGGAATATGCACACATAGCTAGCACAGATGCAACAGGCAGTCTAGAGATTTCTAAGTCAATTGAAAACTATTTTCCTAAAAAATAAACTACTAAGGTGGTATGTAACGTGGATCAATCAAAATAGAAATAATACCTCCCTAATTGGCCTCATAGGCTTACAGAATTTTAAAGACAATTTTCTTTATTCCCCTTCTCTACAACTGTTGTGTTTGCATTAAAAGCAAAATGTCTCTGAGAGACACGATGGCACTTACCTGTAAACACCAGCACTCTGGGAGACTGAGTCAAAAGGATCATGAATTCAAGCCCAGCTTGAACAATTAAGCAATTTAGTGAAGTGAGACCTTGTCTCAATATTAAATAAAAGAGGGAGGTACTGGAGATGTAGCTCAGTGTAAAGGCCCTGGGTTCAATCCCCAGTAAAATAAACAAACTGCAAGCAACTTGGGAGTCTGTGGCCAGAAGATCAGAAGTTCGAGGCCAGACTTGGTGATTTAGCATGATCCTGTCCCAAAATAAAATATAAAAAGGTTCAGGGGTGCAACCCAGTAATAGTGTACCCCTGGATTCAATCTCCAGCGCAATTTAATTAATTAATTAATTAACTGAATAATTTAAATTTCGTTTTAGATATTTACATATCCCAGGACAATGCCTTCCTAGCCCTCCAAAGACACACAAGGTTAACTAGAGTAGTAGTGGCGAACCCATGGCATGTGTGCCAAAGTAGGCTGAACTAGAATATTTTAAGAAAAGCTATATAACATCATATCCAGCTGGCTCCTTGATAACCTGTCTTTATCCATCAACTCATTTAACAATCAGAGAAACATTACTTAACCATTTTGATATTTCCCTACCCTTCAAAATTTGCCATTCCTTTCCCATGGCAAGTCAAAAGTTTTATACAAAATCCATCGCAGCTAAAGGAAAGCCTTCATTGTACATCTTTCTAGGCTCTGATGATTAGGGCTGTGTTTTTGTTATGGTAAGTAAGTATCTTATAGAAGTTCAAAAGGTCTTTTTTTTTAGTAATCTTTTAGTAATCGTTTGCAAAGTCACCGCGGAAAATAATCTCTTCCTAACCCTTCTGTTAGACTTATGTGATTCTTTTCTCCAGAAACCCTTGGACCAAGTAGTACAAGATAAGCTTTATAACAATGCTGGAGGAGTTGGACTAACTCTGGCCTAAATAAAGGGGTGCCCTTTACAAAAAGATACTTCTGTTGGAGGAGAAAGATGTTCTGCACAATTAATGTTTGCAAGAGGGTCACTGAGAAGGTCAAATTTTAACTGGTGGCAATATATCACTCAACATCTGATGGCAAGCTGATGAAAGCATTTGATTGGTCTGGGCCCTATGTACCCCAAAGACAGGAATTTCTAAACTTTGCAAGTAGACAAGAACAGTGGGGGACAGCCTCTAAAACAGCTGTAAACCTCCAACAGCTTTAAACCTCCAACTACTATCCTGCTTCAACTTCAGCTAAAGGAGCATGCACTTTTCCGTTTGACTCTCCATGGACTTACTGGCCAGAAGAAGGTCCCCAAGCCCAGTGCAAAAAACCCAACGTGTTTCTTCCATTCTACACACGAACTGATCTGGTCGAGTCATCTAGAACCTCTGTATAGCTGACTCTATCGATCCCACCCACCTCCCTTCTCAAGATTTCAGAGGAGGAAATCGAATCCCAAAGGAGTGACTTGACGAAGTCCACAAAAGCTTCCTCTTTCTTCCAGACGCTTACTATTTACCCATTTTATCCCACCTCCAATGAGAAAATGCAAAAGATGTCTGGTTTAATATTAAAACCAACTCTCTCCCTACTTCATTGTTTTGTATCCAGAAGCTGCATGAAAGCAAAGTCCCTTGCCCCTCTGTCGCCACCCCACCCCCAATCCCTCCACCCCACCCCCAGCCCTACCCCCAATCCCGGCTCAGCTCCACAGTTCCTGTTTTCTCTGTGTGCCCCTCCAGCTTTCTCTTTCCCCTCCCTCCATAGGGTAGCTCCAATTACTTGGCAGCCCACTTAGCATAGCAAAGAGCCGAAGTCCAGAAATGTTGTGTGGAAAAACCAGAGGACCCCCAGTTGATGCTTTGTTCCTCCCAGCTGTGCTTACTTCCCAAGCAGAGCTACAATACCCGCTGCTGTGGCTTCCCCCGGTTTAGGTCAGGGCCCGGGAATACTCTTATTACATAATTTTGCATTGTACCTCAATCCAAAAAAAAATACCCGTGTGAAGGAGAAAGCCTACACTTCTTGTTCCATTTCCTTCATTGGAAAACTGGGTATCATCCCCGCTGCCCTGTGAACTGGGCCTTGCCGAGGACAACAATAGGCTTCTGAGGACAAGGTGATTAGGCCGGCAGTGCAGTGTTTGATTAGCGCCAGCCAGCTCTTTGTAGAGCCACAATATCAGGCCATACAGTAACAAGATCACGTCTTTTGATTTGGGTTCGCTCCCTCTGTTGATACAATCCATTATCCTGTTTGCCTTTCTTACTATAGCAAGGCATTGCACCAAGGGCTTCAAGGATTTTTCTATAATAACCTCCAAATCCCTTAGCACCTGCCTTCTGCCAAAGAAACCTCCCTCTTCACATCGGTGCTTTTCTTTGTCCTTTCAATGCCACTTTGAATAGTTAGGTAATGCTCTCCTACCATCCCAGGGAAAAGCAAAACTAGGGTGACAACGAGAGGGCTTCATATGTAATAAGAAACAAAATTAGGCAGAGCAATCTAGTCCTTATTTGCTTAACCCTTTCCTTGCTGCCCTGGTCTTGTTAAAAGCGCCTAGCTTTGCAGTCATTTACAGATTTGCTAGAGAAAGGAAGACAAGTTCCAGAGCTTGGGGCAGCAGCAAAAAGATTTATTCATTGATGTGCTTCAAAAGGTAAAATATATAAAAAAAAAAGCAAAATATTTCAGCAATTTAAAACAGAGAGAGAGAGAGAATATGAACCCGCTTATCTCAGACCGCCCAATTATCCGATTTAAAGCAGGGGAAGCACACCCACCGAGTTTGTCCAGACTCCCCAAACCTCCATTATAAGTCGCAGAAGATGAATGGAATCTCTGGGATGTCAGAGACCCTCCCTTCCCAACTTTGAAAGCGTGTTTACGTTTGAAACCATTTTATATTCCACAACTTTCCCAGAAAGCCCATATCGAAAAAACATCCATGCATTCATTGATGATTATTTGCAATAGTTGCTATTTGCAACTAGCTCATTGACAACAGTAGAGACCCACAAGAATCAGGATTCGTGGGTAAATAATGTATTGTGTTTTTGTGGGGATTAGCAACCCCCCTTAAACTCTGACAGTATTCACATAATGCAGTATCTCCTCCTGCACCCTCCACCCCTTCCCTAGCATCTTATTTATGTTTGTGCAGGATACTCCTGCTTCATTATGATTCCTCCCAATTTAGACTGTAAATAGAAGGCAAATTAATAATTTAGGGTGTAAAAAGACCTGGACCCTTTCCTCCTCCCTTCATTCCTAGGTCAGCCAGCTCGTTTATGAATTAGTGCTCCAGCAGCCTGAATAGCAGAGAATGAATGTTTGCCTAAATCCTCTAAGTATGAAAGCTCTTCACACCATTTGGTCTTGAACTGATCCAATAGCGAGGTGTAACCACCAGTGACAATAAAGCGCCATCTGGCAAAGTGAACTCTGGGCAAACAATGACAAGCAGAAGTGAAAAGAATTGCAATGATTTCCACAAACATGTGAAATACTATAAACTGTGGGACTTAGCAGCTCCTTCCCCAGGCAAGTAAACAAATGCAACCCCTGAAGGGGGTAGGGGTCCAGCTCTTCGAGCAGGCTGGGCTCCATTTGCATTTAGCTCGGAAAAATGTATGCAGATTGGTGAACAAAAAAATATATAAGCACTCCTCGCCAGACGTCATTTTTCCTCAGCTCTTTACTGTCAGGGTGATGTACTGGAAGTCTTTATTTCTTTCAGCTCGGGCCTCTCGGTGCCTCATTCTCCTTCCAGCCTGTTCTCATGCCTTTCTCATCACCTGCTGAGGCCTTGATCACGGACAGAGCAGACGAGCAGCGGGGGGACAATTAGAGAGGAGTTCAGACTTTGATCATTTGACCATATGTGAATACAACAGCTGACCACATGTTTTAAAAGACAACTAACTTAAATGTATTAAAAAAAATCACAAAGCAAGCATAGATACTGAAATTTACATTTTAATTAGCTGGCACAATGCTGCATTCAACTTTCTCAAAATATTTAATATGGAAAAATACATCTTGCTGCTTCAAAATAGGAAGAGAAAGCACTTTCCTGCATTTCTCTCCACCCCCACCTCCCCGCCCAAAAAAGTGCTCCCTTTGAGCACAACGGTTAACCACTGCCAATGGTGAAGACTTCTGTGCCAGAGATTTGAAAAGGCACATTCAGAACTGCCAAAAGTTGGGCATGATTACCAAAGGTAGACGAGCCCAAAAGATGAGTGATAGTTTATTATAAAAACTGGTTTTACAGAGAATATATCTGCTCAGCACAGAGACTGTGTCTACTTAACTAGGTTTGTCAAAGCGAAAGCAGCATGTTCAAGGGCTTAGCTTCACTTTACAGTTTTAAAATATGTCTTTACAGTGTGTGAAAGTAAAACAAGCTTTGTTGGCAATAAAGCTCTTGACTACTTGGTTAACGAGAAGTCGGTCTCCACACACAGCACACAAATGTAGGCTTACTCCAGTTAATTCTACCAAAACCATTGTCCCCTACTCTGGTCATCTTCATTATCAAAGCTGAAGTGATCTCAATGAGACTAGGTGAAATGCGGGCACTGAATGATCTAGTTTAGGACCCTTCCTTATGTTTTTATATGTAATCGATTTATCATTGCTTCTGAAGAGGTGCAGCTCTCCTTATCTTCCCTACCTACTAGGTAATTAACATATTCATGAAATGGTTATTTACTCTCAAATAGAGGGATAATAGAAAAATAACACTAATTGTTTTGACAGCAGTTTACTTAAGAGTTATCTGGGAGAACAAATGTTTCTTTTGTAGTGTGAGGAAGACAAGCACTTATCTATGTATTAAGCTTATTTTTGTTCTTATGGTAGACAGCCCAAAGTAATCTTGGCTGGGGCAAAAGAGTCTAGAAGTAATTTAAGTGAAATTTTATCTGACATCCCCCCAAATATTTTGATAGTCCATTTGGTTTTTTCTTTCAGTGTGAGGGAGATTAGCAATACGATTTACATTTTAATGGCTATATATGCTAATGTATTGATTCATTATCCGTGCATATTGTGTTTGTAAAATGTAAATCGCCTTTTAATTAAAAAAAATCTCACCTGTTTCACTTTACTTTGGTACCATCTTAAATATAATTGCTTTCTATCCATTTTCAGATAAGCATCAAGCATGTGAATTCTAACTTTAAGGGAAAACACATTCTTGCTTTAAAATACTTTGTTTTAAATATATCTTTTAAAACAAAGTTTCCTTAAAGATATGTTTCCTTAAGTATGAGTGTGCACTACAGTTTGTATGTCACTTTGCAACCTTGGGCATGTCATCACCCTCTCTAGGTCCGTGTTTTCTCCTCTGTAACACAAGTTAATTAAACCAGTTGATCTCTAAGGGCTTTTCCAGCACTAGAGAACTTGCTTCAGAACTGCCTTCATAAAACAAGTCTGCAATAGAATTCTCATAGCTCTGATTTCCTTCAAGTTCCTTAAAGAACTTATTTCTTCAGCTCAGAGAGAAATGTTAATTCTCATTCTTTCTCTCTGTCTCTGTCTCTGTCTCTGTCTCTCTCTCTCTCTCTCTCTCTCTCTCTCTCTCTCTCTCTCTGTCTCTCTGTATCTATCTGTTCCTTTCTCTCTCTTTCCCTCTCTCTCCTCTGGGGATGGAACCCAGAACCTAATACATTGCTAGGCAAGGGCTCTACCACTGAGCTACACATTCAGCCTCAGGTTAATGAATGTTTATATTGCACTATTTATATACTAGGCATTTTACAGGTATTATCCACTTTAGTCCTCATAAACATTCTGCAAATTAAGCATTATTATCCACATTTTATGGTGAAGGGAACTGAGGTGCACAGAGGTGAAGCATCTTGTAACAAGCTTCCCAACTAGTAACTGGTAAAACCAAGGCCTATCACCAGATAGGAATTCTCACCACCACAAAACACTCCCTCACAAAAAGATAATGGGTATCAGAAGATTGTTTGAAGTCCTACTTTTTTATCATTAACTTCCTGGGACAAATCCTCTTCTTCAATTTCCTTAGCTCATTTTGGCATTGTATCTCGAGGATGGTATCACCAACCTCATAAATGGAGACAGAATCAGGACACTAGACAACAAAAGGCAAAACATGCAGCTCCTCTAGGATCTGAGAAGAGAAATTGTCATTGCAGATGGCAAGAGCACAGAGCCACCCTTTCCAAACACAGGATGGCATTTGGTCCTGCAACTGAACTGAAGTATGGCAAAAATATCTTCAATTATAGGAGCATTTTAAAATAATATTTCTTATGGCTAAAAGAACATTTGACAAAGAAGAAGACTTCTGGAAAACATAATTCAATACTTTCTTTTGACTTGGAATAGAATCTTTTGAGAAATAAAGCCCAATAAAATGAAAGAAACGGAAACATCTGCCCTACAAACACACTTTATACTAACTTCATATGTACCTGACACATTTACAGTAAACAGAAAAAAGCAGCCAGATCCAAATTTAACCAAAAAGCTTTGGAAGTCACTGTGCAACTTCCCAAAACATCCATTTAAAAATTTCAGTAAGAAATGATTTTTGAAGGAAAAACAAACTTAATGACATGCAGAAATATTATAAGGAATAGACTACAGAAAGAACATGAAATTTTAAAACAAAATTCTTAGGCTGGCAGTCTAAGAACCCTCAAGAACTACACACCCAGAGAAACAGACTGGCATTTCCTACTGCCAATGGGGTAAAGGGTTTTGAGAAAAGTTTAGTTTCCCCCTTTACAGGAAGGACAAGACTGGCACAGAAAGTCCACAAATGATTTTCCCATCAAGGGGACTTGGGGGGACATTGTTTCAGAGCACAAGAACATTCCTGAGGAAGAAGACTAGGAAAGACTGGAAATTTAAGAGTACTGGGTAAGAAAAGGTATCAGCAGCTGTAGAGGGAGACTGTACGTTTCTGTTGTGATGGTTGCAATTTTACAAATCTCTCCATTTAAAAAAAATTTTTTTATCTTGCCTGCTCTTCTTTAGTGATTTGCCTCAAAACCTTTCCTGCTTTATTTTGCAATGTTTTGGAGGTCATAATCTCCTTTTTGAAGCAGAGGGAAGCTACAGAACTCTTACCCACATCCCTGCAGAAAACGCAGAAACACAATTGGTATACAATTTCTGGGGTCATTTAAAAACCCAAGGTTAAAAATTCCTGTGCTGAAATGATTTAAACAAATACCCAGTTTATAAAACAATGGTTCATTTTAAACTATCAGATGGCCAAAAAATATTAAAACACTTAATAATGGTTATCTGTAGAGAAACGAGCAAATTCAGATACCTGTGAGGGAGTGTAGATAGGTGGCAGATTTGGGGGAGTTTTTAAAATGCCAACAGCGTGCCACCCAATATACTCAAGGCTGGGAAACAATATCAATGTCCATCAGCTGGAGATTAATAAAGGCAGGAATATCTTGTCCATATCTGTGAGGACAGTGTTCGTTTCCCTGTCAAGCAGCTGCACCACTTCATTTTCCTCTCAGTTGCTGTGGTGTGTGCTTAAAAATGATAGGTGAGAGCCAGGTGTGGTGGCTCATGTCTGTAATCCCAGCACTCTGGAGGCTGAGGCAGAAAGGTCGTTGTGAGTTTGAGACCAGCCTGGGCTACAAAGTGAGCTCAAGGCCAGCCTGAACTGCATAGTGAGACCCTGTTTCAAAAAGCCAAAAAAAAAAAAAAAAAAAAAAAAAAGAATGAGAGGTGAAGGCTGGGGATTTAGCTCACCGGCATAAGTTCTATTGGCTGGGGAAGACGGACTGCACCTGCGTGTGCAGTGGTAAAGGCCTACACTATTAGAACAGGTATTTCCAAAGCGGTCCATAATCTTTTGAAAATCTAATGAAAGCTAAGGACACACTCTTTTGAAAGTGCACATATTTACATAATTTTTCATTTAAGTTTAGAGGTTTCTTGGATACTCTAAATTGGATTCACAGATACCAGGTTGAAAATCCTTACCATAAACTTAAAAGCAAGTTCTTTTGAGCCAGAACTATAGGGAAAATAACTTTCTGTAGCTAAGGACAGAGAATCCCACTTCTGGGTACACTGCATTCCTTGAAAATTCCTCATCTGAAACCTCTCATGAACTCCCAAACATTGTCCCAAAAATATTGCCTTAGAAGTCTCTCTCTGTCTTTTGTTTCATTTTGTTTTGCATTTTGTTTGTTTTTTTGAGACAGGGTTTTGCTATGCAGTACATGCTGGTCTTGAACTCACTTTGTAGCCTAGGCTGGCCTCGAACTCACAGAAATCCTCTTGCCTCAGCCTCCCAACAGTTGGGATTACAGGTGTGCACCACCATGCCTAGCTCTTTTTCTTGTGTTCTAAGGCGAATATTATATGTCATACCTATTCTTACTCCTTACCCTCTTTTATGCCTCTATTTCTAACCTACAAGCTGAACTACTCATGTCTCAATAGCTTCTCCTCACTACTGTCTTCCTTGAACCCTCTCTCTCACCAGCTTTTTGCTGGGCTCCACTCAGGATAAAATAAAAATGCAACTGAGCCCTGTGAGGTAAATGCACAGTGCAATTTAAACTTTAAACATAATATTCTGTAGTGTGTGTGTGAGTAGTAGTAGCAGAAGTAGTAAGGAGAGCTCTCAGCCACTAAGCACACCCTCAAACCACACCATAAATCTCTGCACATGAGAAAAAGAGAACCAGATGTCTACACAGCTCTTACTATGTATACACCAAGAAATGCTCAGGATAAAGTGCTGGGCAAATCTAATGTGGCTCTTTTCCTATGGAGCTTCCAATTTGTTATGCTTTGCAGCTGAAATACCCCCAAAACTTCATGTATTATAAGCTTGTCCCCTGACTAATGATAGTATTAGAAGGTGGTGGAAACTTCAGGTGGTATGACCTAGTGGAAGGAAGCTCAGACCCTGTGAAAACACACCTTTGAATTGTCTATTGAGACTCCTGCTCCTTCCTCTCTTTTTGATTCCTGGTTGCCAGAAGGTGAGAATTGTCTCCCCCATATGCTTCTGTTTGATGTTCTGCTTCAACACAAGCTCCAAGGCACCAGAGCCAAGTGACCATGGACTTCAGCCTCTGAAACTGTGAGCCAAAATAAATCTTACCACATTTTAAACTGCTTTTCTCAGATATTTTGTCACAGCAATGGAAAACTGACTAACATTCAACCCAAGGAGGAAGTAAAGGAGAGAGGTCAATAGAGATTCCAAGGCTCAAGGCCCATATGGATTCCACAACATATTCAGAATCAAGCACAGCAAATGATCCAGATCATAGATCCTGCATTCTGTCCTGAATAAAAATAACATACTTTTCAACAGGGAAATTTTTTAATTAGAAGCAAAGAAAAAAACCACACTTTTAGGAAATGTGTTAAATGTACTAGTATTTTAAGTTATGTATAGAAGCCAGTATTTTAGGCAATTTTAAGGTTTATTACATGTTTGCTTTACCTATATTCTAACATATTCTGCTTTTTAATCAATTTGAAAATACTATTGAGTACTTCATATTAAATTGCCAAAATATTAATTGAATGTGAAATACAAGAGTAGGTTATTAGAGCATGGTTATAAGTTAACAAGCTATAAACAGGTAAGCAAAGCTTTAGACACAGAGAGGTAGAAATGAGATTAGCTGCACTAGGCTTTGAGTAGAATACTTGGCTGAGCGAGTATGTTCTCTCTGTACCTTTGTGTGCCCACTGGCTCATCTGGAAAATAGTAATAATTGTTCCTATCTCATAACATTGGTAAGAGAATTCAATTAGTTAGTATGCAAAGCACAACTAGGTGGAGCACAAAGAATTTTTAAGGCAGTTAAACGATTGAGTGCAAAATCTGGTGGTGAAACACTATTCTGCTTAAATGGTTATGTTTTGATCTGCGCTGTTTCGTTGTTATGCCCTCTTTTATCTCAATCTCCACTCTATTATTTACTTTTTTATCTTTATCCTTTTAATTAAAAGAAAAAAATAGCAGGATATATTATAGTAACCCACTTTGACTTTCCATTACCTCAATTTAAAGCCCTGTATTACTCTCACCATCTGGTTTTTAACTGATGTTCCCCTATTCTGTTTTGCTGGATAGTATCAGGTTCGAAAGTTTAGGCATCAGCTGTGAAGATAATGAGATTCATTATAATGCCCATTCTCGTTGACTTTTATCTACTTTTGAAGACCTACAATGTCCCAAATGTTTTGGTTTTGTCGGTTTTATTCTTTACTGTTTTGTTCAATTGTATTATAACTAACGATATAGGCAATTCTATTAGAGATAGCGGGAGGCATTATGGTAACCATTTTTGATCACCTTGTATCATGTTTTTACATTATCTATTATGTCCACCCTTTTGACTTGACCGATTCTGTTTTGTTATGTCACATTTGGTTTTACTCTCTTCCAAAAAAGTAATAAGAACCGTGGGAGCAATGAAACCCAAAATGTGTAATAGTCATGGTACAAAAGAGAGGAAAAGAAAGTGTTCTAAACTATATAACTGCATGTATATTTAAGTGTATAAGATAGAAAATGATATCACAGAGTTTTATTGGATCATTGAACAGAACTGTTTGCAGTATCATTGATGGAATGTCCACTTTACAAGCTTTAATTTTGTGACTTGAACAATTATTTCTAGGATGACAATATGTAATCCATTAACTAGTGATTTCCTACTGTTCATTTTTTTTTCTGTAAATCTGTATAACTTGTACTCTTTCTCTGCTTTTTTTTCTTTTCTCCTTAAATAAAATTTAAAAAAAAAATGCAATGATGCATACATGTTACGCTTTTGTCCAAATTCACAGAATGGACCACACAAGGGGTGAGTCCTGATTTAAAGCAGGGACTTTAGGTTATCATGATGTATCTGCACAGGTTCAGTCACTGTAACAAATGTACCACTGCGGTAAGGGATGGGGAGAGTGGGAGGGCTGTGTGTGCGCACAGAGGGACCTGATGGGAACTCTCTCTACTTCTCACTCAGCTTTCCTGTGAAGCCAGAACTGCGACCAAAAAAAAAAAAAAGTGAAATCTATTTTTAAAGTGGTCAGTATATTGACTGGCTCATAGGAAGCATTCAATAAACGTCAGTTACAAGTTTTATTACAGTCATCATTATGTTATAACAAGCTCTAGTCTTGGTAGGCATTCAGTTAAGTGTTACAGATGAATAGTTGCCAATATGGTTGCTTTATCTCCCTTTAGACTCCTGGGCTGAGCTCCTGGGCTGATTATCCAAGAGAAATTCCCACCAAGCAACCCGATCCCGCCCTTTCCATTGTGTGTCTGTGGCCCCCAGGCATGTAGCAGTTGCCTCTTGCCGCACACAGGCCTCTCCACTGTAATTATGTGTTTTCCTGCCAGTCTTCTGCACACTACTCCATTGCAATCTGCCCTGGAGCAAAGATGATCCTCACACCTCTCTGCATCGCCAGCCCCTACCTTAAAATCTGGAACAAAGGTAAAGCCAATAAAGGTTTTACTAGATAAATAAATGAATGAAAAAAGAACAAATGAATGAACAAACTAACTGCAGGCTCTGTCAATGCATGTTCAGTTGCATTGCAACTTGACCACAGGCTGGGCAGTACTGATATTTCTGACTCAGCGACCTCAACCTTCCTCATTTCCACCTGACAGGTACAAATGCCACCAGAGCACTGCTTTCCCTACTGGGAACACAGCATTTCACATTCACTAGAAGCAAAAGTGCTTATGAACCCAGATTAAACTCCCTCGAGTACACATAGCACACTAAGCAGTCCTGAGATGGCGGTGTAAGAGCAGGCAGCCTCTTTTGGAGACCTCCTCCTGATGAGACCATCATTGTCATGCTCCCCATGAGGAATGGACAAACTGTAAGAATGTCCCAGGAAATGGTTTGCACTACTTGTGACTTAAACATACTCCCACTGGTGAGAAAGGCAAAAAGATAAAAATGTTTTCTCTCTCTCTCTCTGTCTCTGTCTCTCTCTCTCTCTCTCTCTCTCTCTCTCTGACACACATATTTTATATGGTATAAATGCAAATTAATGTGTCTGCATATATCATACATGTACCTGATCTGCAACTTTGTCATGGCCTTAAAATTAGAACTATTTTTCTTGTCTCTGTTGTTCAATGTTTTCATCTTTAAGTTGCCTAGGCTTGGCTCAAACTCATGCCAGGATTACAGACCTGCACCTCCATGTCCAGCTTGCCTTTTGCAATGTGTTCACCATAGCAGAGCCTCCACCACAAAAAAAAGGGGGAATTTGACATGAGATACAGAGATAAGAAGGCCAAGGCATAGAAAGTAGATGTATAAAGATTAGAGAGAGAGAGAGAGAGAGAGAGAGAGAGAGAGAGAGAGAGAGAGAAAGGTACTAGGTCTCTATTCCATTTCCCTCCCAGCCTTCATAGTCCATGTCCAGAAAGACAGTTAGGGTAATACTAAGTGAAAGGTCACTGGGAAATGAAAACTGGTCAGATACCAACTACCTACTGTTTCTGCAAAATATTTAATTTCTTGGAGACTCAGTTTCCCAGTGTAGGGATAATTATACCCATTTCACAATGTTAATGTGAGGATAATATGAAATGTCTCTAAATTGGGTGATGTTTAGTATTTGTTATTGTTGTACAATAGAGATTCTCAGACTTCAGAATTTGAGAACTTTTGTGTGAGGGGGTATTAGGGGTTGAACCCAAGACCTTCACACTGAACTATATTCCCAGATCTTCTAAGTTCTTTTGTTTAATTGTTTATTTGTTTGCTTGCTTTAAGAAGGACCTCACTAAGTCACCAAATTGCCCAGGCTGGGCTTGAACTTGTGATCCTCCTGCCTAGGTGGTGCTAGCATTACAGGCATGTGCCACCATGACTGGCAAGAACATATTTCGAATGTCAACATATTTTCTGTTTCTATCCTGCCTTCCACAGGACAACAGCTGTTCAAAAAAATATGTGACAAAGAACTACTAGGATGGCTTACTTTAAAAAAATAGATTGTGGCTGGGGAAGAAGGTGAGTGTTCACACCGTGTTGGTGGACAGGTAAAATGGCACAGCCACTGTGGAATAGTTTGATAATTCCTGAAAGCTAAATATGTAATTACCATATAACCTAGCAATCCAATTCCCAGATACACAAGGTAAAGAACTAAAATCAGAGACTCAGACAGAAAATGAATACCACTGTGAGTAACACCATTATTCACAACAGCTATGAGAGAGACGCCACCCAAATGCCCATCAAATATATAAATACACACAAAAAAAGTGACACAACCATACAATGAGTCCACTAAAATGAAGCATCTAGCAAGAGCAAACTTACTGGGGCAGAAAGAAGGTAAGTGGCTACCAAAGACTGCAGGGAAAGAAAGGAGTTGCTTAATGGGTACAAAGTTTCTTTTTAGGATGATGAAAATTTTGGAAATAGATAATGCTAATGGCTGAACAGTTTTTTGATGATAAGTAATCAATTGTATACTTAATAATGGTTAAAATGGCAAAATTTATGTTGCATATGTTTTATTAAGTAGAAACAAGCAAAATAAACTATGTCTTACATATAAGTGTGAGCTACGTCCGTTATTTAATCTCTGTATAGATTTGTGAGCCACTTACCTAGATCCCACTCCTCTCACCTTCCGCCAAAAGGGAATCATGCATATAGATAACTCACGGTACTACAATGGCTTCACCTCAAATGTCTAGATAACAGTAACAGTTACCTACTTTGTGGTGAGAACACAGAGCAGAAGACTTTTTACATCACTAGTACTCACCTAATGCTCCCTCCATGAACGGGTCTCCATAGCACAGTGTCCAGGCACTAGTCCTTTGTGCTAATTAGAAACTTTGTAAGTGAATGTGTGCATGTGTGCTCACTGTCACTAAGAGAAGAGGACAGCAGAGAAGAGGAAGAAACAGAGGGCCTGCCCCTGGCTCCTGACTGCTTTGTTTCAGAAGCAGCAGCAAGGACAGAGTGGCCTGGCCTTTGGCCCACTGTGATTCCTGCAGATGCAAATGGAGGACTATTGCTAATGTGACAGAGGGGCCACGCTGCACATGATGCATGTATAGACAGATCTCCAGCCTCCCAAGCTATCACACTAGGGCCTTTTAAGGACCCTAAAACTGAATCAAAGAGAAAACAAGGAAGTGTCATTCTTTTTTTTTTTTTTTTTTTTTTTTGTCTTTTTCCTTTTTATCGGTACCGGGGATCGAACTCACGACTGCCTGCTTGCAAGGCAGGCGTTTATGCCGCTAAGGGAAGTGTCATTCTTAAGATCTATGGTTTCTGCCGTTGTTGGAAGTAAATATGAGGCTTCTGGGCCACAGTGAAAACTTCCATCATAGAATGGAACAAGATGGCGAGGTGGAACAGGGTGCCTGGAGATGTTCTAGAATGAAAAAAGAGACAGAGCACCCTTTCAAAATATATAGAAAGCTCTACTAACAATTCAATAAAAGTTTGTGCATCTAAATGACCTGTATTGCCAGCAACAAAAACATTAAGAAGCATAACTTCAAGATGATTCCCTTTTTCTTCATTAAAAAATTAATGAAAATCACAAGCATATTCCTTTGACTCCCATGGATTTGTCTTTTCCTCGTGAATGTGAATGTGAAATGCATTCAACTAAAATTGTACTGTTGATTAATATCTTTTTTAAGCTGCTGCGAGTGGTTTTCAGGGACCAGTCCTCACGGTGATCAGTCACTATGTATGGGAAACAATTCAAACACATTAACTTTATTTTATGACCTCAACAAACCTTAATGTATTAACAAAGGGAGATGTCTTTATAGCTGGAGCAAAATCTACCAATAAAATTTCTGTTAAGTGATAGCTGTGTTTTTCACTCACCCACATTATAGGATTGGACGTGTGTTTTACTTGGAGGGAAACTGAACCTTTTACACAAGCAAATTGTCCTTCGTAATATACCAATTCTTTTCAAAACTCTTTTATTTATACTTATGTTTGTGTATGCATGCATGAAGGAAACCCTGAAAGAATATACACCTTGTATTTATCATTGTTACTTCTAGGCAGGCATGTGAAATGGAAAATGGTCACAAGATATACGTGAGGACATTTCACTGTTTACATATTCTAATTCTTTGAATCTTTTTCACCATAAGCATACATTGTTTTTGCAATGAATAATTTTAAATGAAGGCAAAAATAATAAAAGATAAAAGAAAAACAAGGGAACAGCTCTTTTGCAAAAGGGAAGGAGACCGAGAAGTGGAAGGAGAGGAAAGAGGGGAGAAAAAGAGGATTCTTTTAAAATGAAGTCCTATGAGAGAGGCAAACTAATAAAGCACCAGTTATAGCAGCATAAAAAGTAATTTACAACCTTTTCTTCTGGTACTGGGATTGAACCCAGGACCTTCATACTGAGCTACCTCCCCAACGCTTTTTCTATTTTTGTTAGTACACATCTGCCGTACACAATGATTACATTCATTGTGGGGAGTTGGTACACATGCATCTCTAATTCTTGTTCCATTTCTTTCCTCTCCCTCCCCACTCCCTCTCTCCTGATCCCCTTCCCATTTTCAAAAGAGAAGTCTCCATATTTCCTGTTATCTTTTATTTTGCTCTTTAATTTATTTATACTTTGGGTTTCTCATATAAGAGAAACCATGCGATGTTTAAGCTGGTGTGTCTGATTTATTTCAGTTAACATCATGATCTCAAGATGCACCCATTTTCTCACAAATGACTCAAATTTATCCTTCTTTGTAGCAAAGTAGTAGTCCATTACACATAAATAGCATATTTGCTTTATCCATTCATCTGTTTATGGGCATACAGGCTGGTTCCAAGAGTTAACTATTATGGATTGTGCTGCTAGAAACAGATATGCAGTATTGCTATAATATGATGACTTTAACTCTTTTGAGATCAAATTTACTGAAAACAGGATCTTGTTTAATTGCCCAGGCTTGCTGGGGATTTAGTTCAGTGGCATAAGCCCCTGTCTGACAGGCATGAGGTCGTGAGTTCAACCCCTGGTACCAAAAAAAAAAAAAAAAAAAAAAAAAAAAAACAAAACTAAACTAAAACTAAAAATAAAATAAAGCGCCCAGGCTAAGCTCAAACTTGAGATCCTCCTACTGCAAGCTCCCAGAGTTCTTGGATTAGAGGTATGCAGCATCTTCAGCAATTGCTTACTCCTAGAGAGTGTTGTCTGATTTTTGCTGCCTCACACAAAAACACACAGAGCTGTTATAACCCAGATCCCAAAAGTTGTATCATTTTATAAGCAAACACTTTGTAAATAATAGCTAAAAACTCTTTGTATATAATAGCCAAAATGAACAGTACAAATGACTTTTCAGGATTATACTGACTTCTTCAAAACATGGTTTCCAGAACAAGAGGGCTGGAAATGTAGCTCAATGTGAAACCCCTGTGTTCAAACCTCAGCAACCCTAACCCTAAACAAATAAACACAAAAGGCAAAGGTAGAATGAGAAAGTTGTCTTTACAAGGCAGGAATGTGATTTTCAAAGAGTCAACACTGGCCCTCTTATTCATGTACTAGTAGTAAATCATCAGTATCTAGTTCACTCAGTCAATGGCTATGAAAATTCAGTCAAGTAGGATGGAACCAAAGAACAGAGGGTAAGTTAGAAAAAAGAGTTCAGGGAAATATAGCTCTCTACTTGCCGCTTCTGAGCCTTAAAGCAAAGGGTAGAAGTATTGGCTTTCTTGCCAGTGAGTTCCTCAAAACTAGTTCTGAGCACTTGAGAGGGGAAAATAGGTGCTGTAACCTGACAAATGTCTGATGAATTATTCATGTAGTCACTGAACTGAAATCTGCAACCCATGGCTTTCCTCAACTGTATGACAGAGGACTATAGCACTGAACATGCTTTAAAATTTATGCGTGGGCTTACATGTGTAAATTGAATTGTCTGTCTTACCAGTGCTAATGACTTTCAGTGCTCTCCCTTAAAAGAAATTCAGGGCCCTCACTCAAAGTGAGAGTGAACT
This sequence comes from Cavia porcellus, assembly GCF_034190915.1. Classification (NCBI taxonomy): domain Eukaryota; kingdom Metazoa; phylum Chordata; class Mammalia; order Rodentia; family Caviidae; genus Cavia; species Cavia porcellus. The sequence continues at coordinate 103,850,114 of NW_026947486.1, read as the reverse complement.
CAGCAGATGGTCAAGTCCCCCTTGCATCACATTTACCAACCCCTGCTAAGAATCAATGTATAGGCAGCGTATGATTGTGCATGCCTATAATCGCAGCATTCAGGAGGGTGAAATGGGATTGCCACAAGTTTGAGACCAGCCTGGGCTATATAGTGAGTTCAGAGCCAGCCTGAAGTCTTTCCACATGCCAAAAACTAAACCCAGACCCATGTATATCACTATGTACTTAACTAAAATCAAAACAGATTAAAGACCTAAACATTAAAACAGAAACACTAAATCAGCTGGAACAGAGAATAGGTAGAACCCTTGAGGACCTAGGTATAGGCAAAGACTTCATGAATAAAACCTCTAGTGCATGAGAAATACTACAAAAGATCAACAACTTGGATCTCAGTATATTAAAAATCTTTTGCATAGCAAAAGAAATCACCAACAGAATAAAAACACAACCCATAGAGTAGGAAAAAATCTTAGTCAGTTGTTCTTCAGACAAAGTACTAATATCAAGAACATATAAAGACTTGAAAAATCATACTGCCCAAATTTAAAGACCCAATCCAAAAATGGGCATCTAAAATGAATAGACACTTCTCAGAAGAATTACAAATGGAAAATGAATAAATATTCAATATTACTGGTCATTCAAGAGATGCAAATTAAAATAGCAATGAAATTCCTTCTTACCTCAGAAAGAATGCCTATCAAGTCCACCAATAACACATGATGGTGGGGTTGGGGATTTAGCTCAGCGGCATAAGCGCCTGCCTGGCAAGCCGGCAGTTGTGAGTTTGATCCCCGGTACCGATAAAAATGAAAAAAAAAAAACAACAACAACAAAAAAAAAAACATGATGGCCAGGCTGTGGGAAAAAAGGAACTCTTCCTCATTGTTGGTGGAAATGTGGACTGGTGCAGCCACTGTGAAAGTCAGTGTAGAGATTCTCCAAAAAACCAGGACTAGATGTTCCATTTGATTTAGCTATTCTCCTTAGTGGTATCTTCCCAAAGGACTTAAAAGAATCATTCCACAGTGACATATGCACAACTATGCTTATAGCAGCACAGTTTGTAATAGCTAAATCTTGGAAACAACAAAAATACCCATCACCTGATGAGTAGATGAAAAAGATGTATCTAGGGCCAAGTATTTAGATCAGCAGACTTAAGCACGTGCCTTGCAAGTGTACAGTTGTGTTTGATCCTCAGTACAAAAAAAAAAAGAAAACTACTTTCTTTTAATATACAATGGGGTATCACTGATAAAAAGGATAAATGTGAGACATTTATAGCTTAATCGATGGACCTTGAGGTCATACTCTTAAGTGAAATAAATTGGCCACATATATGTAAATACTGCATCATCTCTCTGGGGTGAAAAACTGAAAGTGTAAATGAGAACCAAAATGTATATTAGATATTGTGAAATAGGAAGTAAGTGTTCAAAGGGAAAGGAGAATGGAGGTAGATGAAAGGGAAAAGGAAAAATGAGAAAAGAAAGGATAAAATGGGAACAAAGCTTTGTGAATAAGGGTGGGAAGAGGGGTTGAAGAGGGGAGGGGAATGGGAAAAAAGGAACTGAGATAGATCATGTACAAATATAAATTTTCCATGATGAGTGTAATCATTCTGCAAATCTAAATTTTACCAATAAACTTAATTATTAAAAAAGTAATAAAAATGCCAGCCTGAACTACAGTGAGATCCTACCTCAAAAACAAAAATAACAACAAAAAGCAAACGAAAATCAATGTGTATTTTCATGTGTTTTAAGTCCCGTATCATTTTCATTGTTTTGTTTTGTTTGGTTTTATTCTGTTTTGTTTTGTTTGATTCTATTATGTTTGATGATGTGGGCAGCTATTTTGAAGATAACAAGATTTATTATGGTAGCCATTGTTGATTTCCCCTTATCTTGTTTTGAAGTCCTGTATCACTTTCATTGTTTTGTTTTGATTAGTTTTGTTCCATTTCACTTCGTTTGGTTTCATTCTCTTTAAAATAACAAAAACAATGTATATGTCTGAGCATGGTGGTACATGCCTGTAATCTCAGCACTTTGGGAGGATTAGGCAAGAGAATCACAAGTTCAAGCTTAGCTTGAGCAATTTAGCAACTTAGCAGGAATCTGTCTCAAAATAAAAGACAAAAAGAAGTCTAAGATTGGGTATATAACTCAGCAGCAAGTGTGAAGTCATGAAGTAGATCGCTAGTACCAAATGTGGGATGGGGTGCGCTAGCAATGTACTTCAGTGTGAGAACCCAGGGTTCCATTCCCTGTACCAAGGAGGGCATGTGTGAGAGTGAATTTCATGGCTATTGAATTTATTTATTTTTTAAAATTTTATTTTAAAGAGAATAAAACCAAATAATACAGAACAAAGCTAATCAGAACATAATAATGAAAGTGCTACAGGACTTCAAAACAAGATAATACAAAATCAATAATGGATACCACAATGTCTCTCCTCTTCTTCAAAATAGCTGTCCATCAGACATAATAGAACCAATCAAAACAGAACATTGAATAAAACAAAACAATAAAACTAAACAGTGAAAATATTGGATTTCAAAAACAAGACAGAAGGAAATCTCTCATATTTGCTATATTGCATATTGTTATCGGTTGGAGCCAGGTGGCATTTATTCTCTTAATAGATGATTAGACTACCGGTCTTAGACCTGCAAAGTCAATCAAGCAATACAAGCATTAAGTTGTTTTTGTACTTCAGTTTCTATCAAGTCAGCTTGTCCTCCAAATCAGTTGCTTATGATGGGGTGAGAGGTGTTCTTGTCTCTCAAGGCTACAGAACTTAAAATGACTATCTGTTCTCTTCAAAGCACAAGAAAGCCTTGAGGATGCTACCCTGGCTCCCAACCTCTAACATTTTACCCAAATATAGAAACCTTTGGCTATAAAATTTCAAAAATTCTATCTGGTCTTTTCCTTACGTTCATGAAGCTAGACTCTCCTATCTCAAACACCTTTCCCATACACATTCTTTTCATGCACAAATTTTGTCACACAACCATGGGAAACAATCTCATCTCCATTTCACAATTGTGGGCAGTGGGCAGAGAAACCCACAGAAATGGTTCTGTCAAAGATTTTGTATTTATAGAGGACAATGGGTTTGAACACAGGTCATATGATCTCTAGGCTACTGTACTTTCTACTAAACTAGACACTGGCAATCAGGAAATCAAACCCAATATGAAGAATGAACAACCTACCTATAAACAATCTTATTTCCAAAGGTCACTGGGACTAAGAAATTGCCTCTGAAGATGAGTCACACACTCTCCACTGTGTCACAGCCTTTCCCCAACCAGTTTTTATTTTTTCATTTGCATCCCCAGCCTCGTCCCTACAGATCTCTGAGACTCTAGCTTAAAATTAAGTTCCTTGAAACCACACACTGAAGCTGGACCTCAACCAGTTCCTCATCCTGCAGTGACCTCAACCTTCTAGACAAAGCATCGCGCTGATATTAACCTGGGAATAGCTTCATAACATAAAAAATGGAAGTTTCTCATGGGCCCAAGAAAACGTTTACCTCCTGGGCTGCACAACATAGAAGTTTCTCACGGGCCCAGGAGCATGTTTACCTTTGCTGTGTGCACAAGAAAGTGTCCTGAAGTGACTTGTACTGCTCTTTGTTTTGAAACATTATAAAAACTCTGTAGTCCTTCAATAAATCGCCTTTTGCCTCCTGAAAAAAAAAAATTAAGTTCCTTGTCAAATTTGTAGAATTTGATTTTGGAAAATTTCATGCTAAAAGTATGAGATACCTACACTATTCAATCTGCCTTCATTTTCTTTTTGTAACAGATAAGCAAATAAAAAGTCTCAAATCATATGAATCTAGATCCTTAGACTGCATGCACATCCTAAGTGCCACATTACAAGCTTGACTCCCGGGGTGACTACAATAATTGCAGCAGTTTGGATCCTTAAGGAATCTCAATTTGTCCTCATTAACACTTTAAGTTGTATGTTCTTCAAAGGAGACTTTGCTGGTGCTTGGTCATTAGAATGCTTTATGATGAGGAGCCGGATTCACCAAGAGTTTGACTGTCAATGATGTCTGAGCATTCAACAATACACTAGCAATGAACCTAACAAGAATAGACACCTAGTCAACAACTTAGTAAGTCTCTATTGCAAGGAGACAGCATTATATACTCAGAACTGCCCCTGGCTGAGGGGCCAAACTGGATAAAACTATAAATGTTTTGCTCCCAGTGATGGGCACCCTGCCCTCTCTTTCCTCCAATGCAATAGATACTCTCTGGCCTCACACTTTGCACCTTACCATAGGGTGGGTGTATGTTAGTGGGAAAGAAGGTTTTTCCATCCGCGTATCACATACTTATCAGACTGAAAGGGGCTCTTGGATAAGCTAGGAGTCCTAATAAGCTTCCTACTAATATTCCTGGTAAGCTAAGATTTTCTACCTATAGGACCCAAGATATTAGGGTCACAAAAGTAGCCCATTGTGGTGCCCCCCATGACTATAATTCCAGCTACTGGGGAAGTTGAGGCAGGAGGATTTAAAGTTTGAGGCCAACCTGAGCAGCATGCTAAGGTCTGGTCTCAAAATTAAATTAAAATTAAAGCCTGGGTATGTAGCTCAGTACAGGAGTACTTGCTAGGGTGAGAAGGGATAGTGAGCCCTGAGTTCAAACTCCAGCACTGGAGAAAAAACACTGTATATTGAATATTTGAGAATATCTAAAGCTTTTTCCTATGGACTCTTGTCTGCACTTGTAAATACTGCTCTTATCCACCCCATTGTGGTAATATACTGATCTCAGTAAGTGTGAACTCTAGCCTGCTGTGAAATTTCCACAATAGTATGATGAGTCTGTCACCATCATTGTGTGTCATGGAGACTGGAGATTAGGGTATGGCAAACTGGTTGGGGATGCAGGTGTGGTCTGTTAATTACAAAGTTCCAGGACACATGCAAAGAACAGCTCCCTACCTGGGTAGCCAATCAGAGAGAGTGCTGTCTCCACTCCTTGCCAGACCTCAAGCAAGTTTTGGATAGGACAGCCTAGATCTGAAATCAACCTGAGGAGTGGTTGATACAAACACACAGTCTGCATTGAGTTCTCCACTACTGTGCCCTTTCACAGTGGTCTGCTCCCATGTGGCACAGTGCACTTCTTTTTCTACTTTTATTTGGCCCAAACTCACTCTACAGAGTATGTTTGTTTTCCTATCTTTAGTAAATGTAAAATCTTGCTACCATTTGTGCGTGTCTTGACCAATTCTTTGTTTAGGACAGAAAAAACCCAGAAAGCACCTCTAAAAGAAGAGAGACTTGAACATCCCATAACCCAGTACAATCATGAGTGCTACTTCAGCATTAATCAATGACAAAATCCATAAGTACTTACAGCAATAAGCCGCAGGAGCTGTGTTCTAGAATGACCATTCTATTCACTTACTGTTGACTGGCTAAGAATAATTATTAAGACCTAGCCATTAAAATGTTGAATCTTAAGAAAGCAAAATCTGGAGCATATCAGTTGTGCTGTCCTGAGAAATTGTTATACATTGGGTATATATTCTACAATGTACGATTCTTCCTACAATCTTGTGATTGAACGACACCCAGTCATATATGCAGTTTTGGTACCTTCTGCAAAATTCTCACTGGAGAGACTGCTGATTGTTTTACAACATGATTTATAACGAATCTGGTGGAGCAAACTTACCCCTGTGCTTCATCTTAGGGGGAAAAAACCTCATGGGAACCTGCAATTTTAAAATTATTGTAAAGTGGCTTTTCTAAAGTAAGGACGGCTACACAACCCAAACTGTCACCTCTTTTTCCTCTGTGCTTGGAAATGATTCAGACCTGTCAGCATCTACTCTGCCTCATTTCCACAAAAAACAAATGTTTTGTTTAAATGCCGATTCTCCTTTTTGGCACTATGTAAAAAATCAAAAAAGGATCTGAAGACATAGCTCAGTGCAAAGGTCATGGGCTCAGTCCTCAGTGCCAAATAAATCAAACTTTAAGTACTTCGTGTTTGACTTGCACAGGAATCAAAAGAAATGAGCTCTTAAGAAATAAAGCAGTACAAATGATTGCGATCAAGTTTAGGAAGCTTATTTCTCATTAAGTGAAGAGAGGCCAGGATTTTATCTTTCATGTAATTTCTTAATTATCTACATACTGATTTTAAGGAGAAGAGGAAAAGACACTCTCTAATTGGCTTAGCTTAATTTTGGAGTCAGCTAATGTAATTTGTCAATTTCTGCTGTGTATTTGATCTAGATTGGCATGCTGCACAAAATAAGCAAGGCCCAGGCCCAGGACTTTACTATGCTGTTCAAGAGACAACAAACTATGATCTGTTTATGAAAAAGTACTGGGAAGCCATCAGGCTGAGACAGCTTCAGCATCTTGGATTCTTAGTAGGCAAATTAAAGCAAAAGTCACTGTAAACAATAAACAAAAACTGAGATTACCTAGGCCAAAGCCACCAGCTAACTTCTAAACACTACCAATCAGAAACTACAAACTAACCTCTAAGTACAGACTTTCCATTTTCAACCTGTCAAACACATTCTTTGTCTTGCTTCTACAAGCACCTTATTTTTTTTAAATTTTTTTTGTCTTTTTTGTTTTTATCGGTACTAGGGATCCAACTCACGACTGCCTGCTTTCAATGCAGGTGCTTATGCCGCTGAGCTAAATCCCCAGCCCCTACAAGCACCTTATAAATTTTTCCCTGGCATCCTCCTGGGGGAGCACAGAACCTCTTCCAACCTGGTGATGTTCCAATAAACTCTTTAAATTTCAATATGCTTAAGTTTATTCTTTTAAAATTTTTTGTACTGAGAATTGATTACCCTTATATCTCAAGCCTTTTTAGTATTTTACTTTGAGATAAGGTCTTGCTAAACTGCCCAGGCTGGCATCAACCTCATGATTCTCCTGCCTCACCTGAGTGGGGCCCAGCTTAAGTTTACCATTTGTCAGAGAGAAGTTAACCTCAAACCCCCCACATCCAAAAGTAACACCAATCAGATCATAATTAGGTGCAAAAGGACAAAAATGGCCAAAAGTCCCTGGACTATCAGGAAAGAGTGCACAATCAATAAGGCATAATTATAAAGGTTTATGCGCCCAGACTACTACACAGAACTTTCATCTGACCACTTGCATCCCTACTCCACAGTCCTTTTAGGAAAAGAAACCACTTTTTCCTTGAACACCCAAAAAAACTGAAGGCTACATAAGTAAAGCCAAAAATAGTAAATAGTAAAACAAGATATAAGGGCATTTAAGTAAAAGAAAAAGTCTTTCCTTCTCTCCTCCATCCTAAAACCCAGAGTTCTTCATTATTATTTCACTATGCATAAATAAGCATACATGGATGATATTATTGCACAATTGCCTTTTATGTTGCAATGGAAGACACATGACATGGAGTTTACCATTTCACCAGTTTTGGCTGTAATATTTTTGCCATATAGTTCAGGACAGCTAAGAACATTCACAGTGTTGTAACTGTCACCATCATCAATCACCAGATGTTTTCTTCATCCTAAAAAAATGGCAGAATTAAATAACTCTCCGCTTGGCCCTGGGTGTTTGAGGCATTTGCTCTTTGAATTTGACTACTCTAGGGACTCCATATCAGTGTAGTCAGAGAGTGTTTGTCCTTAGGTGTTTCATTTATTTCATTTACATTGATGTTTTCAAGGATCATCCACATTGTGATGCATATCAAATTTGCTTCCTTTTTATGACTATCATATATCATTGCATGGATATACTACAATTGGTTTATCTATTCAACTGTTGGTAGACACTTTAATTAATCACATCTTTTTTGTTTGTTTGTTTGGTACCAAGGATTGAACTCACAACCTTGTGCTTGCCAAGCAGGCACTTACACCACTGAGCTAAATCCCCAGCAATCGTGCCTTTTAGTACTATGAATAATGTGCCTTAACACTAATGTTCAAGTATCTGTGCATATGTTTTCAATATTTTGGGAGGGGAGGGAGTATATATCTGTTAGTAGAATTGCTGGATCATAGGGTATTTAGTTACTTTTTACTCCTTGCTGAGACAAAATACCTGATGACCAAAGTTGGGAAAGGAAAGGTTTACTTCTTACAGTTTTTAGAGGTTTCAGTCCATACTCAGTTGGCTCCAAGGCAGGGTGGCATGGCGGGGCTGCACTTCATGGCGGCTGCAAACAGCAAGGTGGAAACCGGCAAGACAAAGAGACACACCTACTTCCTGCCATTACATTGTATGCTGGCTCCACCCCTAGGTGGGTATAGCACTGGCACCATCAATCCAAGCTCTAGACAATGAACCAATCACAAATGCATAATGCAAATGCATGAGGTCTGGGGGGCACCAGCATAAACCATGACATAGGGTAATTCTGTTTACCTTTTTCAGCAACCACCATTTTAACACTTTGTTGTTGTTGTGTGTGGTGCTGGGGATTGAACACAGGGATTTTTCAATAAGTTACATCCCAGAACTTTCTATTTTTTTATTATGAGACATGGTAGGTTTGGACTTATAATTCTCCTGCCTCAGTTTCCAAGAGTGCTGGAATTATTGGTATGGGCCACCAGTTCCCTTGCCCATTTTTCAGTGAGATGTCTTGGGGTTTTTTTGATGGGTTGAGTTGCTTATTTGTTTTTGTTTTTATTTTTGTTGAGTTGAAAAGATCCTTATACATTCTGGATATTTCTTGAAATGTATTTCCCTCGTTCTGTTGCTAGTGTCCTTCAATGCACAAAAGTCTTTAATTTTGATGTGATTGAATGTATCTATTCTTTTCTTTTGTTCACTATAGTTCTGGATTTGTAGTCAAGAAATCATTGCCAAATTCAAAGTCACTAGGATTTACCCTATGATGTGTTCTAACAGCTTTATATTTTTACCTCTTATATTGGGATATTTGATCTATTTTGGGTTCATTTTGCATATAAGGACAGTAGTATCTAGCTCCATTCTTCCCCTCATGAATATCTACTTGTCTAGCACTATGTGTTAAAAAAGATGGTTGTCTACACTGAATACTCCTAGTATTGTTGTAGAAATTCTAATTGACCACATAGGTGAGGGCTTATTTCTGAGCTCTTTATTATATTCCTTTGGTCTACATATCTGTCTTTATACCAATCTACATTGTTTTAATTACTATAACTTTTTAGTAAGTTTTGAAATAAAAAAGTGTGAGTCCTATAATTTTTCTTTCTCTTTTTTAAGATCCCCTTGGCTAGTCAAATGTCATACAGATTTTAGTATGGTTCATTCTATTTCTGCCCAAAAAATGTCATTGGAATTTTAATAGAGATTGCATTCAACCTATATAGATCACTTGGGGTAGTATTATCATTTCAATGGTATTAATACTAAATTTTCCAGTCCACAAACACAGGATTTATTTATTGTGGTGTTTTCAGCAATATTTTCTAGTTTTATGTGTACAAGTTTTATTTGTCTTCAGTTAAATTTATTTCTAAACATTTGATTTGCTTTGATGGTATTGTTAGTGGAATTGTTCTGGGGTTTTTTTGGATTATTTATTCCTTTTATATAGAAGTACAACAGAATTTTATGCACAGCTGCTTTTTTCACTACCAGGGAACTCTACTATGGTGCTTCAGTCATGTTATTTATTCAGCTTTCCCCTATTTTAATGATTGACCATGCACTTTATTGTACAAGCCATAGAAGTTTTCAGAGAGGAAAGGGGTGCTATCACATCAGAACAGGTGCTAATTTCAATTTTCACTTTCTCCCAGCAAATATATACATAATTTCACTTGTCTAGTAACTTTGCTTTATCACTTAACTACTTTGGCATTAATTCTCTAGCAATTTATAAACATTCTCTAGCAATTTATAAATCTCAAAACCCATATCTTATCACTTCTAACCAGATCTCTTCCCTAAGGCTCTTGTACATAGACATTCTAGAATGTCCGGAAACTCATGGTTGCCTCATCCCTTTGGTGCATCTAATGATCTGTGAGGTCATGCAACTACCCAAATTATGCCAGTGATCCAGTTTCACTACTATTTAAAATGCTGGCCACAAATGAGCCCCCCAAATTTATCCTTAATCTTTATTTCTCATGTTTTGCAATAATTTTATTGAGATAAAGTTCACATATGGCATACTTCACGTATTTAGTCTAAAGTTCAAAGGAGTTTTCTGTATTATTACAGAATTATGCAGATATAATGCAATCAATGATACTCTAAAGTGAAGCATCGCGCTAATGAGCAGTCACTTTTCATTTCCTCCCACGTTCCCAGGCAAAAGATAATCACTAATTTATTTTCTGGCTCTTTAAGTTTGTCTATTCTGGACAATTTATATAAATATAATCATACAGTATGGAGCCTTTGTGAAGGACTTCTTCCACTTATTGTACTGTTTTCAAAGACTCTCCTAACTGTAGCATGAGCTAGTACTTTGTATTTTTAAATCCTTTTAGAGAGCACTAGAAACAGAATCCAGGGCTGCTACACTGTAGGCAAGAGCTCTGGCAATGCACTCCATTCCCAGCCCTCACAGTGGCTATATACTACTGAAAAATTGCATCGAGCAGACTTACTAGATTTTGTTCATATCATCATCATTGAACATGTGAGCTCTTTCTACTTTTTGGCTATTATGAATAACGCTATCATAAATATTCCTATAAAGTACTTGTATGCATGTGTTATTTCATTTTTCTCTGGTATATGCACAAGAGTAGAATTGTTAGGTCATATGGTAATCTTATATTTATTTAACTTTTTAAAGAACTGTTAAAATTCTTCTCCAAATGACCACAGTACTTTACTTTCTTATCAGCAAATTATGAGAGTTCTAATTCCTCCACATCCTCAACAATGCTTAATTTAACATGCTTTTTTATTATAGTGGTGTTAGCAGGGTCTCAGTCTTAATTTTAGCTATGCATTGAAACCTGTGTTGTAATCAGTAGAAATGATTATGATGGCACTCAGAACTGAAAGTTAGCTCAGTGGTAGAGCCAGAACTTAGTATGAGTGAGACCTGGATCCCATACCGGAAGGAAGGAAGGAAGGAAGGAAGGAAGGAAGGAAGGAAGGAAGGAAGGAAGGAAGGAAGGAAAAAAGGAAGGAAGGAAGGAAGGAAGGAAGGAAGGAAGGAAGGAAGGAAGGAAGGAAGGAAAGAAAAGAAAGAAAGTAAGTTTTTGTTTTTTTGTTTTTTTGTTTTTAACTCGAGATATGGACTAAGGACCAGAAGCATCATCCAACATCACCTGGGAGGTTGTGAGAGATGCAGAATCTATAAACCTATAGAGAATAAGTAACTTCATAAAAACAGAAAACTAATGGTAGTTGCTAGAAGTGGGCAGAATGGTGAATAGTAGAAACTATGTAATGGGCATGGGATTGTTTTGGGGCAATGAAAATGTCTGGGGACTAAACTGACATTGTAGTTGCATAACATTATGAATATCCCAAAAATCACTGATTTTTTTCACTTTAACATAGTGATAAATTATGTGACATTCACTTTTAAAAAAACAGTTAAGCTAAGTATGTTTGTGTACAAGTATATTCCTGGCTTTTCAAGAGGCTGAGACAGGGAGACCACAAGTTCAAAGGCAATCTTGGAAATGTATTGACTTAGTGAGATGATATCTCAAAATAAAAAAACAAATAATGTCTAGGGGTTTAGCTCAGTGTGAAGACCCTGGGTTTAAATCCCAGTACTGCAAACAATGTGAGTCAATGGTATCTTTTCTCGTTAACCCTCTTAATTCCCTATTAGCCTGACTTTTTACGATAACTGACCTATATATAAAGTGTGAGATCTAGGACCAGTCTCAGAAACTTTGTTTTTTATTCCTCTATATAGGAAGTTGAGAAGAATTTTAATAAAACCACATTAATGAAAAGATTTATGACATTACAAATTCCTCAGCCAGGTGTAGTGGTGCATGCCTGTAACTCTAGCACTTTCAATGGCCAACACAGGAGTGTCACAAGTTCTAGTCTAGTTTGGACACTTAGTAAGAACCTGTCTCAAAATACTAAAAAATGTCAGAATGGGCAGATATGGTGGTACAACACTCAGGAGTGTAAGGCAGGAGGACCATCATAATTTCAAGGCCAGCCTGGGCTACATAGTGAGTTCAAGACCAACTTGAACTACACAGAGGCACCCTGTCTCAAAAACTCAAAAATAAATAAAATAAAGTGAAAATTTAAAAATGCTGGAGATGTGGTTTAGTGGTACTGCACCCTTGAAGTTAATCCACAGTGCCAGAAAGAAAGAAAGAAAGAGAGAGAGAGAGAGAGAGAGAGAGAGAGAGAGAGAGAGAGAAACTAGGGAAGCACAACATATTTTTGTATAAACAAGACTAAAAGCCATGAAACAAACTGCTAACAATCCAAGGCTATGGTAGCCAGCAAGGCTAAAAGACATTCTTGTAAAAGGCTCTCCCCATTGCAAAAGCTGAGAAGCATCCCTGCCCCTGCCTCAGCACACTGCTAAAATGCTAAGAAAACACAGAAATCGCCACTTTTTCCAGACACTAGCATTCTGGATTCATATCAGGTCCTGCCAATGTGATGCATTCACATGAGATCTGGAAGACAGAAGAGAAAGAAAAGCACACTTCTGCCACTGTAAGTAAGCACCATCACGGGGATGTGAGCTCCTGCAAGCGGCATTCAAGTTTCCAGGGTCTCCCTTCCCTGGTGACTGTAGGCAGCTGCTCTAGTGGCAGCAAGACTCACAGCTGCATAGCCACCAAGTCCAAGCCTGTAAGTGTTAAGATGCCACAAAAACAGCAGTAACAGCCAAGCAGTCAAGACTTCCAGTTCCCTGTCGGTACTGCATCTATAATAGTGACTGGGAACTTCACACTTCCGGTAGCAGCCTCCTTTTTCTCTACCTCCATAACTGGGCCAAAGGTAGTGTGGCATTCAGGCTGAGTCAGTCCTACACATTTGTTGGAGTGATTCTAAGAAGCCCCGACTAGGCTGGGGATTTAGCTCAGTGGCATAAGCACCTGCCTTGAAAGCAGTCAGTCGTTGAGTTTGATCCCCGGTACCGATAAAAAAAGAAAAACACAAACAGAAAAAAAAAAAAAAAAAAAAAAAAAAAAGAAGAAGAAGCTCCGACTTGATCGTGAGCCAGGGCCTTACAAAAGTTTTTCCAGACATCTAATTCCCTGTATAAAATTCTTATGCTTAAATCGGGCATGGTGGCACACGCCAGTAATCTCAGCACTTGATATTAGCTAAAGCAGGAAGATCTCTGCACGTTCAAGGCCAGCCTGGGCTACATAGTATGACCCTGTCTCAAAACACCAAAACAAAACAATGAATCAAAATGGAAAACAATCTGGGTAGAGATATGAGAAAGGAAACCATGGTGTATTCATATGATAGACTACAATACAGAACATAAAATATGAAAACTAGATCAACAAGCTGGGCCTGATGGCTCATAACTGTAACTCAAGCACTACTGAAACTGAGTAAGAAGATTGTAAGTTCAAGGCCAGCCTGGACTACATAGCAAAACCATATCTCCAAGGATGTAGCTTAGTGTGAAGGTCCTGGATTCAATTCCCAATACTATAACACAAAGAAACCAAGCAAAAAAAAAAAAAAAAAATCATCAACACATCATATAATACTGACTGCAAAATAGAAGTTGTGAAAGAATGTAATACCAACAGCACAATTCCATTTATATGCAATTTGTTAAAAAGAGAAAGAAAGAAAATCTCCTCTCAAAGTTAGGAACATTTCCCGGGGTGGGAAAACTGTCTCCAAATGGCTAGATCCAGCTTCTAGCCCACCTTTGTATGTCATAAGAGTCCAAGTGGTATTTCTTTTTACATATTTGATGGTTTGTAAAACATATTTTAAAATTTAAATATATTCAGTAGATGCTTACAAAGCCTAAAATATTTACTATCTGGAAATTTATAGAAAAAGTTGGAAGGCCACTGTGTCTTGTGGAGACAGAAGAAACTCTGAGAAATATGCATGAGCATGATCTTTACAGCAGGGTTAGGCAGTTATCCCTAGGGAGAGGAAGAAAATGAAAACATGTCTATGCCACTCTATCTTTTCTTTTTTTTTTTCTTTTTTTTTTTTTTTTTTTTTTTTTTTTGTCTTTTTCCTTTTCATCGGTACCAGGGATCGAACTCACGACTGCCTGCTTGCAAGGCAGGTGCTTATGCCGCTGAGCTAAATCCCCAGCCCCTTCACTCTATCTTTTCAAAAAGAGATTGGAGCCAGATGTGTTATCACACACCTGTAATTCCAGCACTTTGGGAGGATGAGGCAGGAGAATTGCAAGTTTGGGCTCTTGTCCCTGGGCATCTTAGGGACTTAGTGAGACTTTGTCTCAAAATTACAAAAAAAAATTATATATTATATATATATGAAGGAAGGAGGGCTGGAGATGTACAAATGCTCTGGGTTCAATCCTTGTCCTTTTGTGGTTTTCCTGCTTGTTATTTTTCTTGCTTATCTCTTCCTCATTAATGATTAGCTATGCAAGCCTTCATGTACCTTTTTACATAAAACTTTGGAGTCAGATTCCTTTGAGAAACTGATGAAAGCTGCAGCCTCACAGAAGCAGCAGCATGCATGGTCCCACTTTGCAGGTTAAGATTTATAAGAGGGAAGGATATCCTACCTGTCCCTTCAGTCCCAGTATCTCACAGGCTGCAAGCTGCTTCCCTCCGTTGGAGATGAGTCCTGTCTTGGCAGGTACACAAGGAAAGCCCTGAATGGCTAGCACGTCCAAGTGAATTTTCCTCCCTAGTGAAACAGGGGAGAGAGTACCAGAAAACGTGCCAGTTTTCGCACTATGCAGGCCAAACATTGCCTGAAGCTCCTTCTTTACCTCCACTGGAGCATCTTGCCAGCCCTAGAGCTCTGCCCTCCTCCCAGACTCTGGAACTGAGTCTCTGAGCTCTAATCAGAGCAGAAGGGAGAAGGGAAGTCCGATGCACCAAGGCCCTGCTTCCCAGATGGTCTAGTTGTCTGAGAGATGCTGAAGACTCAAAGAGCACTTCTTCCTGCCCAGGCACTCTTGTGTTCATGAGCTGCACAACCTGCCGGACTTGAGAGCCATAAGGAACATTCCTCGGTCCTTTTCGGTACCTTATCCATTGTGACTGCGCTAAATAAGTGTGAGCACTTTTGTTCCATTGCTGCACTTCTGTTCAGTTACCTTTGAGTGCATCATTACTCAAAATGGAAAAGACTCTAAGATTCCCTGCTCACAGCTAAAGAGTTCGCTTTCTATACTTCCCTTAGTCTAATAATCCTCATGGTACTAGTCGCATTCCATTGTTTCATTTTCACCTTGATAGCTAATCCACTGTCCTTTGGGCTGTCTAGACTAAACGCAGAGCCAGTGTGGTAAGGTGGTATGTGATGACTCAGTTCCAGCCTAAAAATTTGAAGCCCTGTGTTCTAATACCAGCTTTGTCTCTTTCTACCTGTGCGAACTTTTGTGAGTTATTTAAGATTCCTGAGCCTTATTTTTCTCATTTTTATAGTTCAGATAATAATTTTTTTTAATTTCAGAGATACAGTCCAAATTAATACACAAAACTAAAGGGTATTATGAAAGGGTAAGAAATTACTCTAAGGTCTTTCCACCACTAACTAAAATAACATCAGAACTCTGCTATTTGTTTGCACAATCATAGACTTGTCTGATTTTGCTCTGCACATTTGGTTTTGTTTTTGGTTTTTGAGACAGAATCTTATTATGTAGTCCAAGGCTGGCCTTAAACTCACTCTGTAGCCCAGGCTGGTTTCAAACTCTCAGCAATCTTCCTGCCTCAGCCTCCCCAGTGCTCAGATTACAGGCATGTGCCACCATGCCTGGCTGCTCTGCACATTTTTGAGCAATACTGAATTCTTAGGTCAAAATCAGATTGTCATCCATCATGACTCCTACATTGTACAATTGTAGATAAAATTATAAGTTGCTAAAACTCATTGTTGAAAAGATTACAAGTTTCTCAATCTAAAAAGTAGATGTATGTTGCCTCAAACACACACACACAAAATTTTCCTTGCCCACCAAATACTGTGACTATTTTCTAGTCTAGAGGAGGCGTGGGATCACACACCTGTAGTCCAAGTACTTGGGAGGCTGAGGCGGAAGAATTGCAAGTTCAAAACCAGCCTACAAATAAGCTTAATTTGATTAGCACACATGGTACTAGAGGGAAAATTTGTTTTTTGCTGAAGTCTTCTTTCCCATTGGCTCTGGGGAACCTATGTCTTATTGGAACAGAACACAACTAATTTCATCCTCTCTTGTCATGATACTACCTTATGAATTGCCTCAAATTTAAACTTCCTAATTAAAACTAAGTGTCAAAGGGCTCAGTATTTTTTCTTGATGCTATGCAAAGGTGTACCTGCTACTTAAAAATCTGTACTATCTGCATGTAGCTCAGTAGAACTACACTTACCTGACATGTATGAGGCCCTGGATTGCATCTCCAGGGCCTGTGAAAGAAAGAAAGAAAGAAAGAAAGAAAGAAAGACCAACAACTATACTATGAAGCAAGATAATTGTGCATGGCTTAACTCTGAGACATAAATATGGTAAATATTTATATGTACAAAGATTTGTGTCATTTATTAATATGATATGAACCTTTTTTGGAAAAGAAACTGACACATAAGTTTTCTGTCTCTTTCTCATGTGTATTGGGTACTTTCTTTTGGGAATTAGATAAAGTTGAGTTCCTTACTGATCCTCAACTTGAACAGTTGAATTTATAGATGATGGCCATCATCAACTAAACAAGTTCCCTGACACTTAGATGTAAAAATGTCACAGTCTGGGCTCAGTGATAAAGCTTGAGTCATGCATATGCAAGGTCCTGGGTTCTAAAATAAAGTCCTATGCTATCTGGGAATCTTTTAGGAACAATGGAAGAATGTTTTGTATTTTTGTGTCTCAAGAAGGTGAATATCACATTTCTGCAGAATGTAGTCCAATTTAAGTAAACAATTCAGGGATGAACATTGTAATTTAACTTTTTGGAAATAGAAGCCAAAAATCCCCACTTTGATACCTTTGGCCACCATCTAACATCTTCTAAACATACTCATGTCAGAAATGAGTGTCTCCACTCTCTATATTTTAAATGGATGCAAAGAAGGCTCGCTCTAGACTGTCATTAACTGGGCTCAGATAAGAAGCCCCAAAACTTCTTGAGCTGGTCCCTTATGAAAAGTAAACAACCACGAATGTCATCAAGACCTCTTCTAGGACTATTGCTAGAGAATGCATCTATCTGTGATGCAAAAAATATGGGGTTTATAGCATTCAAAAGCACAGAAGCTGTGTGTTTTTCTCTAAATGTGATAATCATGAAACCAGGGGAGGAGTTAAAAGGTTCACATTTAGATTATTTTAAATGACTATTATCTATGAGCTGTAGGATGTTAGTAAACCCTTTCCACGGGTCACTTGTAGCTCAATGTGTTCGAAAATGTACAAAGGGAGAAACAAATACAAAACAGTTGTATAATCTCAGAGGATCATAAAATAGAACAAATAAAATTTTAAAACTTCATTTTAGCAACTGAAAGGGGAGCCAACAAACTTTGGGGAAGTTGCTAACTGTGAGACTGAACTTGTCTGTCTTCGCATCCGTGTATTAACCATCATCGACTCTGTCCTGACCCTGCACTGATCAAAGCATCTGTATAATTGTGATGCAGAAACAGTGGAAATTTTTGTGGCATGCCAAATTTGCACTGAGTATAATCTTAACTGTAAGATTTAGATACTTAGCTTCACTCTACAGATGAAAAACTGAGCCTCAGAAAAACTTCCCTGCCCTTATGTGGCTAGAAAAGGAAGCTATAGAGATTCAACACCATCTGCCCTGGGTGTGAGTATAGCTTAGTTGGTAGAACAATTGCCAAGCTTGTTCAAGGCTCAAGGTTTGATCCCTAGCGCTGCCAAAATATAAAAAGAGGACATCTGGCCCCTTAATATTCTTGATCTTTCCATACTGTCCTTGTCTTTCTCTAGGAAGATAATGCCATATGCAAATGTGCTATTCTCTTTCTAGGTTAACACACAGAAAATCTCAAGTGGCTACACATTGGCCCTTAATTTTTCCCTCTACTATATTTGATCTAGCAATAGACAGCACTTTTGAGCTGCCGGATCACTAGCAAGCGAGCAAGCATCTACAGATACTGAGCCCTGGTTACCCCCGCCCCCCACCGAACTTTTCTACCCCACTTTCTCAGCCCAGGCTATGATTTCTTCCTTCAAAAAAATCTGGTCAGAGCCAAGAGAAAGGAAATAAATGGCCCATGAACTTTTTAAAAAGTAGAGCTAAAACATTCTTTTCATTAGGTCAATTGATTTCTGTTATTCACTGATTTTGTCATGGTCATTTTGGCATCTTGATGGATTTCATAGATCTTATCTTAATCCACTGGGGCTTAGATAACAAAACTTCTTGGAGTGGATAATTTATAAACACTAGAATTTTTTCAGTGCTGGGAATTGAACCCTGAGCCTTATGAATGCTAGATAAGCATTGTATCACTGAGGGGAAGGGAAGAGAAGAGAAGGGAAAGGAAAGGGAAAAGAAAGAAGAGGAGAGAAAGGAAAGAAAGGAAAAGAAAGGAAAGGAAAGGAAAGGAAAAAGTGAAGAAGTAAGAAAAGGAGGAAGAGGGCATGGTGGTGCACACCTGCAGTCCCAGGACTTGGGGAGTTCAAGGTCAGGCTGAACTACCTACCAAAGCCTTGTCTCAAAAGCGGGGCGGGGGGGGGGGTAAATATATTCCTATGTGGCTTCCATTAGCAGGCATATGCACTACTAAAGTCACTGTAGTCTCTTGCCTACATTCTTCAGTGCCCTTTCAATTTTATCCACAGATATTTCAGAATGGGGAGCCTAAGTGAAGAAGATTCTAGTTTGGGTTGGGGTTGTAGCTCAGTATTAAGTGCTTGCCTAGCATGCTGAAGATCCTGGGTTCAATACCAATACTGGGAAAATATTTCTTATTTAAAGAACAATAATGCAAGAGGTTGAATTAAAGACTTTTAACCACAAAAGCTGCGACGTTTAAGTTCTTTTGTCTCAAACAATTTATAGACTTTTTAGACTTTCACCACCTAGATTTTTTTGTTTTGCAATCCTGTGGATTGGGCCCAGGGCTTTAGGATTGAGCTACATCCCCATATAGCCCCATTCATTTTCATTTCTTTTTATTTTGAGACAACTTGTTATTTGCTAAATTACCCAGGCTGGCCCCAAACTTACAGACCTCCTGTCTCAGGCTCCCAGAGTGCTGAGGTTACAGGCATGCAAGATTATCACTAGGCTTAGTTCCTAAAATTTTTATAATGCTTCCGTGGACCTGTGGATGGTATGAAAAGTCTGAGATTCACCCGTTGTCTCTGACTAACTTCACAGTTTAGCTTGCATTCTGGGAGCCTGTGAAGTGGAACCAGCAGCCAGTGTCTTCACTTCTGACTGAATTTTGATCACTGCTATTTAATACTTCAGTCCTTTCTGGTCCGGAGATTTCAGCACAGCCTTCAAATTACTAGAGTGGACTTAGAAAAGCAGGTAGTATCTGTATCCTTCTCACGCAGAGGCAATGTTAGACCACAAAGTCAAATTTGGAATGTGAGACAAAAAAATTCTTAATTGCATGCCAGTTGCACTGGTTTCTCTTATGGGCTCTGCTAACTTAAGCGAGGCGAGTTTCTTCCTGAGTCTCAGTATTCTAATCTGCAAAATAGACAGGAGTGCAGTTTGCACTTTCAAAACTCTTAGGAGGAACCAGTATCCATTATTTTGGTTAATCTCTCTGAGCCTCAGTTTACTTATCTACTGTCTTAGTGTTGTAGTCAGAGTTTAAAGGGAAACAATTACATAAAGGACACATCATTTACAGAAATTATTTTATACTAGTCACCCAAAGAGTCAAAGGTGAAAAGTACAGGAAATCTGTCAACACACTAAAGACCCCCCAAAAATCCAGTTGAGGGCCCACATACCGCAGCAACGTCTTGCATGAGTCCAGCTGCTGAAGGTCTGGAGCCCATGACAGTGTCCCATGCAAGTCTGTTTCATAGATATGCGCCTGGAAGGCCCAAAGGTCAGCAGTGGAAGCCAGAAAATCCATGCCAGGGTAATGAAGGATCTGTGCTAGTAGGTTGAGGTTTCTGCACTGGAGCCAGAAAGCAATGCTCAAAGTAAGGACCAGCGCTCCCCCCAAAATTACCACAGCCATACTCAGCAACATTGAGGTTCCGAGCTCCTCCGATGATGAGAACAGTCAAGTTCGTATCAAGAAGCCAGCGGTGACAAGCTTCTCCTGGAGATTGAACAGCACACATCTTCTGCTGCGGAGCCAGGAAGCAATGCTCAAAGTAAGGACCAGAGCAACCCCAAAGGGAACCACAGCCATTCTCAGCGACAAAGTCCTGAGCTCCTCTGGCAGTGAGAATAGCCAAGTTCACATCAGGAAAGAAGCGAGACAAGCTCCCCCAGGAAAACTCATGGCAACAGGAGAACGAACAACAAACACTACTTCTTCCTCTCAGTTCTCCTTTTTATGCTGTTGGCAACAATCCTCAGGTGGGCCATTCATACTCAGCACCATGGTGATTCAGTGCAGCTGGCTGTTACAAGCTGACCACCAGTTGTCAATCCACCACACTCAGTCACTTTCTTTATCACTGAGACACAATACCCAACACCCACAATTTAAGGAGGAGAGTTTTATTTTGGCTCACAGTTCAGAAATTTCAGTCCATATTCAGCAGGCTTGAATGCACAAACATGGCATTTCCTAGTTTTCCCATTATTACTACATGATAATTTTATAATAGGAAAAAAATCAGCATGTCATAATATAATAACATTTTTCTTAGCATTTTTGATTCTTCCTTCCCCACAGTCTTCTCCTTTATCCCCCAGGAAAAGGCCATGCGATCCTGAGCTC
Organism: Cavia porcellus; assembly: GCF_034190915.1. Lineage (NCBI taxonomy): Eukaryota > Metazoa > Chordata > Mammalia > Rodentia > Caviidae > Cavia > Cavia porcellus. Next base: position 103,829,089 of record NW_026947486.1, on the reverse strand, counting down.
ATGTCTCCTGCCACATACCACAACAGGAGAGTGGCTTCATCAAAGAGGTTATATTCATTCACTAGGATGTAACCAAGCCACTGATACAATTAGTTTGAGCATTGTGTAGAAACATGAAACCATTTATGTTGAAGACAGAATGTTAACAGAAAAATCTGGTTTATAAACCCAGTTACCTAATGGTTGTATTAATGTGAAAACATGTAAGTGGATGGAAAGTCTTCAAAGATAATAAAATTTTAAATAATAAGTTGATGGCATTATGAGTGTTTTTTTTCTTTTTCTGAAGTTGTCTTGAATATTTTTATAACATCTTTTTACTTCTAAATATTTTGGATGTAAAAGGAAAATATTTGTGTTTGTTACATTCATTTCCATTTACCCAAAGAAACATGTTTGTTACTTTAAAAAGGTACAATGGCTAGGGAGAGTGGGGAAGAGGAGAGATTGGGAGAGATTAATCAATAGTTTCTAAATTAGTTAGACAAGATTCTAAATTACATTTAAACAAAAGTAAGACTTTCTGAGCCAGGTACGGTAGTAAATGCCTGTAATTTCAGGAATCTGGAAGGGAGACTGAAGCAGGAAGAGCGAAGATCGAGTCCAGCCTGAGCAAATTAGCAATTTAGCAAGGCCCTGTCTCCAAACAAAAAATAAAAAGGGCTGGACTCAGTGAGAAAGCCCTGGTGTCATGCCCTAGAAGTGCAAAAATAGAAAGAGAAAGAGAGACAAAAAGACAGAGAGACAGAGGTATGGGAGACAGAATATGGATAATGATAATGTTCTGTATATTTCAGAAAGCTAGAAGAAAGGATCTTAAATGTTTTCACTATAAAGATGATAAATGTTTGAGGAGATAGGTACACTTAATCTGATTTAAATATTATAATATGTTTCAAAATATCACATCCTACCCCATAAAAATGTACAATTCCCATAGTTTGAACTTGTTATTAGCAAATTTAATTAAGAAATACATGATGACTTCCCAGTATTAAGATGGATTCCTTTTATGCAGAAATCATAAACTGGCTAATTAAGCATAATGTCATATCCTGTGTAACCTTCCATTTCACTTTGCATGAGAAACAACATTCTTTTTATTTTCAGCAGACCTAGACAGGAGCTGAGTTTGTGGACTTCACAAACTACTTCACACACATGAATATTTGTAAAAATAAATGAAGTGATCAAAAATGAAGATGCAAGATTTTTGCCTAATTTTGCATTGTTTTCGTCTTCAGAACTTCAGATATTCAAATATTCTAAGCAACCCACATGAGAAAAGAGAAGCAGATATGACTGTCTTTGAAAAGATCAAAACTCAAGTCCATTTATGATTTGTTCTCACTATTATCAGAAGTGTGGTTTAATTACAAAGGGAAAAAAGACAATGACTTATGATTCCCATATTCCAAATTACCAGTAGCTTTTCCCCTGCCTCTGTGATCTTAAAATAGTGCAAATTTTTTAGCCTTCACTTTTCTCTACTGGGACTGCAAATAACTAGAAATGGATGTCCTTTTACTGTGATTTACTATTTGGGAAGAATCATATGGTAATACCTCTATTAACAGGGAAGATACATGCTGGCCTTGCATTTTGCTGCCGGAAATCTCATTATCAAAGATGGACATAATCTCTAGGATGGCAAAATGAATTCTGATTGCTGATTCTTTTCCTGTAGTGTCCCTGCAGAACACTCTTAGGCTTCAGCTCACGCCAAGGATATCTGTTCAACCTCTTGCAGCTACTTAAAAGAAGGCAATGCCTTCCATGCCACAGTTCCCTACCCACCAGATGTCTCAAAGCGTCCTCCAATTGCCACTGCCCTAAGCTAACAAACCAACTGGCACTTCCCACAATGTCCTCTGTGCCCAGAAATTCTGTGTATAAAGAAACTTTCTTCACTTTCTTGTTCATCCATTCCTCACTTCACCACTTGGCAAATAATCTACACTTATCACATGCCCTGTTGTCAGATTGGAGCCAGGCTTCCTGGGTCTAAGAATGTATAAGATTCCTAGATTTAAGTAAAAGACTATGAAAAACACGTATTAGGTAACAGAGTGACTGTTTCCTCAGAATTTAGAAATTACGACACAGTTTTAGAAGTGGAAATCTCACAAACATGAGGAAATCAGCAAACCCAAAATAACGTTTACATTGACTAACTGCTTGATACATATCTACAGAAATTTTCCCACTTCTTAAACTGCATATTCTTTTCTTATCTCTTTATAGGCTGATGATTTTATTATGGACATTTGCATAGGTAAAATAGAAAGATAACTCAGTATTTCCTCTGGGGCCAGGGATTTGGCTCAGCAGCACAAGTGACTGCTGGTATGTGCAAGGTCCTGAGTTCAATTCCTGGTAAAAATAAATAAGTAAAGATTTGAGCTCTCAGCTTCAGACACACATTTAAAAAAAAATTAGGGCCAGGGATTTAGCTCAGCAGCATAAGCACCTACCTGGCAAGTGCGAGGTCATGAGTTCGATCCCCAGTACCAAAAAAAGAAAAAGATTCTTTGACCATCACAGCTTTTTTTGTATCTTTGGGGACTCAAACCCAGGACCTCACACATGCTGAGCAAACGCTCTGTCACTAAGCCACACTTTCAGCTCTAGGAGCAAAATTTTTTATGATTAATCTTGTATAAATATTGTTTTAATGAAAATAAGGGGAATTCATCAAGTTTCTTTCATATGTGACTTGTAAGCTTTGGAAGAATTTTCCACAGACTAGCCTCTGTTTCAATAGATTTCAACCTCATTTGTACACCATTACTCAGATATCATTTTCAAAGAAGGATACCGTGGAACACTTAACCTACCAGGATACAACCTTTAGGTCTTCCATGTCGTGGTGCTATGTGAAAGAGCACAGCAAGTATGCAGTATTTCCATAAGCCATTTCGACCTCTGACAAGTAATTATGATACCCATTATACACCCAGATGACTGCAAAATCAGAAATGTATTCCACTAAGCCCCAGCTGAATGCAACTCCCTTCCTCTCCCCCATAACTGCATCTGCAGAATACCTGCAGTCAATCAGATGCCATTCTATAAGAACAGGGAGGATTCATGCAAGAAACTGAAAGATTAAATAAGGTCCAAAAGGTACCATAGACACTGTGAAAGCAAATTAAACTGCTCAAAAGGAAACAATAATTGAGATGAGGAAAAAAAGAAAAGAAGAAAGGAGAAAAATGCATAAATATATTTATAAATATGTATTCATATATCTATATACATATGTAATACAGCTAAGATAATTGTACTATCGATCCTATTACTTTGGGGAAAGAAACTTGATTGCTTGTATTGTTTGATCTATTTTGCATGCCTGTATCTTGCAGTCTGAGTAACTATTTTGAAGATAACAATGTGCAATACAATGAATACTTCCTGTCAGCTTGTTTTGAAATCTTATATTGGTTCTACTGTTTTATTTTCTTTAATCTCTTTAAAATTAAAAAGAAGAAGAAGAGGATAGGACAATGATGTGAAGATTAACCACTTGCAATTTTTGCAAAAATGTGACCACTGGGAATACTTTGCTAAGGCCCTTCCCTGAGCTCTAGAGAGGGCTCATAAAAGGCCCTGAAGCTTAAATTTCATTTGCTTAATGGTAAATCTGCAACTACTTATTATGTAACTTTGAAAAAGTCACTTTACTTTTCATCCTAACTAGTCAATTGTACAAGGTTTAATACTAAAATTCATTCATTGATTGATTCAACAAATACAGTGATTCCTCAGAATTTGCAAGAGATTGGTTCCAGGATCCTGGCAGATAACAAATCTGTGCGTGTTTGTGTATGTTAAGTAAAATGATGGGCTACTTACATATCTACTTCCTCCTGTAGATATGCTTTAAATCACCTCAAGATAATATATAATAACTAATTCAATATAAATGCTATGTAAATATTCATTTTATTGTAATGCTTAAGAGATAATGACAATGCGCGGGGTTGTGAGTTCGATCCCTGGTACAGGTTAAAAAAAAAAAGAGAGAGAGAGAGATAATGACAAGAAAAAAATCCTGTGCTTGTTCAGTGCAGGAACTATTTTTGGTGAAATATTTTGTATGAATTTGTGTTCACAGAACCCACAGATATAGAAGGCCGCCTATTTTGTATTAAGTGTCTATTAAGACCTGTGCTTGGAACTAGCTTCTGGGTGTCAAGTGTAGGGATCCAACTATAAACAGCATGTTAACATCCCTTTCCTCAAAGATTTAAAAGCTTAATGGGAGATACAAGCAAATTAACAAATAGGTACTATGCAAGTAGCAAAGGGCACACTAGGAGAAATACACACTTTTTGAGATGATAGAAAGAAATCGAGTATAACTAGCCTTCACCCAGAACAACTGGATAGATGCTTGCACCATGGCTCTGAGAGCTGGAAGACCGGAGGGAGTGCTGGTTTGTGAGGGAATGTGATTAAGTTTGGGATACCATGAATTTTAGTGCCTCTGGACTGCTCAACAGAGCATCATGGTCAAGGGTTTAGTGCCTGGTAATAAACTACTAGTGAAGTTAGTTGTGTGTCCGCACAAATGTTGATTAACTTCTCTGTAATCTTAATATCCTGAGCTTTCAAACAGACATAGTTAATAATACCTATTACATGACTTTAATGTCCAAAGAGAATCTAATTAGGAGATACAGTTTCAGGAGTTGACATCAAATAGGTAGTTGATGAAATCATGAAAATAGACATTATTGGGCCATTGGTAAAATTTGAATGAAATCTGATAAGTGACATTATAGAAATGTTAATTTCCAGATTTTGATGATACATCTAGGGTTACATATAAAGACACACTAGCCCAGTAGGTAATACACACTGAAAGATTTAGGTAAAATGGGCATATCATATATGCATCTTATTCTCTATTGGTTCTGAAAAAAATACTCAACTACAATATGTATTTATTTAAAGGCAATTACAAAAAAATACAAAGAAAATGTAAAAAATTGGGGAAATTGAGTAAAAAGTATATGAAAACACTGTCCTTTTTTTCTCAACCTTTCTGTAACTTTGAAAGTATTTTAAAATTAAAATTTAAGACAAAACAGCCAGATGCACGCATTTAAATAATACATTAGGGAGTGAGTAATCCACTTAATCAAACCAATCTGCTTTAAATATTACTACATTTAGCTCATTAACTACTTTGAGTGGTAAAAGATATCAAGGAAAACCATTCACAAACATAAAGGATCTTAACATAATTGTGAGAGTCAGTGAAGAAATATTGTTCCCTTCTTAACCAATCCTCCAGCATTGGTTACTTTTCCAAGAATATTTCTGGAGTGTAAAGTGAGCTAGCTACAAATCAGCTATGTCAATTAACCCTGAGCGTGAGCTACTGAGTTTATTAAGTGAACAATGAAGGCAGCTAAATGTATTAATGAAAAAAAGAGAAACTGATCTTACTTAACAGTAGCGTTGACATTTACTTTCATTGTTCATTGACTGAAGTCTTTTTTTAAAAAAGCCAGCATAGCTCTGTCAAATACTTAAATATTTAAAAACAAATCCTTGTAAAATGTTGCAAAGAAGTCTCAAGTGTCTCAGAGAGAAGGGTTACAAAATACCAATTAAATATTTTGTGACTACTGTCACTGTGTTCATTAATACATTTTTTCAAGAACAAGATCCAGAGGTATGCATCACCTCTGCATACCTATGTCTCAGTGGAACATGACAAAAGGGACAAGGACATTCTCTTTAGGGATTTCCCCTTTGGTTCTGGAAGCAAAAACCTAAGACTGCACAGTGGTTGAGTACATTATAGCAACATGTGGTAAAACGCCTCATGTATAATGATATCATTGATGGAAGTGCTAGCAGTGACCCACCTAAGAGATTTTGTCTACTACAAAACCTTGATTTGGCAGGAACTGCATGGTGGCAGAGATAAGATATAAAACACAGGCCTTTCTGACTCAGCCTCCTTTCTACCTACTGTATCGTTTTGCCTTTTTGATGCATATTCTTTTCACAAATCAAAGGTTTTCCTTAGAGGACTACAGCACCTGGGGAAAAACTTGAACATCCCATGCCATGGGTAGAAGCCGGCACACGCAGTAAGCTGTTAACTGGAACACTATTATTAGGGACAGTGTGTGTGTCGCATGTTTCCTACCTCGCTGAATGTTTACTCCTCAAATCTCAATAGAACAAAACTGAACTGATCCACTACCACTTTGCAGAATTAGAGCAGAGAGGACAATAACCAAGAGCAGCGTCAACAGAATTCTAAGATCCTCTTTGAACACATCACTAGCCAAGCCATATTAGAAGGAAATCAGAGTCTTTTGTATAGAAGAAAAATCTCTGTGAGAAATATGCAGAGGAATCATTTCATTTCTTTGCATCTGCCCTCCTGGTGGGAGGTATCAGGCCTTGGGTAGCCCAAGAAGCTATAGGAAGCATATTACAGAGAGTTTAATTTATTCAAAGAAAATCAGAATCAACTAATCAGAAGGAAGGGGAAAATGCATTAATTAAACAGCTTTACTCATGCAGAAAAGCTGCCAGCATGAGCATTTCAAATTACCTGGGCACACCTAATGCATTTGCATTTGCTCAGGAGAAATGTGTTCTGCCCTACAAAGCGACGAACATTTCATAATTCCATTTGAGCGAATAACAAAAGGGAATTGACAGCTAAGAACCACCTTCCACACTTGGGGGCTATAGCCTTTTCCTAGGAATTTTTAGCTCATGCAGAAATTCTCTTCTTGACTAGATGTGGAGAGAGGAAGTTTAAAGTCTTCTGTAAAGTAAAAGGCTAGAAAAGAATCCCCCTCCTCCCAACCCCCCAACAAAGGAGGTGGGGCCTTTACTGGCAGGAGGCTAACAGCGTTCTTTTGTTAGATATTAACATAAAATAAGGCAGTAGAAATGGATGTCCATCAACAGAATTAGAAGGAACTAAGTAAGTTTTAAGAACAAAAGGTTTACTTATTTAAATTACAGGAGTTGAAAAACAGCTGGGAATGCAATTTCTTTCCCAGAGTTTAAAAAAAAAAAAACTGCAAAACAGTTATATGTAATTATGTTGCAATATAATTTTATCATTTCAAAATTCGTATGTGTGATCATTCTAACTAAAATAACCCTATAAGCAACTCTTAAACATATATTTGTATGCTTTATCTTAGCTTTTTTTCAGCTCAGCTTCTCCATCAAATGGCTCAATATTTTATTTTAGCATTTTATGCCCAAGAAAGCTTTCCATCATGACATTAAAACATATAAATATATTAATGTAACCTTAAAACTCATTTAAGGATGCCTTATGCTTTTTATGCCTTTCTGATTTTACATCATATTTTTACATTACAATTTGCATAAGAAATGTACTACAATTAGAAATTTGGGTAATTACTCTGGAATTCTACGGGAAAGAAAAGAGAAATGAACATTAGAAAAATTTTCTTTTTTACTTTGTGAAGGAAAACAATTATCTGAAATACAAAATATTTATATTAGAACATGACATTCTCCAACTTTGGTTTGATTTAATAGCTAATGCATATAGCTTTACACTCAAAGAATGAAACATATTTTTGTTTACTAAAGCACACAGTCTTTGACATAGTGTTTTAAATATCCTCTAATCTTGCCTAAAACACCTTAACTGCAAATTTGGGGTCAAATTTCTAGCATGACTGATTGTCACAGACACACACGCAACAAATTAACTCTAAGCAGTATCTTCAAATCAAAACGATCCTGATTAAAATGATCTGTCAATACTTTGTTGGGTTTCTCCTCTGGATCAGAGAGATTAATGAAGAGAAGTTGGTGGACAGTAGGTGTATATTGCATTGTCTTGAGATAAGCTTTCATCTGGAATGTGGATGTTTTTTGAATTTCAACTGATTTATGTGGATTCTGATTATATTTTGTAAAGCTCTTTTGTATACATTTGCACCCTCTAAACTGCTTTGTGACCTATCTTTCCCTAAATTCCTGCGAATGCTGTCATCATTTACGGCAGAACACAGACATAAATTTCAAATGCTAGTTTCCAGTACTAATTTCAAAGCCACCAGTGAGTGGCTGCTTAATTGCAAACACCTTGATGCGACACTCCTGATCTTCCAGCTAATTTTCAATGCACTTAGGATTTTAGCCTGAAAATGTTTCTTTACCATTGAAATCTACTACGGTAGAAAACTGGTGAAATATGAATGAAGATTTAAATATTTGGTTTTAAATATCCTGATAAAAGAAACTACAAAGACTTGTCGTTGATCTAATACTTATTTGCTATGCATGAAGCATAATAGGATTTCTACGGGCAAAACAACAAAAGGTGTAAACTGCCTTTTCACTTGCAAACTTTGTTCATTTAGTCCATTGGTAAAAGAATGTAAATCTGAAGTCGTTTTTTTTGTTAATCGGCATCAAGTCTTTCTCACTAAACTTTTTGTTAAAGAGACAAGGGTAAATAAAGTTCAGGGTAAAGTCAAGCTACTTTCTCTGGAAAAAAGGCAGTAAAGAAATTCACTAAATCATTCCTGTCAATTAGAAGCTGACATTTAAATTAATTCTAGTGCTTGAGGTATTTTAGCACACCTACAGGTATGTATAATTTAAGAAGACAGATATGAGTATTTAAACCCACCAACAGGATTATCTATAATAAATCTTTGTTCCGCAAATATAAATCAAGTGATAATGACATCATTCATTGTATTTGCATAAACCAAACTATTCATACATTTTGACTTAATTATTCACTAAACATTTATAGAGCAACATGAGACGTCAGATGTTATGTTCATTGATATAATTATTTCCAAAGAACAAAGCATATGCCCAAAAAAATTTTTAACAGTTGCTCAATGATAAGCTTGAAGAAGAAAACAAGGGAGAATATTCAGCAGACAAGAAGGCATAAGTGAAGGAAAGCCAAGAAGAGGAAGGGAAAATCATATTTTAATCATAAAGCTGGTTATTTCCTTCAACTCTTTTCTTTGCTACTGGCTACAGACTCCACAGGCTGGTGCTTGCTAGGAAAGTACTCTACCACAGAGCCATATTCCCAACTTATTTACTTATTTACTTTTCATTTTGAGATGAGATCTAGCTACGTTGCCAAGGCTGCACTGGAACTTGTGATTCCCCCTGTCTCAGGCTCACATAGCTCAGATAAAGGTACATGTCACCACTCTCAGTTCCTCTCAACTATTTTAGAAGACTTGTCCAAGCGAAGACAAATTAAATTTTATTAGAATTGAATTCAGCTGCTAAATTTAAAATGTACGACAGATGTTCAAAGACCTGATTTCAGTAACAAAGTGAACTAATTTTGACTTCTGTAGAGTATATCAAATTCTACAGCATATTAATACAGATGTTTCCCTCTTACCTGAACTTCAAATTCTTCTCTGTAACTAAGCCTTAAATTACTCTACCTCATTTAATTGATAAATTAATAATCTATCCAGGATTGGAGAATAAAAAGACATGAGGACCCAAAGCAATGTGGCTTCCTAAATTGGATTTTGAACCAGAACTTTGGACTATCCAATACAGTAATATTGGGGAGGAAATGTCGCCTCAACTTTTCTAAGGTTTCTAGCTTGATCTTAAATTTTAAAAACTAAGAAAGGACGCAAAAGAAAAGCATAGAACTTACTTAGCCATCTGCGTCTAGCTGCACATGCCTATAATCCCAGTTGGAAAGCTGAAGTACTGATGAGGAGAACAAAACTATTGGAAACTGAAGTTGAAGACCAAAATGGCCAGCTAGCACAACACAACTGTCTAAGCATGCTCCTGCTCTTTCCTTAAAACTGGTATGTACAGAAACAACAAAAGCCACCCTAGGTTCAGACTTTGGAGCATGTAGCTCCTCTGAGCCTGCTAGGCTAATAAACTGGTTCCCTCTCCCTCTCTGAGTGCTGAGCTCTTCCAAGGTAGTAGTTGAAAGGTTTGGCCCAGACAGGACACTGTAGCCAGGAAAGCCACAGCCGGAAGCAGGAAGCCCCATCTTGCCCTGCCCCTAGGAAGTTACCTGTGACGCCATCTTCCCACCCCTGGGAATTTACATATGGCGCCAAACCTAGGACCAATGGGCTACCTGTGTATCCCTAATGCCCGCCTTAGGTTCCACCCCAAACCGAGGTTATTTACAGGCCCCCACGCCACGTGTCCGCCGGAGAGATCGCCGGACGCCAGCGGTGGGGGTTGCCGGTCATCTCTCTCCGTGTTCTCAGAATAAAGGCCGCTTTTTATTTTATATTTCTCATCTTTTGTTAATATTTTTCATCTTTTGGAAATAACTCTATCAGTAGTAACTGGTTCACAGCAACAGTAGGGGGGCCTTGAGTCTAAGGCCCACGTGAGCAACTTAGTGAGACCTTGTTGCAACTGATCAATCAATCATTCAGTCAACAAAATGACTTTTAATCAAAACATTACTTCAGCTGAGTATGGTGGGGAGCACCTGTAATCACAGTCCTCTGATCAGGAAGATTTCAAAATCAAGCCCTGCCCGGGCAACTTAGTGAGATCTTTTCTTAAAATTTAAAAATTTTTGAAGAGGTCAGGGATGTAGCTCAACATGAAGGTTCTTGCTTTAATCCTCAATACCACACACACACACACACACACACACACACACACACACACACAACATGACATGACACAGGAGCCTTCAGAAATGAAGATCCAAGGGCTCCGTGAAAACTCTATTTTTATGCTTAGGTTGGACTGGGAATGGAGAGTCATAAAGAAATGTGATAGGAAAAAAGGTAATAGGCCAAGGGAGGAAAACTCAGGAAGGCCTGTCTGCTCACATTCCTGGCCTCTCCGTCATTTCACCCTCCCGCATGTAAGGAAGGACGCCTCTGGAATATCTTAAGACAAAGTAGGTCAGAGAATTTCTTTACAGTGAGCTCCTACACAAGAAGGTTGATGGGTGGCTTTGGGGAAGAAATGTTGTTCTTCTTGTGTCCTGCCTTAGGAAAGAAAGGGAAGCAGAGGTAAGAAAGTCAGGAGAAATCAGGAAAATCTTGCTTCTGTGCCTTTGGCTTTAGCTCAAGTTATCTAGCAGAACAAGGCAACATATTTTGGGTTTCATTTTCCTGTGCTCAAACATTTTTCCACCTGAAACTTCATCAGAAATTTCAGAACTGTGAATGTAGCTCAGTGGTACAAAGCTTACCAAGCATGTGGAAGGTCTTATATTTGATTATCAGCACAGAAAGGAGAAAGAGAGAGAGAGAGAGAGAGAGAGAGAGAGACAGACAGAAATTTCAAATATTATGAGCTGAATTGCTGACTGAAGAGAAATTAGTTGATGCATTGTAAGTGACTTGCAAAGGCCAAGAAGAACATAGATTAGAAAGACAATGAATAAACAGAAACAGACACTTCCTACAGTATCCCCTTAATCCATTCTTTTAATCCTGCAAATAGATCAGTCCAACAAAATGATTAAGCCTCACTTATTTAGTAGAGAATTACAGGGTGAACACTGTTTGTCCTATCTGGCTTATGCAGAAACACCATCTTTCGCCAATAATCACACACACTCTTCCTTTTCAGGCAGTCAGTGGATTCAAGGCACAATGCTTTTGGAGTCTAACAGCCGTGAGGCTGCTAACCTGTGGTTGGAATACTTTCACGGTGCACACAGTGATATCAAGCTCCTGTGCAGCTTCCATGATGACTGAAGACTGCCTTTTCCAATTCGTAAGTTTCAAAGCCTGGAAAAAGTCCTCAACATTTTGTGATACTCAAGTGGATTTTCTATAGTGCTGTGATACTCAAGTGGATTTTCTATAGTGTTTCATCCAAAATGTCTGTGTGGCACTACTTAATGAATAAAGTCATGTAAGTTTGTAATTTAGCAAGCATTGAATTTGGAGTATGTGAAGGCAGAAGGCTCCAGGTATCCAAATCCACATTGTCCTGAGTGCTTAGGTTGGAGCCCTGTGTATACTTGTTCACCACATAAGACAAAAAGTCCAGAGGCATCTAAGGGCAGCGTCAGGATGGAGGCTGTGTGCCACAAGGTTGGTTCTTGTGTATCTTTCATTTGTCCCACTGGCATTCACTTACTTCCATTTCCAGTGTCTTACTCCCAGCCCATAAGAACAGAACAGATTGTAAAACAGGTGACAAATGATTTTGGCTGCTGTATGATTTGGTTTTGTCAGATGGCCAAATTGATCATCAATCCAGATGTAATTTTTGGTAATAGGCAGTCTAATTAGAGCCTAAGTAGGTTACACAGAGCTAGTTTTTGAGCAGCCAAAAAAATCTGGTGACTTGGCAAGTGTTTGTATTTGAAGCATTAGTGTGAAACCCGGAAGGGGTGCATACCTGTGATCCCAGAGGCTGAAGCAGGAAGCTCACAAATTTGAGTTCACCCTGGTCAGTGTGGCAGCTAACCAAGAACCTGTCTCAAAATCAAAAATCAAAAATAGAAAAGAACTAGAGTCATAGGCCCTGAGTTCAAACTCTACTAGTGAAAAGAAATTATTGTCAAAATCTTCAAAAAATTGGAAATTAAGTCACTACATACAGAATCAATTCACAAGGTGTGACTGCAATATTACTTGGTATGTCACTTAGGAAAGTTATCTCATCATGTCTGCTTTCAATGCAACGGGAGAAATTTCCTTACAATGATTTTATCCGAGAAAAGGATAAACTATAATAGAGACTTTTGCATCAGTTAATGTACCAGTTTTGTTTTGTTTTCCTATTATGGATAACATTCCTTGGCACACATCCTTTTTCTGGAATTCATCCACCAAGGCCTTGTGTTGGCAAGACCAAATAGCAGTTCAGGTTCTTTCACATAATCTGCTTGTTGACATCACCAGCAATTGCAGTGATTAATTAATGAAGCCAGTGGTTGAAAAACTGGTGAAAAGGGATGCCAATTGTGTGCCTGACCTGCTGGTAAAAAACAATGTAAGAATTAATAGGAATAAAAGGGGGTTGAAAGAGAGCCCATAGCAGAGAAGCAGAGTGGGGATAGTTCGAGACCCCAATCCACAGCTGTCAGCCTATTTTCAAGTGGGGGAAGAGAGACAGAAGAGGAAACTTTTGTAGTTGTGTTTTGGGGATTTTGTGAGGAAAAGGAGAGAGAATTTGAAACAGAACAAGTGGAGGTGACAATCCTTGATCCAAGGTCTGAAGAATAGCTGTCAAACTTGCTCTTAAGCCGCTGCGCTAAATCCCAGCCCCCCTAAAACTTGCTCTTTTTCAGGGACCTGGGAAATGGCTCTGATTGCTTTAAGGTTACATATAGGCAGGGTCCTCCAGGCATGCTGGCGATGATGAGCAGAGTCTAGGTGTGTGTGTCATGTGGGAATCCCAGCAAGGACTTTCCTTCCTCTCAGTGGCAGTGGAGGTGGCAGCAAGCTTCCCCAAGGCCTTCCCAGTGAGGTGGCAATGTGAATTTTCTTTTAAGAATTATCCTTAAAATTCTTAAGAGGGGAAAAAAGTACACCAAAGGATACAACTGCAAGTGTGTTTAGGGGTGTTAAATAGCTGACCATATTAATGTTTTTGGTTGGATCATTGAACACAACTGTTTGCAGTCTCTCTGTTTGAATGTTCACTTTGTATGCTTTGATACTGTGACTTGAGCAACTATCTCTAAGATGATAATGTGTAATCTATTAACTGGTGATTTCTTACTGTTTTTTTTTTTTTTTGTAGTTCTATATTACTCGTACCCTTACACCGCTTTGTTTTGTTTTGTTTTTTCTTTTTCCTTTTAAATAAAATTAAAAAAAAAAGAATTATCCTTGTTCTCCCAGTGAAAAAAGGAGAGAAGTTTGTCCGTCAGTAGAAGTCATGATATGCTCTAAAAATACTACTGAATTGTTACACATAGCTAATCAAAATATCAAATTGTTCACTGCTTAAATCCCCTTAATGTTTGTTTAATGCTGGGATAGAATGTTTAGAGATGCTATTAAGCACAGGGCAACTTTTGTAAAAAAAATTTACAAATTGTAAAAATTTATTGAATTTGAAGTGTTCTAGAGTTTTATGAGGGCAAGGGTAAAATTTCTGGTCTGTTAGATCTGGCTTCAAGAGGTCTATCCATTCTGTCTTCTGTTTTCTTATTTAGATCTTTGTTCCAATTTCCTTTCAATTTAGTGCATGGTGAGAAATACAGGGTTAGGTTTAATCTTCAGCATGTGTGAAGCCAGTTTTTCCAGCACCATTTTGCTAAAGAGGCGATTGTTTTCTTCCAGTGAAGCTGTTTGGCCCCTTTGTCAAAGATAAGGTGGTTGACTTACCTTTGGAGTTTTTATGCATCTTCTAGTCTGTTCCATTGATCCTCAGTTCTGGTTTTTGGGTTTTATTTATTTATTTATACTTTTGGTGTGGGGGATGCCAGTACCATACTGCTTTTATCACAGTAGTTTTGTAGTACAATTTCAGGTCAGGAATTGTGATGCCCCAGCCTTATCACTGTTGGCCAGAATCACTTTTGCGATTCTAGGACTTGTCGATGTCGCTCCCGGCCGGCAGGAAGGACACACGACAAAGTCTGGCAGTGGACAACCTTTTCTTTTATTTTCCTTCTCCGTACAGCCTGCCCTGGGATCGCTCCCAGCCGAAGCCTCCTTTGGTCCGCTCCCCGCGGCTCCTTTTGGGCTTCTACTTCCGGGCTTCTTCTTCCCCCCCAGGGGTGGCACCAGTATATATACGGATACAGTGTCCAATCATGTTAAAGTAAGCAAGGCAAGCTGATTGGCTAACATCATCAGTTGCCAGGCAGACTATATTGTTGAGCGGGTTGCTTACGCGGTAAGCAGGAAACTAACGTGCTCGATGGGAGGGGTAATCTACCTCAGGCTTTACTCTTTACTACAGGCCTCACGTCCGCCAAGTAAGGCGACCGGGCTCGGGGCTGCGGCTCCCAACATCTCCCCCTTTTTTATTTTTTATGAATGTGCGCATCGTAGCCCTTCCTGGACTGGGTGCAGAGGCTTATGCCCTATGTGTAGGCCCACCGTAGGTCCTTGGCTTAGACCCTGGTCGGCCGTCCCATGGTCTGCCAAGGCCCTGAGGCCCTCGTCCTTTTTCTAGGGCCAGGCACAAACTGGACGGAACCTGGATGTACACAAGCTTGCACTCATTTTCTCTCCATAAAGAAATCCCCTCGGAGAGAAATTTAGACCTGGGCAGCATCTAACAGTCCAGCGGCTTACGTGCAGGATGGGGTAGGGCCTGGCTTAGGTTGAGTCGCACCGGGGGAGTACGCTCTTACCCGTCATTGACTCTCCTACCCAGCTATGTCATAATTTTTTAGAGGAGGAGTGTGGGAAGCTCACCATCCCTAGACTCGGTCGTAGGCTAGGCGAGCGAGCCATGCATATGCCTGAGGATCTTCTTGTCCATTTCGGGCTACCGCTATTTCTATTCATCTTGTTGGTTGGTCTGTGATGGATCTCCGGTAGGGCAGGTCTGATCTTCAGTCGAGGGCTTTGTCGCCCGTGTCAGTCTCTCCGGTACCCACAGTGGTTCTCGTCCCGATTCCTGTGGGAAAACACAAACCGCGCCTCGGTTCCAGCTGACCACTGGATCCGGGCCCATCCATTGTCCTGTCAGGACATCTTTCCACTTCACCCACCCTTTATGGTTGGGGGAAGGGTTGCAGTGCTCCACGGCTGGGGAGCAATTATCATTATTTAAATTTAAAAAATTGTGTGTGAATAGTGCCATGGATAATCGTGCCTTTGGGGCCAGGCCTTGGCCTACTCCCCCTTTTTGTTTTTGTAAAATTTCTTTGAGGCTTCTATGAGCCCTCTCAATGATTCCTTGACCTTGGGGATTGTATGGGATACCATGTTTTAATTGAACCTCCATCATTTTGCAGAACTCATTGAAGGCTTTGCCTATATAGGCTGGTCCATTATCAGTTTTTAATATTTTTGGTTTGCCCCATGCGGCCCAAGCCGCCAGGCAATGATTGATCACATTAGACACTTTTTCACCTGTTTCTGCTGTTGCGAATATGACGTGAGAACAGGTGTCTGTGGAAACATGAACATATTTAAGAGTCCCAAACTCCTGTATATGTGTGATGTCCATCTGCCAAACATCACCAGGGATCAAACCTCGAGGGTTTACTCCCATCGGTATGGCAGGTTTGTATGTGGCACAGGAGTCACATAGTCGCACGATATCTCGTGCATCTGCTCTGGAAACATGGAAATGGTTTGCTAGTGTCCTGGCATTGACATGAAACTTATCATGGAAGGCACGGGCTCGCTCAATTGGTGTTAGTAAGGTAAAAATCCATAACGGGCGAGTGGCAGTATCAGCAGCCGCATTCCCCTGTGCCATGGGCCCCGGCAGGGATGTATGTGCTCTTATGTGGGTGGTGAAGACCTTATGGTGTCTGTTCTGAAGCAATGTCTGGATAGACAGGAACAGCCCAGCCACTGTGGAAGTGGATCTAATTAAACCGGCAGTCTCAAGCACTTGCATAGCATTGACCACATACCTAGAATCGGAGACAATATTAATGGCTTCTGAGAACCGTTCAAGAATCATTTTAACGATCTGCAGTTTCACCACCTGAGGCTGATCAGGTTCAAATTGTATGGTAACCGGGGGCTTGCCTAGGATCACATAGGCGCCTATCCCCGTCTTGGAGCCATCTGTGTATATTGTAGTTGCTGGGACTAATGGCTCAGAGGCAGTAACCTTTGGAAAAATTATAGGGTGCTGAGTGACAAATGACAAGATAGGGTCTTTAGGGTATTGATTGTTTATATCCCCATGGAAAACACATCTCAGAATGGCCCACGTATCTATGCAGGCAGCCAGGGTCTTGATCTGGCTGGCGGTATAGGGTACTCGGATGGCTTGTGGTCCTGAGCCAAAATGTTGGACAGCTCTATCATGCGCTTCAAGGGCCAATGAAGCGACTGCCTCCGGGTAATGCTCTATGACTTTTGCAGGTGAGACCTTAGGGTGTATCCACAGTAATGGTCCTTTCTGCCAAATCACCGCTGTGGGCTGTAGACTAGTCTGTAGCAAACAGACATCAAAGGGTCGCCCTGGTTCAATTCTGTGTAAGGTAGCCCCACCTAAGGCTTTTTCCACTCTCTGTAAGGCAGCTCTTGCCTCAGGAGTGAGCCTCCTGTGGGAGGCTATATCTGGGTCTCCCTTTAGAAGGTCGAACAGGGGTTTGAGATCTGAATTTGGTATATGTAAATATGGCCTAATCCAATTAATGTCTCCCAATAGCTTTTGCATGTCATTTAGGGTCCTAACGCCATCCGTCCTAATGGTGACCTTCTGTGGAGAGACTAGCATAGGGGAGATTTTCGCGCCTAAGTAGGTCACCATTTTTCCTCCCTGAATCTTGTCGGGGGCAACATGCAGATTAGCTTGTCTCAGGGCCTCGACCAACTGGCCGAGCATATTATTTAGCATGTCTGGGTCCCTGCCGCTGAGCAAAAGGTCGTCCATGTAATGCACACATCTTATCTTGGGAAAGGATTTCCGTAGGGGGGCCAGTAGGGAATCAAGGTAAATCTGACACATAGTGGGACTGTTGGCCATACCTTGGGGCAGCGTTATCCACTCATATCTGAGATCAGGGCTTTCTTGGTTAATGGTGGGTAAAGTAAAGGCGAACCTATGAGTGTCCTCTGGATGCAGGGGGATTGAGAAGAAACAGTCTCTAAGATCTATAACATAAACTGGCCAGGACTGAGGGATGGCTGAGAGAGCTGGCAGCCCCCTCTGGACCGCCCCCAGGGACTGCATCTGCGCGTTGACCGCCCTTAGATCATGGAGCAGCCTCCACTTGCCAGACTTTTTCTTAATTATAAAAATGGGGGTGTTCCATGGGGAGGTTGACGGCTTAATGTGTCCTAATCTAAGTTGTGTACTGACTATTTCTGACAAGGCTAATAGCTTCTCCTTAGGCAGGGGCCACTGAGGTACCCAAACCAGATCATTTGACCTCCAGGTGATTTTGATCGAAGTGGGTAGGAGAGCTTCTTCAGCGGCCCCTAAGAAAAACCCAGCCCTTGCCTACCTTTTTTGTTCTCTACTGGTATTGGGGATGTCCGACCCTGTAGGGCATTGCCCAAGCCTTTGCCGGGGGTATATCCCTGGTTCCTGAGTATATCCTTAGCCTGGGGGGAGCAGTTTGACGTAAGCGTGACATCCATCTGAGTGAGGATGTCCCTTCCCCATAGAGACACTGGCAACTGCAACACAAATGGTTGGAAATGGCCCTGATGACCCTCCTCATCACACCAGAGCAGGGTTGAAGCACTAACCTGAGGAGCTGACACCATCCCCAGGCCCTGCAGCGTGTTATCTGCAGTGTTGGTGGGCCAGTTGGAGGGCCAATCCTTTCTAGAGATAATGGAACGGTCAGCTCCTGTGTCTAGGAGCCCTGTTATATTCTTGCCATTGACCTTAAGTGAGAGCATGGGCCTTTTATCAAGTATTATATGGAGTCCCTCGAAGACTTCCCCTGAGGAACCGAAACCTTGACTTTCTCTAATTTTCTGCTTTGAGGGGAATCTCTTGTGGAGACTGGGGAGCAGCAAGAGCTGCGCTATCTTGTCTCCTTTATTGATTACCATAGTACCCACAAGAGATTGAACCATAATTTTAATGTGTCCTGTGTAGTCTGAGTCTATGACCCCCGGGACTACTATGAGACCCCGAAGGGCCGTGGAGGATCTCCCGATCACCAGACCCACGGAATTTTCGGGTAACGGTCCCTTAAAGGTGGTTTCAACCACTTGGACACCCATATCAGGCACTAATATAAGTCTGGAGGCGACACTGAGGTCCACACCTGCTGACCCAGGGGTGGCCCTTGTTGAAGGCTGCCATCCTGAGCTGTCCTGTCTCTGGGGCGGGGGCCCGCCTGTGAAGGGGGCCCCCTCTGGCCGTTTTTTGGCCCTCTAGCATCTCGTCTACAAATACGGTTGCCCTGAGCGTCAAAGACCGACCTACACTCCTCAGCTTTGTGTGATCCCCTCTTGCATCGCCCACAAACATATGGTTCTTCGTTCCTAGGACGAGGCCTAGCATCTGCATTGTTTGGGCAATGACGTTTAATGTGTCCTGGCTCCCCGCAGGCAAAACACCCTTTAGCCTTACATTCCCCTTCTAACCCACGAGGTCCCCTCTGCTGTACAGCCGCGGCCAGGAGAGCAGCCACTCCCGAGTTGGAGAGCGGCCCCCCCTATCTCTCTGCATATCCTAATCCAGGCGTTGAGGTCCTTGTTCTTATGAGGAGCTATCGCTGCCTTGCACTCCTTTGTACATTGCTCAAAAATCAGCTGCCTTACCAGCGGTCGAGCCACTCCCGGATCAGAAAATATCTTATCGGCAGCATCTTGCATTCGGGCCACAAAGTCAACAAATGGCTCTGTGGTACCCTGAATTATTTTTGAAAGACACAAGGAGGCTGTTCCGGCACCACTTACCTGCTTCCAGGCGCGGAGCCCTATGGCGTTGATTTGTTCATAGACAGCGCCGGGGAACTGAGTCTGATCATCAGCGTGCCGACCTTCTCCCATAAGCATTTCCTTGTTCCACCCCCAGTTTCCCCGACTGGCGTTTCTCTCAGCCTGCTCTGCAGAGAACTCTGCGTACCAGGCTCGCCAATCCAGGTAACTACCCGAGGGCAGACACGCCTTTGCCAGCTGAACCCAGTCCGCGGGGGTGAGGGGCCCAGAAGACAGGTTCTCCAGCATGGCAATGGTGTAAGGCGCAGTCGGCCCAAAGGTTGTAACTGCATTTTTAAGTTCTCTAATCTGCTTTATCTCAAAAGGCTCCCATGCATTACGTCCCTGGCCCATAGCTACTTGTACAGGAAATATCCCGTAGGGGCCACTATCTATCCCAGGTGGTGGATGTACCTCATGAGACAAACGTCCCCCCTGCCAAAGCCGCCTGTAAAAATACCGACCCGCCGGCGGCGGAGCATAAGACGGCGGCCATGATTGGGCGGAAAATGGGGGCCCGTGCATCACTTCCTGTTCTGGCGAAGGGGAAGGGAGCTCCCGGGCAGCCGCCCCGCGGCGAGGGATCGCCTCCGGGAACAGCCCCCAAGGTGGGGCGGAAGGCTTCGCCTCCCTCTCGCGCCGGGGAGCGCTCAGGAGCTCTCTACTCCTCCGCAGACCAAGTTGAGCGGAGCGCAATTCGCGGCGCAACGCTGGGAAAGAACCCTGTGACTCCTTATCGAGCGACTTAGGCTCCTGACAGCTGGTCTCTTTGGCCTCCTTGCCATTCAACTTTCCCTCGTCCTCGGAGTCAGACGACTCCGAGGCTAGAGCCCCGTCCTTCTCCTTAGCATCTTCGTTCCCCTTAACGGGCCCCTCTCGGGAGCTCCCCGACTGGGCCTGCTCAAATACCCTGCGTACTTTTGTAAGCTCTTGAGAGCTTTCTCCACAACCACCCTCGCTCTTAGTGTTGCTACCTAGCATGTTTCCCATCTTTTAATATGTTACTCACCGCGTGAGGCCCAAGGAATCCGCCACTTACGCGTGAGCCTGAGGGGAGTCTAAAAGCCCTGTAGGTGCGCGCCACCCAGAGCCCAGGCTTATCCCCAACTCACCTGTCTCGCAGCTCTGTACTGGAGCGTTGTCCGCTGTCACGTCTCGGGGGTGATCAGTCCCCGTGCGGGCCTCCAAATGTCGATGTCGCTCCCGGCCGGCAGGAAGGACACACGACAAAGTCTGGCAGTGGACAACCTTTTCTTTTATTTTCCTTCTCCGTACAGCCTGCCCTGGGATCGCTCCCAGCCGAAGCCTCCTTTGGTCCGCTCCCCGCGGCTCCTTTTGGGCTTCTACTTCCGGGCTTCTTCTTCCCCCCCAGGGGTGACACCAGTATATATACGGATACAGTGTCCAATCATGTTAAAGTAAGCAAGGCAAGCTGATTGGCTAACATCATCAGTTGCCAGGCAGACTATATTGTTGAGCGGGTTGCTTACGCGGTAAGCAGGAAACTAACGTGCTCGATGGGAGGGGTAATCTACCTCAGGCTTTACTCTTTACTACAGGCCTCACGTCCGCCAAGTAAGGCGACCGGGCTCGGGGCTGCGGCTCCCAACAAGGACTCTTCTGGTTCTGAATGAGATTTAGTGCTGTTTTTTGTAATTCTCCAAGGTATGCTATTTTTATTTTGATTGTGAGTCCATTATATCTGTATAATAATTTTGAAAGTATTGCCATTTTCATGATATTGGTTCTTCCTACACAAAAACAAGGGGTGTCTTTCCATTTTCTGATATGCTTTTAGATTCCCTTTTTACAAAGTACTGCAGTTTTCAGTGTAAATTTCTTTTATTTTTATTTTTGTTAGACTGTTTCCTAAGTATTTAATTACTTTGGATGCTATTGTGAAATATCTTTTTTTTGGATGCTATTGTGAAAGATATGGTTTTTCTAATTTCTCTCCAGAAGTTCATTATTTGTGTACAGGAATACTATTGACTTTTGAATACTGACTTTGCATCCAGCTATTCAACTGGATTTGGTTATTAAATCTAGAATGTCTTGGAGTTTTTGGGTTCTTTTATGTAGAGTACCACATCCTCCAAAAATAATGGTAATTTAACTTTTTCCTTTCCTTTCCTTATTCCTTTTATTTTCTCTTGTCTAATTACTCTGGCTAAATTTCCAGAATATATTGATTATAGACAACTTTTTTTCATACTAGAAATCAAACTCATGTGCTTACACTTGCCAGGTAGGGGTTGTGCCACTAAGCTATATCTCTAGCTAAAGAATATATTGAATAGGAATGGGGATAGTGGGCATCCTTGTCTTTTTCCTGATTTTAGAGTGAAAGCTTCATGTTTATTCCATTTACTATAATGTCTGTTAGTTTGTCATACATGGCTTTTCTTTTCAGATTGAGGTAAAGACAGTCTATTCCAATTCTGTAAGGTTTGTATCATGAATGAATGCTGGAATGTGTAAAACTTCTGTTTTGCATCTTTCGAGATGATCATGTGACTTTTTTTTATTTGGCTCTGTTGATAGGATGTATTACATTTATTGATTTGCTTATGTTGAACCATCCCTGCATCCCTAGGATGAATCCTACTTGGTCATCTTGTGCAATCTTCTTGATGATTTACTGCATTCTGTTTGCCAGTATCTTGTTGAGGATTTTTGCACCTCTGTACGTTAGGGAGATTGGCCTATAGTTGTCTGTTTTGTTTGGATTCTTCTCTGGTTTGAGTATTAGGATAATGCTTGTTTCCAGGAATGAGTTTGGGAGTATTGCTTACCTTTTTATTTCATTAAGAAGTTTGAGGAGTAGTGGCATTGGATGTTCTCTAAATTTCTTATAGAATGCAGCAGTCAATCCATCACGAGCCACGATTTCTTTTTGGCAGATCTGTTGTGTTTTCATCCTTTTCATTCCTAAATGCAAGGACTTGAGTATTTTCTTTCCTCTTTTGATAAAGGTGGCTTAGCACATAAACACCTGCCTTGCAAGCATGTGGTTGTGAGTTTGATTCCTGGTACTGATAAAAAAAAAAAAAGAAAAAAGAAATCTTTCTTTTCATGATTGCTAACACCAAAACTGTCTTCTAAATTTGATATTCTGTGTTGACACCAGTTCATTCTGCTGCATACACTTTGAGTACAAATTTTAATCTCCTGGATATTTGTTTCAATCTGTTTCATAGATTCTATTTATTTCCTATGTTGGGCATTTATGGTTTCCATCATTTTCTTTTTTTTTTTTTTTTTTTTTTTTTTTGTCTTTTTCATTTTTATCGGTACCAGGGATTGAACTCACGACTGCCTGCTTGCAAGGCAGGCACTTATGCCACTGAGCTAAGTCCCTAGCCCCCCCCCCTTTTTTTTGGTTTCCATCATTTTCATAAACTTTAGTTTTTTCTTTTTTTTGTACTTACTTTAAATTCATTAAACATGTCCTTCATTGTGGTCATCATCTCCTTATTTATCTGAGAAATTATTTCTAATTTAATTTTTTCCTAGAGCCTCATTTATCTGCTTTTTTACTTCCATTGTTACCATTTCAGAGTGTTCAAATGGGTGGTTTTTGAATCATGCCACTTCAGTGCCCCCTGGGCTTGTCCTGGGAAAGCTAGAAGTCTGGGACGGTGTCTTGCTTCCATATCTTTTTTTAGTTTCTGCATTGATGCTGACAAATTGATTATGATAGTTAGCTTTATTGCTAATATTGAGAACTCCTTAGGAAATGACTACCCTTCAGAAATATCTTTCAGTTGTAGCTGACCTTTGGCTTTTGAATCCGTTGCAAGTTATCATCTTTTTTATTTATTGAGGATGAGAAGTTTCTGCCTATTTGACTAGCCCTTAGCTCTTTGGCACTGGTCTATATTGTTTATGATCCTGAAGCAATCTCAGTCTTGGCATATAAGGAAGAACAACGGATTAAAACAACTATGCCATTTTGGATAATGTAGTACAGTCACTGGGTGTGGTGGCACACACCTCTAATTCCAGCACTCGAAGAACCCACAGCCTCCTGAGTGCTAGGATTACAGGTGAGTGTCACCACACCCAGTTGATGAGAGGTTTTAAAAAGGGGAAAGGATTATACAGAAAAAAATACATAAATAGGAAAAGGGAAAGTGATTAGAAGCAAAGCTGAAGGGCAAAGAAAATGTACCTAAACTTGCAGAGACTGGTGAAGAAGAGGAAAAACATGGAAAAAATAAAAACAAGAACTAAATAAAACAAAAAACTAAGAACAATGTTTAGATTCATGAAAAAACAAGAATATACTATTGAATAAAGAAAATGTATGAGATCTCAAACTTGGGGTTATTTTCTAGCATCTACAGCTCTGTCTTAGTATCCATTTTGGGGTATATCTCTGCTGTCACTGGTAGACAAAGGAGACACATGGCACCCAGCTAATTATATGACCCCAACAAGCCTGCAGTAGGCATAGGGTGGGGAGATAACTGGACCTTGTAGAAATTCAGGCTAATCCTGGTCTCTGGTTGTGAGTCTGTGACCCAAACTGTTCAGCCCACAACACTATGAATGTTTCTTGCTAGCTTGACTTTGGTTCCCGAATCCTGGGTGTTTGCCAGAACTGTGACTCACCCAGACACTAGGAGCCCAGAAATGAAGCCAACTCATGGCTGTTCCAACTCCTGGGTTCAGCTGGCCCTACTGATAGAGTATTCTGGCACAATAGAGAAGCAAAAAGTACAAAATGAACAGGTCTATTGAGTTGAGGACATAGAAAGGAACATACAATTCAGGATGGCTGGGCTGTCTCCTTTGACCGGATACAGAGAGACAGAGGGTTATATGACCTCTGATCAGAAGTGGTACACTGGTACAGCACTTGCCTAGCATGCATAGGGCCTTGGGTTCCATTCCTAGCACAATAAGAAAAAGAAAGCCAGAAATAAATAACAGAGTTGATTTCTCAGTATGACTTTCTTTTAGAAGTTGCATCAGACCAAGAAATTTACGTTACCCCTTAAGTAAACCACTTGTTTGTAAACACGCTGGTGTGCTCATGGTGTGCTCATTCGATATTGATGATGTGTGAGGAGCCAATTGGAATTCTCTGTGCATGCAAACAGGAAAGTGAACCGCAATTAGGGCTGAAGAAGAAGCAGGAAGTACTAGGCGTTCCCGCTTTTGCCTTTCGCCACCTTAGACCACCCCCATAACTGTACAGTAATTTATATACACTAGGACAAGAACCTTTCACCTACTCCAAAATGGCAGCTAGTCAATCACTCTGTGGTGGCCTCTAGGGCCCTGCCATCACCACACCTCTAGGTTAGAGGTGTTGCTCTTATACAGTGAGCTGGGAGCCAGGGAGAATGTGCGTTTTGCCATCTCTCCCTTGTTCCTTGAAGTCCATCACCTCATTCTCACTGTAGAGTCCCATTCACCCTTCAGAACTTTCCTGGATATCCAGGACTCACCTACCTCCTCCTTCTTGTCCCCAAGTTACTGTATACCAACATTTAGTCTCCCAGTCTTGAAGAGACTGGTTCGTCTCTGTCTCTGCTCACTGCTCTGCCACCTATTATAGCCTTGATTTCAGTAGGAGTTTCAAGTCTCATAGCTTAAACAGTGGATATAAGTACTCCCCCCACCAGATCTGGCTTCTTGACAGATTTTTTTCTAAAGCCCTTTCTTGTGTCTAGATATCTGTATTCTACCTGCCCTGATGATGGGGGATAGTACACAGCATACATTTTCATGAGCACACCAGTGTGTTTACAAACAAGTGGTTTACTTAAGGGGTAATGTAAATTTCTTGGTCTGATGCAAGGTGCTGGAGACAGGGCCTGGGAGCAGTGATGGTATACATTTTAGATATTGAATTCCCAAGTGGCAACCCAAAACGCACTTGTTAATATGAAGTGCCAACACTCCAGTTAAACCTGAATGCAGAGGATTTAGCTTTAAAAAAAAACTCATACATTTGGCTCACTTGCCAACAGAGAGGGCCCTGCATTCCTGCTGTGGCATCTGTGCCATAGGTATGCCATAATTGGCCTAGGGCCTCTTACCTCTACCACTGAGCTATACCCTGAGCCCTATAAACTATTTCTTTTTTGGAGAGAGAAATTGACAGTGCTATCTTTTGCAAGCCTTGCTATATCACACATTCATATCTATTGATCTCTTAGATTCGTATTTTATATCCCCCTGCCTCATGTTTAACATGCCACGATACTGTACTTTAAGGCCTAGTCTTCGACCCCCAGTATCTGTCAATAGTTATGTGTCAGTATCAAGCAATTGAAATGCACATAGTCCAAACAGAGATATGCTCTAATCATAAAATACACACCAGATTTTGAAGGTATGGCACTAAGAATGTAAAATATATTATCAGCATTAATTTTCACATGTTCTTTTTTATTGGTTAAAATGCTGCTGCTAAAACATTTACATATGTAATTTTCCTTATGTCTACTAGGCAGAGCTCACTTTGAAATCCAAGCAAAGAAATTTGTACTTCATCCTGGGCAACCAGTTAAGTCTAGTAAATTGACTCATTTTTTCTAAAGTTCTTCCAAAGTCTATAGTTTTGCATTCCACTGCTCCCCATGATTGGAGATGGGGTGCTCCTTCTTTGACCAGGAATCTGAGATTGATTTTGGGGGAGGTCAGTATGGTTGTGGCCTGGAGGGTAGCTGGAAGAGAAAGACAAACTGGTAACACATAGGAACTCAGGAGGAAAGTGACAGCAAGTGGGGCTGAGGGCATGGTTATGGGGATGGAGAAGAAGACATTTAAAAGGAAGGGCTATGAGGTTTTTCCAGTTTCGTGGATACAGAGGTGGTAAAGAAAATAGAATCCACTATGCTTTCTGTTATGGTTTGTGTCTAGGCGGCCCCCACAAGCCACATGCAATCATGGACCCAGCTGAATCTAGCATTTGTGATTGGTTTGTTGTCAAGCACTGAGATTGATGGTGTGAGTGTTGCACCTGCCCTGGGGTGGAGCCAGCATACTGTGTGTGGTTGGGAAGAAGGTGTATTTTCCCTTTTTTTGGTCTTTTCACTATTATTTTTGCCAGGTCCATGAATGGCTGCCCAGCCATGCCATCCTGCCTTGGAGCCAGCTGAATATGGACAGAAACTTCCAAAACTGTAAGATAAATAAACCTTTGCTTGCTTCACTTTGGGCTTCAGGTATTTTGTCTTAACAAGGAGAGAAAAGTAACCAACATACTTTCACAATTTCTCACCTGAGATATTAAAGAATTGTTAAAATGATAGAAATGGGGCAATTGCCAAGTGTTAGAAGGAATGATGAATTAATATTTTTAACATTTTATCTTGAAATAATTACAGAGTTGAAGAAAAAGAAAGTTACAAAGAAGTTCATGGAGTTCCATATAGCCTTCTGTCATTTTCTTCCCTTGTGTCTTAGATACTTTTTACTCGTTGCTGAGACAAAATACCTGAAGCAAAATTTGGGAAAGGAAAGGTTTATTTCTTAGTTTTTGGAGGTTTCAGTCCACACTCAGTTGGCTCCAAGGCAGGTGGGCATGGCTGGGCCCCAGTTCATGGCAGCTACAAACAGCAAGCAGGAACTGGCAAAGAGCAAGACACACCTTCCTCCTGCCATTACATCACATCCTGGCTCCACCCCTATGTGGGTGTAGCACTGACACCATCAATCCAAGCACTAGACAATGAACCATCACAAATGCACAATGCAAACTCATGAGGCCTGGGGGGCACAGACATAAACCGTGACACCTTATTAACATTGTATATATCCAATTAGAGACAAAATATCACTATTTCAACCTGTGTAAGGTGGCAAAAACCTGTAATCCCAGAACTCCAGCAGGCTGAGGCAAGATCTCAAGTTTGAGCCCAGGCTGGGCAATTTGGCTGAATCCTGTCTCAAAATAGAAAATGGACTGGAGATGTTTCTCAGTGTCAAGGTCCTGATTTAACCCCTACTATGGCTAAAAACTTTTCATTTCTACATTATCAACATATAAGTAATCACAGGATATTTTAAATACTCTTATTTTAGAAAGACAAATTCTTCAAGATATGGTACATATTTCATATTCACATCACCTTTTAATTTGGAGCAGATACATTTCATGTATTCAGTATACACATATGACTCACAGACACTGCGTGCCTACAGCATCCAGAGTCTACTACTAACTCTTCTTTTCCACTTTATCTCCTGCTCTGCCCTAAAGAAATCTCTGCTCCATCCAGTTTTTTTCTGGGTATCAGTGATAAAAGGTTGGCATTTTTGTCCTTATTACTCCTCTCACAATCATCACAGACATTAGTAATTCTATGGTAATTAGCAGCTGAACTTCTGAATCCTTCCCCAATCTGTGCTACAGGAACACTAACAATGATTGAATAAGCCTGATGCTTAAAATGCAAGCCTTTTCTACCACAATCTAGTTATTGTCCCCAGTCATGTCCAGCTCATGCCCATTTCCAATTTTACTCCTACAACTTAGGCAGCCTCCCTATCCCTTACTTTCCTTGAAGGCCAAATTCATGTCTTATTTTATGCAGTCTTCTTCAGATCCTACTGGATATTCTTTCTTCTAACTTATTTTAAGCTTCCTTCCTTCTCATCATTGTTTAGTGTTTTCTTCTAAGATACTTCCTTTTAGTTCTGTCTTCCCAGCTAAGTTTATACTTCTTAAAGATTGGTGCTATACTATACCTTTTCTATGCTCATATACATCCTAGAAAATTTCTGGGCATAAAATACATGTCCCATGAAAACTTCTTAGTTAACAGAATGGTTATATAATTGCCGTATCTTCTGTAAGTTAAGTTTACAATTTAAATCTATATTTTGGAGCCACTGCACCCAAATGTAAAACACTCACCTGGTTAATACCATGGGTAGGCATAATATTTTATTTGTCCTCACAAATGTTTGCTTAACAGGAGCTTACATTTGATCAGATATTTATCAGCAGTTTTCTGTCCCTAGATAGATTTAACTATCTAGGTAATTTGAGATAAGCCAAATAAAATCCTAGATTTGACTTCTGGGAGAACATGGTGGATAGATAACAGCAGCTATGGAGGCTATCTGAGATAGCCAGCTTAGAATCCAGGAATGGTGCGGTGTGAGGAGTCCTAAGCAAGGGGAGATATACCCTGCTGACCCAGGAATGCACTAAGCTGAGAGAAACCAACAGGAAATGCAATCCCGATGCTATGACCAGAACAGATAAAATCTCAGCACCGAAGCTGGAAACCATGATTTGAATTTCCTGCTGCCACTGCTGCGTCTGAATCAGGACAGCAGGGGTAGAAAGAGATGTGAAAGCTCTGAGAGCGGGAATCAGTGAACCGAATTGAGAGCAGAGCTGGTGGGGAGCCCTGGATCAACCTGCAGTGAGTGAGAGGAATGGGAACTCTTCCATAGACTAGGAGGCTCTAACAGAGGACATTCTGGGACCGGGCAGACTAGCCGGAACAAGATGCTACAGTGACTTTAGTCGCATATTCCCCTCTCAAGCAGGATTGGTGGGGAGCCCCTGACCTGGGTGAAGCCACGGACTAAGACCCAGTAGGCTAGCCCTAACCAGGTCCCAGCACCTGGCGGTGAACTTTAGCAGTGAAGCCTTCAGTAGGTTGATCTGGAGGGGTGGGTACAACATACACTGCCCTCATCTGTGTCTCCCTAGTACACTGCAGTGGGCGGGAACCCCTAGCCAGTGGATTCAAACAAACCGTTACTGACAAAGAAAGAACCTGGGGCTCCTATATAGGCCTGTATGGAAGGAACAAAAGATGTGAAAAGAAGAAGCAATAAGAAAGAGTCCTCGGTCCCCAATCCTGAGAACACTGATCCAGGAAAGGTAAATGCAATGGAAAATGAGGACAGAAAACATTCAATATCAGGCATGGCACCAATAGACATAAAGCAATATCTCTGGAGCCTCATAGATGAGTTCAAAAGTGAAGTATTTAATGAAGTAAAGCAAGATATAGGAAGAATAGTTAGAGAAATGCTAAGCACCACCCAAGAAAAAACAGATGGTAGAATGAAAGAAAAGAAAAAAAGGGGAGAATTTTTTGATGAAGAAAATAGAGAAAACATAGAATATGTGAAGAAAGTTCAAAGAGATTACCAGGAAACTAAAACTCTATCAAAAGCTGGCATAACAGCTTGAAAGAAACTAAGAATAGATTATATGAACTGGAGGACAGATTTGTAATGTGGGAGCATGAATGGAAAAACTTCTTAAAAATAACAAGGAAGGGGCTTGGGATTTACCTCAGCAGCATAAGCGCCTGCCTTGCCAGCAGGCAGTCATGGGTTCGATCCCCAGAACCAATAAAAAGGAAAAAGACAAAAAAAAAAAAAAAAAAAAAAAAAAACCCCAAGGAAACAAACAGCAATAATGCAAAGGCTAGAACATGGTAAGAGGATCTATAACTTTAGAATTAAGAACATAAAAAAAGAAGTAGGGACACAAACAAATGAACTACAAAGGCTATTCACAGAAATAATCCAGGAGAATTTCTCTAATTTAGCAAAAGGTAAAGATATTCACATGTATGAGACATACAGGACCCCAGCCCCTACAACCCAAACAGAACTACACCCAGGCATATAATAATCAAGATTCCAGAAATCCAATATAAGAACAGAATATTAAAAGCCGTCAAAGACAAGAAACAGATCACTTACAAGGGAACACCCATCAGAATTACAGCAGATTTCTCGGCACATGCCATCAAATCATGAAGAGTGTGGGGGGAAATAATTCAAGCTTTGAAAGATAATAACCTCCAGCCAAGATTGATATATCCTGCACAACTGCCCCTAGAAATTAATTGAGAAACCAGGTGCTTCTAGGATAAAGAGGAACTAGGGGAATTTGCAACCGCCAATTCAACTCTATAGAGAACACTGCAGAACATTCTAAAAAAGAAAAATACCAAGATTCCAGAAACAGTGGCATAGAGGCCACAATGAATGCAGCAGAAAATGAAATGAAGAGGACAAACTGAACTAATGACAGAAAAAGAGCTCAACAGAAATGAGGCAGAGAAGGTTAGATGGTAGGAACAGCTATTTTGGAGAAAACAAAACATCATAATATCTAGTGCTGATTTAATACATCTTATTTTGAAGTTTCATCAAGCTTTTGTTCTTCTCTCTCCATCGGTCTTAACATGTTATATCTTACTGGATTTTATTATATGTGATAATATAAACAAAAACTTTTATAGACAAGGAGATTATACAGAAACCACTGTTCTTTTTCTGTTAGTTGATTCTAAATACCCTGTAATACCCTGTCATTCTCTTGAATGGTTTTACATTGTTTTGATATGCTTGATGCTACAGTATATGAAGTTATACCCAAAGATATCAAGAAAAGAGACACTATAGTAGCTACTTTTATGTCGGGATATCTTGTGGTGAAACACTATTTTGCTTAAATGGTTATGTTCTGATGTGTGCTGTTTTGTTGTTATATCATCTTTTATCTCAATCTCCTTTTTTATTATTTACTTTTTTCTTTTTATCTTTTTAATTAAGGGAAAAATAAATAAAAATAGCAGGATGTATTACAGTAACCCACTTTGATTTCCTATTAACTTGATTTGAAACCCTGTATTGCTCTCACCATTTTGTTTTGACTGATTTTCCTCTATTCTGTTTTGCTTGAGAGTACCAAGTTTGAGAGTATAGGCAACAACTGTGAAGACAATAAGATTCACTATGATGCCCATTCTGGTTTGACTATTATCTTCTTTCGAAGTCCTGAAATGTCTCCAATGTTTTGGTTTTATTGGTTTTGTTCTTTGCTGTTTTGTTCAATTTTATTACAACTGATGATATAGGCAATTCTTTTTAAGATAGCAAGAGGCATTATGGTAACCATTGTGGATCACCTTGTATTCTGTTTTTACATCATGTATTATGTCCATCCTTTTGATTTGACTGACTCTGTTTTGTTATGTCTCTTCATTTGGTTTTACTCTCTTCAAGAAAAGTAATAAGAACTGTGGGAGTAATAAAACCCAATATGTGTAATTGTCATTGTAAAAAATAGAGGAAAAGCAAGTGCTCTAAAGGATATAACTGCATGTAAATTTAATTGTATAAGATAGATAACCATATTACTGAGTTTTGTTGGATCATTGAACAGAACTGTTTGCATTCTCACTGTTTGAATGTCCACTTTATATGCTTTAATTTTGTAACTTGAACAACTATTTCTAAGATGACAATATGTAATTTATTAACTAGTGATTTCCTACTATTTATTTTTTCTGAAATTCTGTACAACTTGTACCCGTTTTTCTGTTTTTTCTTTTTCTCCTTAAATAAAAATTTAAAAAAATAAATAAAGTCCTAGATTTGAATTTCTTATCTAGAAAATGAGTCCTTTTTTCTTATAGTATTGGAGATTAAACCCAGGGAAATGCTACTACTGATATACGGCCCCAACAATTTTTTTCTTTTTTTTTCTCTTATAGTGAAATGTTAAACCACAATTTCATAACACAATAATAGCATAACAATAGTTAACATATTGCATATTGTTATCTTAAAGTACTTACTCAGAATAAAAGAGGAAAGTTTGTACTACTATTGATTGGAGAAATTTTTATGCCTTGACCATTAAATTTCATTTGAGTCAGTGTTTAGCTAAGTTGCCCAGACCAGCTTTGAACTTGCAATCCTCTTGTCTCAGTCTACTTACTAGCTGGCATTACAGGCATGTGGACATGTGCCACCATAACCTGCTAAAATGAGTCTTAAATGTGTATATGTCTTGTGTAAATGTGGGGCTTAAGTAACTCAGTATAGTGTTTACGTAAAAGCATTAGACCATTGCAATCACAACAGCCTAGGTTTGAATCCCAGGTCTGACATCTACTGTGTGTGGCCTTTACCAAATTATTTAACTTCTTATTCAAATTTCAGTCTATTCCTTTGTGAATATAGGCACTGTATATCTAAATCTCTTTGTAGCTCAACACGTTGCTACAGACATTTACATCATTAAAGAATTGATGGGTTGTAAATGTGATCAAAGTATCATGAAGAAATGATTTTTATTATTTTTTCTTTTTATGTTGCTGAGGATTAACTCAAGGGCCTTGCTCACACTAAGCACATGTTTTGTCACTGAGCTCTACCAACATTGTGATTTTACAATGACAAGGACTCAAGCACAAGATGTGGAAAGATCTGGACATTCGTGTCAGAGGAGGGACTTAGGCATACAGACAGACATGGCATTGTGGGTGCCATCCCAGCCCTCACTATTAATCTTCACAAATGTTCTGTGGCAGAGCAAACAGCAAAGCATTCTAGGCACTAACACATCTCTACCACATTTGCGAGAAGCCTCCCATGACAGTGCTTGCAGGTATATATGGGATTGGAAGAGTGAGTGTAAAAGAACTCCATCTTCATATGGAAAACTCTTGATCAATCTTTTCAAATTATTCCACTTAAAACTTTGACAATCTAAAAAGTAGCTCTTTCTTGATTGCTTGTACACGTTTGCTTTGAAGGAAGTATTTAATGCATTCCAAGTAAGGTTACAACTTGAAGTGAGAAAGTAAGCTTTATATTTGTGGCCCCAGAAAAATCTTCTATGGGACCCTTATCAGGTCACAGAATCATGAAATGTATCGTTGGAAGAGCTAAGGAAGATCATCTTTGAAGTCTTTTATTGTATAGACAGAGAAACTGAGACTCAGAAAGAAGAAATAGCCCAACATAATGCAGATAGTTCATGGAAGCAACAATGTTAGAACTCCCATCTTCTGGGTGTGATGAAGCATGGCTATAATCCCAGCTACTTGGGAGGCTGAAACTGGAGGATGATGAGTTTAAGGTCAGCCTGAGCGGGTTAGTAAGACACTGTCACAAAATTTAAGTTTTCAGTTGGCAATAATCACACTGCAGATAGAACTCATTGGCTGTAATA
Source organism: Cavia porcellus (assembly GCF_034190915.1). NCBI lineage: Eukaryota > Metazoa > Chordata > Mammalia > Rodentia > Caviidae > Cavia > Cavia porcellus. The sequence continues at coordinate 103,795,612 of NW_026947486.1, read as the reverse complement.
CTGCCACTGAGAATAGCTTGCCTCAAATTTTCAAAAAGGGGTGGAACACTGAGGATGTCTCAGGGGTCAACCCTCAAAATGGAGAAAGAGAAAAGACCCATCATCTTCTAATTTTTAAGACTATTATCTTTGCTTTGTACTATTTCCTCCTGGAAAAGATATTATTCTTTCTTCAGGACTGTGTATAGCAGAATCAAAAAGATTTAGAAAAAATAGATAAATTAAATGCTGTGTGGTGGTACATCCCTGTAATCTCACACTTAGGAAGCTGAAGCATAAGGATTGCTGTGAATTTAAAGATAATCTGGGCTATAAAGTGAGTTCAAGGTAAGTCTGGGCTATACAGTGAGATCCTGTCTTAAAAAAATATAAAAATAACAAAGAAGGAAAGACAGAAAAAAACATTTCATTTCTGTACTTGACATTAAACATTTCCAAAATAACTCAATTCTTTATCATCCTCTCATATGTTTATGAATTATGAGCACTCACCTGAGCCAAATCTATAGGAGAGAAGGAAAATTGATATCCTTCCACATCATTTACAACTGAATTACCCCATCCATCTCTCTTGCAACTGAGCCATGTGACATCGTACACAAGTCTTATCAAAAATGTATCCCTGGTGCCGGGGATTTAGCTCAGTGGTATAAGTACCTGACTGACAAGCTCTAAGCCATGAGTTCAATCCCTGGTACCACAAAGAAAGAAAGAAAGAAAGAAAGAAAGAAAGAAAGAAAGAAAGAAAGAAAGAAAAAGGAAGGAAGGAAGGAAGATATTCTTAAGATATCCCAGATCATTTACATTAGAAGTTAGGTCTAGAAGATAGTGTTAGACAAAATGCTTTTTTATTTTTCAGGTCTCTAAATTTTTTGTTTATTACTATATGTTTGTACATAATGATTACATTCCTTGTGGGAAGTGGGTATATGCAAATAAAACGTTTTAAGTCTTTTTTACATCCCTTTTCTCTCTCCTCCTGTGTCTTCCCTCCATCTCCTAGTCCCTGCTTTAGTTGCAAATGATTTATCTCCCTTTCTCGTCAAGTCTTTCACTTTGCTCTTTATTTATATTTCAGCTTTTTCATGGAAGAGAAATAGTGTGATGTTACTTAAAATCTGAGGTTGTGGTGTCTCCTGTGTAACAGAACTTGAAATCCAGGATTGTGATGCCTGCTGTTTGCTCTTCTTCTGGTTCCATATGAATTCTAGGAATTTTTTTCTAGTTCTGTGAGTCATACTGTTGGTATTTTGATGGGAGTTGCATTAAATCCATACATCAGTTTGAGAATTATGGCCTTATTGACAATATTGCTTTGCCTGTCTAGGAGCAGTGATATCTTTGCATTTTCTGATGTCCTCTTCAATTTACTTTTCAAAAGTACTGTAGTTTTCATTACAGAGGTCCTTAACTTCCACTGTTAGGTTAATTCCTAAGTATCTAATTTTTCTCAAAGCTACGCGAATGGTATTTTTCTCATTCCTTCCTCGGTGGGTTAATTATTGGAGTACTATTACTCTTTTGTGTTGACTTTGTATCCTAGTACCTTACTGAATGTATCAGTGCTAGGAGTTTTTTGGTGGGCTTTTTTGAGTCTTCTCTGTAAAGAATCGTGCTGTCGCTCTCTTTGCTGTGCGCAGCTTCACTACCAGATGCTTCCACCATGATGTGCTGATTCACCAAAAGCTCAAAGCAACAAGGCCAACTCACTATGGACTGAAGTTCCTAAAACTGTTCGGCAGAAGCCCCTTCCTTTGTCTGGAGGAGGAGGGATCCCAGGTTCCTGAGGCACCTCGGCCTGTGCCCAGCCGCGCATAGCCATCGGCGTGCAGAGGAGGAGTTGGGCGGATCTGGAGTGCCTGCAGAAGCCCCTTCCTTTGTCTGGAGGAGTGAATATTTCTGCAAGCAGGGAGGGATCCCAGGTTCCTGAGGCACCTCGGCCTGTGCCCAGCTGCGCCTAGCCATCTGCGTGCAGAGGAGGAGCTGGGTGGATCCAGAGTGCCCGCAGGAGGCCCTTCCTTTGTCTGGAGGACTGTGGATATCTCTGCAAGCAGGGAGGGATCACAGACTCCTGAGGCACTGCGGCCTGTGGTGAGTACCCTAACCCGGCTGCGATCCAAGAGCTGTGGATCTACCAAGGGGCAGGTGGGCGTACAGTGTCCCTGAGGCCCAGCTTGTCTGGAACCGTGGAGTTCTGAACAAGCAGAGGAGGGCCATTGGTTTTGCAGGCCCAATGGCCTGGGGTAGAGTGGTGCCAGAGTCTCAGTAGCTGCAAACATAGAAGGGGATTTTCAACAGATCCTGAGGAGGCTTTCAAATAACACTTGAAACACAGAAATATAGGAAAATGACAAAACGAAAGACCAAATTACAACCTCAAACCTCCAGCCCATCTCAGGAAACCCTAGGAGGAATGTATTTAGAAGAAAATATATCCCATCCTCCTCATATATCAGACACAATAGCTACTGAAGTTGACAAGCAACTCCAGGAAGCTTTAAAGAAATTCAAACTCGAAATAATATCCCAGATAAAAGAAGAAATGATAAAAGAAATGAAAGAGATTCTAAATATATCTAAAGAAAACACAGATAAAAAATTGGAGGAACTAAACAAAAAGATAGAATCCCTAGATGAGCAATATAAGAAACAAACAGAATACATAATGCAGATGCACAGAGATATACAGGAAATAAAAAACTCCACTGAAAGTTGTAAAAACCGCCTTAATGAAAGTGAAGATAGAGTTTCAGACGTTGAAGACAGGATTGAAGATAGTGAACAGGAAAGGAAAGATCTTTTAAAAATAACAAGGAATCAGGAAACAACAATTCAACAACTGCAAGATGATGCAAAGAAGAATAACATAAGAATGATAGGGATTAATGAAAAAGAAGGAGACAACATAAAGGATATCAAGAGGATATTTAGAGAAGCAATAGCTGAAAACTTCCCAAGCATGAGATCAGAAACTGACATCAGGATCAGTGAAGCATATAGAACTCCAAATAGCCATAACCAAAATAAAACTACACCCAGACATATAATAATCACCATCCCAGAAATCCAACACAAGAATAGATTATTAAAAACTGTCAGAGAGAAAAGACAGATCACTTATAAAGGAAAACCTATCAGAATCACAGCAGACTTCTCATCACAAACAATAAAGTCAAGAAGAGCATGGAGTGAAGTATTCCAGATCCTAAAGCAAAATGATTTCCAACCTAGACTGATATATCCTGCAAAACTATCATTTAAAATAGATGGTGAAATACGATACTTCCATGACAAAGAACAGCTGAAGAACTTCATGAACACCAAACCAACCCTGCAAAAAATATTGAAAGACAGTTTAGATACACAAAGGAAAAAACCACTAAGCAAAGCAAATAATTAAACAGAACAGAAAGATAAAGATGCAACAGCAGAGAGATAAGATTCCTACAATTAACCAACATTTAACAGTAATAACCATTAATGTAAATGGTCTCAATGCACCAATCAAAAGAAACAGACTAGCAGAATGGATCAAGAAACAAAATCCAACCATATGCTGTTTACAGGAAACCCATCTAACCCAGAAGGATACTCACAGACTGAAAGTCAAAGGATGGAAAACAATTCTTCATGCAGCAGGAATCCAAAAAAAGGCAGGAGTAGCCATTCTGTTTGCAGACAACGTGAACTTTAAACCAACAATGACCATAAAGGATAAAGAAGGTCACTACATACTCGTAAGGGGAAAACTCCAAGAGGAAGAGATAACTATCTTAAATATATACGCACCAAACTCCAGAGTGCCCAGTTATATAAAACAATTATTAACAGAAATGAAAACTCAAATTATCAGTAACACAATTGTAACAGGAGACCTTAATACGCCATTGACACCAAGGGACAGATCGACCAGACAGAAAATGAGTAAAGAAATAACAGAACTGAATCATACCTGTGAACAAATGGGTTTGATAGACATATACAGAATGTTCCACCCAACAACATCAGAATACACATTCTTCTCAGCAGTACATGGATCATTTTCTAAAATAGACCATATATTAGCTCATAGAACATATTTAAACAAGTGCAAAAGAGCTGAAATCATCCCTTGCATGTTATCGGATCACAGCGCTCTGAAATTAGAAATTAACGATAAAAGACACTGCAAAAATCCCACAAACACATGGAAACTGAATAACACACTCTTGAGTAATCAGTGGGTCACAGAAGAAATTAAAGAAGAAATCAAACAATACCTAAAAGAAAATGAAAATGCAGATACAACTTACCGGAATCTGTGGGATGCAATGAAAGCCGTCCTGAGAGGAAAATTTATTGCACTGAGTTCCCACATCAGGAAAACAGAATGAATACAAATAAATAACTGGATGCTACACCTCAAACAGCTAGAAAAAGAAGAGCAAGTCAAGCCCAAAGCCAAAAGAAGAGAGGAAATTATAAAAATCAGAGCAGAAATCAATGCAATAGAGACTAAGAAAACAATCCAAAGGATCAACAAATCAAAGAGTTGGTTCTTTGAAAGAATAAATAAAATCGATAAGCCCCTAGCCAACCTTATTAAAAAAAGGGAAGAAAAAGCTCAAATTCATGCAATAAGAAGTGAAAAAGGAGAAGTCACTACAGACCCAATAGAAATACAGAAGATCATCAACACCTATTTCGAAAACCTCTACTCTCAAAAGTTTGATAACACAGAAGAAATAGACAGATTCTTAGAAGCATATGAAGTGCCAAAGCTAGATCAAGAGGATGTAAAATTGTTGAATAACCCAATCTCGGTTACTGAAATTGAAAATGTAATTAAGTCCTTACCCACCAAGAAGAGCCCAGGTCCAGATGGATTCACTGCAGAATTCTACAAGAAATACAAAGAAGACCTAATGCCGACACTCCTCAAACTATTCAATGAAATTGAAAGGGAAGCAATCCTTCCTAAGTCATTACTGGAAGCAAATATCACTCTAGTACCAAAACCTGAGAAAGACCCAACTAAAAAAGAGAACTATAGACCGATCTCCCTAATGAACACAGATGCAAAAATCCTCAATAAAATATTGGCAAATAGGATCCAGCAAATCATCAAGAAGATTATACACCATGACCAAGTGGGATTCATCCCAGGAATGCAAGGATGGTTCAACATACGCAAATCAATAAATGTAATCCACCATATCAATAAAGCCAAAAATAAGAATCACATGATCATTTCTATAGATGCAGAAAAAGCCTTCGATAAGGTCCAACATTTATTCATGATCAAAACTCTACAGAAAATTGGAATAGATGGTCTTTACCTCAATATAATAAAGGCCATTTATGACAAACCAACAGCCAGCATCATACTAAATGGCCAAAAATTGAAAGCCTTTACTTTAAAATCAGGCACAAGACAAGGATGTCCTTTATCACCACTCCTATTTAATATAGTACTGGAAGTACTAGCCAGAGCAATTAGGCAAGAAAGAGAAATAAAAGGGGTAAAGATAGGAAAAGAAGAAGTTAAGTTGTCATTGTTTGCAGATGACATGATACTCTACATAGAAGACCCCCTAAGCTCCATTGAAAGACTCTTAGATACAATAAATAAATTCAGTAATGTGGCTGGATACAAAATCAATACTCAGAAATCAATAGCATTCCTATACACAAACAACAAAACCACAGAGAGGGAAATAAGGGAAACTGGACTATTCACAGTAGCAAGCAAAAAAAAAGAAATATTTAGGAATTACTCTTACGAAAGAAGTGAAAGACTTATATAGTGAAAACTACAATACACTGAAAAAGGAAATTGAAGATGATCTCAGAAAATGGAAAGATATCCCTTGCTCATGGATAGGAAGAACAAACATTGTGAAGATGGCCATTCTCCCAAAACTCTTATACAGATTCAATGCAATCCCAATAGAAATACCATCAACATACCTTATAGATCTAGAGAAATCACTCCTAAATTTCATCTGGAACCAGAAGAGACCTAGAATCGCAAAAGCAATTCTAAGCAGCAAAGACAAAGCAGGAGACATCACAATCCCTGACTTGAAATTATACTACAAAGCAACAGTAGTAAAATCAACATGGTATTGGAATCAAAACAGAGCTGAAGATCAATGGAGTAGATTAGAAGATACAACCACAACTACCAACACACTCAACCACCTTATCTTTGATAAAGGAGCCAAGCAGGTTCACTGGAAGAATGACAGTCTCTTTAATAAATGGTGCTGGAAAAACTGGCTCTCCATTTGCCAAAAACTAAAGCTAGACCCATGTCTATCACCATGTACTAAATTAAAATCTAAATGGGTCAAAGATCTGAATATTAAAACAGAAACACTAAATCTATTGGAAGACAAATTGGGTAGAAACCTTGGAAACATAGGAGTAGGTAGAGAATTCATGAATAGGACTCAAACTGCACGGGAAATACTTCCCGAATCAATAACTGGGACCACTTCTTATTAAAAAGTTTTTGCATGTCAAAAGAAATCTCCAGCATAGTGAAAAGAAAACCCACAAACTGGGAAAAGATTTTAGTGAACTCTCTCTCAGACAAGGGACTCTTGTCTAAAACATATAAAGAATTAAAAAAACTCAGACCTCCAAAATTCAAAGATCCAATCCAAAAATGGGCACCTGAGATGAATATGCAATTCTCAGATGAAGAAATGCAAATGGCAAATAAATACATGAAAAAATGCTCATCATCATTGGTCATTAGAGAAATGCAAATTAAAACCACACTGAGATACCATCTCACTCCTGAAAGAATGGCCAGGATCAAGAAAACCAACAACAACAAATGCTGGAGAGGCTGTGGGAAAAAAGGAACTCTCCCACACTGTTGGTGGGAGTGTAGACTGGTACAGCCTTTGTGGAGGTCTGTCTGGAGGTTTCTCAAAAAGTTGGGATTGGAAATCCCATTTATTCCAGCTATTCCACTTCTAGGCATATTCCCAGAAGAACTGAAAGCATCATACCACAGGGATATATGTGCACCTATGTTTATAGCAGCACAATTTGTAATCGCCAGATCTTGGAAACAACCCAAGTGTCCATCAACTGAGGAATGGATAAAAAAGTTTTGGTATTTCTATACAATGGAGTATTATTCAGCTATAAAGAAGGATCGCATTGAGATATTTATCAATAAATGGGCACAGCTTGAGACCATACTCATAAGTGAAATAAATCAATCTCGCATGTATGAATACCGAATAGTTTCCCTAATGTAAGTAATGATTCAAATATATAAAAATATGTGATAATCATGACTTCCCATTACGTGGCCTTGAAGCCTTATAAAATTTTCACTTATTAATTAGAAAGGCTTTATTCTGGGCTTTTTGATATGGAAATATTTGAAACTATAGTATATGAAGTTTTATCCAAATATTTTAAGGAAAAAGACAGACACTATGGTAACTACTATTCTTTAAAAAAATTATTTAGCTATTTCTTATGTTTATTTTAATTAAGGGAAAAATTTAAAAAATTAGGATATATAATAGTAACTCTTTTCGATCTCCTATTAACTTGTTTTGAAATCCTGTAATACTCCCAAGATCTTGTTTTGACTGATTAGACTCTGTTCCATTCTGTGCGATAGTAGCAAGTTTGAAGGTATAGGCAACTAATTTGAAGGCAATAAGATTCACAAAGATGCCCATTCTGGTTTGACTATTGTCTTCTTTGGAAGTCCTGTAATGTTCACAATGCCTAAGTTTTATTGGTTTTGTTCTCCACTGTTTTGTCCAACTTTATAATATCTAATGAGATAGACAATTCCTTTTAAGGAAACAAGAGACAATGTTGATAATCATTGTTAATAACCCTGTACTCTGTTCTACATCATGTGCTATGTCTATCCTTGGTTTTGACTTACAGCTTTGTTTTGCCATATTTGACTTTATTCTCTCCCCCCCAAAAAAGTAATAAGAACTAAGGAGTAATAAAATCCAAAATGTGTAAATTTTGTTGTAAAAAAGAGAGGGAGGAAAAAAAAAGAGCTCTAACGGATATAACAGCAAGTTTTTTTAGGTGTGTTAAATAGCTGACTATATTAATGTTTTTGGATCATTGAACACAGCTGTTTGCAGTCTCTCTGTTTGAATGTCTACTTTGTATTCTTTGATACTGTGATTTGAGCAACTATTTCCAAGATGATAATATGTAATCTATTAACAGGTGATTTCTTACTGTTATGTTTTTTTTTTGTAGTTCTGTATTATGTGTAACCTTACACTGCTTTGTTTTGTTTTGTGTTTTTCTCTTTTTCCTCTTAAATAAAAAAAAAAAAAGAATCGTGCTGTCTGCAATTAAAGGTAGTTTTATTTCTCCCTTTCCTATACATATCCCTTTCATTTCTTCCTCTTGTTTGGTCATTCTGGCTAAAATTTCAAGTACAGTATTAGGAGTGGTGATAGTAGACATCTTTGGTGATAGTAGACATCTTTCTTGTGTTTGTGAATTTAGAGGAAAATCTTTTATCTTTTCCACTTTTAATATACTGTTAACAGTAAATTTGTCATAAATGTCTTCTGTCAGATTGAGATAAGGTCCTTCTATATTTGTTTCCTTCAAAGGTTTACCAGGAATAGATATTGAATTTTGTCAAAGATTTTTTTTTCTACATCTATTGAGATGATGAAATGATTTGTGATTTTTCTTCTTGTTTTTATTTATGTGATGTATAAAGTTACTGATTTGTGTATTTTGAAACATTCTTGCATTCCTGGGATGAAGCCTACTTGGTTGTACTGAACTTTTTAATGATTTGTTCCATTCTGTTTGCCAGTATCTTTTTTGTTTGTACATTTGTTTGTTTTTGTTTTTTGAGAGAAAGTCTTGCTATGAGTTCAGGCAGGCCTCGAATTTATAGTAATCATCTTGTCTCAGCTTCCTGAGTCCTGGGTTTACAGATGTTCACCACTATGCCAGGATCATGTAAAAGACTTTTACGTCTATGCTCACTGAAGAGTTTGGCCTGTAGTTTTCTTTCTTAGTTGAGTCCTTGTCTGTTTTTAAAATCAAATAATGCTAGCTTCTTGGAAGAACTTTGGATGAACTCCTTCTTCAAATTTCATTAAAGATTTTGAAGAGTATTGGCATTAGATATTCCCTAAATATCCAATGGAATTCAGGACTGAATCTACTGGCCTCAATTCCATTGCCTGTTATTGGATTACTCAGGTTTTTTAGCTCTTCTTTGCCCAGTTTCAGTAATTCATATGCATCTACGAATCTATCCATTTGTTTTCTTTTCTTTTTTCTTTTTTGTACCAGGCATTGAACTCACCATCTCACACTTGCCAGGCAGGCACTTAACATCATTGAGCTGAATCGCCGGTCCTATCCACATCTTTAAGAGTTCTCCAATTTATTGGAACACAGGATTACAAAGTAGTTACTGATAATCTGCATATCAGCAATATCTGTTGTGATTTCTTTTTTGCCATCTCTAATTCCATTGATATGAGTCTCTTCTTTCCAGTTTTTATTTATTCATTTATTTACTTATTTATTTTGGTAAGATTGGTTAAGTGTTTGTCTACTTTGTTTCTTCTGCCAAAAAAAACTAGTTTTTTGATTCATTTTATTTTTATACTTTCAATTTCAATAATCTCTGCTCTGATCTTTACAATTTCCTTCCTCAAACTAGCTTTGAATCTAGATTTTTCTAGGACCTTGTGATGGATCATTAGAGTAATTATCGAGGTTGCTGTTTTTCTGAAGTGGGCATTCACAACTAATAATTTCCCTCCTAGGGTATATTTCATTGTGTCCTGTAGATTTTAATATATTATATGGCATAATTTTTGGTTCTAGGAACTGTCTATTTTTTATTTCTTCTATGATTTATTGATTACTCAGGAGTGTATTGCTTAATTTCCATGTTTGCATAATTTCTGTGGGATTTTTTACTACTTATTTCTAATCTTATTGCACTATGATTTGATAATATAAATGGGACGATTTTGATTTTTTTATTTACTTAAAAATCTTTTCTGGGCTAGCATGTGATCTGTTTTGGAGAAAGTTCCATGTGATTGTAAGAAGAATATGTATTGTCTCCTTGAGTGGTACACCGCTATAGCAGCGGTGGCGAACCTAAGGTGCATGTGTTGTAGCCAGCTCTTTGTTATCACTGAAAGCTCTAAAAGGTTCACCATCAGTGCTCTGTAGATATTTATTAAGTCCATTTTTAAAAAAATGTAATTCAATTCTGATATTTTTTGGTTGACTATTTTTTGTATTGTCAATCTATTTGTGATAATATGGTGTTAATGTCATCTACTATAATTCAATTGATATTTATCTGGTCTTTTATAACTAGTAGTGCTAGTTTTGTGGTTTGGAGTGCTGGGGTGTGGTGCATACTGTTACTTCCTCCTGTTGAACTGTTCTCTTAACAGATATGTAGTGACTACTTTTTTGCCTCATCTGATCAGTTTTGGCTTGAAATCCTCTTTGTAAAAGTAGGATAGCTATTTCTGCTTGTTTTAGGTTTCCATTGCATGGAATTTAATTTTCCATCCTTTGATCTTTGGTTTACAAATTACTTTTTGAGCTAATTGTATTTCTTGTATATTACACACTACTGGCTTTTGTTTTTATTCAACTTGCCAGTCTTTCTTTTGTTTGGAGCATTGACACCACTGACATTGTGAGTTATTACCATAAGATACTGTGCTATATTCACTCCATTAGCTTTTTTGATATTTTTATCTTCATTGTCTCTTTGCAAATTATTCTTGAGAATTGTTTTTGAGTGCTGGTTTGGTGGTCATGGATTTTTTTGAGGTGCTTGCCTTGGAAAAATCTTGTTTCTTCATCAATTTTGACAGACAGATATGTAAGGCATATTGTCCTGAGGTAGAATCTGTTTTCTTCTGGGATTTAAAAACCTTTACTACATGCGCTCCTTGTCTTTATGGTGTGTGTTAAGAAGCACACTGTAGTCCTAATGAGTTTACTTATGTAACTAATTTTTGTTTTCCCAAACAGCTTTTTAAATTTTTGTCCTTGTGTTAGACTTATGGAATTTTGACTGTGGTGTACCATGGAGAAGTTCTTTTCTGATTGTGGCTAGCTGGATTTCTATTTGCCCCATTTACCTATAGCTCAAATATTTTCCCCATATTTGGAAATTTTTCAGCTATTACTTCTTTTTTAAAAATTTTATTTAAGGAGAAAAAGAAAAAAAAACAGAAAAAGGGTACATGTTACACAGAATTTCAGAAAAAAATAAAGAGTAGGAAATCACTAGTTAATAAATTACATATTGTCATCTTAGAAATAGTTGTTCAAGTTAAAAAATTAAAGCATAGGGGCGGGGGATTTAGCTCAGCGGCATAAGCCCCGCCTTGCAAGTGTGTGGTCGTGAGTTCGATCCCTGGTACTGATAAAAATGAAAAAGACAAAAAAATTTAAAAAATTAAAGCATATAAAGTGGGCATTCAAACAGTGAGACTGCAAACAGTTCTTTTCAATGATCCAACAAAACTCAGTAATGCAGTTGTCTATCTTATACACATAAATATACATGCAGTTATGTCCTTTAGAGCACTTTCTTTTCCTTTCTTTTGTACAATGACAATTACACATTTTGGGTTTTATTACTTCCACAGTTCTTATTACTTTTTTTGAAGGGAGAAAAACCAAATGTGACATAACAAAACAGAGTCAGTCAAATCAAAAGGATGGACATAATACATGATGTAAAAACAAAAAACAAGGTGATCAACAATAGTTACTATAATGCCTATAGCTATCTTAAAAAGAATTGCATATATCATCAGTTATAATAAAATTGAATAAAACAGTAAAGAACAAAACCAATAAAAGCAACATTGGAGACATTACAGGACTTCAAAAGAAGATAATAGTCAACCAGAATGAGGGTCATAATGAATCTTATTGTTTTCACAGTTGTTACCTATACTCTTGAATTTGGTACTATCAAACAAAACAGAATAGAGTAAAATCAGTCAAAACAAGATGGTGAGAGCAATACAGGGTTTCAAATCAAGTTAATAGGAAATCAAAGTGGGTTACTATAATATATCCTGCTATTTTTTATTTATGTTTCCCTTAATTAAAAACATAAAAATAAAAAAAATAAATGATAAAAATGGAGATTGAGATAAAAGAGAGCCTAACAACAAAGCAGTACAGGTCAAAACATAACCATTTAAGCAAAATAGGGTTTCACCACAAGATATCCCAAAATAAAAGTAGTTACCATAGTGTCTCTTTCCTTGAAATCGTTGAGTATAACTTCATATACTGTAGCATCAAACACATCAAGACAATGTAAAATCATTCAAGAGAATGACAGTATTACAGAGTATTTAGAATCAACTAACAGAAAATGAACAATGGTTTCTGTATAATATCCTTGTCTATAAAAGTTTTTGTTTATATTATCACATATAATAAAATCCAATAAGATACAACATGTTAAGACTCATGGAGACAGAAGAACAAAAGCTTGATGGGACTTCAAAACAAGATGATACTAAATCAGCACTACCTATTATGATGTCTTGTTTCCTCCAAAATAGCTGTTCCTACCTTCCGATTTTCTCTGCCTCATTTCTGTTGAGCTCTTTTTCTGTCATTAGTTGTCATTTTTTCTTCCTCATTTTGTTTTCTGCTCCATTCATTGTGGCCTCCCTGCCACTGTTTCTGGAATCTTGGTATTTTCCTTTTTTAGACTATCCTGCAGTATTCTCTGTAGAGTTGAACTGGTGGTTGCAAATTCCCCTAGTTCCTCTTTATCCTGGAAGCACCTTGTTTTTCCATCAATTTCTAGGGACAGTTGTGCAGGGTATATCAATCGTGGCTGGAGATTACTATCTTTCAAAGTTTGAATTATTTTCCCCCACGCTCTTCGTGATTTGATGGTTTGTGCCAAGAAATCTGCTGTAATTCTGATGGGTGTTCCCTTGTAAGTGATCTGTTTCTTGTCTCTGACGGCTTTTAATATTCTGTTCTTATATTGAATTCCTGGAATTTTGATTATTATATGCCTGGGTGTAGCTCTGTTTGGGTTGTAGGTGGCTGGAATCCTGTATGCCTCATACATCTGAGTATCTTTACCTTTTGCTAAATTAGAGAAATTCTCTTGGATTATTTCTGTGAATAGCTTTTTTAGTCCATTTGTTTGTGTCCCCACTTCTTCTCTTATGTTCTTAATTCTTAAATTATAGATCCTCTTACCGTCTTCTAGCTTTTGTATTGTTGTTGTTTGGTTTTTATTTTTTTTTTTTTGTTATTTTTAAGAAGTTTTTCATTTCATGCTCCCATATTACAAATCTGCCCTCCAGCTCAGATAATCTATCCTTAGTTTCTTTCAAGCTGTTATGCCAGCTTTTGATAGAGTTTTTAGTTTCCTGGTAATCTCTTTGAACCTGCTTCACGTATTCTATGTTTTCTCTATTTTCTCCATCAAACAATTCTCCCCCTTTTTTCTGTTCTTCCATTCCACCATCTGTTTTTTCTCGGGCGTGCTTAGCATTTCTCTAACTATTCTGCTTATATCTTGCTTCAGGTCATTAATAACTTCATTCCTGAACTCGTCTATGAGGCTCTAGAGATAGTGCTTTATGTCTATTGGTGCCGTGTCTCCTATTGCATGTTTCTCAGGATTGGGGGCCGAGGACTCTTTCTTTTTGCTCCCTCTTCCCATATTCTTTGTTCCTTATATATAAGCATATATAAGAGGCCCAGTTTCCTTCCCTGTTGGCCACAGTCTGTTTGAATTGTGCTGGCTAGTTGTTCCCACCCACTGCAGTGCACCAGGAAGACACAGACCTGGGCAGTCTATGCCGGGCCTGCCCCTCCAGGTCAATCTACCAAAGGCTTCACTGCTAGGGTGCACCTCCAGGCACTGGGACCTGGGTTGGGCTAGCCTACTGGGTCTCAGCCAGCGGCGTCTCACAGGCCAGCCACTCCCCACCAATCCCACTTGAGAGGGGGATATGTGACTGAAGTCACTGCAGCATCTCGTTCCTTGAAGTCTGCCTGGTCTGTGTATGTCCTCCGTTGAAGCCTCCTTCTCTATGGAAGGGTCCCAATTCACTCACTCACTGCAGGTCGATGCAGGGCACCTGGCCAGTCCCACTCCCAACTCCATTTAATGCTTCCCACTCTCAGAGCCTTCGCACCTCTCTCCCCGCTGTGCCAACTGGGAAGCAGCAGCAGCTGCAGGAAATTCAAATCACAGTTTCCAGTGGCATGGGGTCTGGCTTCCATGCTGAGACCTTATCTGTTCTTGCTGTATCACCGGAATTGTGTTTCCAGTTGGTTTCTCTTAATTTAGTTCATTCCTGGGTCAGCAAAGAATATCCCCCCTTGCCTAGGACTTCCTGCCCGGCACCATTCCTGGATTTCAAGAGCGGTTTCTCAGAGAGCCTCCAAAGCTGCTGCTATCTATCCGCCATATGCTTTCAGACTTGTTATGCCAGCTTTCAATAGAGTTTTTAGTTTCCTGGTAATCTCTTTGAACCTGCTTCATGTATTCTATGTTTTCTCTTATTTTCTCCATCAAACAATTCTCCCCTTTTTTTCTGTTCTTTCATTCCACTATCTGTTTTTTTTTTTTTTTTGGCGGTACTTAGCATTTCTCTAACTATTCTACTTATATCTTGCTTTACTTCTTTAAATACTTCACTTTTGAACTCATCTATCAGGCTCTGGAGATATCACTTTATGTCTATTGGTGCCATGTCTGATATTGTATGTTTTCTGTCCTCATTCTCCTTTGCATTTACCTTTCCTGGATCAGTGTTCTCTGGATTGGGGACTGAGGACCCTTTCTTGTTGCTCCCTCTTCCCATACTTTTTGTTCCTTCCATACAAGAGTATATAGGATGCCCAGTTTCTTTCTTTGTCAGTTACAGTTTGTTTGAATTGTGCCGGCTAGGTGTTCCCACCCACTGCAGTGTACTAGGGAGACACAGACCTGGACAGCCTCTGCTGGGCCCACCCCTCCAGGTCAGTCAACCTGCTGAAGGCTTCACTACATTAGGGTGCACTGCCAGGGGCAGGGATCTGGTTTGGGCTAGCCTACTGGATCTTATTCCACGGCTTTACCCAGGCCAAGCGCTCCCCACCAATCCCGCTTGAGAGGGGAATATGCGACTAACATCACTGCAGCGTCCTGTTCTGGCTAGTCTGCCAGGTCCCAGAATGTCCTCTGTTGGAGCCTCCTTGTCTATGGAAGGGTCCCCATCCCTCTCACTCACTGCAGGTCGATGCAGGGCTCCCCGCCAGTCCTGCTCTCAACTCCATTCGCCAATTCCCACTCTCAGAGCTTTCACGCTTCTCTCTCCCTGCTGTGTCGATTCAGACGCAGCAGTATCGGCAGAAAATTCAAATCGCGATTTCCACAGGCATGGGTTCCAGCTTCCACACCAAGATTGTATCTGTTCCGGTTATAGCACCGGGATTGCTTTTCCAGTTGGTTTTTCTCAGCTTAGTTCGTTCCTGTATTGGCAGTGTGTATTTCCCCTTGCTTAGGACTCCTCACACCACACCATTTCTGGATTCTATGCTGGCTGTCTCAGAGAGCATCCGTAGCTGCTGTTATGTATCTGCCATTTTCTCCCAGAAGTCTCTCAGGTATTATTTCTGTAAACAGGTTTTTTGCTATTTGTTTTACCTTCTGATTTTTTACCAATTCCAGTTAATCTTAAGTTAGTACCCTGGGCATCATCTAGCAGCTGATAGATCAATTTTTCATGTTTTCTTTTGGTTTTTAAGGTCTGTGTGAGTATATGGCATTAGCCTATCTTCTAGTTCCAACACACTGTCCTCATATTAATCACTTTTGTGTCCATATTTTCAATAATGATTTTTACCTCCAGTTTTGCTTTGTTTTGTTTTGAAATTTTTTCATGGGCACTAATTCTTGTATACCTGGTCATTCATGTTTTGTATGATTTTGTTTAATTCAGCTAACTTTTTATTAGCATCTTCTTAAGCTCACTGCTCATTTTGTCTATTAAGTCTGTTAACTGTGTAATTGTATCAATTTTTGAACTTACTGAGCACCTTATTGATCTGTTTTCTTATTTCCTATTTTATCAATTTCTTTTAGTATGCTATTTGGCTTTTGATTTTTTCCACATCCGTACCCCATGGATCAGTTTTGGAGGAGTTGGGAGTTTGGGATGTATTTTGATTTGTTTTTCATGTTTGTGTTGTGTGTGTGTGTGCATTGAGAGTTGTGGGTTGACTATGGTGGGTAGGCTTCGTTGCTAATATGGAGATCTCTTTAGTTAGTGTCTGCTTTCCAATTATGTGCTTTGAGCTTGAGTAACTATTAACCCTTATGTGTGTCCCAAGATCAAACTACCTCCATTAATTTGAGGAGGGAGGGTGCAGTGTAATTGATTCAGAACCCAGTTCTCCAGAAATCAGGCACAGTAATGTTGATGGGACAAAGATAAATCAGATATTAGCATATAATAAAAAGCAATCAATGGAAATAACTATGCCACCCCAGCAATAACAATAAAAACAGCAACAATAACGATGTCAAAGACAAACAATATTGATCTACCATTAAATTTGTAGAAGCTACCACTATACCTCTTTTAAAAATTTAAAAGGGATCTATAATTACAATAAATTCACAAATACTAATCCAATATTCACATATAGAACCCAGTAAATGCAGCAGCTATACCACCATTAACAATTGAAAACAATCTAGCAATAATAGCATACTAGGGGCTGGGGATTTAGCACAGGGGCATAAGCACCTGCCTTGCAAGTGTGTTTGTGAGTTCGATCTCTGGTACCGAAAAAACAAAAAAGACAAAAAAACAATAATAGCATACTGAGTGAACTGTGTATTTAAAGATGAGTAAAGCTTACTAGTAATTCAAGTAAAGTTGAAGGAGCTTGGGAAGGGGGAAGTGAATAAAGTAACATTTAAAAAAATAAGAAAACAAAGATGAGAAGGAGAGAAAGTAAGAGTAAAGGAAAATTAGTAGAATTCAATAAAATATCACAAAAGAATAAAGAAGAAGAAAAAAACAGAGCACAATAAAGAATAAAAACATAAGAAGCAAAAATAAAGAAACCCAAATGTCAATGAAGAAAAAGGAAAATGAGTCTAAAAACATTCCTTATTTTGGATGAGTGGTTTGTTGCCAAAGTCCGCAGTAATGGAACCCACTAGGTACAGAGGAGGGATAGTGAGTCACTACTAAGACCTATTTTGTTTCCTCATCCACATTGATGTGTGCAAATGCTGAGTCCTACTCCATCTTTCCTGCTGGCTATGATTGGTTTAAGGCAGTGGTGGCAAACCTATGGCACACATGCCACAGCAGGCTGTTTGTATCATTCAAAGCTCCAAAAGGTTCACCATCACAGGTCTCTGGTGTCCACTCTAGGTTGTAGTCATTTTGATACTTCCCAGTTTCCACATCCTTCTATGCACCCCAAATCATGATTTTCTCTGTCTTAGCTTTATGGCTTATGGATTTGTGAAGTATCCTCCCTGCTTCAGAGGCCCCTCTGTCTGTATACCCCAGGCTGTGGTGACTCTATAAGTCAACACATATCCCTGAATACATTGGCAGATGGGGAAATGAAACAGACCACTGATCTCAGTGTTGGATACAATCAGCTGAGGGTGGGGGTGTCAAGCAGTGTGCTTGACTTACTGCCAGAATTTTTAGACCCAGCCCTCTCTGAAAGCCACATGTATCTTGTTTGGCTGCTTACCAGAGACAGCAGGACCCTGGTCTCTTTCCAAGCCTGAGTTTAAACTTCTCAGAGGTTCTGTATCTAGCTTGCTCCCTCTTTGCAGCTGTCTTTTGTGACCATCTTCCACACAGTAAGTGTGGCAGGGTATCCCCAGAAACTCCCAAGTACATTTGTTCTGCGGCTCAATCTTAAACTGTCCCTCCCCGGAATAACTCCTGATTAAACACTCATACATGCCAAGTGCTGCAGAGGATTTCTTTTCAAACTCTAGCCTATCATGTAGAAGTAGACACTTTCAGAGAAAACCCCATACTGGTTTTGCAGTTTACAGTAACCCTGGTCCTTTCTTGGGGCCAGTACTGCTGTCCAGGTCTACTGTTTCTCTTTGGAACTGCCCACCATCTCAGGGTTTAATCCATGTTAGTGGAGGTGGAGATCCATCCCCTTCCCCGGCAGCCAGGGTTTGCTTTGCAGACTGCTTCATTCCTTTTTCCGTGTTGTGCCCAGCTTCTCTAGTTTCTCTGTAGTTTCTATTTTTCTGGTCAGCTCCCTCGTGATTCCCAGAGACTAGTTCTCTTTGTCTTCACCAAATTGTTTTTTCCCAGGTTCTTGATTCTAAATCTTGAAAAGGCTGTATTCTGCTGTTAGATTTTATTGTACCATTTTCAATCCCTAGACTAAATGTCTTTAGAAGACTTTGCTTAAAGCAACTTAACATGGAAGCAGCCAGCCTCTAGTTTTCTCATCATCATATCAGATATATTAGTAATTTATATTTATGTTATAGAATCCATCCAATTAGCACATTTTCAGTAGGATGTAAGCTCCGGGAGAGCAGAAGCTTCTGTCCATTATGTTTATTATTGCACTGCTGAGAACAGTACAGGGATTTCATGAAAAGAGCAAGTGATACTTTCCAAATCCAAGTGGATTAGCTCTGTAGATCGTTAAAAAAAAAAAAAGGCCAGCGTCCAATCTAAAAACATATATGAATAAAAGGAAAGTAACACATTTTGCTATTTTTTGAAAATAACATTTGAAAGTGTTTTAAATGAGCGAATTTCCCTTCCATTAGTACCTGGTGGACTGCTACACCTTTTCTTTTGTCTCTTCCACTTGTCGTGAATGGTGATCAGCAAAACATGACCATCCAAGTGGCATCAAGTCTAATGCTTTCATCACATGCCAGCCAGAGAGGTCCTGAAAGGGGAAATGGGATTTGCCCCTGCAAATGCCATCTCGATTAATGGGTATGTGAGACACACCAGGAGAAAACAAAATCTGTCTTCCCTTTGCTGATGTACCATGCTTTTTTGGTTGTATTGCTTGTATAATGAATCCTCTTTTAGAGCCTGTTGTGTTTCCAGGCAGCTGACAAGCAGATCAAACCTCCCTCAAAAGGGTCATGTTAATCACTATTTCAAACAGCAATCTAAGAAATACATTCTAACATGCCTTTGCAAAGGTATAATTCAAATGATTACCTCATGTGTTCCAAAGGGGAATCGGGTGGTGTCCTGTTTCCATAGCACTCAATTTCACAACATTTTGCAAAACTGCTCTGTGTGATGTCTTCCTTTGAGAATAGCAATATCATAGCCATAACTTTCTAAATTTGGGCCTTCAGTAATGACAGACTTTGAATGCTTTCCTATTCTATAAGAAAGAAGCACAAGTTCAAAAAATTAGACTTTTCCTAGTTTTAAGTGCTAAGCCGCACTAAAATGGCTTGTCTTCCTTTCTATATATGTGAAATATTTGTTGACTGGAATCAAAAGTTTGGAATTTATGCTTCTTCCTATACAAAGTGGCTCAGAAACAACCACCAAGAATCTAAAATGACTCTCACATTTAAGGTTTTTTAATTTGCAACTGGGGTGCCCAGACAAGTCAATAAGAATAGACTTCTTGAAAAACAGTGCTTGGACAGCTGTTTCCACATGCAAAAAAAAAAAAAAAATGAAGTTGGATTTCTGCTTACTATCATATATAAATATTATCTCAAAATGAATCAAATATGTACATGTAAGAGCTAAAACTATAAAATACCTAGAAGAAAATATAGGTGTACATATTCATGGCTGTACACTGGGCAACAGTTTCCTATCTGTGTCACCAAATACACAAGCCAACAAAATAAAAAAATATAGTGGACGTCAGCATCAGAACTTCAAGTATTTGCCCTTTGAAGGACATTACAAAGAGAGCTAAAAGACAACCTATGACGTGGAGGGAGACAATTGTAAAACATACTTCCGATAAAAGACTTGCACCCAAAATACACAAGGAAATCATAACTCAAAAATTGAGCAACAATTCCAATTTTAAAATGAGAAAAAGAGCTAAAAATATATTTCTCAAAAAATGTATATGAATGGCCAATAAATACATGAAGAGATGCTTGACACAATCATTCAGGAACTGAAAAGCAAAACAAAGAACAACCACTTCTAGGGGCCAGGGATTTAGCTCAGTAGCCTAAATGTCTGCCTGGAAAGTGCAACATTGTGAGTTCAATCCCTGGTACCAAAACAAAACAAAAACAATAAGAACAACCACTTCACATCAGCTAGCATGACTAGAATGAGACAGTCAGGAGACAAGTCTTGGCAAGGATATGGAGGAACCAACATCATACACTGCTGATGAAAATGCAAAATTGTACAGATGCTTTAGGAAAAACTTGGACAGTCCCTCAAAAAATTAAATGTAGAACTACCATATGACTCAGCATTCCCACTGTCAAGTGAATACACAGTATAAGCCAATAAAAAAAAATTGACCATGAATGTCCATAGCAGTATTACTCATAAAAATGAGAAAATAGAAAGAACCTTGGTATACTGACATGTTATGTTGCTAGATAAGCAAATAGGATATAATGTCTCAATGAAGTGCTACTCAGCCATAAAAGCACTCTTACAAGATATAACAGATCAATCCCAAAATTTCACGTTAGGAAAAAAAATCCTGTATATTGCATGATCCCATTTACATAAAATGTCACAAAGAATCTACAAAGATAGACTCTACAGAGACAGAAATACTGATGGTTGCTTATGGTTGGGTGTGAAGTGAGTAGGGAAGAATGTGGAGAGATGTTAAAAGTTTAAAGGTTTCCTCTGGGCTGATGAAAAGGTCCTAAAGTGATTAGACAGTGGTGAGGGCTGCACAGCCGTGTGAATACACACACAACAGTCTTCAATTGCATACTTTAACTGGGTAGATTTATGGTATGTGAATTAAATCTGAATAAAGATGTTATCAAGCACTGTGAAGCTTGCTGGTAGACCAGGTGCTTAGTATGCATGAGACCCAGAATCAAAAATTTGATAAAATGGGGTTACCAAACAAAACTGACTGCCCCAGTTGGCTGAAGGTAGTATTAATGGGAAAGGAGACAGGTACATGAACTTGAGAGATATTTCTGAGGTGACATGTTGGTGAAATTGCTGTCGAGTTCGAGAGACAGGGAAATGTTGAGGGTGACTTGGGTTTCTTGTTGACACCGTGGAAAAGACCACTATAAAGCCCTGATCAGAAAGCCCCAAGGAAGAGACAGTTGAGAGGAGCCATCCGGAGTATACCCTCAAGCCAGCTGAACTTGAGAGGTCTTGAGACATAGACATGTTGAGCTGCAAATGAGAGTTTAGAGCTCAGAGTAGAAATCTGGGTGTAAAGGTATGGGAAAAGTGTGGAGGGAGAGAGTGGGGAGAAGAAAAAGAAGAAAAGGAAGAAGAGGAAGAGGAAGAAGAAGGAGGAGGAGAAGGAGAAGTGGAGGAAGAAGGAGAGGAAGAATAGAGGAGCAGGAATACGAGGAGGAGGAAGAGGAAGGAGAAGAAATATTAAGAGAATTAAAAGGAAGAAGAAGCAGGGGGTAGGAAGAGGAACAGAGAGATAAAATAGAATAAAGTGACAAGAATATAGAGAACAATGCCTTGATAAATCTCAATGCTTAAGAGCCAAGTAGAGAAAGGATCTTTTTAAGGAATGAGCAATTGAAACCAGGGGACTGTAGTATCATAGAGGACAATGATAGAACATATTTGAAGAAGAAAGAGTTGTCAGTTTCAAATGCTACTGAGAGATTGAACACATACAATGAAGGATGAAATGTGTCTCTAAGATGGGGTCCAACCTAGTGAGGTTGCCCAGTGTGCCCTCCAGCTCTAGCACTCAAGCAATCCTTCCTCCTGAGCTTTCCTAGTAGCTGAGACTGGGCACAAGCACCATGACTGCCTCCCAGCTCATATACAAGGTTCTTAATGTCAAAACGTCCTCTATGTATGTTTTTGTTGGCTTATTGTGTTAGAAACACTGTAGTATGAAAAGACACACAGAACAAATTGGGAGTGATTCATGTGCTTCAAGCACACTGAGAAACTGTTATATGTATTAAAATTACTGCTGCAAATTTTTAAAGATTCGGTTAAGGAAGGCCAAGGGAAAAAGCTTATGCTTCCTTCAGCCTCAAGGACATTTGAATGTAAAATTATAAAGGTGCACTAGGTTATAGTTAAGACCCCTTCCTGCTCTCCTGTTTAATCAGCTTCATCCATATCCACTCAGTGTGTAAATAAGCACCTCTATCCCCTCAGTGTTTTCACAGGGCATCTTCCACTTCCTGCCCTAACAAGGCCTCTTTGAAGGCAACAAGGCTTGGCATGCAGCTCTCTCTGCTAAAGATGCTTGATCTACACCCATTGGGTTCTGAAGTGGGAGGGTAGCAGAGCTTGGGGAACCAGCCCACTCCTACCTGCCTCCTCATTGCTCTTCAGGGTGCATTGCTCCTCTAGGCCCATTGCTCCAGCTTCGTGAGAAGCCCCCTGCCTGCCAGGTCCACACCATCTAGAAATGCTATCTTTTTTCTGCTTCCCAGGGTAACCATCTACCTCTCTCCTGAACATTTCTCTTCATTCACTGGGGACTGAGGAATCTTGCTACTTGCACTGTCATGGTTCAGCTCCAACATGCCCTCCCTCCCAAAAGGTTCATTGTGTTGAAGGTTTGACTGCTGATGGGCTTTTTGGGAAATGACAGGGTAATTGTTAGGGCTCTAACTTCATAAGTGGCGTGATCCATTGATATATGTATAATGTGATGGGTTTCTTGAGAGCTATTAGAAACAAGAGGTGGGGCCTAAGGGAAGGAGTAGACTACAGAGGTGTGACTTTGGTGTGACTACAACTGGTCCCAGCCCCTTCCTCTCTTTGGGTCTTTCTTATTTTTCCTGCTTCCTGGTGTGGTGACATGAACAGGTTTCTTCAACTGCAGTCTTCTACCATGACATCTATGCCACAGGCCGGTCAGCAATGGAGCCAGCTGACTATGGGTGAAGCCTCAGAACTGTGAGCCAAAATAAAGCTGTTGTTCATTAGCTTGTTTCTCTCAGATATTTTGTTACAGTGACACAAAGCTAATTAGCACAGGCATCCATGCTGCCTCAATTCCTGGCACCACTGGACGGATAGAGAAATCATCCCACATCCTATATATAGTCCTTGGCCTACTCAGCTCTCATGGTCACATCCTAGATATTGGCACCTTCTTGAATAGCTTAACCTTGAAATTACAAATTTGAGTGTAATGTTTTCTGATCAAGACTGTTCGTTGGAGTCTAGGCCTTCATCCTTGTTGAACCCCAACTCTGTGCTTCTATACTGCCCTGTTCCATGACTGACTTAAACACTTTCCCATTGCTGGGGTGAAATACCTGCAATTTTAGGAAATGAAGTTTATTTTGGTTCAAAGTTTCAGTCTATGGCTGGCTCCAAGGGCTGGCCCTTCAACCAGTCCCAACCTCCTCTCAGCAATTCTTGCCGCCATATGCCAATCACCTTCCACACGCATGAGATTTGGAGGGGATATTTTAGATCCAAATCACAACATGACTCTGTCATATTACTTGCTAACTCATACTGAAAGAGTATGTGAATATATCTGTTCCTCATGAGTACCTAGGAAGCCGGAGCTGTTTCCCTGACCCTGCAAACCCAGTGGCATACATGCTAGGCACTCGCACCTGAGTGCATGCTTCTGAGTAACATTTCCATCCCAGCCACGGTGCTTGTTGATTGAGGACCACCTACAGCTATGTGAAAATGGGTTCTGACTCCAGGAAACTTAGAGACTAGTAGAAGACTAAGCCAAACCAATTAAAGCTCGGTACATTTTGTGATACCTCAGCCATCCCAGAAGAATGGGCGGGGACTTGGATGGATGACAATGGAGAGAGAAGGAGATCCAGAAGGAAGAGATAGCATGAAGGAAGACATCAAGCAGAAAGCAGAAGATATAGCTGAAAAACTGCTGATTCAGTGGGAGCAAGAGGGCCAGAAGGAAAGGTGAGAGCTACTAAATTGACCCAATTTTGAGCAACTTAGCTCCCAATTTTGATATTTTTTTGCCGGAGGAATAATATAGGTACAGGTCCGTAGTGTCTGCTTTACCAATTAACCCTTAAGCCATGTGCCTTTCTTCAAAAGAATATTTCAAGCACTTAAAAAACATTTTTACAAAGGCTTTTCATCCAAGATGATAGTTATTTATTATTCCTACGTAGGCTTACCTTTTTCTTTTTAATCAACACAGTCATTGTTTCCTATGACAAAGTGATAAACAGGTTTGTTTGTTTTTTAAAGGAAGGTGAGGCCAAACAACAAAGATAGGAATCATTTTCAATTCTTTAAATCCTTTAGATGATATTTTATTTCCATGAACATATTTTCCTGTTATTGTAAATTTATACAAAGTAAATAATGATGGCATTAACTGGCATTCTTGGTGCGCTTTTGATCATCTTTCTCAAAAAGCGACTGCCAAGAGAATTTCCTACCACAC
The DNA here is from genome assembly GCF_034190915.1 of Cavia porcellus. NCBI lineage: Eukaryota > Metazoa > Chordata > Mammalia > Rodentia > Caviidae > Cavia > Cavia porcellus. Next base: position 103,771,021 of record NW_026947486.1, on the reverse strand, counting down.
ATCACTTAACCTCTAAGTGGCTGCTAGTGTTAAAGGCAATTAAGCAATCGTTACTCAAGAAGCACAAGGAAAACTACCCTATTTCTTTGTTAAACTCATACAAAATACATATATACCACAGAGTTCTTGTGATGTATTCTACAGTACCTTATTTTAGAAACTGAACCAAGTCTTCATCCTCAGAACTGTTATTTCTAGCCTTATTAAAAGCCTTCACAGGAGCTTGGGATATCGGTCAGTAGTAGACCACTTACCTGGCATGTAGAAGGCCCTGAATTCCATCCCCAGCACTGAAAATTAAAACAAAAAGGCGAGGAGGACCCTCAGGTCAGAAATTCATTTCAGAGTTCTTATTCGGCCACTCACTGTGCACCCTCAGGCAAATTACTTAACTGCTCTAAGCCTCAGTTTCCACACCAGTATAAAGTGATAGATAGTAACACTTATGTCATAGAGTGCTTGTAAGAATTAAATGCAGCAATCCAGGAAAAGTACTTTGCATAATGTCTGGCACAAAAAAGGCTACTAAATACTTGATAACTGTATTATTATAGGCAGAAACATAGTTTTTAGTAAGTGTAGATTTGGACCTATATGCGTGTGTGTGTGTGTGTGTGTGTGTGTGTGTGTGTGTGCATGTATAAAATTGAACTACCTTTAGTTTTAAGTCCTATCACTGTACAAGTAAACCATTGCCAGATTTGAGACAACCCTAGTTCTGAGATACTTTTAAATTTAGCCTAGATGATTCGTATATTCTCCTGTTAATGATACATCAAGGTCGGACTTTTCCAGTGCATTCCTTTCTTCTTAATCTCATGAAACAGACACCTCTTTCCCCTCATTTCAATTCAGTGTCAAAACAGAATGACATTTACTGGTCCTTGATCTGATCCACATGTTGGACGAGGCAGCGCAGACCTAAGCACACAGGCAAAACCATTGAGCTCTTTGCAGCCATTGGCATGTGTCCCAATTCCCAGCGAGAGTATACGGTTCTCCTTCATCGCCCAGATAGGGAGCTATGTTAAAACACTGATGAGACTGGCAGAGTATAAATTATCACACTCCCCCTTGCCTCCTTTGCCTAGAAAAAAGTCCTACATATTTTTATAACCTCAGTGTATTGCTGACTGAAGTAACAGAGCAAGTTATGGGCAGAATTCACATTTCCCTTTCTATATTAGTCAGAAGACTGGGGTGTCATGGCAGTCCCTTCCATCCAAACAGAAATCACAGACTCCACCCACTTGACTAATCTGTGCCCCCTAAGGAGAATTATGTAGAAATTCAGAGGATCCCTGTCTGGGTGGACTGGGATTAATCACATAATATCTTGAGATTCAGAGTGAGTTGAAGTCAGTTCAGCATTCAGCTCTAAGATTTTTCTATGCTTCATGCTGAGGGGAATACAAAACTATGTAAGATATAGGGTCTGCCATCAAGAAATATAACAAGCAGATTTTTGTCCCAAGCAGGAATGTGCTGCTGCTGCCTGGATTTGCCGACATTTGTTTGAGCCCTGAAATCCCCTGACCTGTAACAAGGGATTTTAATGATGAAAGGAAAACAAGAGTAGACGGCCAGAGAGGACAAACATTGAAAGACAGCAGATAAGGAATCCAGGCATACTGCAGAATAAGTGAGGATTGTGAATATTGAAACTTAATCATTCTAGACTACACAAAACAGTAAGAAAGCTAGTGGTGGTCTCTGGGGCAAGTCAGACCTAGATTCAGATCCAAGCTATGCCAGTAATTAGCTAGGTAGACTTAAACAGATGATTCAACCTCTCTGAGCCTATTTGCTTCCTGTTAAAATAAGACTATTAATAATATGGTTGTGTGGGGCTGGGGATTTAGCTCAGCAACATAAGCACCTGCCTTGCAAGCAGGCGGTTGTGAGTTCGATCCCGGGAACCGATAAAAAAATATATATGGTTGTGTGTTCCATAAGACTTTTGTGAGCCTTAAATGAAACAATGGAGATAAGGTAGAATATCTGATATATAATAACTGCTCAAAAGTATTAACTATTAATTGTACTATTAATAGTTAATATTATGTCTTTTGAGAGAAGATACACTGTTTAAAAGTCCAACTTAGTGGGGTGTATTGGTGTGCACCTGTAATTCCAGCACTGGGGAAGCTGAGGCAGGAGGATCACTGCCACTCTGAGACCAGTCTGAGCAGCATAGTGAGTTCACAGACAGCCTGAACTATATGGTGAGACTCTGTCTCAAAAAATCAGAAAGGAACATAAACAAAATTTTAAAACATTAACGTCCACTTCAGCAAAAGGAGAGACTTGTCTTTGAGGAGTCACTATGTCTAGAAAGCCAGAGTGTGCTGCCCAACCAGACACCGTCTGAAAGTAACTATACCTGAAAATTCAGGTCAGACACAGAAAACCCAAAAAGGAATTGCTGCTTGCTCCACCTCCCCTTTAAACGGAGGTGTACCCAAGTTTCTGATCCAGTACAATTTCTTCTAACAATCCCAACCCAAATTTATAATGGCTCCCATCAGTTTGCCCTGAAAGCATCTCAAATATAAATTGTGGTATCACTATATTTTGTTGTCTCCACCTGATCTTCCACTTTGGGAATTCATCAATATCAAAACACACCACTCCTCTTCTGCACACACACACACACACACACACACACACACACACACACACACACAAAGGCTATTTCACTGTACCGAACACTTCATACTCAAAAGTCTAGGCCCAAGGCCTTGACTCAGCAGAACGCCTGTGTGATTTGTGCAAACAGCAGCTTAGGGTAGAGGAATGCACAGCGGCAGTCAGGGAACAGAAAGTGAAATCTGAAAGTTCTAGACGAGCTTACTGCCTGCCCCATCCTCAACACTTCCCATCTCTTGTGAAGAAAAATCCAGTTTCTTTGCTATAGCTTGCAAGGCCCAGCTCCTCAGTGTTGTCTCCACCCACTTCCTAGTCCAGCCATGACAGCCTCTTTGCTTTCTCTCCAACAGGCCAAGCATGCTGGACCTAGGGCCTGGGCAGTGGCCATTCTTTCTATGTGGAAATTTTTCCCCTTATCTTTGTATGAATGATTCCTTGTCTCTGCTGGGGTCTTAATTCAGGGTCTCTTCCTCAGACAGGCTATCCTTGACCCCTTATTTAAAGCATCTGCCCCTGTCCCCACCCCTGTCACTTCCTATCACATCACCCTCTTTTATTATTTTATAGTTCACTACTTTCCGGCTAAAATGGCCTCTTCTCAATTTTTCCTGCCTGCCTCTGGTCCTTGGTATTTGCTCTCTCTGGAATTCCTCTCTTCTCTTCATGTGGCTCTTCCTCAACCTCCAGATGTCAGCTGAAGTCTCAGCCCCTCAGAAAGGACCTCCTTGATCAGTTAATATAAAGAAGCCCACATTGTCTCTCCACCAACATTAGCCTCTATTAACATCCTCTTGGTTTCCCTCATGACATACACATGACAATTTCCAATATTAATATGCACCTGTTTATTTTCCAGTCCTGCCAGATTGAAAGCTTAGGCAGGGGATATAGCTCAGTGGTACGAGTGCCTGAGAGCAAGCATGAGATCCTGAGTTCAATACTTGGTAACTAAAAAAGAAAACAGATTGAAAGCTACTTACAAACAGATTATGTCACACTGTTCGCCACTGGGATGGTCAAGGGATGGCCGCACTAAGACGAAATTTGTACAAAACCCTGAAGAAGGGGCTAGTACTGCTGTCACTCACACATGGAACCCAGAAACCTTTGCCCTACATTCCAAGCTTCCAGTACCCTGGACTCACCTTTCTTGCTCATCCCCAAGCATGCACTCTACCCTCTCATCAGTCTTATCTCTCACATTCCTACCTGGAAATTCTTCCATGTTTACCTGTTAACATTCTTTAAAACACCATCCCACAGGTACTATCACTGTACTCTTTTTACCCATAAGGAAACTGAGGCTAAAAGAGATTAAGTAGCTTACCCAAAATCACACAGCAGGTAAGTGTTGGAGCACAACTGAACCCCAAGTCTATGTGTACTCTAGATACTGTGTTGTTAAATGTTACAGTGCAGGGCAGAACAGGACAAAACAGGCAGCCTAGATCAAGTTAGAACTGCATAGCAAGAAGAGTTTAAAAGATCTTCCAGAGGGGCCTGGGGATTTAGCTCAGCGGCATAAGCGCCTGCCTTGCAAGCAGGCAGTTGTGAGTTCAATCCCCAGTACCAATTAAAAAGTAAAAAGACAAAAAAAAAAAATCTTCCATTAACTGAAGTTGGTCAGACTTTAAAGTCTGTGCTTACAACATCAGTGCAGTGTGTACAATGGCCAGGTTTGCCTGGAGAGATCTTAGTTTATTTGGGTTTTCCCAGTCTAATTATCAGCAGGGCCCCCTTTTGCTTGAAGTTTGATGTGACTGTCAGGGAGGTTCTGTATGCACTTGTAGCACATCTTCCTTTCCCAGAACCCATGATGACATTTTTTCTCACTGTGACGAAATGAAGAATGAGAAAAAAGAAAAGGAATAAATTCCTCTTTTGTAGACCCTTCGCTCTGACATTTCAGTCAGAAAATTACTTGTGTTTTCCATAGGTTACATTAGCATTCCTTGAAAACTATGTTTACCACCAAGGGTTTGAAAAGAGCATTTAAGATTTATTCTCTTAGCACATTTCAAATATGAAATACAGTATTATTACTTACAGTCATTTAAAAGATTTCTGGAACTTACTCCTCTTCTCTAACTGGAAGTCTGTACATGTTGAATAACAGTTCCCAAACCCATATCCACAGCCCCTGACAATCACTATTTCATTCTTTGTTTCGATGAATCCTACATTTTTAGATCCCACATATGAGCGAGATCGTGAAATACTCATCTTCTTTGTGCATGGCTTATTTCACTTTACATGGTGCTCTCAAGACCCATCCACATTACGACAAATGACAGGACAGCATTTTGTTCATGGCTGAATAGCATTCTGTGATGCACATATACCACATTCTGTTTACTCAGCTGAGGGCCACTTCCGGTGATTGCATGTCTTGGCTATGAGGAATAATGCCGAGGGAACATGAGAGTGCAGATGTATCTGTGAACGTACTAATTTGATTTTGGACCATTCTCAATAGTAGCATTTCTACCTCATGTGGTAACCATATTTCCAATTTATGAGGCATCTCCATGCTATTTCTGAAAGGAGCTACAATAATTTACCTTCTAATCCCCAGTGTGTAAGGGTTTCCTTTTCTCTGACTCTTGGATAGTGCATGAATTTTATTGCTTGTCTTTTAATAATAGCCATTTTCACAAGAGTGAGGTAATATCTCATTGCGATTTTGATGTGCATTTCCCTGGTGATTAGTGATAAAGAGCATTTTTTTCATATACCTGTTGATCATCTATATTACTAGGGCTTGAACCCAGTGCCTTTACAATGATCTACATCTCTAACCATTTTATTAACATTTTTTTTTGAGACAGAATCTCACCGAGTTGCCCAGGCTGGCCTGGAATGTGCCATCCTCCTCTCTGACACTCTCCGAGGGCCAAGATTATAGTCCTGAGCCACCCCAACTGGCTTTTATGTCTTCTTTTGAATATTGTCTATCCAGGCCCTTTGACTACTTTTAATTTTGGCTTTTAAATTTTATTTATTTATTCATTTACTTATTTCACATGTAAGATCTCGCTAAGTTGCCCAGGCAGGCCTTGAACTTGTGATCTTTCAGCCTCAGCCTTCAGAATTCTGGGTTCTCAAGGGTGAACTACTATACTTGGCCCTACTTTTAGTTTTTGCCTACTCTTTCATTGTATTTTTTCTCTATCAAGTTACTTGAATTCTTTATGTAGTTTGGATTCTAACCCCTTATCAGATATTTTCTTATATTGTTATCCTGACTTTTGAGATGAAGGAAGTGAAGTTCAGAGAGGTTAAACAACTTACGCAAAGCCCCATAGATGCTAAGTAACAAAGCTGAATTCAAATCCAGATCCACCTGATTGTGAAGCTTATGTGTTTAACCACAGAACTACGCAATGCCTTTTATGTTACATTGCCTCATATCTGCCCTCAACAGTCAAAGTAACTACAGAATATCTAATATATACCCCAGAAAAGATAGATGAAAGAAAATGACTTCCTTAAAGTACCTCTCAAGTGCCCCTTTACTCATATATTAACAATTCCAAGAACAAAAGAAATACCAAAACCCTCCCTTCGAAATCACAGAAATGTAGTAATAACAACAGTAAATCTGACAATTAAATGTTGTGTGTTGAATCTCCTTCTTGCCCTTGAGATTATATCCCCACCCTAGTCCACACCTACTGGCTGCAGCCCAACTAGTATTCTTCAGGAAGTTTGCAGTTCAGGGATGAATGTGGCATGACAAAGAATAAATCCCAGTTGTTCCCCCTTCTTGCACACAAGGATAGTAAGGAGCAGGTGTTGAGTTTGGCAATCTCGCTTTGCCTAAATCCCAGCTCCCCCACTACAGTCACTGAGAGATCTTGAACCTGTTACATGTAACCTGTGTTGACTTAAGTCTCCTTGCTTTGAAAATGGGATTCATGAGAGGCTGACACAAAAGGATTGCAAGTTCATGGCCAGCCTGGGGAACTAAGTAGGGCTTCATTTCAAAGTAAAATAAAAAGTGCTTGGGGTGAATTATAGTGGTAGACACTTGCTTAGTATGCAGTCCTGGGTTTAACTGCCAGCTGTATAAACAGTGGGATTCATAATAAATGAATACTACCTAAAAATGACTACCAGAAGCAATCAATTGAAAAGATACCTGTATAACACCCAGCACTGAACCTGGTACATAGTAATACAAAATGTACTACTTACTGTCTAATCCTCATAAACAACCTCAAACTTATCTCTTCTACCAGAGGGTAAACCCTTTGCATGCATTGCTTGAATGTATTTTATCTCTATGTCCCCAGAATATACCTTGCATGTAAGAGTCTCAAACATCAGTGGCAGAGTACCTGTTTAGCGTGCATGGGGCCCAGGGTTCAACTCCCAGCAAGGAGAGGTGGGTGGAGGAAGTGCAGTACTCTGTGATCAAAAACTTAAAGTCATCAGGGATTCAAAGAAAAACAATGGCTAGGTATCATGGCACTTGCTTATGTATCCAGCATGCCGGGAGACTGAGGCAATAGGATCATGAGCTCAAACTCAGCCTGGGTAACTTAGATTTTATTTAGAAAATAAAATTTTAAAAAGGGCTGGGAATGTAGATCCATGTGAAGCCCCTGAATTTAATTCCCAGTAGTGAAGGGGAAAAAAAAAACACATGCAGTCATTGAAAGCGCAAGAAGAAGAACCAGGACAAATTTTGGGGAAGCAATGGATCCTGGTGGAAATAAAAGGTATGGAAAAGCACTTCTGCTGGAAGGGTTTGAACCCACGTTCAGCTTCAGTGCCTCACTCTTTCCAAGGCTACGGCACACAATGACTAACAATGTGTCCCCACCCGGTGTTTAACTGGCACAGTGCCATGTACTGAACAGTCAAGAAACCTCAGTCCTAATGATCAAAGATGACTTAGGCATGGCACTTCACCTCTTTAGGCCTCAGTTTCTTCATCTATACAATGGAACCTTTTAAAAAAGATACCTATGATGCCCTAATGAAAGATAAACTGGAGTCATGTGTAGGAAAATGGAAGGATCTTGAGACTGTAATGTTAAGTAAAATAAATCAGATACACAGGCTCAAATATCTCATGGCTTCTCTTATATGAGAAACTCAAAGTATAATCAAATAAAAGATAGACAATAGGAAGTAAGGAGATGTTTCTCGAAAGGGAGAGCTATTAAGGGATAGAAAGAGGGGAGGGGGAAGGGCGGGAAAGTGAAGAAAAAGGAATTAAGATGTGCTGTGCACATGCACCAATGCCACATGAGGAACATATATGGACTGCAAACACGGACTAATAAAAATTTAAGTAGAACAAAGAAGATACCTATATCCAAGTCGTTGAGTCGACAAGGGCAGCTGCAATTGCCATTCTGTTTTCTTCCCAGTACTACAAATGGATCTATTTATGCACTCTTCAAATTTGGTAAAACAAGCCCAACATACCTGTGTACTGAGCTAGCCATGCACCCTAGTTACCTGGAATATTAGATTTTGCTGAAATCTTTCTGTCTCTTTCTTAGCTGAGTTTTGGAAAATTCTATAACATCTGGGCCATCAAAACTGTTTTTGGCATGATCGAAACTTTGTAATGCATGAAAGATTGAGTCGAAATGAGATTGTTGGGTAGTTTTATGAGACGTTAGGACCATTAAGAAACTTTGAGAAACATTTCCTCCAAAGGCAAATACATGGAATGAACACGAGCTAAAATGCTGATCTGCCTTGCTGGTAGTGGCAGTGCCTGGGCAGAAAGAGGTGGCATGTCATCATGTCGCCGAGGAGGCAGTCCGAAGGCGATGACCCAGGGAACTGATGAGGAGCTTCGCCTGTTCCCTTTTACATCTGACAGCTTGTGTTTGAAAGTAAATAAAGCTATAGGGTGTATCAGACAAAAGGAGGAAACTTCCAGAACCATGATGATATATTAAATTCCATCGCAAGCTAAATAAACTATGACTTATAAGGCTTGTAAAATCTTTACAGGGCTCCTGACAGCTCCACATGTGCTGATGGCCAGAAGAATGGAACCTTTTGCAAAACATCTGCTAAATCATGCATCTTGGCTGGAATTGCTCTGTCTGCCCACGATGACAAAATAAAGAGTGAGTGGAGTACGTTGAAACTTGAGGGAGTAGAAGTGAGTGATTTTTGTACAGCATAGGGGTTGCTTATTTAAAGTGGCATATCCTCATAGCCTTCATCTGTAAGGCGCGTTTTTGAATATATTGTATAAGAGCAGCTTACTCTTAACTTTAATTTCGCCTGAGCAACATGAGCACATATCAAATTCCACTGAGGGTTGACCAGAAGACACAGTCTTCTGATAAACAAGCATGAGTGTGAATAGATTATGCTCAGCAGGCTAGAGTTTCCCGATAGTATGAACTGCACTTCATGTACAGAAGGCAAAGAATGGACTTCCGTGGATATGAAAAGTGTTTTCCATTTTCCAGTAAAGTTTCAAATCAAAGTGATTGGAACTGATTCATGTCATGCTGAGTTTTGCTTGGGAATTCAAATGCTTGTGGGGTGAGAACATTGCTGAGAAGGAGGCTGATAAAAGGGGCTTTCCTTTCACCTTTTTCATGCTATGTTTTGGATTTCCAACTTTTGAATAGTATATTGCTCAGATGAATGGAATTGGAGTAAGGACCTGGAAAGATGTTCTTCTTCCTGTCCACTCTCCTCCCAGGTTTTATCGACTGGTCCACTTTTTAGCTTCAAAGGACTATGCAGTATCAGAGAAGAAACATGCTCAATTGGTACCCTTAGGAACAGAAGTCAAGACCTTCCACTCCATCAACTGCTAGCCAAAACTCAGGGGCCAAGGCCAGCTAGGTAACAATGGGACTGCCTTTCCAATTATCACTGGGCTTGGCTAAGTGATTACTTACTAAAAATAATTGGGCAGAAGAAGGTGGTTTCCACCAAATCTAACTACAAGTGCAGGGCAGGATTTTCACTGGCCCCCGTCTCAGAGGATGGACCCACAGAGGAAATACCCAAATAACCAAATCTTAATGTTCACTGGTCATTTACTGAGCACCTACTATGAGGCAGGCACCATGGTTGGTGTGAACACGGGGACCCAATAACAAAGAGCATAGGGTGGGGTGCCTGTGCTCCTGGAGTTCAGTAGAGCAGATAGGCAGCTATAAGTGCAGGCCAGAAGGCTGATCACTATGGAAAAAGTGCAAAGATGAAGCCCATGAGCCTGCGCTCACAGGAGCTCCGGGCCTACTGGGAGAGAGACACACTAGTAAATGAACAATGAACAACACAGGCTGAGTGGGTCAGTGGGAAAGGAAGCGCCAGGACTTCAGATGCACAGAAAAGAAGACTCGTTCCTTTACCTGGAGAAGATGAAAGGGCACTGCACAGAGGAGGTATCATTAAACCATGTCTGGAAGGATAAAGTGGCTCAGGAAGTCGGCAGCCTAAGGCTCCAGCGTATCTGCGATCACACTCTCACCTTGAAATGACTATGACCTCTGGCGATGGCTGATGAAATCCTCCCAAAGTGAGCAGGAAAGAGTTAAACCTCATTTCTGCCAGTCCTTTTAAGGTTCTTGAAATCTCAGGGGAGGAAGGACTCTAATTCTGCCTCATAACAGGAGTAGGAATGCTTTAAAGGGAGGAAACTAGGAAACATCAAAGACAGGGTGTGGGTTTCTGGGTGAATGGAAAGACCCCTGGGTTTGGGTTCCAGGTCCAGTACTAATGAACAAAATATTCATACAAATAACCCGGTAGTCATCAAGAAAACTTTGAACCTTCTCTCAGACTCAGTTTCTTGATCTGTAAAATGGTAAGAATCTGGGCTGCCTCTCAGTATAAGGATCAAGTGCAATGATGGGGCCTGGGGGGCAGATTTGGCAGACCGGAAAGCCTAATACAAAAGTCAGCTATGGTTTCCTGGCCGAGGAGTGGGGAGGTGAGCAGTTGGGCTTTGTTCCTGGTGTTCTCACCAGAGAGTAGTCCTTCCCTAAGAAGCAGGTAGCTTCCCCAGGGGGACCCACAGCCCCTTCAGTTTTTGCCCAGCCACAGTGAGAGGGGAGGTAGTAACCTGTATGGCCAGGCAGCCTGGGTCCAGGGTGTCTTTGTGTTCTGAGATGCACCAGGAGCCCTGAGGCCTTGGTGTGGAGGAAAGCGAAAATGCATGGATAGAAACGGAGACGGCAGTAAGCAAGCAAGAAGGGAACAAGACTTGTCTGGGGGGAGCAGCATCAAATCCCAGAGCAGGCAACAAAGAGAACCATCGAGACAGATGAGAGAGATGAGAGGAGCAGCACGGTAGAGGATTTAGGAGTGTAGGCTTTGGGCTTTGGAATGGCAAACCCCAGGCTTCGGGCTCCATCATACAATCTTACATAAGGTGGTAAACTGGATCACTGGTTCACTACTCTGCAATTCCACATTCCTTCCCTGATCATGGTTCCCTCCCTGCCCCATTGACTTTGGACTTGGCCACGGAACCTGTCTTTGGCTGATGGGATCATGAATAACTATGGAACACACTATATAGCCATCAGCAAACATTAAATCAGTGCCATGATCTTAGTGGTTTTGCCCCTCCACCTCAAAGTTACATGTTAAAAACCTTATCCCAAAGACAGTTGCATTAAGAATGGAGCCTTTGTGAGGTGCTCAGGACTCTGACCTCATGAAAGACATTTGCACCAGGCTATAGCTCAGTAGTAGATTATTTGCCTAGTGTGTGAAAGGTCCTGAGTTCAATCCCCAGAACAGTAAAATAATAATAATGATAATAAAATAATAATAGCAATATGATAAAGGAGTGTATGCCAGAGTCCCTAGGGAGTTCATTTGTTCTTTCCACTATGTAAGTACACCACAGAAAGGTAGGCTTTGTCACCCCCAAAATCAGACCTGCCAGACACTAAATTTGCCAACACTTTTATCTCGAATGTCCCATCCTCTGGAAATTTGGGAACTAATTTTTTCGTTTATAGGCTACCTAGTCTATGGTAGTTTCACTATGCAGCCTGAACAAATTAAGACAATGAGTTTGTATAATTTGCCTCTGCCTCTGTGGTGGTTTAACTAATGGTCAATTTGAAACACCCAGCTGAACTGAATCAGCATGGTTTTGGAGAACTGGAGGGGAAGATGCTGTGCTGTTGGTTCTCCTGGAAAAGCTTGTTATGCTGGCTTTCCCCATTATGAATTTAGCTGTTTTCATCATTGACAGAGTTTGGATCCCTGCCTTCGCTAAGGATGGCTATGATTCTCTTCCGTGCAACTCTGCTCCTTACCTTGAGCATGGCTTCCTGAGCATCCTCAGCCTGCTGGCACAGCTCCTTCATCCCACTGGTGCAAATCTTCTAGCTTCCACCACTGACCTTTGAGCCTTCCCAGTGTGGATCCTTGATGCAGACTTGCATGAGACATTTTCATGGGCCCCAGGTCTCCAGTTTGACTCATAGAGAACATTGCCATGGGCTCTAGGTCTTCAGCTGGACTCGTGCAAGACATTGCTGTAGGACCCAGGCCTTCAGCTGGATTATTTGGGTGTCTGGATAGATCTCACACACTCTTTTACATTTGACTCTTTGGGTGACTAATATAAAATAATCCTATAAATTGTGTGTCCTGTAATAAATCTATTTCCTTGAACACCCTGATTACAATAGCTCCTCTTATTCCTGTCCTGTAGAAACTGCAGGCCCCACATTGTGTCTGCTCCTTCAGGATGAGCTCCAGAATGAGAATTGTGGAGACAAGCACAGCCAAGCTGTACGCAGCCCAGCAGCTGTGTAGCTGAACTGCAGCCTGCATACAACGTGTGCAAGAAAGGACTGGGTGTCTGTATAAGTGCCATGCTGGGAATTGAACTTGGGCCCTCACACATGTTAAATGTATGTTCTACCATTGAGCTGTATCTCCAGCCCTGAAATGATGTTTAATATGACCCACCACTATTTTTTGCACAACCTGTGAGATTTCAGACTTTTAAGTGAAAAAAAAAACTATCAAAAAAATAATAATTCACAGCACATGATTGCTACATGAAATTTGCATTTTCTTGCCCATCAACAAACTTTTATTGGCAAAGCATAAGCAGGTCTATATGTTTATACAGTACACACGGCTACCTTTGTGCTACCATGGCAGAATAAAGTAATATTGACAGCCATGGTGTAGACCACAAAGCTGAAACTATTTTATGTGTGGTTTTTTTTAAAAAACAGTTGCCAGGAAAAAAAATTGCCAGACTCTGGTTTTAAGCCCCAAGATATCGAGGTTATTTGTTTGTAATCTCAGCCCTCAATGACTGATACAGTAAAGTACTTAGATTCACCAAGCCTTAGTTTCCTCATCTGCTAAATGCAAAGGAAAATAAGACCAGCTTCACTGAATTTTAAGAAAATTATATCTTCGTATATGCAAAGCATTTAAGATGCTACCTGCCACACACAAGCGTTCACAATTATGATTAAGAGGCTGGACGCTTCCCTCAGCAAACACAAAACCAAAAGAAGGAAGGAAGACAAAGGAAAGGAAACAGAAGATAAGGACAAGACCAAATACAACAAGGACTGAAGCACGGGCCTAATCACCTCCGGCTAGACAATGCCCTGGATAAAGCAATCATCCTCCACTAGCTCAGATGCAACATGACTGTAAAGAATTGTAACATTGACTTTAAGCACTTGGTAAATCTGTATCAAAACCATCTGCAAGGTGTTTGTCTATCTAGTCTATTTATACCTCAAGCCACAATTTAAGAGCCCCTCAAAGGGCATTGTACTTATCAAAAATGTCCTTGCTGATCGTCCTTGTGGATCCTGAGCCTTACTCAGACAATAATCCACCTAGGCTTCTCCTATTTGATAAATGAACTTGTGGAATGGGAAGATAACAAATTCTCTGAAAACAGTCCACTGAGTCCCAGATCACATTGTGTAAAGATTGGCTGAACATCTGAATCCAGGGTTAGAAAATAGCATACAAATTGTTGACTCGCATCCTCTCATAACTCAAGACATGTACAACGGATCCATGTTCCACGATCCATACAACAGTACAACTGATCCATGTTCCATGTTTGTTCTATTGTGGTCTTTATTCCTTGAGCACCCAGAGGATAGCAGCACAAAGCTGTTTGTGGAATTTTTGGGTGATTGAAGCTAGAAGTACTCTACCACTGAGCCATATCCCAAGCCCTCTTTTCTGTAAATTTTGAGCCAGAGTCTCACTAAGTTGCCCAGGTAGGACTTGAACTTGTGATCTTCCTGCCTCAGCTTTCTTTCTTAAGTGTGGGAATTATAAGTGTAGGCCACCACACCTAGTTAATACACAGATTAAAAGGGTGATAAAGACAGGCTTCTAGAGTTATGCCAGAGCCCCGTTGGGTACTCAGGAGAGGAAATAATTTAAAATTTTTCAGCAAAGAATGAAAATGCTGGTCCCTTCTACAGCCCTGGGAGGCTCTCCTAACATTCAATTAATTCTTTATCTTTCTGTCTCAGCTGATCCGGTGGTAAACCAAATGTAGCCGAGCCACTTGACTCAACCGCACATCATCCCCGGCGTAATGTATGTTAGGCAGAATATTGAAAAGTATTCCCAAAGTAATACAGTTTGAATTAATTACCTACTTTATTTAACTTCTATAGTCCTAAAACTGAAGTGTCTCATAGATGATCTTTCGAAGGCTAGATGATGTGGAAATATTTTAGTCATTGGCCAAATATTTTGTTCTTTTCTCCTCTTCCAGATGTAAAATCCATTAGTTGCTAAGGCTGCCTGTGTGTTGCTGTAAAATGGGAACCAGAATGCTTTTCTCAGAAATATTAGATGCTCCAAAAGTTTCTTTGGAAGCTCAGCATTCAGAGCATCTGTAACATAAGGCTGGAAACTCAAAGGTACCTCTCCCCTGATATTTGCTGAGGAATTCATCAGTTCCTCTGAATCTGCTAAATCATCTTGACGACTTGCGGCAGAGTTTTCAAAAACACATACACCATTTTTGTCATGAAGATCATCTATTGATTTTTTTAAAGATTCTAAACAAGTCAAAAAGCTTCCAAGTAATTTGGAACTAAAGAGAAACAGATTTCCAAAACGTCCCCAGGCTGTTCCTCTACTGACGCCCCAGGATCAGCTGCCCAGGGCTAGGGAGGCAACAGGACACCTTAGTGTAGCTATAAGCCTCCATCGCTTCTCAGAAGCTTCAACTTACCTCCCAACCCAAGGTTCAGATTGCCCCTTTCCTTTTCTGTCAGTGATGGCTAGTAAAACCCCAAAGCCTTTACTGTTTCTCCTACTTTTCTCTAAAGATAAGTGACGTAAAAATCTGCCACCATGAATCACCTTTCTTGTCACTTGGTGTGAACTCATCTGTTCTTGTCCATCAGCATTCTGCCTTCATTTCCCTACTGTGATTGTACTGTCTACAATCTTGACTACACCCTCACAGGCTGCATGCCAGCTCTTGGCCCCTCTGCTCCCAACTAGAGACCAGATGCTACTGTCATCATTCACTCACCTGTGTTCCACTGGGTGACAAATGCCTTCAGTACAGAGATTACATCATATCATATTCCTCTCTGTAAACCAAAGATGTCAGGTTGCCTGGCACCTGCCAAAGGTCCTGGACACACATGAAAGAGTGAGCAGAAGAAACTATCAATTGCTCCATGAATTTAGTTATTCAAAAACTATAATGAAACTTTAGCTATCCAAAGCCCGCAACAGAAGTGGCTGAGTGGCAGAGATTTGTGACCTGGCAGTGTTGGTAATGGTGGTAGGTGTGAGGCATGGAAGTGGGGAGATCTGAGTGGCCTCAAGTGATTTCCTGATGACATTCAACAGCCCTCAATTTCTGCACAGTTCTCACAGTATTGTTCAAGCGACCTGTCCCTATTTTATGGAAAATCTCTCCCATATGGATGGCCTCAACACTAAAGCCATCACAGTAAGTTAGGATTTTATTTAATATAGTCAGTTCTAAATGTATGTTATTCAACCAGTGAATTTTATTTCTAGAAGCTTTGACACTTGAAGATGGCTGTTTCCCCCAACCTTCCATTCACCCTCACCCCAAAACACACACACACACACACACACACACACACACACACACACACACACACTTTACCCATTTCTTTCATTAATGTGAACTCAAGCAATACAAACCAATTTTATCATTGACCTAGAGGGAAAAAAATCTAATTGGATGTCAAATACGTTACCCAAAACTTGTATAATCCAATCAAACATTTGGCTCTGAATTGTTTTGCTTGTATATGAGGTGATGAAAACAAAATGAGTGTGTCAGGCACTTTGGGAGTTGTTTTAAATTTCTGAGGCCAGTAAGGTACTACTCTGAAAATTACTATTGCAGTGTACTAAACAGAGTTCTGGAAGCCTTAATGAACAAATGTTTCTCTGAAAGTGCCAGTTTACTCAGAGGAATAACTTCCCCAGGCTAACAAAAAATTAGCATGCAGTCATTTTTTTTCTTCTTTTGTTTTTAAAAACAGGATCTTGCTGTACATTCCAATCTGGCCTTGAACTCTCTTTGTAGCACAAACTGGCTTCAAACACCTAATCTTCTTTTTTAGCCTCCAGGGGACTGAGTGCTGGGGTTATAGGCTTGTGCCATATGGATGATACAGGTAAAAAATATTTTATCCATTAGGTTTAGTATTTAATTGGCTAGATGCTATTGTGAAGCTGTTAGAGAGACATAAAGTTTCAACTATTGTTTACTACAATGTTCAAGATTTATATTAGTAACCTGGGCAGACTACGTCTTCACTGTCATCAGTGAGAAAATAGTATTGGTGCAGCACTGGGGGTTTAGCTCGGTGGAGTAAGTACCTGACTGGCAAACATTAAGTCATGAGTTCGACACCCAGTACCGAAAAAAAGTATTGGTGCAGTGAAAGAGGTTCCTTATTAAAGAAGTACCATGTATTCAGAGGATGGAATTCTTTCAAATAATCCATCAGAATGCATAATATGAACTCACTCTATCAAACTGATGATAGGAACACAATCCCTGGGTCAGTTTAGGAAATTAGGTACATGTAATGTAATAATATTAAAATGGATTGTCTCTCTCTGTGTGAATCCTATCTATATCAATTCTCAGTTCTAATATTGACTTTATGAAGTGTCCTGGGATTTCCCAATAGCATCATGGAGTATGAAAGAAAAGTGGATAGATGCACCTCTATGGGAAAGAGTTCGGATTGTTTTAGGGACCAAAAGGAAGTCATTGTTTTGTGAAGTGGGGAGAAGGGGCAGAGCAGGACTAGCATGGTCATCAGCACTCTGTATTTCAGGAGTATTAGACAGGACTTGAATGAATATAGTGTAGCAGTATAGACGGCCACAAGTATGATCTTACTGTCTCAGACATGATCTCTGCTGCAGTTTGGAGTACAGATTAGAGAGGGATAAGAATGGAAACAAGGGCCAGAGGTGGTAAGCAGTGGTAAGGTATGCGCAAGGCTCTGAGTTCCATCCTCAGCTGCGAGGAAGAGCAGGAGCAGAAAGAAGACTGGTTAGTACGCATGTTGAGTCATCTAAGTGAGAGATGACAGTAACTTAGGCTATAGGAGTAGAGATGGTAGAAAATAAATGGATTTACTACATTCTGGAGATAAAAATATCAAAACCTGTTGATGAATGGGATGCAAAGAATATAGTTTAAAGAAAGAATGATGTATCTTGCAGGATGTGGGCCTTCATAGCTAACTGGCTGGTCATGACGCTGAGATGTGGTACCCTAGAGACTCCAAATATAGTTTGGGATATTTTTCAAATAAGAGATGTTTTTAGAACAAAATGCCATTATATCTCATACCTGTGCTAAAGCACCTAGGATTAATTTCAGCCTAATTAACTTGACCTCTCCTTTCCGATCAAGGTTTAACACATGAATTTATTATAATAAAAACGATTTATGGAGGATCTATTGCATGGCCAGCAGCACTCATCATCAATATGGGCAAAACGTAGATCCAAAAGAGTCAACTAGAGCTCTTCTAAAAGCCAATTTACTAGCATTCCTATCACAGTGCGCAAGAACAAGCCAATGTTGGGGCTAGAGATGTAGTTCAGTGGTAGAGTGCTTGCCTAGTATATACAAGACCCTGAGTTCAATCCCCAGTACCACCACTACCAAAAAAAAAAAAGACAAAGACAATCTTTAGTTAGATCTGGAGCTGTGGATTAAGAAACAATTCCTGATAAGAACAAGATTAAATATTTTAAACAAACACTTCAGTAGATGCAAAACTAAATTGAATCTTCGGTTGAATAACAGGAATTAAGAAAACTATGAAACAAAATGGCTTGTTTAAAGCTCTATACCAAGAGTCACTTGCTGTCTTTTTTGTCACTTATTCACTTTAGACAAAAGTTTTTCTTTTTCTTATCTTTGCTAAGTCATAGTTTTTTCCATTTGTAAAATGAGGGGCATGGGATAAATGATGTCTAAGATTTTGTTCAACTAAAACTGTGGATCTGGAGCAGAAAAGTGTAACAGGAAGAAGCAAGGCTCGGAACAGAGTTAGATTACAATTCCAAGCTTCTCCTAAGACAATAAAGAGATGAAATATACTCCACAAAAGATAATTTCCTAAAATTATATATTGTCAAGGCATAAGAATTAAAAGCAAGGAAATTAAAAGTTTTAGTGTCAACATATAACCCAGACAAAAGAAATTTATACACTCAGAGAATAAGAATTTCACAGTGTTTCTACAGCATAATCAGGGAACAGTGGTCTTCTCCACACAATAGTTTTAGCTCAATAGATAGAAATATAACCCAAAGTAAAGAATAGAGGGTCCTCAGGCCTGTAAAGCTTGATGAAAACATCCTAGAAACCCAATTTCTCTCCCTCTGTACTGTGATTCTGGCTTGTGAAGCTTCCAAGTGGCGGATGACATTACCAACTGGGGTGCCTATCAGACAGCTGGTCTCATTTATCAGCCTAGGGGCCCCTCTCAATAGTAAACTAATTAACCAACTTTCTGATTTACATTTAGTCTCTTGTGGGGATTTTCCAGAGTGAATTCATTCACTGGAACCATAATACCCCTTGGTGACAAGTATAAAGTGTTTCTTTACCCAGAAGGATGAAAACCAGCCCCTGGAGCCAAAGTGGTCTCAAAGGCATAGAAACCAGAAAGCTGCTAAAGAAAGTAAATGTACCACAGGCGTCAGAGTTGTGTAATATCTTGGTTGAGATGCAGCACGCTATGGTGACAGTTGTTATTGCCACTATGTACTGACATGGTTTGGTTTCTCTGGTTTTTCAAGTGTTCACGAACATCCAGCACAGGTCTTGCCAGGGCTGGTCTCGGCTCCTTCTCTTCTTCCCACTTCAGTCTACGCATTCCATGTCACTGAATTTCCATAAGCTTTCAAACTCCGAGCAAAGCACACTATAGAAGTAAAATCAACAGACAATTTCATGCTCAAAATAGCACTTGGCAGACATCATTAATTCATTCTCACTGCATTCCTATGAGGTGAATGTAATCCTCCTAGATGATAAACCAAAATGTGTCTTCCCTAGCAGGAAAGCCTTCATGCAATTAAATCGCTCTCCACTATATTGCACTTTCTTCCTTAAATTTTGTACTTCATTTTAGAAAGCAATTAAACTCTCAGAAATCTTTTCATGTTTACAAGTCACACACACGTTAAAAAATGCTCTTTCCATTTCCCAGATAAGCAATGATTATTAAACAATGCAAATAAGAGGAGCACCTTGGTGTGTAGCTCCTGAAACTTAAATTCTAAAATACTTGAGGAGCAGTGCTGGGAATTATACCACACTATCAGCAAACAGACGGGACAGATATTAGGAAAAAGGCTTCTAGAATATAGCTTCAGCGTGTCTTTATGTGAGCAGCTTCAAAATTACTCCTTCACGCAGTGTTTTATTATCAGCAGTCAAAGAATTTGGTTCAGTAACAGCAAAAAGTGACAAAATGAAAACCAATTAAGTGACGGGGGGAGGGGCTGTCTGGAAACATCTTGTTTAAATTGTGCATTAAACATGTGGTTTCTAATTCTCTTGGTTACTGGGTTTCCTCTAAAGGATGAGAAGCCCTTGTTTCCTAGTTCTCTGGTCCTGTGCAAGGTTTTTGTTTCATTTCTGGAATCAGCTGGAGCCTGCTTTTGGATTTTTTTAAATTTTGTTTTGCTTTTTTTGTTTTTTAGAGAAAGAAGAAAAAGAGAACTACAAACTTCAATTTGGGGGGGTTTGGTTTTCTTCTCGTTTTTTAAACTTGAATGCAGAAAAGTACTCAGAAAGGAAAATAAACTGATAATTTGATGTCTGGGCTCTGGGACCAAGAGTTTTAAATTGGGTTAGCTGGCTGAAAGTACACAGCTAATGAAAGGTGGCCAACCCCAGAGAAAGCCAAACCAGAAGTTGAGCCCTGGAGAGTAATTAAACCAGGAAAAGGCCAAAAAATACCTCTCCTAGGAAGAAATGAAAACACAAAAGCATAATGCTCTCCCAACAGACTGATCAATGATCATGAAGAGTGAGTAGCTTCTATGATAATTCAGTTTCCCAATCTTACACTTTTCTCAGTTCATTTTAAAGAAAAAGTTCAAAGTCTACAGTCTGTTGCTGTCAGACATACTTTTCACACCTTGAAGGAAGGGAATTTAAAATTGGTTTTGAAGTGTCTTGCAGACTGAGACCTTTTTTTTTAACCACTTTAGTCTGTTCCTTTTAACAATTAGCTACTTATTTAGGAGTGTGTGGAAAGGAGAACGGTACCCCCCACAGAAAATAAAATCGTGCTTCTACTTTTGAGGCTTTTAAACTACATTGGGCTCAACTTCAATAAGCATGTCAAAAGACCTGTTTGAAAGAAGGCATTTTTCTCTGCCCCAGGCCAAATCCATAAAAAAAAAAAATAATAATACAATTGATCCATCTTCAGGAACTCTTGACTCTCCTGGAAGAGAAGGCTACTGATACTTTTGCAATTAAATAGACTTTGGGCTGGGCTTGAAATATATAATATAGAGATATATTTAAAGTGATCAAATATTACAGTTTTTAACTAATCTCCAATCAATCCATAGTGCTTCTATTTTCAGAATTTCTTAATGATTTTATACACTCAATTTCATCATAATGTTTGTCCAGATAACGATAAAAAGGAAACAATTCAGTCATTAGCTTCAGAAGTTCAGTAGATCTTGGCCAGGTATAGAGCCTTGGAATTTGTCAAGGAAACAGTGGCTTTGTGGTTCTTGCCTCTGGCTTTGCATGCACTTTTTCATTTACACAAATGGCAGCAATGGTATCTGCACTTTATGAATGAACTAGATCACGTGAAACATTTGCTGGCAAATATACTAAATGAAGAATACCAAGAAATGCCTAAATTAAAAATTCATACATTAGACCAGGCCTGGTGGTGGAGACCTATCGTCTTGACTACTCAGAAGACTGAGAAAGGAAAATTCAAGTCCAAGGCCAACCTGAGCAACTCAGTGAGACTGTGCCTCAAAACATAGTGAAAAGAGTTGAGGATGGGGGCTGGGGATTTAGCTCAGCAGCATGGCATAACTGCCTACTTGGCAAGTACAAGGTCCTACGTTTGATCCATGGTTCCACCAAAAAAAAAAAAAAAAAAAAAAAAGAGAGAGAGAGAGAGAGAGAGTCGGGGATGTTGCTTAGTGACAGAAAATTTTCCCTGCATATATGATGCCCTGGGTGCCACCCCCCAGCACCAAGACAAAAACAAACTTTATTTTTGAAATGTCTTTCAAAAATGACATTTTACTTAAACCTAGAATTTCTTGAATTTAATTTTTAGAAGGGAGACTATCAATCCCTGAAATTGAATTTTTTTCAAACATTACTCTTTAACTCCTTTAATATTCTCCTAGAGAAAGTTAAAATATCATAATCTTTTTCTCTACCCATCATTATTAAATTACTTACTGAATTAAAAGCCCACCAATGGTCCTTCGGCTCCTGAATGAATAAGCTGTGATATATCCATAACACAGAATATTAATTTTTTTCATTACCGGGGATTGAACATAACACAGAATATTAACACAGGAGAAATCAATATGAATGAATGCTAAAGCATTATGTTAAGTAAATGAAGTTAGACTCCAAGGGTTACATATTTTAAGATTCTATCCACATATCATTCTAGCAAAGGTAACCCATAGGATAAACCCGATAGTGGCAGATAAGGATTGATGGAGAGAGAGCGAATGATTACACAGAGTTATGTAGGGAGGAGTTAGGAAGGTGATGGTAATGTGTTAGGTCTTGATTTGGGTGGTAACTAAGCAGTTGTCAAAGCACAAAGAAATATGGGGTACAGTGGCACATACCTATAGTCCCAGGTCCTCAGGAGGAAAACTGGAGGCCAGGAGTTCAAGATGAGCCTCAGCAATTTGGTAAGATCTTGTTCAAAATGAACAAACAAAACCAATTCATAGAACTATATAAAACAACAATGGGGGCAGGGGATTTAGCTCAGCAACATAAGCACCTGCCTTGCAAGCAGGCGGTCGTGAGTTTGATCCCTGGTACCGATAAAAATGAAAAAGACCCAAAAAAATGAATTTTATTGCCTGTAATGTATACTTCAAAGGCATAAGATATATCTCAGCAAAACAGCACCTGCCTGGCAAGGGCAAAGTCCTCAATTTGATTCCCAGTACCAAAAAATAAATAAAGTATATCTCAATAACCTGACTTTCAAAAACTTCTTATTCACCCTTCAAAATAAAACAAAATAAACCCAGGGCTGGGATATAGTTCAGTGACAGAGAACTTGACTAGCATGTATGAGACCCTGGGTTCCATCGCCAGCACCCCAAGACAAAAAGACAAAAAAAAAACAAAAAACAAAAAACAAAAAAAAAACTCACTGATGGTACTTTCATTTTACCCTATTAGTCAGGCAGCAAATCGTATATAACATGACTATAAAAATAACACATGCATTAAAATACTTTCAATTTCGGGGAACTCTAAACAAAAAGTTTACTACAGTATTTTCCACCGAAGCTGTCTTAAAGTCTCTGCAGAAATAATATAAATTATATGTTGAACTACAAAGAGGAAGCTCTTTTATACTACAGTGTGCATGCAAACACATACATACAGTGTATAAATATATATGTACATATGATCTCAAAATCTAGATTAAATTTTCCAACTTATGCTACACTGAGCCACCAATAAAGTAACCTTTATAAACTTTTTGCACTTTAATTCATACTATATGTCTAGTAAAGCCATATTTTTCTACTTCTTATTAGTATTCTGATTATTGAGGCCTTTTTAAAAATTGCATTCATCCAGAGAGTTAATATAAATGATGCATTCTTTATGATACAGCTACTGCACTTCAAGCCCTGTACTAACCCTTTGTTTTTGAATTCAATCTTGAAAACAACCTTGTGAAATACACACAACTGTCATTGTTTCATAGGTAAGGAAAGGAAGAGTGAAGGGGCTAAAATAACTTGTCCCAATTCACGTAGCCAGTTTATATTCCAACCTGGATTCAAACCTGGTCTGGCCACTGCCTTGAGGTGATTGAGTAATAAATAGCTTTTAAGAGTCAACTGAGCAATGAAATAGGTCTGAGTCTATTAAAGATTCTTACTATAAAGTTAGAGCACCAGTGCTGGACTTAATGGATAGCCAAAACTCCCTTTCATTTGTTCAAAATATTTTATTTAAAGATTTGTTTAAAGTTTGAATGTCACAGCTTCATCCATATTTTTCTTTCACCTCAAATTGATTCTCTGCATTTCACAAGGTTTTTGAAAATATCTTTAATCTTCCAGCCTACAGACACAGTCAAGTATTTGAATATTCTTATAAAGGAAGAAGCCAGGACACTGACTTGCAGATGCTCGGAGCGTGTTCAGTGCTATACCTAGCATGAAACCACAGGCAGACACCAAAGAAAAGGTAGGAGGGGAGAACACTGTCCACAGTTCCACACCTGTGTGTACTCACAGATGGAGTCCAAGCATAGCACGCATGTGACAGCATGAAACACACCATACTACCTCAAATTATTTCTTCTTTTTCTCAAATGAGTATATTTATACTAGATATTTTTACTGAGAATGCTGCCCAGATATAATCTGAGCTACCCAGGTGGCTGAGGCAGGAGGATCACAAGGACCAGAAAAACTTGGACAATTTAGTAAAACCTTGTCTCAAAATGAAAAAGGCTTGGGGATGTAGTTCAGCAATCCCTGGATTTAATCCTCAAAACCAAAAAACCAAACAAAAGAAAGAAGATGACTCCCTTTTTGTGTACTAAGAACTTGTTACACATGGAGAGAACCACGGCTCAGGCAACTTTTTAAAGATATCCAATGTATTCATTTATTTTCTTTTATCTTCTTGTTTTTTTGTAATGCTGGAGATCAAACGTAGGACCTTGGATATGCTAGGCAAATGTTTTACCACTGAGCTACACCCCAGCCCTGACCAGTGCTTATGTTTATGTCTTCTTTTCTCTAAAGCCTTCCAAGGCTTCCTTCTCCTTTCTAAGGGTTTCCAGAGCTGTGTTTGTAACAGAAGTTGGTCAGGTTTGGCTTTTGTGGTACTGGTGATGGAACTCAAGGCCTGGAGCATACTAGATAAGCTCTCTGCCACTGAGGTACCCACCAGCCCTATCAAGCATTTTTGGTTTTTTGGGGTGTTTTTAATTTGTGGTGTTTTTTTGTTTGTTTGTTTTTGTTTTTGTTTTGTTTTTTGTCTTTTTCTTTTTTATCGGTACCGGGATCGAACTCGTGACTGCCTGCTTGCAAGGCAGGCACTTATGCCTATGAGCTAAATCCGCAGCCCCTAATGTGTGGTTTTTTGAGACAGGCTATTCCTGTGTAATTTAAGCTGACCTTGAAGTCACTGTGTAGCACAGGCTGGCCTTGAACTTGTGGAAATCCTCTTCCCCCAGCCGCCTGAGTGCTGAGATTACAGGCATGCACCACCATGTCCAGTTTCCAGTAGACTTCAATGATGAAATCCTTCCAGTTTCCATGGTGAAGGGATTTCTATCTCATCAGTGTATTTCTGGAATCTTTATGTTTTTTTTTTTCAGGATATTTCTAAAACCCCTAGGTCTTTTAAAATACATCACATTCCCAAATTTTGCCACTAAAAGTGTGACAGTCTTCGCAAATTTAATTACAATATATATTTTATCTGAGAAATGCTTGTTGGAAATTGTCAGAAGGACTTATCACAAAAGATATTAACACAAAGCCTATCACATGCTGGCTCTTCCTATTCTTTTGGAATACAAACAACAGAGTCACAGGACAAAATGTTGATGTAAGATTGAGCAGAGCTAATCGTTCCTCTCTAGGTGAAATGCTAAGGCAAAAGCCAGTGATCAGCCCAGAATGAATTTCTTGGAAACGCAACAGACGTGTCCGGTCTATCTGTATGCACTCTGGCTTTTCACAGGGGTCTGTAGGAACGGGTTTCAGTTTCGTTCCCAGGGTCAATGTGTGGACTCAACTCCAAGCAACTGACTTTTCATCTGTGTAACCCCTTCTGCCGCCCTGTGCGTGTGGCAGTTTGTTGATCATTTCTGGAAGCTGCTAAGACTTTGGGATAAGAAAACAGCCAAATTCACACAATGTTTGGAAACTTCCTGACTTTTAAGAGTTTTGATTATGCCTTTAACATTCCTTTGTACGGATTTTTGTTTGGTTTGTCCTAAAAAGTTGCTTTTCCACCTCCTATCCCCCACCCCCGCCACCTCCTCCCATGAAAAGACAAATTTAAAAGCCAGCTAGCTGCGATGTCCCTCCCATGGGAAACTTTAACTGCCTGACAACAGTTCCCATGCTCAGCCTGTCCTTCTGCTGCTGGGAGAACATGCTAGCGCCTCTTCACACAGGCACGGTTACGTATACGTGTGCGCATGTTTGTGAGTGCGTATCTATAAGTGGTGTGGGTTTTCGAGTGTGTATGAATTGTGAGTGTGTGTTTAAATCGGGGGACAACCAGTTCGTCTATGTAGCAACCAATCTAATATACACAAGAAATCCATTTAGGTTGGCTCAATACTAAATTACTATTATTGGTGCTTTCAACACTTTGTATTTTAAAGGACCTAACGTTAACGTTCATTTCCTTTAGACCATTTTCATACATTAAAACTCTCTCTGGTGGCCAGATGTCATATTCTATTCTTTTTCAATCTCACTAAGTGGCCTTGTTCTCATCGCCACAGCACTGTCTTTCTTGGGTGTTGCGGGGGCAGGGAGGGGGTGAGGCTAAATGCTCAGAGAAGTTCCAAGGCATGAGGGAATGAGATTGATTTTTCACCAAACAATACACTTATCACACACACAAATAAAAAGTGGTCTAGAAATCCATACACTGGGTATGGAAAACACATTTTAAAAAGTAATAAACTAGACCAATGACTATTTTTCTTCCAATTTTTCTAATCTTTCTTTAATGAATGCACATCTTATTTAAGTAGGAAATGAAATTCTAAGAAGCTAGTTTCTTTACAGCATAGAGGAAACAGCTGTGTAATTACTGGCCAGGTCACATTTTAAACAATTGCTTTAAGTGACTCTATGGACACCCTTTGGTTTTGCTGATAGGTAGTAGTGATTTATGACTTCAAATCTCAAAAACTCTAAGCTCATTTATTCCGTAACTATAACTCCTTGCTTGCAACAACTTGGAGTCTATAAATTTCATTCTTTCAATAGGAGATAAAAATAATCATTTCCATCATCAGCAACACATTTTCACGTGGGCCTCCAAGGTAGAGACTAGTCATCTCTTCCTTCTTTAGAGTTCTATGGAGTTTATTGTTTGTAAAGATTATTTGACATTTCAGATTGTTAATGACTGGTACTTCAATATTTTCATGTATGCATGTTTTAACTAACAATTAGGTAATAAACTCCTGAGATAATAGAAATATTTCCTGACCAAAGTGTCACAGCAGGATTCCACTGAAATGAAATCCACTCACCCAGCGCTTGTGATGAGGTATCAGCCTCATGGGTACACCCAGACGGGTGACCAAGTGGCATGGAAGAAGAGCCCCACAGTATCTGTCAGGACTGGTGCGGAGTCAGCAACCCCCCTTGGACCTGGGAAAAGTGTAGCTTCTCCTGAACCTGGTGGTGAAGAAAACAGGAGAGCAACGCAAAGGCTCTGTCAGCAAGGACCGAGGAGCCGAGCTTGTCAGGAATCACTGTGCCCACAGCAGCAGTAGCAGGTGATGGTGGTCACAGTCGGAGCGGTTGTGGGGGCTTCAACATTCAGAGGGTGAATTGCTCAAACACCGAGATCTAGAGCAGAGAGAGAAAATGGACAACTGTAACAGGAAAAAACTGGTTTAGCACAATTTCTAGCACTACATTTGGGCAAAATAGAACACATATAAAAACACATCTGTACCTACAATAAGCACTAACAATATGATCAGCTAGGCAACTTGTATGGTTTAATTGTATGATGTTCTTCTAAAGTGCTTGTGTCAGAAACTTATTTGTTTCTGTCAATTATTTCGTTTCTCGTGGGCAGAAGACATCAATTATTTTATTTCCCATGTGTAGAAGATATAAGCAACAGATAGATTAAGGAAAAGACTCCTGCTGCAAATTTGACAATTATAATTTGATAAGTCTGAGAATATAAATTGATTCATGATATAGACTCAGTTGATGTGTTGCAGTATATTATTGTCTGTTTTTAAATGTGGATCATTTGATTTTTTTTATTATGCATTTCTCTCAGGTTTTACATAGGCCCTTGCATATAATAAATACTGAATAAGTATGTGTTGAGTGAATAAATGAATGAGTGAAT
Organism: Cavia porcellus; assembly: GCF_034190915.1. Taxonomy (NCBI): domain Eukaryota; kingdom Metazoa; phylum Chordata; class Mammalia; order Rodentia; family Caviidae; genus Cavia; species Cavia porcellus. The sequence goes on along the minus strand of NW_026947486.1, from coordinate 103,743,519 downwards.
AAATTAGAAAATTGTGGACAGCAGAGAATATAATTCTCATTTGTAAGAGAGAAAAGCAACATGTTTTTTCCACTTATCATAATCTTGGCAGCTGAGATAACCTGCAACAAATGATAAATTAATAAAAAGAAAGCAGAAGAATGGAAGTTTTATGTAAGACAGAATCTTAGAAATCAGGACTTGGGGCCAGGGATTTAGCTCAGCACTATATGCACCTACCTAGCAAGCACTAGTTCATGAGTTCAATCCCCGGCGTGTGCGCGTGCGCACACGCGCGCGCACACACACACACACACACACACTCACACAAAAATTCAAAGAAACTGGGAGCCAGGAGTGGTGGTGCATGCCTGTAATCATAGCACTGGGGAGGCTGAAGCAAAAGGATGGTCACAAGTTCAAGGCCAGCCTGGACTACACAAGGCCAGCCAAAACTGCATAACAAGACCCTGTCTCAGAAAGAAAGAGATGGGAAGATAGGGAATCCCATACATGTTTATGCTTAGGTTTGATGCATCATGCAGAAAGGTGACTGACTACAAGGTTATGATTAATTGATAATAAAATAGGGTCAAACCAACAAGGCTTGCATGTTCAGAGGACAGAGACTGTTCCTTTAGGGGCAGGGAGGCTGCCACTGGCATGAAGGTCTTACGATCAGCTACACAGGAACGTCCGTGAGGTTTTTGGCCTGCTGCAGGGGAGATAGGGCCAAGGGAAAGGGATCCACTTGCTACTGCTGTCCTCTGAGATACCAAGGGGCCGGACTTTGTGGTAAGGTGCCCTAAACCTTATCAGGTGCCATCTTAGCACTAACTTTGTGCTCCAAGTGATATCTAATTACTTTAATGCAATGGGTCAGGCAAGGTGTGAGAGTGTACAAGGCAGACTGGAGTCAGTCTAAAGGTTGGCCACATGTTTACAGCAGCATAGTTCACAATTGTTATACATTGGAAGCTGTCCACATGTCCATTAACACACGAATGAAAAGAAAATGTATTTATACAATGGAGTACTACTCAGCCATAAAGAAGGATGAATGTGAGACATTTGCAGGATTCACCTTGAGTCTGTAATGCTAAGTGCTATCAGACACAGAAGGTTAAATGTTGCGTGGTTTCTCTTATATGAGAAACCCAAAGTGTAAATAATTTGAAGAGTAAGATAAAACATCGATGATACAAAACAGTGATTTAGACCTTTTGGAGCTGGGAAGGGGATCTGGAGATGGACAATGAGGAGAGGGATGGGATACAGGGAGATGAAAAGGACTAAGATGTGATGTGTACATGTTCTAAGTCCCCCACAATGAATCTTCTCATTACGTGTAGCACATATGTACTAATAAAAATAAATAAAGTTGGGCTAGTACCAGGTATTTTCTTCTACTTCAAAAAAACTGACAAAAAGTAATTTAAAAAGCACATACCTGAAAACAGAAAATTATTTTTTATATGGAAAGACATTTTCCATCTGGCCTTAGTCTGAAAAGATGATGATTGTCCTCTTATTGTGTTGGATAAACAATTATAGAAACATGATGGCAAGATAAGGCTAATGGAGTAATCATCAGTGAACAGTGCATTCACAAAAGAAGTTCTCATACAGAGAGAAAGAGAGAGAGACCGAGAGCATTCACATAAGCAGTTATGTTTTGCCTCTGTATATCTGCCAGGACAGGGAGTGGAGGAGAATAGAAATTAAGGGAATTTAAGCAGGGCAGATGCACAAGAAGATAATACTCTCAAGTAATTTTACTGAAAAACATCAATTACCCAGGAGGAAAAAGGGCAAGGCCCTCACGAAATGTTCAGGCCATTTTATAGAACAGAGAAAAGTAATTGAAAATATACATACAGTGGTGTGAATTCTCAAAAGAATAAAGGGTGTAAAATTTGTCATTGGAGATAGCTAGGAAACTGTATTTCTTTGAAAATGTTACTAAAGAGAAAAACAACATGCATGACAAGAATGTACAGATGGGAAAACATCGGTCTTCATTACTTTCTTTCATTGTTGAGACATATACCTTACACCTAATGTTATAAGGGGAGAGGTTTATTTTGCTCACAGTTTGCGGAGGTTTCAGCCCATAATAGGCTGGCTCTGAGGCAGGGTGGTTTGGCAGAGAAGGACCACAGAGAAGAATAGTTCATGGAAAACAGAAGACAGTAAAAAGAAGCAATTAAGGACCCTTAACAGCATATTTCTATCTTTTTTATCTTATCCAGGCTATCTAGGGTGAGTAGTCCTCACTCTTAATCCTAGCATTGCATCATGAATCAATTGCAGTGTCACACACTCTACACCCAGATATCTCCAAAAAGGCCCAAAGTATGTCTGCATGAGGCTTTAGGGGGACATCTAGACACAAACCATAACAATATTCACTCCCAAATTAGCACCAAATTAGACACTGAAGTGCTGTGTATGGTATGGAAAAGGACAATGGATATGACATGGTGAGAAGATTATGATATTCTTTCCTTGAGGCCACACATAGAAGATATATCTTAAGACTTTTGAGTTACAGTCCATGTAATTCTAAAGGGAATTTAAATTCTAAAGGGTAGTAATTTCTAAAGGGAATTTAAAATCTAGCTGCTAGAAGTGAGCAGGAGAAGGATATGTCAGGCATGTTATCAATTAACCATGGAGGCAATTCATTTAATACTCTGTTGGGAAACTTTCTCTATGCACAAGATGACAATGAAGAAGTGTCCCAGGGGAAGTGATGAGAATAAATTAAATGACATAAATAAAAAGGCTGTAAAAGAAACGAAGCATAGGAACTGGAAGCTGAAGAGTACAGCAGTGAAGAAGCAGGGTTCTAGAAGCAGACTTCTCAAGTTCAAATTATATCTCTACCATTGACTACCAAGGCACATTCCTTATGCCTTGAGACTCAGTGTATACCTGCCTCAAATGTGAGACAAAGCAGAAACTGTAACTGTACTGAAAGTAGTGCCATTTTAGCTTTTATCTCAATTGTGCAATTCAAGACAGGACTTTTTAGAAGCATGAGACTATCCCGAAATGATAATCACAAACACAAACACTGTGGGAACAAGTTTCTTCTTCCCTGGAACAATGCCTTACCCAGTCATCTTGGAAAAATGACTCTACATTTTCTCTCTCCTTCTTTTTAACCCTCTTTCTTTTTGTTCTTGCCTTTTCATCTCTGTTTGTCTTACCAAAATTGTCAGTTTTCACAAGTATTTCCTCTCACCGGATTTTTCCTTCTGTCAAAAAGGCCAAAAGAAACTTCCAAAACGCTATTTTTGTTATTCACTTATCTGTGGAGCCTTACATGCATCCATTCTTACAGTCACCATTTACTGAAATTTGCTATACACAGGTCACATACTAAGCCCTAAGGAGATGAAAAGCCAATTTCTCCATTTTCAAGGCACTCCTAAGATGGTTTTGGTAAAGATTTTGACCAGACTCTCAGTATAATGAGGAAAGTAATTTGCTTCAAAATATCAGGTGGCCACCATGTTTCTAAATAAGTGAGCTATAAATGAACCATGGGGAGTGAGAAAAAAGAACTTCAAGAAAGGTAACAAAGCTAAAGAATTTCTTCTGGGTACAAATGTAAGAAATATCTATGTGCATGATCCCATGCAGATATTCATCTATGAGAGTTGTGGGGTGAGGAATAGCTCAGGAAAACATTTTAAAATTTCTTCCCCAATTTTTGATTCTGAAACTCCACAAGCAAAACAAAGATAAGTTAAAGGCTGATTTGGAACACTATCATCTTAACTTTTAGCCATCTAGATCATGGAGTGGGTTAGCAAACTACACTTCTGACCAAGCTGAAAATTTCTATGAAAATATAAAGTAACTTATTCTAGAATAATAGATTCCCAGCCAAGTATGATACAGCATTCTGGAAGGCTGAAGCAAGGGGATCTCAAGTTTAAACCTACTCTGGGTAGCTTAGCAATTTAGGAAGATCCTGTGTCAAAAACTAAATGTAAAAAGTGGATGGAGATGTATCTTATTGCAAAGACTATGGATGCAAACCCTAGCACCATAAAAAATATAAAAATGATATATGCCTAAGCATAGTCACAAGACACTAAATATTGTTACTCTTAAAGAGGCAAGCATGAGACAATGCACTGTGTCAAATAAATGCCCAAATATCTAAAGAAAAAACGATAATAGCTGTTGCCAGGTGTTGTGGGAGCACATCTGTAATTCCAGCCCTTAGCAGCCTGAGGCAGGTGCATGATGAGTTCAAGGCCAGCCTGAACTACATAGTGAGTATGTAGACCCTATCTTTAAAAAAGCAAAAACCAACCAATTAAATAAAATTGTGGTGACTTTCAAGATCCTTTTAGATCGGTAGTTCCTTCCAGAGAAGTAATCTAATAATATGCCTGATCTGCTTTGTATTATAAGTACCTAACTTCACTTTTATTTTATGGTTGTCTATTTATGTGTTCTAAAGACATATGAGTAAATTCAAATCATGATAGAAGCAGGAGGTGCTTCCTAAACACCTCCAGAAAATCAGTGAATAGCTTGCTCAATTGTATATTCGAGCACTGCACAAAGTAAATACCTGAAAGACATAGAAATAGTTGATCTTTGGCAATGAAACAAGATTTTGTGTGTGTGTGTGTGTGTGTGTGTGTGTGTGTGTGTGTGTGTGTAATACTGTAGGCTGAGTCCTGGGCTTCTCACACATTCCAGACAAATGCTGTACCACTGAGCTATATCCTCAAACCTTTTTTATTTTATTTTGAGTCAAGGTCTTGCTAAATTTCCCAGCCTTGAGTTTAAAATCTTGCTATGAGGTCAAGCCAGCCTGGGCTATGGAGTTAGTTCAAGGCCAGCCCGAACTGCATGGTGAAATCTCATCTCAAAAAAAGAAAAATGAAAAAGCCTTGAATTCAAAATCTTCCTGACTCAGTCTCCTGAGTAGCTCTAATTATGGGCACATGCTTCCATGAAACTATGGCACAAGAAAACAATTGCATTGTGCTAGCTAAAATAGAATTCTGCTGCATCAAATATTCCTGGAAATAAGTGGATCATTGGCATTGGTTGGGTCTTACACATTTCTTATATGCATCATTTTATAGTTTCTTTGGAAAGTCAGTTTTTAATGAAACAATTCTAAGACTAAAAGGAGTACACACCCAATCAAATATTAGAAGCTGACCAATTTCTCGCTGTATTTATTACTTGAGCCACTCAATAAGATAATTTCAGAATATCTTTGGTTTTATATGCTTGAACTATGTTAGAATTTTGCAGCTTTAAAAACATTTCAAATACATAGCAGCTGCCCAAACTTAATTACAGTGGTGTTCCTTAAACCCAGTGAGGATTCCTATGTAGTCTGTTCTCCAGGGTTAAAATTTAAAACATGTACGGTTGCTATAGCCTAAAACTTTTCATATAAAACCTAAGCTTCAGGAGACTTTTGTGTATATGTGTGAGTGTTGAATTTCTTTAAAATTATTGCTTATAATTTTAGATTACAGGGCCTTAAAAGTTAAAATTTGTATGGTCTGGGAATGTAGTTCGGTGGTACGGCACTTTTCTAAAATTCTTTTATTAACTACCAACTTATGAAATTGTGAAGAAAGAGAATTTACATTGATATAAAATATTACATAGTGATATTCCTATGCCTAGTCATTTTCCATTAAAACTTACTGAGTTGATCTTTATTCATTATTACAATATAAACTTGAAACTTCACATAGCAATTTTTTTTATTTTTTCTTTTTCTTTTTTTGAGATGAAATTTCACCATGCAGTTCAGGCTGGCCTTGAACTCACTTCATAGCCCAGGCTGGCTTGATCTCACAGAAATCCTCCTGCCTCAGCCTCCCAAGTGCATGGATTACAGGTGTGTGCCACCACACCTAGCGTAATTTTAATCATTAGAAAAATCTGAAATATGAAGTTAGAGTTTAAAAAACCTTAATGTCCTAAAGTTACAGATTTATATATGCAATTATTTTGAAGGATGGCAAACAGCAGTGTGTTATGGTAGAGTGTGTCTGATAGCGTAAATATCAGTCAACGACACACAGCACAACTCAAAGTATTCCCAAATAAACACAGTAAGTAATCAGGTCATTGGTTCTGGCTTTGTACCTTGGAATTTTCTCCTCAAATATTTCTGATATCTCTTTCTTGTTCTTCTTTGTGTGTGTGTGTGTGTGTGTGTGTGTGTGTGTGTGTGTGTGTCTTTTTCATTTTTATTGGTACTGGGGATTGAACTCACGACCACCTGCTTGCAAGGCAGGTGCTTATGCCGCTGAGCTAAATCCCCAACCCCCCACTCTTTCTTCTTTCAATAACCACTTATAATATTTAAATTAAGGTTGAGCTTCCAATTCCAGACATGACAGAAAATTTACACAGCTTGCTGGCTTCATCTCCTAGACTCAACCTAGGAGGTGACAAAGAAGTGTATATGTGTGGGGGGCGCAGCTGTGAGACTCTAGAATCTAGAGCAAAAACAATGAGGAGTCCCTTAGACACAGAAAGAGCAGTTGGATCTTATTCCTGAAGGTAAATATATGGTTAACGCTACAGCCAACTGTGATGATTCATCTTGTCAACTGGATGAGAGTGAGAGATGCCTACAGAGGCAGTTGAATTATAAGGACACCAACCTCATCAATGGATTAACTCACTGATGAGTTCTTAGGTGAATGGGCTCTTAGCAGGGCAAGGCATGTTGGAGGAAGTGACTCACTGGGGGTGTGTCTCTGAAGAGTGTATTTTATCTCTGCCTCTTTCCCCTTCTCTGTTTTCTGGCTGCCATGAAGTAAGTAGCTCTGCTTTACCACAGGTTTGCCACCATAATGATTCTGCCTTACCACAAACCACAAATAATGAAGCCAAGTGACAATGGACTGGGGCCTCTAAAACTGTGAGCCAAAATAAATTTTTCCTTCTTTAAGATTTTTTTCCAGTTTTGTAACTGCAATAAAAAACTGACTAATAATCAACCATCACAAAGAGAGGGATGACCAGAGATAAACTTTGCAGTTTTACTTTGTATTATCACCAACACTTGGTGGGGAGGATCTATTCTGATTGATCCTAATATTACTGCATGATATGAAATAAGAGGAACACCACCAATACATGGAGAAATCTGGGCAGCACTCAAGCTCAGCTGCCAACAGGAGCTGATAGCCACAGCTATAGGCACACAGGCATTTCACCTCAGCCTTATCACTGAGTTGCTTAAAACCCAGGAAAAAAAGCAATTCCCAGGGTAGACGTATATGGTGGTTTCCTGAGATTAAGAAGTACTTGATCAAGGGAGGCACAGCAAACAGAAAAAGCTCAGATTATAAACTCACAGGCCCTCTTTTATATAAATATCCCCTCCCATCACACACTCATTCATTGATAATAGATGGTGGAAGACAGGTTTCTTATTTTATTTTATTTACTTTTTGGTACCAGGGATCGAACTCATGACCTCACGCACACCAGGCAGGCACTTATGCCACTGAGCTAAATCCCTGGCCACAGGTTTCTTTTTTAAAAGAATATTATTTTAACTGTATAAATTTATGAAGTAGAGCTTGATAATTGGATACATAGAAACAGCCGCCATATGTACAGCTTTGTAATAATCAAATAATGATGGCTAACATTTAACTTGTTGATTAGCATATATTTATGGTGCATGTTTATAGGATACAGTGTGATATTTCAATATATGTATGCAATATGTATTGGTTAAATCAGGTTATTGAAAATTACTGCAGGAAATTTCTGATAAGAAGGAATAGCAAGAATAGCAGAATGACCAATGTTGATAATACATAAGAGTTTGAATAATTAGGATAAACTCATGTTTCAATTAATAAAAATACACAGATAAATATACATATACTTGGGGGCTGGGGATTTAGCTCAGCGGCATAAGTGCCTGCCTTGCAAGCAGGCAGCCGTGAGTTCGATCCCCAGTACCGATAAAAAGAAAAAAGACAAATACATATATATATATATATATATATATATATATATATATATATATATAGGATTAGTATGTGCATGTGTATTTGTATTTCTTTTTGGAGGTCTAGAAACATCCCAATAGCAACAAGCATGCCAACACGCCAAGATTTTGGTTTAAATATCATTTTTCAATAAAAAGAACCTTGATGCCTTAGAAAAATGGTTGACTATAGAGCTGGGGCACAGAATATGTAAGATAAACCTGGAAAAAATAATTGCGAACACACAATCCATAATCATGATGCCTGCTGCACACAGGAGCCAGCTGAAAGAGCTCCCAAAGCCCACAAGTGGAAAAACCGAACAAGGAAATCATACATGACTAAAATGTTTATTTTAAATGGTGGATATTCCAGTGTATTTTAGTAGAACAGTACACAAATGTCATTGATCTGATTTCAGAGTGCATAAATATGTTACCTTTCAGAAACTGTAGAGCTGCAGGGGAAGAGAACAAGAAGTCTCCAAGAAGCAAGCCCTCCCTGAGAATCAGCACCATGTGTGGGCTGCTGGGGGGCGGGGGGGTCAGCCAGATGACAGCCCCTTCTGGCACATGGACTGGAAAGCAAGAAGAGCTAACGCTCTACCCCGACTCCCATCCTGCAGTAAGTGACCAGCTGATCCACAGAAACGCAGGCTGCGATGTTAGCTAAATACAATTTATTGCTTGTAGTGTTTAGTGTTTCACTGACTTTGCAGGTCTAAAGCTGATAGTCTGATCATCTATTTGGACGATAGCAATCTGCAATGTAGCATCTATGGGGAATCTCCTTCTGAAGGTCACAGCCATTGTTAATTCCCTATAATTTTGTTTTGATGTCCTGTATCATTTTAATTGTTTTGTTGGGTTGAGTTTTATTCTGTTATGTTTTGTTTGATTTTTTTATATCTGATGGCACAGAAAGCTATTTCAAAGATAACAAGATATATTTTGGTAACCATTTTGGATTTACTCTTATCTTGTTTTGAAGTCCTTTATTGCATTCATTATTTTATTTTTATTGGTTCTATTCTGTTCTGTTTTGTTTGATTTTTACTATGTCTGAGGGTATCCGCAGCTATTTGGAAGACAACAAGATGCATTATGGTGACCATTGTTGATTTTGTGTTGTTTTGAAGTCCTGTGTCACACTGATTTGCTTTAATTTGCTTTATTCTATTTTATTTTGCTTGGTTTTAGTCTCTTTAAAATAAAAAATAAAAAAGCAGCTGTATCAGACAGCTTTCCGTTGCTGTGACCAGGGTTATTTTGGTTCATGGCTTCAGAAGTTTCAGTCCATGGCTTGCTGGTTCCACGGCAGCAATGGCAGGGTGAAAGGGAGTGGTGGAGGAAGGTTGTAATCTCATGGCAGCCAGGAAGCAGAGAACAGAGGAAGAGTCAGAGAAGAAGAGGCCAGGAACTAGATACAGTCCTAGGCTCACACTTCCCTGGCCTACCAGACATACCACAAGTGTCTTTCACGAAACTCTTACGTGTTCTAAGCCAATCAGGTTGACAATCAAGAGTAATCATCACAGAGTGTACTGTCCAGTTTTGATATTAAAGAAAATATTCACTGGCTAAAAAGACTAATAAAATAACCCTCTATTTCCGTTTTCAAATCTGTGTTATCTTCATAGACCTCAAACAAGCAGCAAATTGAATGCAGAAGTTACAGGAATATGGCTGTCTAGTCCATGGCTGTACTGCTGAGTGTGCTTGGTTTAGAAGCTAAAGAGGGCGAAAGCTGTTTAGTGCTTGGATAAGATCATGTAGCACACATAAAGTAATACCACTCACTTCCTTAAACTATTTTTGCTTTGAAAAAGTTATTTTATTGAAAATAAGTTATCTAGGGGCTGGGGATTTAGCTCAGCGGCATAAGCATCTGATTGCAAGCTTGCAAGGTCGTGAGTTGGATCCCCGGTACCAATAAAAATGAAAAAGCCAAAAAAAAAAAAAAAAAAAAAAAAAAAAGAAAAGAAAAGAAGTTATCTTGTAAACATGTAATAGGCTTATAATGGATAGTTAAAGTAACCAATATTTAAATTTTTTCTGAGCTGAGTATTTTGCTCAGTGGCATAAGTGCCTGCCTGGCAAGTGTGAGATTGAGAGTTCAATCCCCAGTACCAAAAAAAAAAAAAAAAAAAAAAAAAAAAAAAAAAAAAAAAATTATTTTTCTCCATTATATTTTCTACCATGAAGAATATCTACTTATTTTACAAAATCAGTCAAGCTCTCCTGGGGTTCTGATAGTTTTAAAGTGTGTGAAGTGTCTCAAGAACAGAAAACCAACCTCTTTTCTTTCCTATTTATTTATTTTATTGTTTTCGTTTATTTGAGGCAGGTTCTCACTATGTAATTCAGGTTGGCCTTGAACTGATTATACAGACTAGGCTGGCATTAATTTTGCAGTGATACTCCTTTCTCAGCCACCCAACTACTGGGAATACAGGTATGTACTAACCCCCCAGCTGGTACCGCATTATTACTAAATCTTTATAGTCTTTTATCTTTTCTACTTTCTTTTTAGATCTCAAGGCAGTACCATGTTTGATACTGATAACATTGATGTAACCATCTTATCTTTCTTGAAAGCTTCTTACCATGTGATTCTAGATGATGCCTATATCTAAGTGATCACTCCTGCTTTACTTCTTTTATCTTCTTCCTGCTGCTCTTGCCAATTTTGGGTCACCAGCTATTGTAGCTTGTATCTAGATGCCCTCCCCAGAGCTTCATGGGAACATAGGTGGGGCTTTGGGGAGATAGCTGGATCTAAAATATGTGAATGTGTATTAAGGGTGTGATACAGAGATTAAAGTATATGGTACTAGATTAGTCCAGTAATTGGTCTATCATAGTTCTGGGTGTTGATAATGGGAAGACCCACTGTAGGTGTAGGTGGCACCACCTAGAAGGTATGTAGATGGAGGGGATAAAAGGGAAAGGGAGGCTGGCTGCTTAATACTGCTACTTCTGGCCTAACCTACCATGGACTGTTTCTCCTTTGCTTACCTCTCTGCTATGCTGCCCTGCCTTAGAGACAGCAGACTATGCTCTAAAATCTCGTAGACTCAGAATCAAAACAGACCATTCTTCCTTTAACTTGTGGGTGTTGGGTATTTTTGTCCTGGCCCTGAGAAAATTAACTAATATGTCAGGTCTTCTTTTTATATGTTTACTTCTTAGGAGAGCATCTGTTGTTCATATCTTCATCTATATTTTAGCATCTATATTTTGTAGATATTTAAATGTCTACATTAAATTTACTAATTATTTTTAACCTTTTGAGACAGGGTCTTGCTATGTAATTCAACCTGGCCTTGAACTCATTGTGTAGCCCAGGCTGACTTCAAACTGGCAGTGATCCTCTTGTCTTGGCCTCCAAAGTGCTAGAATCACAAGTGTGTTCCACCATGCAGGGTTAAATTTGCTAATGTTTATTTTGCAGTTTTCATACATTCATAATTTTGGAAAAACAATCTCACATTTATAGAAAATTTATAAAAATTGTACAGGTAGCTTCTATATCCCACACCTAATTTTCCCTGTTATTAACTTCTTACCATGATACATTCATCACAATTAATGAATTAATATCTCTACACTTTAATTACAAAAGTTTATACTTCCTTCATATTTTAATTTTTACCCCAATGTTCATTTCTATTCCAATATCCTATCTAAGATATACTGTATTTAATTGTCATTCTTCCTTAGCCTACTATTGGCTATGATTGTTTCTCAACATTTGTATGTTAACACTTGAAATGATTGATTCATGAAGCAATACAAATCTTCCAACTGATAAAAGATTTCATTACACAGTGTCGAAAATTCTGGGGCTGGGGATTTAGCTCAGCAGTATAAGTGCCTGCCTTGCAAGTGTGTGGTTGTGAGTTCGATCTCTGGTCCAAAAAAAAAAAAGCTGTGTCAAAAATTCACATTCACAGACTGAGAAAGAAGGATTGATTGAGCCCTGGGTTTGAGGCTGGTCTGGGCAACATAATGAGACCCTGTCTCAAGACAAAATTACATTCCTTAACATCTCCAATACTGTACGATCTATTTGGAGCTGTTTTGTATAAGGTGTAAGGTTTGGGTTGAGGTTCATGTGCTTTCCCCATTTAAGAAAAAAAAAAAAAAATACTGTGGGTCTGCGGGTGTGACTCACTGGTACAGCACTTACCTGTCTTGCACAAGACTCTGAATGTAATCACAGTATGGGAGAAAAAAGGAGAAGGAAGAGAAAGAGGAGGAGGAGAAAGAGAAATAAGAGAAAAAGCAAAACTGTGAACTTGCTAACTCTCTTAGTTCCACAAGCTTGTTTTGCAGGAATGATTTTATTCTTCCTCACAAACGTAATCCTTTCATTGGCTTTCTACACTGATTAAGACAGCCTATGCAAAGTTAAACAGGAATGGGAGAAGTCAAAATTCTTGATTTTTTTTTTTTCTCAATCTTGGGGGCGAAAGTCAACTTTCAGTTATCCACTGTTATATACGGTGCTGGCTGTGTGTGTGTGTGTGTGTGTGTGTGTGTGTGTGTGTGTGTGTGTGTGTCAGGGTCTCACTAACTTGCCCAGGCTGACCTTGAACTTTTAATAATCATCCTATCTTAGCCCCCCAAGTATTCCCAGGATAAACTGCACTTGGATACTATGTGATATTTTTGCCATACATAGTGCTGCAGTAGCCAATGTATGAATACTCTGTGGAGGACATTTCCCCTTTTTCCTGACACATATTGGTCTACAGTTTGGTTAATTCTAATTCTGTCAGGATTTGGTGACAAGGGAAGGCTGGCCTCATAAAATGAGCAAAGGAGAATTCTCTACTTGTCTGATGTGGGAAGAGATTACACAGAATTAATTTTAATGTTTGACAAAATTTGCCAGTGAAACTATATGAGTCTGAAGATGGCTCTTTTGGAATATTTTAACTATAAACTCAATTTATTTAATAATGATAAAATTATTCAGGTTTTCATTTCTTCTTGGGTAAATGTTGTTTATAAATTTTAATTAATTGATTCACTTCATGTAAGCAAACAAATTTATGTCCACAGTCATTTATAGTTTTCTTTCATTATCCTTTAATGTTTGTGGTAGTTGTAGCAATATTTTCTTTTATTTTTATTGTACTTTTTCTCCTTTTCTGTCAACTAAATATTGTTATAGGTGCACATCTCAAATCTTCTAAGTTTTTTTCTGAAAATTCCTCTTTACCATGTGGATTATTTAGAAATATATAGCATGTAGATAAATTTGTAAATGGCTGGTCTACCACTGAGTTACAGTCATATACATCCATACATATCCATATAATATATGTGTGTGTGTGTGTGTATATATCACAAATTGTTCAGGATGGGCTTAAATTTATAGCCCTCCTGCCTGAGTCTCTCAGAGTGCTGAGATTGCAGGTGTGCACCACATGTGTGATTTATCTTTTCTTCCTTGTCTTTTCACATTGCCTATTTCATTATATGTACAGAAACTTTCCCAGAGAGCACACCACTGAATCTTTTTTTTTTTTTTGTCTTTTTCTTTTTTATCGGTACCAGGGATTGAACTCACGACTGCCTGCTTGCAAGGCAGGCGCTTATGCCGCTGAGCTAAATCCCCAGCCCGTACCACTGAATCTTTTTATTATGTTATTCAATTATTTATTTATTTGAGATAGGTTCTTACTATGCAGTTCAGGCTGGCCTTAAACTTACCATGTAGCAAAGGCTGGCCTTGAATTTGCAGAGATCCTCCTGCCTCAGCCTCCCAAGTGCTTGGATTACAGATGCAAACCACCATAGCCAAAGTGAATCTTTTCTAAACTGGTCCAGTAATCTATGCCTCTTAATTGGTGCTTTCAGGCCATTTGCATTAATGTATGTATTGACATGTTTGGCTCTATTTTATCACTTAGTTTTTCATTATTTTTTTCTGTTTTCTATTTCTCTGCTTCCTTTTCTGTCTTTTGGATTAAGTTAATATTATGTAGTATCACATTTTAATATTCTTAATTCATCTAATAGGTAACTAAGTAATAATATCAAGAATTAATTTGTTAATTATAACTTTGTAATGAGTGAATGAATGACAAGAGTGTTTTAAAACACAAGTTATGGGGCTGGGGACTTAGCTCATTGGCATAAGCGCCTGCTTTGTAAGCGTATGGTTGTGAGTTTGATGCCTGGTACCAATTAAAAAAAAAAAAAAAAAACACAAGTTACGAGAACTGAGAATACTCTGTGCTATCATTTGAATGTAATTCCCCTGAGTCACATGTTGGAAACTCATCTGTAACATGATAGTATTAAGAGGTGAAGCCTTCATGAGCTAATTTATTCTGACAAGTTAGCTTTCATAAATGGGATTAATGTCCTAAAAAAGGGGGTGTCAGTGATCCCTTTTGTCTTTGGGCTATATGAGGATATGGAAGAAGTCACAGTCTTTGAAGAACAGTCTTCGCCAGTCAACAAGTTTATCAGTATCTTAATCAGACTTTCCGGCCTCCAAAGTATGAGCAAAACTTTTCATTGTTTGTGAATTACTCAGTCTATGGTATTTTGTTATGGCAGTCTGAATGAACTAAGTCATTCTGTTATACTTATGGTATCTGTGAAGTAGTAAAGGATTATTTGAAATTGAATTCATTGTAAACATATATTTCAAACTCCAGGCTAACATATTAAAAGCTTAAAAAGTAAGAGAGCTGGACATGATGTGGCATATGCCTGCAACTCCAACTACTTGGGAGTCTGAGGCAGGAGGATCACAAGAACATAGCAACAACCTGTCTCAAAATATAAATAATAAAACTCTAAATTGAGCACGTAGCTCAGTGCTTTAGTGCAAGAAAAGAAGGAAAGGAAGGGAAGGGAAGGGAAGGGAAGGGAAGAGAAGGGAAGGGAAGGGAAGGGAAGGGAAGGGAAAAGAAAAGGAAGAAAGGAGATTAAGATCAACATACCAAAAGAGGAGACAAAATGCAATAATATAAAGTGATCTGTTAAAATTATAAAGAGCAGAAAGAGGAACTATAACAGAGTTTAACCTTCACTTTTAGATGCTGGATCTAGCACATACATAAAATTATCTTCTATAATTCCAATGTGTGTCACCTTGTGATTGGAATCTGATAGTCATTTCATTTAGTTCTTTGCAAATGGAAATTCATGACTTTTCACCTACTGAGTCATATAGGGGATGCAGCCTGAACATGTTGAATATTATAGGAATCTAGATCTTGTTTAATGTCTAAGAATAATAAGGGTTTCTTTTTTATTATTTTTTTCTTTACATTCAGGATATCAGTTCAAACTCAGCTTCTATGGGTTGTAATCCCAGTGTCAGTTCACTTTGCAGAGCACTCACAGTGTTATTTAGAAGTTATTTAGAAGTGCCTTGCATATACCATCATGTGGCCAGTCTGTGGCTAGTCAGGAGTCTAGCCCATTCCTTAGGTCTTAAAAGTCTTTTCTTGCCACTCAGAGATCCACACACCACTCTGCAGCGTCTTTCCCTTGAGCGCCCACTGTTTAGTGATCTCTCTGGTCACTTAGGGTTTGCTCTCTGGAGCCATCTCTCATAGTCCACTGACCAAGAGGCTGGACCATCATGTTTCCTTTGCTGCTGCAACACTCACTATTGTCCACACATGGTGCTAATAGTGGGGGAGGGGGGCAACTGGGCAGAATAGCACATGCCTGCAGTCTAAGATACTCTGGAGCCTGATGTCTGACCATCACCAGAGCTACATAGCCAGAGCCTGTCTCTAAGAAATAAATACAAAGATAGGAGGCAAGAAGGGAAATGAAGCAATATTTACTCAACTCACATTCATGAGACCATGGTGCCTCCATATTGCCTAGTAAGGGAAGAATGTAGGGAATGTTCAAAAGAGACAAAGTTGTTTTTGACATCTTCCTACCAATTAGTCACCCTTTGTCTTGATGGTGTTGTTATATTAGTTGACTTATAAAGTCCTTTCCCACAAAGATAGGTCTGATTTCAAGTAAATCAAAGGGCATAGCAACTGAGGTTAGGGATGTCTTTGTTTGGTTCCTATTTTTATCTGAGTCCTTAATAATTGGGTGACCTTGGAAAATTACTTAAGTGAATGGAACTGTACTTCCCTCTAACCTGTATCCTGGGGTTGCTTTGTATTTCAAATAAGACATTGCACACAAAGTACCTAGCACAGTACCTGGAACACTGAAATAGCAATTATTATGAAGCAAAAATACTGCTTTATAAATGATATGGAGTGTTTGTTTGTTTGTTTGTAGTACTGAGGATGGAACCCAGAATGTTTCCACTAAGCTATCTCCTCAGTGATTTTATTATTTACTTTGCGCCAGGGTCTCCATAAATCCCTGAACTGCCTAGGTTGGGCTCAATCTCTTGATACTTCTGCCTCAGCTTTCCTAGGGCTAGGATTACAAACACTAGCCCCAACAGCCACCTTTATAAACTACTTGTTCTTAATTTTGGTACAAAAGTTCTACCATGGCTTTAAGCAGTCAAATAATACATATAAACACATTTTAGGTAAGAATAAACAAATT
Organism: Cavia porcellus; assembly: GCF_034190915.1. Taxonomy (NCBI): domain Eukaryota; kingdom Metazoa; phylum Chordata; class Mammalia; order Rodentia; family Caviidae; genus Cavia; species Cavia porcellus. Next base: position 103,726,958 of record NW_026947486.1, on the reverse strand, counting down.
TCCCAAGAAACTTAAGCACACACATATCCTACTGTGTGTATGAATCAGAGTCAAGTGTCAAATCAAAGATACAAAGTCTGAATATAAATATGTTAGGTCAGATATTGTGCCACTTACCTGTAACCCCAGCACTTAGGAGTCTGGGGCAGGAGAATCCACAGTTCAAGGCCAACCTGGGTTACGTAGTGAGACTCTATGTCAAAAAATAGAGTACTCTATTTTATTTTCACACATTCTATTTGAAAAGAATGAATTTTACTGATCAGCATTTATTTTTGTAGATGTTGCAGATGTTTATTATGATTGTACTGATATAGAGGGAGATATAACTCCCAACCTGGTAACTTTCAGATGTGCTGAGTTTGTGTTCCCAAAATTGGAGAATGAATTCCAAAAGACAAAGTAGGTTAAAATGAATGTTTTATTGGGAAACAGGAATAGCTCCTGAGAGACAGGAAGGTCTCCGAAGTAGGATGCCACTGAAGCCCTTCATCAGTGATAATTTATAAAGCAAAGTCACAATGTGAGTATAACATGTGTCAAATGACGATCAACCTGTAGGATTAAAAGTATAGCTGCTTAGTTAATATTGATTCAATAGAGAAGCCGATCGTGTAGCAAGGGTACATTGAAAGAACAAAGACATTCTTGGGAAATCATGGGGCCAAGTCCTCTGTTACTCACCTGGGAGACTGATACTTGCCTAGACTTTGCTGTACCATGTTACTGCTTATTCCTTAGGAGAGGCACATAAGCCCTGTCACTGCATCTTTATTTTGAAGACTGATCTTCTGATGCACCTCCAGTCACAATTCTGATGTCTTTATTTTTTTCTGATGACATCCTGGAGAGCCTAGCTCCTTTCTGGTTGTATATTAATCTCTATCTAATTGAACTGCCTATAATAATTCCTCCTCTAAAGAGGTAACCCTAACTACAGGTAGGGGAAGATGGGTGAAGTTTCAGTCTAGTTGTTTCAAGCTGAGAAGGGTCAGTATAGGGGACACCACATTCAGGGGAATTTTTTGGAGAGCTAATCTAATAGGCATTGGATAAAAGTCATGTTGCAGTTTAATAGCTATGAACTCCCTCTAGAAGGTTGACCTAGTGGATTCTGGTAAAAGGAGACAGGCAAATTCGCTGTTGGTTGCATCTGTATGGTCGCTTGGAATTTGGAAGGCTCTAGGTAAGAATAAACAAATTTCCCAAGAAACTTAAGGTGCAAAGCACAAGCATGAAAATGGAAAGGCAGGTTAGGGGAAGGAGCCATGTCCAGACACTGCTCCTAAGGGACTGGAATAGCAACGGTAACCAGCTGACTCTTAGACCCTTCCCCTGTTGGAGGTTATCTACAAGTTTGATGTTTCTTTGTCACAAGTCCTTCCAGTTTTATCTGTAAGAGGATGGAAAGTTTGGTTGTTTTGAAGGACAATTTAAGCCAAAGAATTTAAAGACTCTTGCTCAGCTTTCATAGCTTTCAAGTCTCATTGAATCATAACGGTGGTCAGATATAAGTATAGCGGGCACCTGCCAGCAGGGATCAGTGATTGGAGCTCATTTCTATGTCTAGCTTTTATTACTATGATATTCTTTTGTACATCTTTTGGTTATCTTATTCTGCTGGGTACTTAAGACCAAGTTAAAATGAGACCTGTATTAATCAAAATTACCCTCTTGTTATACATCAAGGTCAGTTAAATCTCAGGCATTATGTTTGGACCCACATGTCTCTCAGCTCCTCTGTCAGTATCAGGCAACAGGATGGGTTGCAGTCTTGCTTGACCATGTAGCTTCTGGTGGAAGCATAAAAGACATCTCTGTGTTTGATGACACTCTTTTTTGACACACTGTGCTTTGGTTGACTCCTGTCCTCTAGGGCCCAACAATTTCCCTGCTCAGGAGGTTGGGTGACTTACTAAAGTTGTAGGATCCTATAGAAAAATGTTCCCTCATGTCCTGGGTCCCTGTTGACCTTGGAGAGCCATGAGTAAAATATTGGCTGTCCTCTTATCCAGTTATCTTTCTAGTTCTGGTCTCCAAACCTCAGTTGTTAAACACACAGAAGAAAAGATCTGTTACATCAGTATTACAGTGGGAGCAAAACAGACATTGTGGCAAACATAGTCATAATTCTAGAAATAAATAAAGAAAAGAAAATCATGTTAAAAAATGTGCGATCTACCTAAATCATCTTGGAAATGCCCAGGGAGACAGCTCTGCCCTGTTTTTTTAATAGTCTAGGTGTTTCTGCTATTCATGGAGAAAGGCTCATGTTCAGTATCAGTCTAAAAAATGAGAATTATTATATTTGTCTGAAAGTACCAGCTAGAACAAAAAGGAAAGTTGGGGTCTGGGGAGGAGTGAGTGACGATCTGAGAGTTGAAGCCAGAGCCTCCCACTCTCCTTTGAACAAGGAGAACTTAGAGGAAGCAACCAAACCAATAAGATTAAAATCTCAAAGTAACCAAAGATACTTATGTTTTTTAAATTGTATCCTCCATAAACTTTATCTACATACTTCAGCCTTCCAGTTTTGCTGCCAGCTCTCCTTTCTGATAAGGAAAAAACTTTATCATACAAAATTTTGTCACGTCAAAAATACATCTCTGTATTTACAGCTTTCTCCATATCCTCTTCTTTACCTTGTTTATTATAATTTTTCTGTAAGAAACCTGGCAGTGGCTGCTTGAATTTTAAAGTGCTCTCCTTGCTTCCTTTAGATCTCAGGGTGTTTCAATTTAATGTAACAATCAGGATGACATTTTTATATTAAAACCACTAGGTTTTATTATTATCTATGAGCCACATTAAAGTTTTTATCTTACTATAAAATAACTTTTAGTCAGTTATTTTTATCTAACTATAAAGTATTAAATTACATACAGAAAAATAAATCAATAAATGGCATACAGAAACTGTTACCTGATTTATTATATTTTAGCCACTTTTTGTCACCAAAGTGATAGTGAAGTAGAATGTACTTTACTGATTATTAATTTCTAATCTTTAATCATTGTAATAACATTCTCTGGAGTGCACAGTGCTTAGGTATCTCTAAGTGTCATACACAATTACATAACAGTCACATAAGTACAAGCTTGAAACACCCACATCAGCTGGCTTGTTGTCTCATGCTGAATCAGGATGCACATTCCATCAGGAATAGCTGGAACACAAACAAGGCAATACCAGAGGTCTGAGCCTAAAATGTTTGCCACCATAAACAACTTTAACCTGGACACATCAGTATGATGTTTTCAGTTTTGGATCTTTGAAGATCTTTACACTTTGGAAACACAAATATAACATTTAATATACCAATTAGGTTAATACAATTGATGTCAGAGATATGAGAAATATTTACATGTACTTATATTTTACCCCCAAAACACATTTTAGCTTTCTTTAACTGATTTTATAAGCTATAACTATATTGACAAGAGTTAAGAACATCTTTGCAGCTCTGAAAACTTTATGAAACAGTGTTGATGACCCCAAATAGACTTATTACCTGACTTTAGGATGTTTATTTTTAAATTGTATATAAACCTTGAAACTATTAGTCCTCAATTTTTATGTTTTAAGTAACTTTGGCTAGGGGCTGGGGATTTAGCTCAGCGGCATAAGTACCTGACTTGCAAGCAGGTAGTTGTGAGTTTGATCCCCGGTACCGATAAAAAGGAAAAAAAGACAAATAAATAAATAAATAAATAAATAAATAACTTTGGCTTTCCTGAAAACCTATATAAATGGCCTTTCCATAGAAATCTCAAATAAGAATTTAAAAAAATATTGTTGAACTCAAAAAATGTATTTTTCTTATATGAAACAGCTGTAGGTACTTTAATTCATTATATATATATATATATATATATATATATATATATATATATATTTAACAGACAGACAAAGAAACATACACAAAATGATTACTTGTATATTAGAACTCACTGTCAGGTGTATTTGGCCAAGCTGAAATATAGTAACCCTTTTACATTTTTAAATTTCCCACTATACATAGAACTTTTCATAGATCAATTAACTAAGATCTCATAATAATAATAATAATGAGAAGGGGGAAATTTTACATATGTGAAAGCAAAGACAGTTTTTAAGATGGGCCTTAGATTGACATTTTGTCTTACTGAAATAACCAGCTATACAGGTTTCTTGTTGTTGCTTTGATAGCTGCAGCTGATAGCCAAAGCTGTGTTTTGGTAGTCGCTTATAAACTGTTTCCTCCAAAGAGGCTGTAAAAGGTAATTTTAAGTATTTCCAAGGGGTTGCTCAGGCCAGTTTGAGTATACAAAAAGACTAGGTGACACTCTAGAACTAAGAATGTATTTTAAAAGGAAAAGAAACAAAGGGAAAGAAGGTGACCCTGTCTATCCCTCTTGCTCTGTACCTACTCTAAGGTATCCTCCAGACTTAACACATGTAGCAAAGTGGTGGCAAACTGGAGGTGTAAGGAAATGGCCAGAGCTGGTTTAGTGGCCATTATCATGCCCCTGAGCCCCCTTCCTTATGGTCCTGTCACCTTTGGAGCATACTTAGCTACAAGCATTCCTTTTTCAGAACCTCAGTTAGTGTATCTCTGAGAATGGAGGCTGGCTTGGCAAAATGTTCTGGAGAGAAATCATGACAATAGAGAGGTAGTCCTATGGGGGCTGGGACTTCGGCTATCCTTTAATAGTTGTTTTTGTTTAAAACTGTTATTAATTCAGAAAGATTCCTAGGAACATTTTGTGCTCTCTCAGTGAAATGATCTGAGCTATAAAACCAGTCCATCTGCCCTATAGTGCAGCATGCTTGAGGGGAGGGGAAGGTTGCAGGAATTAATTTACAGTTCTGACTGAACGTAAAAAGTTTGATAAATTTGAACTAAAAGTTTTACCTTTAATCTTTGAGCATTTGAGAATTAAGTCTAGACTAATGTTTAGAATACAGCTCAGAGACAAGCAAAGGTCAACTTCATTTCCGAAGGCATGAAAGAAGAGGGAAACTCACGATTTTAGAAATCTGCTCTTGGAACCCAGCAGGCACAAAGGAGAGAATTGCTTTAGACAAAACACTGCTGTAAATTGCATTATTTCTTAGAGGCAGGGCAGTGCAGAAGGGACAGAAGAGTGGCTCTATGTATAGCATAAGAACTAAATCCTAACCATCTCAAGGTAGAAAGACAATTAAGACCAAAAGCTTTCCCAAGGTGGGTTTCCGGTACTTAGCAAAACATGCCTCCAAAGAAAAACACTATCATTGACTCCAAAGGAATTGCCAAGTAGAAAACCAACAATCAAAGAACCTGAATGAGGTTCTCTCCAGTTAGTAATAAACCCCTGCCCAGGCAGAACCCTCATATGTACCTTCCTGGATAAGCATGGATTCTTGGTCCCTCCTAACCCAGAATCTAGGGTTACTATAAAGGAATTTCTATCTTTGCTTTCCTTATAGATGATACTCATTTTCTAGGAGTTCAGGAGCTTCCAATTGAAATGGAAAAACACAGATTTCAGGGTTACAAAGAGGAGCACATTGCCATTTACTGACAAGGATAACAACCATCCATAACAGAGGTGAGTGCCAAAACCTGCCCTCTACCCTCAGATGTACACAAAAGCATGGGCTGCAAAGCAATTAGAAATTTAAAAAGCCATTCCAAACAGGTATCTATAATTAGACAATGAGCCATCTCATAACAACCAGACAAGTCAAGAAATGAATACAAGTAAACTCAACAACCAGTAAGTCAAATGCAGCATATAACAAAAAGGAATATAAGTTCCTGGCTGCAATATAAAAATGTCCTAGACACCTAAATATAAAGGTCTCACAGTCTTCCTTGCTCTCAACTTTTAACACAGCTCAAGCAACCAACACAAGGTATAAACAGTCAGCAAATCAAAACCACAGTGACAATTTTTGATTACCTAAGTGAATCACAAACCATAATCTAACTCAGAATATTTAGTGGCTTCATAAAACAGAAGCAAACTCTTACCTCCTTCCAAAGACATCACTGGTGCCTATCTATAAAAAGATACAGGGCAAAATATAGCTCCCAATCTAGTAGATGTCAGACATGCTGAGTTGATGTCCCCTGAAATCAAAGAATGAATTCCAAAGGACAAAAGAAGTTAAGAGCAGCCAAGGCTTATTGGGAAAGAGGAATGGCTCCTGAGAGACAGTAGGGGTCCCACAAGTGGGCTGGCCACCTAGGTCCTTTGTCAGGAGTAATTTATACAGCAAAGTGTGGGTATAATATGGGTCAAACTACAGTCAATCAATAGGATTACTAGTATGGCTCATTAACTAATACTGATCCAAGAGGCTGTATTTAATTTTCATTTGAGATTTATTCATCTGCATATTTATTTATTGATTGAATGATTGATGAATTGAGGTAGTAGTCTTTTTTGAGGTAGTATTCTTTTTAGCAAAACACATGTCCATGATATTTTAAAGAAATGTATGTTCCCGGAGAACATGGCGGACAAATAACAGCAGCCACGGAGGCTCTCTGAGATTACCAGTTTAGAATCCAGAAGCCGTACTGTGTGAGGAGTCCTACACGAGGGGAGATGTATCCTGCCGACCCAGGAACGAAGTAAGCTGAGGGAAACCAACTGGAAATGCAATCCTGATGCTATAACAGGAACAGATAAAATCTCAATGCGGAAGCTGGATCCTGCGCCATTGGAAGCTATGATTTGAATTTCCTGCTGCTGATACTGCATCCCAATCCGCACAGCAGGGAGAGAGATGCACAAAAGCTCTGAGAGCTGGAATCAGCAAACCAAACGGCGGTGAGAGTGGGACTGGCAGGGAGCCTTGCATCGACCTGTGGTGAGTGAGAGAAATGGGGATCCTTTCATAGACTAGGAGGCTCCAACAGAGGACATTCTGGGAATGAGCAGACGAGCTGGAACAGGGCCCTGCAGTGACTTTAGTCGCATATTCCCCTCTCAAGTGGGAAAGGTGGGGAGCGCTTGGCCTGGTGACGCCACGAACTAAGATCCTGTAGGCTAGCCCAAATCAGGTCTCTGTGCTTGGCGGTGCACCCTAGCAGTGAAACATTAAGTAGGTTGATCTGGAGGGGCGGACCCAGCAGAGGCTACCCAGGTCTGTGTCTCCCTAGTACACTGCAGTGGGTGGGAACACCTAGCCAGCGGATTCAAACAAACTGTAACAGACAAAGAGAAAAAAAAACAAAAAAAAACAAAAACTGGGCCTCCTACATACCCTTTTATGGAAGGAACAAAAAGTATGGGAAAACGGAGCAACAAGAAAGGGGCCTCAGTCCCCAATCCCGAGAACACTGATCCAGGAAAGGTAAATGCAAAAGAGAATGAAGACAGAAAACATGCAATATCAGACACGGCACCTATAGACATAAAGCGGTATCTCCGGAGCCTCATAGATGAGTTCAAAAATGAAGTATTTAATGAAATAAAGCAAGAAATAAGTAGAATAGTTAGAGAAATGCTAAGTACCACCCAAGAAAAAACAGATGGTGGAATGGAAGAACAGAAAAAAAGGGGAGAATTATTTGATGGAGAAAATAGAGAAAACATAGAATACGTGAAGCAGGTTCACAGAAATTACCAGGAAACTAAAAACTCTATTGAAAGCTGGCATAACAGCTTGAAAGAAACTAAGGATAGATTACCAGAACTGGAGGACATATTTGTAAGGTGGGAGCATGAAATGAAAAACTTCTTAAAAATAGCAAGAAAACAAACAGCAATAATACAAAGACTAGAAGATGATAAGAGGATCTATAACTTAAGAATTAAGAACATAAAAGAAGAAGTAGGGACTCAAACAAATGGACTACAAAAGCTATTCACAGAAATAATCCAGGAGAATTTTCCTAATTTAGCAAAAGGTAAAGATACTCAGATGTATGAGGCATACAGGACCCCAGCCACCTACAACCCAAACAGAACTATACCCAGGCATATAATCAAAATTCCAGAAATCCAATATAAGAACAGAATATTAAAAGCCGTCAGAGACAAGAAACAGATCACTTATAAGGGAACACCCATCAGAATTATAGCAGACTTCTCGGCACAAACCATCAAATCATGAAGAGCGTGGGGAGAAATAATTCAAGCTTTGAAAGATAATAACCTCCAGCCAAGATTGATATATCCTGCACAACTGTCCCTAGAAATTGATGGAAAAACAAGGTGCTTCCAGGATAAAGAGGAACTAGGGGAATTGGCAATCACCAATTCAACTCTACAGAGAATACTGCAGGATATTCTAAAAATGAAAAATACCAAGATTCCAGAAACAGTGGCAGAGCAGCCACAATGAATGAAGCAGAAAGCGAAATAATGAGGACAAACTGACAACTAATGACAGAAAAAGAGCTCAACAGAAATGAGGCAGAGAAGGTTTGATGGTAGGAACAGCCATTTTGGAGAAAACAAGACATCATAATAGGTAATGCTGATTTAATATCCTCTTGTTTTGAACTCCCATTAAGCTTTTGTTCTTCTGTCTCCATCGGTTTTAACATGTTGTATCTTATTGGATTTTATTATATGTGATAATACAAACAAAAACTTTTATAGACAAGGAGATTATACAGAAACCATTGTTCATTTTCTGTTAGTTGATTCTAAATACCCTGTAATACTGTCATTCTCTTGAATGGTTTTACATTGTCTTGATATGTTTGATGCTACAGTATACGAAGCTATACCCAAAGATTTTAAGGGAAGAGACACTATGGTAACTATTATTATGTCGAGATTATCTTGTGGTGAAACACTATTTTGCTTAAATGGCTATGTTTTGACCTGCACTGTTTTGTTGGTATGCCTTCTTTTTTATCTCAATCTCCTTTTTATTATCTACTTTTTCATTTTTATCCTTTTAACTAAGGGAAAAATAAATAAAAAAGTAGCAGGATATATTATAGCAACCCACTTTGATTTCCTATTAACTTGATTTGAAACTCTTTATTGCTCTCACCATCTTGTTTTGACTGATTTTCCTCTATTCTGTTATGCTACATAGTACCAAGTTTGAAAGTCTAGGCAACAACTATGAAGACAATAAGATCCATTGTGACGCCCATTCTGGTTGACTATTATCTTCTTTTGAAGTCCTCTAATGTCTCCAATGTTTTGTTTTATTGGTCTTATTCTTTACTGTTTTGTTCAATTTTATTATAACTGATGATATAGGCAATTCTTTTTAAGATAACAAGAGGCATTATGGTAACCATTGTTGATCACCTTGTATTTTGTTTTACATTATGTATTATGTCCATCCTTTCAATTTGACTGACTCTGTCCTAGTATGTCACATTTGGTTTTATTTTCTTCAAAAAAAAAGTAATAAGAACTGTGGGAGTAATAAAACCCAAAATGTGTAATTGTCATTGTACAAAAGAAAGGAAAAGAAAGTTCTCTAAAAGATATAACTGCATATATTTAAGTGTATAAGATAGATAACCATATTACTGAGTTTTGTTGGATCATTGAATAAAACTGTTTGCAGTCTCACTGTTTGAAAGTCCCCTCTATATGCTTTAATTTTGTAACTTCAACAACTATTTCTAAGATGACAATATGTAATTAGTGATTTCCTACTGTTTATTTTTTCTGAAATTCTGTATAACTTGTACCCTTTTTCTGTTTTTTTTTTCTTTTTTTTCCTTAAATAAAATTAAAAAAAAAAAAGAAAAGAAAAGAAATATGTGAGACGTGAGTCACTATATTGAATTCTGCTATTCTGGAACACAACTCAGCAACAGTAATAATAACAAGTTGTATTTGTGCAATGCTTTGGTGATTTCCAAATCACTTTTATGTTATTTCTTTTGTGATGTAATTAAATTGTTTATTCAGTCACAATAATGAAAAATTAGACTCCACTTTAAAATAAAAAAGATGGGGGCTGGGGATTTAGCTCAGCAGCATAAGCACCTGCCTTCCAAGCGTGTGCTCATGAGTTCGATCCCCAGTACCAATTTTTAAAAATGAGTTAAAATAAAAAGGATTGGGGCTGGGGATTTAGCTCAGCTGCATAAGTGCCTGCTTTGCAGGTATGTGGTCGTGAGTTTGATCCCTGTTACTGATAAAAAAGAAAAAGACAAATAAATAAATAAATAAATAAATAAAAAGGATTAAAACCAGACATGAGAATACAAGCTGGTAATCTCAGCTCTTTAGAAAGCTGAGACACGAGGAGTGCAAATTCAAGCCATGCCCTGGTAAATCAGCATTTTAAGTAAAATACTGTCTTGAAATAAAAAAAATTAAAAAGGGCTGATGATGTCACTCAGTGTGAAGACCGTAAATTTAATCCTGAGTATGAGACAGACACAGCTAGAGCTAGGCTAGGGCTAGGGCTAAGGACAGAGCTAGATAGGTGATAGAGATACAGATACAGATACAGAAAGAATATTAAAAAGCCAAGTGAGTTGGTACAGGCCTGTAATTCCAGCCACTCTGGACAGATAGGAGGTGACGAATTCTAACCGACTCTGAGCAATTTAGCAAAGCACTGTATTAAAATGAAATTTAAAACGGAGGGTGATGGCACACGCCTGCAATCCCAGCATTTGAGAGACTAAGGCAGGAGGATCACAGTGAGTTTGAGGCCAGGCTGTGTTACAAAATGTGTTTAAGGCCATCCTGAACTGCATAGTGAAACCCTGTCTCAGAAAGACCAAAACAAAACAAAAAAAACAAAAAAAAAAAAAAAAAAAAAAAAAAGAAAGGAAAGATAAGAAGGTTGAAAAAAAAAAAAAAAAAAAAAGAAGGCCAAGGAGTATAACTCAGTTGTAGAGAGCTTTCCTGTCATGAGTGGGCCTTTGATTTCAATGATACTAAAAAAAAAAAATTAAAAAAAAATTAAAAATTCTTCCATTTTACACAGTAATATTTTTATTTTCACTAACTAGGGTTGTCCTTGTGTCATAAGCAGAATACACGCAAAATCGTGGTGGTATGACCTTTTAATTCTGCATAAAACTAGGTGGGACACAGAAAAACATTTTCATGTTAAACATCACACAAATTAACATAACCGACATGGAAGAGCTAATTGAAACTTAAGAGGGTAATTTGAATATACTGAGTAATTTTTATATGCAGAATTCAAATATTTGATGAATGAAAGGCAGGCTGGACTTTTTATTAATTGAAAAGATGATTTGCAAAAATGTAAAGTGAAGCTTTATTTTAGCCAAACTTTTATTAATACCGGAGCTGGGAATTTAGCTCAGCAGTATAAGCACCTGCCTGGCAGGTAAGTGCAGGGTCGTGAAATTGATGCCCTGTATCAAAAAATTAAATAAGTAAGTAAATGAAAATACTGTGGAGGGTAAAAGTAATATATTTTCTTCACCTATCCCAGGATTCCTAAGGAACAGACCCACAGCAGACAGATCAAGAAAGAAGCATGAGAAATGTTTTTAACCCAAGTTTTACATGACATGGGAGGCTTCAGAAGTGGAGACCAAAAGACTCAGGAAAAATTTGGTTTTGTGCTTAAATCTGAGAAAATCCGGACAGTCATTTAGAAGAACAGTTGGACAAAAAGGGGGGTGACCTATGGGGATGAACATGGAGGGGGTAATTTAGCAAGGCCGGTTTGTGCAGATTCCTTCAGGCCTCCTGGTGCAGAAGAGAAACCTCCACCTACTTTTAGGCAAAGCAGCGACTGAGAACGCCCATGTGATCACATTTCAGGAGAGACAAGGCCAGAGTGGATCAGGGTGACTTCGCGCTTCTGTGGTTTTCTCCATGACAAATACATGTTTCTGGCTCCAGAGCAACAGGCTGATGCTCAGCTTTTGCTGGATCCACTTGATACCACATAGGACACATTTGCCTGCCACTGGATTGCCTTTCTCAGATCCAGTCTGATCTTCCAGTCCCCTCCTCCTCTGAGCCTGGATGCTAACTGGCTGTTTGGGACTGCTCTTTGTTTTGTGGACACAGTCATGCTTCCCCCTCTGCTCCTCTCCTTCTCTTTGCTGGAAGCATTCTCTTTATCTCTAACTTACCTGTTCAATCTTATCCAATTAGTTTTTTTTTTTAAACAACTGATTTTAAAAATAAAAAGAAAAAAACTAATTTTTTTTCATATAAGGATTGAATCCAGGACCTTTGGATTGAGTTTCATCCTCAGTCCCTTGTTATTCTTTGAGGCAGAGTCTCCTTAAATCACTGAATTGCTCAAATTGAACTCAGATTTGCAGATCCTGCCTCAGTCTCCCAGAGTGCTAGTGTTATAGACCTCCACCCCCATGTCCAGCAAAGCAATCAATTTGTAATCCTCATCTATTCTGTGAGTCAGAAATATAAGCAAGACACATTGAGGATGACTTATTCCTGCTGTATGCTTGAGGATGTTGGGAAGACTGTGGGGGTGAGTCAGTGGCTGAGAGCTGTTCTCATTCTGCTTTGGCTATTTACTTAGTTATTTGCTTATCTGGATTTCTAAGTCACACTGAGTAGTCCAGGCTGATCCTGTTCTCCTCATCCTCCTGCCTCAGCCCCTTGAATGCTTGGAGTCACCGGCCTGTGCCATCATGCCTGGCTTTCTGCTTTAGTCTTAGAGCCATTTTCACAGTCATCCTACATTTCTGGCTGCTTGTTATGAGCACCCTGATGGCAAGTATCAGGTTGTAATCATTCGTATATTCTCTGAACCAATGAGTGAGGTAGTTTCATGAGATATTGTATATGCTCAACAAATACCTGTTAAATAAATAGAAAGCCAAAGTTCTCTTCCTAGCACTCCATTAACTATTTTTCAACCCCTTAAATACATACTACAGGGAAAAAAAACACTTTCACTTGGTACATTGTTGGGAGCCGCGTCTGTGATAGCTCGCCTCACTTGGCGGACGTGCGGCCTGTAGTAAAGAGCAAAGCCTGGGGTAGATTACCCCTCCCATCGAATATGTTAGTTTCCTGCTTACCGCGTAAACAACCCGCTCAACAATATAGTCTGCCTGGCAACTGATGATGTTAGCCAATCAGCTTGCCTTGCTTACTTTAACATGATTGGACACTGTACCCGTATATATACCGGTGCCACCCCTGGGCGGAAGAAGAAGCCAGGTAGAAGCCCGGAAGTAGAAGCCCAAAAGGAGCCGCGGAGAGCGGACCGGTAGAGGCTTTGGGGCAGACTGAAGCACAAAAGGAGCCGCGGGGAGCGGACCAGAGGAGGCTTCAGCTGGGAGAACCCAGGGCAGGCTGTACGGAGAAGGAAAATAAAAAGAAAAGGTTGTCCACTACCAGACTTTGTCGTGTGTCCTTCCTGCCGGCCGGGAGCGGACATCGACATTTGGAGGCCCGCCCGGGGACTGATCACCCCCGAGACGTGGAAGTGGACAACGCTCCAGTACAGAGCTGCGAGACAGGTGAGTTGGGGATAAGCCTGGGCTCTGGGTGGCGCGCACCTACAGGGCTTTTAGACTCCCCTCAGGCTCACGCGTAAGTGGCGGATTCCTTGGGCCTCACGCGGTGAGTAACATATTAAAAGATGGGAAACATGTTAGGTAGCAACACTAAGAGCGAGGGTGGTTGTGGAGAAAGCTCTCAAGAGCTTACAAAAGTACGCAGGGTATCTGAGCAGGCCCAGTCAGGGAGCTCCCGAGAGGGGTCCGTCAAGGGGAACAAGGATGCTAAGGAGGAGGACGGGGCTCTAGCCTCGGAGTCGTCTGACTCCGAGGACGAGGGAAAGTTGAATGGCAAGAAGGCCAAAGAGACCAGCTGTCAGGAGCCTAAGTCGCTCAATAAGGGGTCGCAGGGTTCTTTTCCAGCGTTGCTCCGCGAATTGCGCTCTGCTCAACCTGGTCTGCGGAGGAGTAGAGAGCTCCTGAGCGCTCCCCGGCGCGAGAGGGAGGCGAAGCCTTCCGCCCCACCTTGGGGGCCGTTTCCGGAGGCGATTCCTCGCCACGAGGCGGCCGCCTGGGAGCTCTCTCCCCTTTCGCCAGAACAGGAAGTGATGCACGGGCCCCCATTTTCCGCCCAATCACGGCCGCTGTCTTATGCTCCGCCGCCGGCGGGTCGGTATTTTTACAGGCGGCTTTGGCAGGGGGGACGCTTGTCTCATGAGGTACATCCACCTGGGATAGATAGTGGCCCCTACGGGATATTTCCTGTACAAGTAGCTATGGGCCAGGGACGCAATGCATGGGAGCCTTTTGAGATAAAGCAGATTAGAAAACTTAAAAATGCAGTTACAACCTTTGGGCCGACTGCGCCTTACACCATTGCCATGCTGGAAAACCTGTCTTCTGGGCCCCTCACCCCCGCGGACTGGATTCAGCTGGCAAAGGCGTGTCTGCCCTCGGGCAGTTACCTGGATTGGCGAGCCTGGTACGCAGAGTTCTCTGCAGAGCAGGCTGAGAAAAACGCCGGTCGAGGAAATGGGGGCTGGAGATCTAGCTCAGCGGCGTGGGCGCCTGCCTTGTAGGCAGGCGATCGCCAGTTCGATCCCTGGTACCAATAAAAAAAAAAAAAAAAAAAAAAAAAAAAACGAAAAAGATAAAAATAAAAAATAAAAAATAAAAAACAAAAAGGGGGAGTAGGCCAAGGCCTGGCCCCAAAGGCACGATTATCCATGGCACTATTCACACACAATTTTTTAAATTTAAATAATGATAATCGCTCCCCAGCTGTGGAGCACTGCAACCCTTCCCCCAACCATAAAGGGTGGGTGAAGTGGAAAGATGTCCTGACAGGACAATGGATGGGCCCGGATCCAGTGGTCAGCTGGAACCGAGGCGCGGTTTGTGTTTTCCCACAGGAACCGGGACGAGAACCACTGTGGATACCGGAGAGACTGACACGGGCAACAAAGCCCTCGACTGAAGATCAGACCTGCCCTACTGGAGATCCATCACAGACCAACCAATAAGATGAATAGAAATAGCGGTAGCCCGAAATGGACAAGAAGATCCTCAGGCATATGCATGGCTTGCTCAATTGGCCCACGACCGAGTCTAGATATGGCGGGCATCCCTCATTCTCCTCCATAAGGTGACAATACACAGCAGGGTAGGTGAGTCAATGACGGGTAAGAGCGTACTCCCCCGGTGCGACTCAACCTAAGCCAGGCCCTACCCCATCCTGCACGTAAGCCGCTGGACTGTTAGATGCTGCCCAGGTCTAAATTTCTCTCCGAGGGGATTTCTTTACGGAGAGGAAATGAGTGCAAGCTTGTGTGCATCCAGGTTCCGTCCAGTTTGTGCCTGGCCCTAGAAAAAGGACGAGGGCCTCAGGGCCTTGGCAGACCATGGCATGGCCGACCAGGGTCTAAGCCAAGGACCTACGGTGGGCCTACACATAGGGCATAAGCCTCTGCACCCAGTCCAGGAAGGGCTACGATGCGCACATTCATAAAAAATAAAATAGGGGGAGATGTTGGGAGCCGCGTCTGTGATAGCTCGCCTCACTTGGCGGACGTGCGGCCTGTAGTAAAGAGCAAAGCCTGGGGTAGATTACCCCTCCCATCGAATATGTTAGTTTCCTGCTTACCGCGTAAACAACCCGCT
This sequence comes from Cavia porcellus, assembly GCF_034190915.1. NCBI lineage: Eukaryota > Metazoa > Chordata > Mammalia > Rodentia > Caviidae > Cavia > Cavia porcellus. The sequence continues at coordinate 103,711,423 of NW_026947486.1, read as the reverse complement.
CAACAATATAGTCTGCCTGGCAACTGATGATGTTAGCCAATCAGCTTGCCTTGCTTACTTTAACATGATTGGACACTGTACCCGTATATATACCGGTGCCACCCCTGGGCGGAAGAAGAAGCCAGGTAGAAGCCCGGAAGTAGAAGCCCAAAAGGAGCCGCGGAGAGCGGACCGGTAGAGGCTTTGGGGCAGACTGAAGCACAAAAGGAGCCGCGGGGAGCGGACCAGAGGAGGCTTCAGCTGGGAGAACCCAGGGCAGGCTGTACGGAGAAGGAAAATAAAAAGAAAAGGTTGTCCACTACCAGACTTTGTCGTGTGTCCTTCCTGCCGGCCGGGAGCGGACATCGACAGTACATGGGAGTATCATGAGTTATACCAAACCATAATAATCATACAAACACAAATACTATTTGACAGTTGGCAGAGAGGAATCGGGTAACCACTGCGAAGTGGTTATTTCCAATCAGCCATGCATCCATGGATGGTTTGTGAACCATGGTTAATTTAATATCCACACATGCTTATTAGAAGTATTCAGCCTCTTGCTATAATCAACTTGTGTATATATTTACAAGTAATGACTTTCTGGTTATTTTAATTAAGAAACCCCTCATTCATTAAGATCTGTTGACTAATATAATCCCTTCCAATAGGGCAAACTAGTATTTATTGCAGTTTTAGGAAGAGCAGGTTGACAAAGTGCCACAGACATCTAAGATGTCTTGATTAACTGTTAGTGGAAGAATTAAATCAGAGAAATGTTTTGGATAGTAAATTTACAACATGCACTAAATGATACAAAACTGTGCATACCCATTCTCTTAGCAATTTATCTTCTAGAATTGATCCTATAACAGTTGCTCATATATATGAACATGCTATTGATGCATTTGTTATAAGAAGACGTTTGGAAACAACATAAATAAATGTGAATCAGTGAAGTACTGGTAAAATAAATGGTGGCATAGCCATCCAATGGATTGCTATACAGATGTTATAAAAAAGAATGAGGAAGGTAGATGTGGTGGCACACACCTGTGACACCAGTACTCTAGGGGCTGAGGCAAGAGGACTGCAATTTCAAGACTGGACAGGGAAATTAGTGACCTTGTTTCAAAATATAAAATAAAGGTATGGAGACAGAGCTCAGTGCAAAGACCTTGAGTTCAATCCCCCATACCATCAAAAAAAAAAAAAAAAAAAAAAAAAAAAGGGAAAATGAAGGAGGATGTGGTGGCATATGCTTATGATTCCAGTACTTGGGAGACTGAGACAGGAGAATCTTGAGCTTGAGGTCATCGTGGACTACATAATGAAATAAGTCAGCCTGGATTATATAAGAAGACCCTGTCTCAAAAAAAAATTTGGAAAATCTCTAAGCAATGACACCAAAAATAACCTTGATAGATCATTAATATAAGTTGCAGGATCTTATCTATATTATGCTATTTTGTTTTACTTTGTTTTTACTTTTTTACTTTTATTTATATTTGGTCTGGGGATCGAACTCATGACCTTGCGCTTGCCAGGCAGGTGTCTCTGCTGCTGAGCTAAATCCTCAGGCCTTGTCTTTATTTTTTGAGAAATGGTTTCATTATGTAGTCCAGGCTGGCCAGGAGCCCACAGTGACCTTCCTGCCTCTGCCTACTGATTGCTAGGATTAAAGGCATATGCCACCATGTCTGGCTTATCCTCTTATTTGTGTTAAAACAAAAATGCCAACTTCTTTTCCATAAATTTAACCAGGATCAGAGTTGTAGTGCTGCAGAGGAAAGGGAAGATGGAAGGGAAGAAAGCCCATATTTACTACTGTTGAGAACCCAAAAGTGTTGTCAATCTTTTATTTTATTTTCCCCAGTGCTAGAAATGGAACCCAGGGCCTTGAGCACGATAGGCAAGCACTCTACCACTCAGTGACACACTTAGCACTGTGTTGTCATTTTACTCCAAAGTGTCATTCCAATGCTGCAGGGTTCTTCCGCTTTTCTGTCGGGCTTCCTTTCCTTATCTTTCTTTGCTCTGCTTTTCTTTCTTTCTCTTTCTTTTGCTTATTCGTTCGTTTGTTCTTTCTTTTGTTTGAACAGGTATCTTAGCAAGAAAGCTATACACCTAACAAGTATATGTAAAGACATTCAGTATTACAGATCATTATGGAAATGCATATTAAAATCACAAAAATATATCACCATCTTCTTTATAATGGACTTTAAAAAACTGACACTACCAAATGTTGACAAGGATGTAGAATAATTGAAACTCAAATATTACTCATGGAAAACACAAGCCATTTTGGAAAACAATGTGGCATATTTTTATAAAGTTAAATATATGCTTACTACAGATTTAAGAATCACATTGAGTTACTTACTGAAGCAAAACAAAATCAAACCTGTACAAAAATATTCATAGCAGCTTTAGTACTAATCACCAAAAATTAGAAACAACTCAACTGTGCCTTTCTTTCTTTCTTTCTTTCTTTCTTTCTTTCTTTCTTTCTTTCTTCCTTTCCTTGTTTTAAAACAGGATTTCACTGTGTAGCTCAGGCTGGCCTTGAACTCATTGTGTATCCCAGGGTGCCCTCAAACTTGTGGTGATCTTCCTGTCTCAGCCTCCAAGTGCCAGAATTAGAGGCATACTCCACCATGCCCGGTTTGACTCACCTCTTTCTTCAGAGTTAGTTCCAACCTGTAGTAGGGAAGTCATTTCTCCCCCCCTATCTCTCTTGTTTGTTTTCTTTCGTCGCCTCCCTCTGTATCTGGTTGTCTAAGCCTTGACCATGCATCCCTCACTCCTCCCATTACAGCAGTTACCTCCCAGTGGGCCTCCTACCTGCAGTTTCTCCCCCAGACACACAAACCCTTGCTCTGTCCTAGACGGGCAGTCAGAAGCATCCTTCTAATCATGTGCACTCTTCCTGCACCTTCCAGCTCGCAGAGGCAGGAGGACAGTCGGATTTCCCCCATCTCACAGGCCATTACAGCATGCAGTTGCAGGTGCAACTTCTGAGCCACACATGGTGAGAGGCTGACCTTCTGTTGCTGGCCTGGGGGTCCCTACTGGGAAGGCCTTCCTGCCTTCCCAGCCCTCTGATCCTGCTCATTCTTCAGCATCCACCTGCACCACAGTGACCACTCATGTACTTGTACATGGCTTAGCAATGCCTCTTCGATTTGTCATTGTTTTGATCCTTTTATTGCCACAGGCATAAGTCCCTGAGACACCTGTGGAAGCTCCCTCAGAATCAAAATCCTGTCTCATCCCTGACTGCTCCATCAGGTAATGTGGATTTCCTCAGACTTCACCAGGTTCACAGATCTCAACTTCCCCGACTTTTGTCCTACTCTCCAGTGGGGCCCTGTCCTTCTCCACAGGGAACCTCGGTATTTCTGGGAGGCTCTGAGCGACACCTCCTCAGTGCTCATGCCTCAGGGCTGCTACTTCATTTCTTTCCTCATTTCCTACTCTTGCACCCCGCTAGGCACCACCACTGTCTCCGCTGGATACCACCATGTTCACTAGGCACCAGCCTCCTGCAGACACCACAATTATGTTCCTCTGCACTTGCCACATTGCTGTGGACCGAACCGTCTCTCACAGACATCGGCTATTGAATGAATAACGATAGTCTCTGGGACATGCTTTGATTTGCTTTTTCAGTGGTAGAGATAGGTAACACTGATTTATCCTCACGCTCTCTCCAGCCACCCTTGGGACCAACAGCCAACATTTATGGAGTGGTTTTTCAGATCTCTCTGGAGCCACTGTCCTAAGCTGTTGAGTAAAGCAATCCTATCTGCCAGAGTTGCCAGCCCAAATCAATGGGTCCTGCTCTGATGTGTTTTGATCCTTGCATGAAAACTTCCTATCTCTAGATCTTCAAAGTTCAAATCCAAGTAGGAATGGATCTCAGATTTCAAGAAAGTTCAACTCACACCTCAAACAAAGTTGCTTTGTACCCATCTGCTAGGCCGAAGAGAGAGTTCCCTAATGCCTTTCTCACGAGCAGAGAATTGGGGAAGTAAAACAATCAAGGAAATGCTTTCCCTGGAAGGAATGGCAGGGAAGGCAGCAGCTAGGAATGGATGGACAAATGTGCTGCAAGGGAAAGTGTAGAGGAAGGATGGGCAGAAGACGGTTTATGAGTGTTTGTTTCTGAGGCCTGGTGTTTCACAATATTACCATTCAAATGGCTCCAGGAGGCTTTGAAGTTAACAGCTCCTGGGAAAGAGAAGCATTCACACTTGGAGTTCAATCCACTGCACCCAAGGTCAAGTAAACCTGGTGGTGTGAAAGGCTTATAACAGACGCTCAAATGGTAGGAAATCTATCTAAGGTTTCTTTTAAAATATGTGATAGACTGCCCTATCATTATAAAAGGCAAAAAATAACTGTGTGTGTTGTTTGATAGTCAGTGAAAGCTACACTTTTCAACCTACATAAATTAAGTTACCCACTTTGTGAAGCATCTACTCACTGATGAGATGAGACATACCAAGGAAAAAAGCTGATGGACTGGAGTACATGGTGCTGTGGTGGGAGACACAGCGTTAGAAGTTTTTTATAGGTAGTGTCAATTTTTCTCAAATTCTACTTTCACATAAATACTGTTTTAATTTCTGGGACATAGTCTGCTAAGTGAGTCTTAGTCAAGAATAATACTGGAAAGAATTCTATATCTAAAGAAAGAAATATAGAATGGTTGTTTGCCTAATGAAACAACTTTATGCCCAACAGAATATATAATAGATTCGATTCAATGTACACAAAAAATATTTTCATAACTTCTTTGTTTTCACACTTTAAAATCACACTTTCAGGAGTTGGGGGTGCTTTCCTAGCATCCATAGCTACCAAAAAACATTTCTCACTTTCATAGATTCTTTTTGGCTTATAAAAATAATGTTCATCAAAAAACGTTTAGTAGCTGGATGTGATGATACATGTTTGGAATCCTAGTACTGAGATAGGTTATGGGAAGAGGATCACAAGTTCGATCTCACCCTAGCCAACCTAGTGATTCAGGCGACACTGTCTCAAAACTTTAAAACAAATAATAAAGGGGCTGGGGATTTAGCTCAGCGGCATAAGCACCTGCCTTGCAAGCATGTGGTCATGAGTTCAATCCCTGGTACCCGTAAAAATACAAATACAAATAATAATATTAATAATAATAACAAAAAGCCTGGGGATGTAGCTCAGTACAAAGGTCCTGTGTTTAATCCACAGACACATGCACATGCCTGCACACACAGACATGTACATGTGCACACACACACAGATTAGAAAGAGGCTGTGGCTACAACTTAGTGGTATGGCGTTTATCTAGCATGTCTGCAGCACTGGGGATTCCGTGCCTAGTACCGGAAGAAGTACTTGAAGGCCAGGAATGGTGGTACACACCTATAATCTCAGCACTCAGGAGGATGATGGAGAGGATCTTTGTATGGATTGGGCCAGCCTGGGCTATGTAGCAAGTCCCTACCTCAACAAAACAAAACTCACATAAGGTTTGAATGAGTTTGAACCTTGACCCTTGACAGATACACATCATTTGGTTCAAGCAGTCTCCGAAGGAGCTGGCCAGGGCAGAAATCACGTCTATGTTATTGTTTCATCTTCATTGCCGTATTTTTTTCCAGTACTAGGGGTCAAACCCAGAGGAGCTATATCTCCAGCCCTTTTATTTATTTATCTTTTATTGGAGGCCAGGTCTTGCTAAATTGCCCATACTGGATTCAAAGTTGCAGTCCCCTGATTAAGCTTCCCTCAGTGCTCGACTTGCAGGCATGCAGCACAGCAGCCAACTTGTACGTTTTATTTATTTATCTTTATTTTTATTGTTGTTCTTGTTGAGGCAGGGTCTCACTATGCAGTTCATGTGGACCTTGAACTCACTATGTACCTCAGGCTGCCTTCAAACTCACTGCCATCCTTCTGCTTCAGCCTCCTAAGAGCTGGGGTTAAACGTGTGTGCCACCATGCCTGACCTAAATGTCCTGTTTTTTTAATACAACACACTGTAAAACATCAAAGTGATTCAAAGTTTAATGTGGGAGTCTGTCTTTACATATCACTCTCACAATTTCTATCCATCAAGTCAAAGATATTCTAATATTTTGTGGAAAAGGGGGAAAAAGCTACAGAATTGAGTCTGGTGGCACATAGCTGTAATCCCAGCTCAGGAGGCTGAGACAGGAAAATTTTAAATTTAAGGACACCCTTATGTACATAGGGAATTCAAGACTAACTTGGACTACATAACAGGATCTTGTCTCAATCTCCTCTAAAAAGAGAAAAAATTAACTGAGGAATGTTAGTAATTTTTTCAGCCTGTAAAAGTGAATCTCAAACATGAGTATGTGTCAGAATTCCCTGAGTTTGAGTTAGACATGATGACACATACACTAATTCTAGCAACTCCTAGGCTGAGGCAGGAAGATCAACTGAGGCCACTTTGGGCTACACAGGGAATTCATAACCAAGGCCGGCCTGAATTGCACAGTGAGACTCTGTCTCAAAAGATCAAAAACTTAAAGAAGAGACAATATTAAAGAAGACTCATCTGAGTTTGCCAAAATATAGGTTCCAGAACTCTTGCCACAAACTTAGTGACCAAGAGTCTCTCCATGTTTCATGGCTCATAATATGGTAGCCTAGAATATAGCACTTCTTTTTTTCTTGGTACCGGGAATCGAACACAGGACGTTGTACTTCCCAGGCTTATGCCAGGCTTATGCCACTGAGCTACATCCCCAACCCCAGAATACAGCACTTTGAAACACTATTTTAAGCTGACTGAATCAGGGAAGCCCAGAGGCCAAGAGGCTCACTGATTCTATAATTTGAAGACCTTCATGTGAGAGGTGCCCTTCCTTATACTGGAGCAAAAGGATGTCCCATAGGCAGACTGAGGAGGATTGCATCAGTCAGGCCTTCTTGGGCTTTTGTCCTCTGCTCATTAAATGTGTCCCATCACATTTCTGTACAGCTGTCTATCACCATGTGACCTAAGCATAAAAGTACAATTTGTCCTGGAACATGGCTTATCATTCTTTTAAATTATTTTTCACTAGCACATGTTTGCCATACAGAATGATCACATTTATCATGGGGAATTTGTACCTGTACATAATATATCTTAATTTTTTCCCACTTCCCTCCCCTCCTTTCAAGTCTTCCTCCTCCTCCATTTATAAAAGCTCTCTTCCACTTTTCTCCTTTAATTCTTTTTATAAATCACTTTTCCCTTCTTTCCCTCCCCACTCTGTTCCTCTTCCCATTTGATCTTGTTCTTCCTACTTTGTAATATCTGTCCTCCATTTTGTTATGACGAATTGTGCTGCTGTACACCTGGGTATGCATGTATCACTGTGGTGTGATGACTTTAACTCTTTTGGGAAGATCTGTAGAAGGGAACCGCTGGGCCAAATGGGCTCTTCATTTTTTAAAGTGCAAAATAGTAACACAGACTATAGTTTTCATGTTAGCCTATTTGTGCATGCATGTAAATACTTTGGTCATTTGCCCCTCATTATCCCAGCCTCACTTTCCTCCCCCTCTTCCCATTCTTTTCCCCACTGCCACCCCCTTCCCCTTCTCTAGTATACCCCCTTTTGCTATCACAATCTCTCTCTCTCTCTCTCTCTCTCTCTCTCTCTCTCTCTCTCTCTTTCCCCCCTAGATTCCCTATATGAGAGGAGACATGCAGCATTTGCCTTTCAGAGTCTGGCATATTTTGCTTAATGTGATGGTCTCCATTTTCATTCATTTGCCTGCACTCAACATGATTTCATTCTTCTTTCTGGATGAATAATGGCCCACTAGGTGTTCATTTCTGAAGACTCTTGTATCATGTGAAACTTCAAGTTAATTCATTATGTAGCTAGGATAGTAGGCCATGCCTGCAATCTGAGCATTCAAGAGGCTCAGGCAAGAGGAAGATGAGTCTGAGACGAGGCTGAGCTAGATACTGAGAAACTGTCTCAAAAAACTGGAACAAACATTTGTTATGCTTTTCTCGTGTTAATCAATCTTTTTTTAAGGAGCATGAGCTGTAAACTTTGCAATCAGTGAAGGAAAGATTGACTTTTATATCCCTTCCATAAGAAAGTTTGGGGTTTCTATTTCTGATAGCACCTCTATTCTACTTCAAGGATAAGGTACATTTCTCCCTGATCCCTTCAGGATAGGCACAATTGTGTGTGTGTGTGTGTGTGTGTGTGTGTGTGTGTGTGTATCTACGTATGAGTGGTTGATTCTTGGGATGGAACCCAGGGCCTCGTGCATGCTAGGTAAGTGCTCTACTATTGAGCTACACCTCCAACCCAGGTTTGCTGCTTTGTTTCTTTGGATTGTTGTTGTTTTTGTTTTTGTTTTGCAATGAGGATTGAATCCAGGGCCTTCACACTGTACTACAGTCCCAGACCTTTTTTTTATTTTCAGACAGGATCTTACTAAATCACTAAGTTGCTAAGATTGGACACAAACTTGTAACTCTCCTGCCTCAGCCTCCCACAAAATTGCAATTTTAAAGGCTATTTTACAGAGCAACTTGTGCATCATAAGTTACAATCCTTGCTCAATTTCTAGCCTCACTCTTGGCAGCATACTCATACTAGGCGCCAGCTCCAAACCTCCACTGACAGGAATCTTCACGAATTTCCTTGCCTGAGATTCCAACTCCAGCTTACCTTGGTTCCAGAAAAAGAAGAAAGTCCTCCCTCCCAGCCCATGGAAGATTGGTTGAGCTCCCACTTCAGAGGCAATGACAATGAGATTCTCCATTTCCTTTGGGTGAAATCTCGCCTCTCATCTCCAGATAACTTGACCCAGACACCAAATCACAAGAGTCCACAGTCCATTTCCCAAAGGCTGACTTATTTAATCTCAAGTGATATGGAGGGAGGCCACCTTTCGTCTAGTCTAGACAGCACTAAGCCAGGGCCAGCTCTCCTTGGCTTTCTTCCTATTTCAGGGACACTTTTCTTGCCTCTTGATCCCAAGTCTATTGAGAGAAAAGTCCATGGGCAAAAAGACACACTCGTCTCCTCCAAAACAAATCCAAGCTCAAGGCATCTTTAGAACAAGTGAAGTTTTCTAACTCTACTTCAGAGTAGTCTGTTTAAACCCTATTTATATCACCAAATAGACTGATTAGCATCGTACTCTGAAGCAAATTTTCTTCAGAAGAAAAGAAGCGCATTGAAGTGGAGTCCCCCAAAACAAAGCCAGGACCTGTTATCCCCAAAGTATATCCCTTCCTTCCAGCTCCCCTTCTAGCCATGTATCCTCCTCAAATCTAGCCACTTCAGACAACTCTCCTTTAGAAGCCTTCTCCAATCATCCTGGACCACCAGGTACTCTCCTTCCAATGAATGGCAACAGATGTTATCTCTCCTGTTCACTTGCCCATGGCTCGTCTAGGTGTGGCCTTGAAACTACTTTAGTATTATTGCTCTAAACTTGGGGTCAATTTATCATTTAATGTTTTGGGCAGAAATATCCATCCCCTACACCGTCAGCAGCCCCTATTTGCTTAGAGAGCACTCTAGAAGAGCTCTACCAGCTTGTTATACAAGTAACCAATGATTGATCGATAGAAACAATCTAAAATATCCTGCTGCCCCCAAAACAATTTCTTCATTTTATACAATTTGTAGGTAATATCTCCTTTACATAGGTGAGAAATTGAGTCAGAAAGGGAAATGGATTCCCCTGAGACCACAAGTCCAGGTCTGCAGATGTAACACTGATCTGGTTTCTTAACTATTATTTTAAATTCCTTCCCAAGGAATCTACTTTGAATGGACTATACGACCTGTAGAAATAATTACAAACAAGGTGGTGCCTAAGTGAAGAGAGCATTTCCTATCAAGCTATGTGATTTGTGCGGTGCTTGTAAGCATTGGGAAGCTATTGAAGTCTCTTGAGTACAGAAATGACAGGATCAGTGTTGGGGGTCAAATTAATCTGATGGGAATATTAAACAACAGTGGAGAGAATCTGAACGGAAGAATCAGTAAGCAAGCAATTACAATGTAGTCCAGGCTCAAGAGTATAGAACTTAAAGAAGGATGTGGCCATGCAGGACAGCAGGGGACAGATTATAGAGCCCTGAAAAGGAATATCAGCTTGAATCTTTTAAATCAGTCTCTGTAACCAAGAAATAAATAAATGGTTTTTTTTTAAAGCAGCATGTGACAGAAACACAAGAGAGATATTTAACTTGTATTCAAAAGAAGGGAACTAAACCTGGATGGTGAAAAAAGAGAAAAGAATTGTACATACAGTTTTTCCTTAATGAAGACTTAATCACTAAAATTTAAAAGTTTATACCCCTTTTATAATTTGGACAACTGTTTCTAAGATGACAATATGTAACCTATTAAATAGTTATATCTTACTGTATTTTTTTCTTGAAATTCTGTATTATTTGTACCCTCTTACTGCTATGTTTTTTTTATTTCCTTTCTTTTTTCTCTTTAATAAAAAAAAAATTTATACCCCTACATTAAACTAGATTTTTTAAAAATCTGATGCAAACATCAGTACTCTTTTCTGCAACTCATTCTGGTGTTCCTCATCAGTTCTCCCCCAGCTGGATTTTTCTAGAGCTCTTTCAATTGTTTGGAAGTCTCCAGAAGCATAGTTAGATGCTATCCATGCGAACTGTGTCCTATGACACCCCCAATAACAAAGACTAACTGTATACGATGTTTTACACATCAAATGCCTTTTTAATAGCTTCAAATATTTGGTCCCTTAGGATTACTAATGTTCCAATAATGCCTTAAACACATTGTAACGATGCTGAAACCACATGAAAAGAGTATGACTCTATTAATCCAGGGCGGAAGATGTGCTCTTCCATTGAGGGAAGGAAGCCGCAGCACTGAAAAGTACACATGCTCTGCTCGCTTCTGGGATACCATGGAATACTAGTCATTCATAATTCGCACATCGCCTGGCTCCACATGGGGTCCCTTGACCTCTCCCTACTTTTTCCTGTGTCAGTATTAGAATGGCTAGGACCAACAAGGTTTGGGCTAAAGTGAAATTCTCCTGTTTTACTGCATTCTGGAAGCCCAACTGTACCATGCATTTATTTGGTGTGCATGTTATAATCAAGTCCATGTGTGAATGTTTATGTTTTAAAGATGTTGTACTTCAATATGTTCCCAGTTAGGGCTGCTGAGAAAACTGTATAGATTCAACATAAAGCGAACTGAAGGGCTAATCTTACCATTGTTACATTTTAATTAGTGAGACCTGTCATTACAACTTTTTATGGTGGAAAGTATCAGGCCTTTTATCTTACTTTTAAGCCCTATTCTGAAAAGAGCAGACAAGGAATCGAAGAGACAAAGGAGATTGCATTTTATGGAACAATAAGGGGAGTCTTTAAAAATCCAGGGAAGTTCACAAACTGCCAATGAAAAGTAGTTGGAGACAGCTCCTCTAAGAAGGAAGCCAGTTTACAGTGTTACCACTCACCTGCTTCCTAATCCTCTCCAGGATGTGAGAGACAAGATTTCCCAGCCACAGCCTCTAAAGGTGGCCTTTCAATTGCATCTCTTAATGTGAAAGAATCAGAGATGAGTTCCAAAGCTATTAGAAAAGTCCTGGTTTGTCATACTCAAGTTCCCTTTAACAGTGGTTTAGCATTAACTCACAAACATTTATTGCAACTTATCTCAAATTTATTGTATTTCATTATTTGTTTAATTAAAGTTGTTTTCATATCTTGAGTAGAAATTCTGACACTGGAAAAGTTAAAAATCAGTCCTGAAAAAGGAATATGAAATTGGAAGATTTACAGAATTAGCCTTAATGAGGCTGGGGATTTAGCTCAGTGGCGTAAGAGCCTGCCTGGCAAGCTCAAGGTCGTGAGTTCAATCCCTGGTACAAAAAAAAAAAAAAAAAAGAATTAGCCTTAAATTAAGAACCACACCACTAAACCCTTAGAGGTTGAGTCACATTTATTAGATGAGCTGGGTTTAGCAGACTTAAAATTCAAGTGAGTAATGCACTCAAAAAATTCTCAGGAAATAGTAAAAGCCAGAAGCCACAAACTAAAATAGGGCCTTCTTTCTGATTCTGTACAATTCTGTCCTGCAAACACTATTTATGTAAACATTATCATATCCTGTCCTTAAGATAGAAGAGGTTTGATAGGAATTTACGTGCTGTTTGAGGAAATGTGCCTGTTTTGAGAACACAGGAGACAAAAATACAAACACAAGGCAGAAAATACAGTTTTGGTTTGGGGGAGTGAAACAGGATTGCCTAGTACTAAAACAAAAATACAAAAACTAAGTCATGGGTAACAGGTTTTATTTCTAGAATGAAAAATAACTGATTACTGCTAAAATACTTCCCTTTCACTCCATTATTATCTAATTTTGGGTAGGCTCAGTTAGTTTACGTCCTATTTGACTTGGAAATCAAAGCTTTTAGCTGAGATAAGAGGGAGTTTTACAAAGCAAAAGAGTAAAAGGAACAGGGGGTGGTAGTGGGCGTGGGTGTAGCTCTGTAAAGGGATGATGCTGATTTACAAAGCTTCAGCTTTTTTCTTCTGCTTTTCTTGTGCTGGGGATGGAAGCACGGGCCTAATGCGCCCTAAGCAAGAGCTCTACCATGGAGCTCCACTCCCAGCTCACCAAGTCAGTGGTTTACAAATAGTAACACACATGCCAATTTGCTCCTTTTCCTACCTGCAATTGAAAACTAGGGCAGAAACCCAGTTCTATTCAGGTGTGTGGGTATGCACCTATAATCACAGCTACTCATGGGAGGCTGAGGCAAGAGGATCACAAGTTCCAGACCAGACTGCAATTAAGTGAGAGTCTGTCTCAAAAAGAAGATGGAGGAGGAGGAGGAGGGGGAGAGGAAGAGGAAGAGAGGAATAAGAAGAGGCTAGAGATGTAGCTTAGTGATACAGCACTTCCCTATATGAATAAGGCCTAGAATTCAATCTTCATTACAAAAAATTAAGAAGTTCCAGGTACACTATTATTTTATTTTCTGGTGCTAAGTAATTGAGACCAGGGCCTCATGCATTCTTGGTACCACTGAGTTACATTCCTAGGTCCTGAACCGTGACTTCAGAGTTCTCCTCTACCCCACCTAAAGCTCCAAGATTAGGAAAGAGGGTCATACAGAAGCAGAGGACTGAGCTCACTCTTTTTTCCTTGTCTCTCTCATTCCCCCATTACTGGGCTTATTTTGTCTGGGCAGCTAGGGAAAGAGCCAGCCATGTGTGTATCTTTGGCCTCTGTATTTGGGTCAGCAAATGCTTCATTATATTACTATCATCTGACTACATTGTGAGCTAAATTTAAAACACAGAAGAATAAAACAAACTTTCCATGAAGCTAATCCAGGAATCCTATCACTGATTCTATGGAGAAATAAATGGTGAGTTTAAAATATGCTCAAATGAATAAAGGCAATTTTAAAACACAGCTTGTTATTAGTTGGAACTGCCTGTATTAGAAAAGACTCAGCAGAAAGCACCCTGTTGCTTAGAAAATGCACAGAAACGAAGGCAGGATCTTGATTTGCGACATTCAAACAGGTATTTTCTTTAATATAATGGAAAAACAGTCCTTTAGCACCCAGAATGCTAAAAGTTAACTGTCAAATTGCCTTTTCCTTCCAAATACCACTGCTATAATGTCTGTCTAATAGACGTACAAGAAAGGACAAAGAATTATTGTTACTCATTATAGAAAAAGCTAGAGCAGTATTTTCCGATTCAGAAAGTGCTAAAATAAATTCTTAAGACAGCGCAGTATTTATAATGTTACCATTTTTAAGATGTCATGATCATTGACACAGAAAACTGCAGAAACCTGGAGGAGGACTTTTGGCATAATGAAAGGGAAATTATTTAAAATACAAAGAGGATCAGGTTTTGCATGTAAGGTAAATGTTAAATCACACAAACACATGCTGAGGAACTACCTCCTGCTTGGAGATACCAATTTGTCCCCAGGTCTACATCTATGTATCGCTGAGTGGTTGGCACATCACATGGGCAAAATTAAGAGAACAGAAACAACTGTCATGACTAGAAAAAACACTGTCGTAGACACGGTCATTTTGGAGTTTGTTAATGAAGCAGACCAGTTTGATATACTGAGTCTTAAAATATCACTGATGAGGGGGCTGGGGATTTAGCTCAGTGGCATAAGCACCTGCCTTGCAAGTGTGTGGTTGTGAGTTCCATCCCTGGTACTGATAAAAATGAAAAAGACAAAAAATATATATATATATACCACTGGTGAGCAAGTCAATAAACAGTTCATAAAGAGCTTCATGAGATTTTTTTCCTGGGGTTAGAAAACAGGCCCTTGATACTGAGCTACATTTCCAGACCTTTGTTACTTTTTCTTTTATTTTGAGACAGAATCTTTTTTTTTTTTTTTTTTTTTTTTTTTTTTTTTTTTTTATCAGTACCGGGGAACGCACGACAGCCTGCTTACAAAGCAGGTGCTTATGCCGCTGAGACAGAATCTTACGAATTTGCAAATTTGTCAAGGCTAAGCTGGAACTATCTTTCTTTTTTTCTTTCTTTTTTTTTTTGTCTTTTTCCTTTTTATTGGTACCAGGTATCGAACTCAAGACTGCCTGCTTGCAGAGCAGGCGCTTACGCTGCTGAGCTAAATCCCCAGCCCCCTAAGCTGGAACTTTCAGTTCTCCTGTGTCAGCCTCCCAGTGTGCAGGGCAGACAGTCCCGTATCGTCATAGCTGAATTCATGAGTTTTGAGGTTATTTAAAAGCAAATAAAACAAACAAACAAACAAACAAAAAAAACAATGGGGATGATATTGGATTTCAAAAACAAGACAGTAGGAAATCAATACTTACTGTAATGCACTTTGTTATCCTCTAAATAAAAGCTCAGAACATCAGACACAGGCATGCAAAGTACTAAGTTGTCTTTTTATTTCAGTTGCTATCATTTCAGAAATTTCAGGTGTGTGACTTCTAATTTCTTTTGTGTCTGTGTCTTCTGGACTTGTTCTGCATGTGCTAGATGGCTGAGATTGTACCCTGCTTCTTTGTCCTCTCATCCCTGAGGTTCCCAGGGTGTGAGAAAGATGCAGGACAGGGCAAATGTTCATTGATGTTGCCCTGATGGCAGAGGGGTGGAAGGCATGGCTTCCTCTCCTCCAGTTGGAGGCAGCTGGTTTACATGGGGGTGTGGCCTTCTCTCCTCTAGGTCCTAGCTGTGGGCTCACTGAGGAGGGCAGAGGGCTGAGGGAAGAGTAGAGAGGAGGAAGGGAGAGGGAGGGAAAGGGGAGGGGAGGGGGCAGGCAGAGTCTTCTTTGGGTCTGCTCTAGTGGGCTTATGGGGGTGTAGGGCAGGGAGTTGTTTCCTTCTGATGAATTGACCATTACATTTCTAAAGCTGTGAAATGGCCAAGAGACCATGGAAAGACACCACTTTAGGCTCCTGCTTGAAACCAGCAGTTTCAGAAAACTGCTGGCCTTGATTCTGGGTCTTTTTTTTTTTTTCTTTTTTGCAACAGAATTTGCTATGTAGCTCAGGTTGAACTTCAACTCACTTTATAGCACAAGTTGAACTTGAACTCCCTATCACCATATCTCAGCCTACTTCAGTGCTTAGTTGACATGAATGTGCCATGCCTGGACATTTTTGTCATTTTCTATGAAACAGTAGTTCTGTCAACTGCAGTGACACTCTGGGAGGCTGATGCAGAACAATCTCAAATTTAAGCTCAGCCCAATATAGGGAGACTATCTCAAAATTAAAAAAAAAACAAACAAACTACAGATAGCTCAGTGGAAAGGCTCTAAGTTCAATCCCTAGTACAAGAAAGAAAGAAAGAACAAAAAAAATTCATAGCAAATTCACTTAGACAAATTGTCTTAAAGGAAGACCTCCAGGTTCTGTCTCTGCGAAATTTGATCATATCTTGTTTGAGTTTGAGAAATTTTGATAGAGGTGACATATGGCCCATCCATCAGATCAATCTGTGACTATTGAAATTCTGTGGAAAAAAATTGTATGAAAATATCTAAATAAACAAAAACAGGGACCATGGATTTAGCTCAATGGCCTAGGCGCCCACCTGGCAAGTGTGAGGTCATGAGTTCAATCCCCAGTACCAAAGGGAAAAAAAAAAAAAAACTATGATAAAAAATGGCAATTATAGTATATAGCATATTCCATTACGTGAAAACAAACTTCGAAATATTGACTCTTTGAACAGTCAGTTATGCCAGACTAAGCACATAGTAGGCACACATTTTTTTCTTTCTTTCTTTCTTTCTTTCTTTCTTTCTTTCTTTGTTTTTCTTTCTTTTTCTTTTCATTTTGTTTTCTTTTTTTCTGTTGAGACAGGGTCTTGCTATGTAGTGCAGGCTGATCTTGAACTCACTATGTAGCCCAGGTTGAACTTGTGTAATCACTGGGCCTGAGCTTTACAAGTGCTGGGATTACAGGTATGTGCCACCATGCCCAGCTCCAGCTTTGTGCTTTTTTCATTCTTTTTATTTTATTTTTTTTTGAGACAGTGACTCACTATGTAGTTCAGGCTATCTGTGAACTCAGCCCAGGGAGGCCTAGAACTCATAGTGATCTTCTTGACTCAGCCGTGGGGCGCTGGGATTATAGGTTTGGGACTACCCTCTTCTCCTTCTTTCCTTCTACTTCCTTCTGCTTCTAGTTGCCCTATCTTATTTTTCATTCCTGTTGATATTATTGGTCTTAGCTCATGTTATTGCATATAATGTTTACATTAATTGGGATTATTAGGTTCCCGTACATGGTATATCCTTATTCTTATTTCTCTTCCTTGTTCATGCTTTTTAATTCTTTTTGTACCAGAAATTGAACTCACTACCTCATGCTTGCCAGGCAGGTGCTGTGGTACTGAGCTATATCCTTAGCTGTTCATGCTTTCTTAGCACGAAGCTGTCTGTATAACTTTTGTACTCTGTGCTTCATTTTATTCATATCAATGCTGCTGTCTCCCACTTGTCCATCAATGATGAACTGATGAAAACTATGCTATGTTTATTTGGTAGAATACTGGTAACCTTAAAAAGCAAAGAAATTCTGACACATGCTTGAGCCTGGAGGAAACAAAACTTGGGGTGTCATGCAGAATGAAATAAGCTAGTTATAAAAGGACAAATATACTATATGAGGCCATTTACCTGAGGCCCCTAGAGTAGTCAAATTCATAGAGACAGGAAATAGAAAGGAGTAAGACCACACAGTTCTTATTTAATGAATAGAGTTTCAGTTTTGCAAATTGAATAAGTTCTAGAGATGTACCAGTGATAGTTGTACAATAGTAAATGTACTTGAGATTTCAGAGCGTATAGTTTGGTATATTTTACTACAATTTAAAAATTACTGTCTAAAAATATTTTTTCCCTTTTCTTGGTACAGTAGAAGAAATCCATGTGATTTAGTAAATTAGCCAGTTTTAACGTACACAGTAACTTCATAACATATTGAAAGTTTCCTTCCATGACTGATAATTTGGCTTCCTTTAGACTCTAGCTGTTCCAAGTTTTGGAATGTCTAATGATATCAAGGAAGAATGTAGTGAAACCTTTGCCTGAGGACATTCTTGCAAGCTTAATCTAAAGAAGTTCCTGGCATGGTCCTCAGACTCTGCCCTGAAATTTACAGAGGAAGAAACATCAGTGAAAGAAAAAGAAAAAAAAAAAAAAAAAAGGTCTACATATCACAAAGCTTTAGGATCAATGAAAACTCCCACTTCTTGCATTCTAAACCTATTAAAAATCAGATATTATTATCAGAGTTACTCAATATACACTTATCACAGTATTATATTTGGGCTTAATTCCTTGTTTTAGCTAAGAAATCCTCTTGTTTGATAATACCAGAGACTTCACTTTTGAATACTAGATTACTTGAACACATACTGTTAATATACATGTACTAATTCCCTACAGTGAATGTAATAATTATGTACTGCAAACACTTACTAACAAAAGTAAAAAAAAAAAAAAATGTAAACCAATGGATATGTGTGCATATACAGTCACTGGCTATTTACTAAACACCACATAAGTACCAGATAAATTTTAATTAGTGCAGACTACAAAATAGACTCTCTTTCATTTCAATAAAAAATAATAAAGGCCATACATTTAAAGAAATGAGTACAAATTAAAAATTAAGGCATGATTACCTTTTCAGAATAATTTAATTTTAATTAACACAGTTATATTGTGTATGAATGTTCAATTTACACCACATAAAAGCAAGCTGAAATTATATGAAATATTTATTGGCTATTAAGATTTGGCATTTGTCAATTACAATTTATTTTTCCCAATAGAAAACCATATTGCTTTATATTTTTTTTAATTTAAAGTCTTTCTAAACTGTTTTTTCTCTTAAAATATAGACATGGTTAGTGTCCTACATTTTTTAAAGTACTATAGTGTATTACAACTATTTACTTAACCAAAGTGATTATACTGTTAATAACAGCATTAGGGTTTAAAGTCAGTATTAAAATAGCTGTATTATGCAATTAACCAAAATGCAATTATGAGGAATCAAAAGGAGCCAGATGCATGCCATCCAGTCACTTGGGAACCAAACATTAAAACTTCCTCAGATTTATGCATATAAACAAATTATGCAGTTAAGCAGGGCTCACTAAGAACGAACTGCACCCATTTTTACCAGTTGGACCATGTGCTCTTTTTCATTTTATCAGCTCACAGAGATCCCTTAAATCTCTGAAGCTTTACAACACTGTGAAACTCCTGTGAAATTTCAAGAATCCATAGCAAGGCTGGGGATAAGGGTCAGTGGCACGGCGCCTGACAAGTGTGAGGTCCTTAGTTTGATTCCTGGTACAAAAAAAAAAAAAAAAAATAAAGAATCCATAGCAAAGCCAACAACAACAAAAAAGATGTCCTTAGTAATTTTTTTCTAACTCAGTACTTTGAGGGCCAGGGATATAGCTCAGCAGTTTAGTGCCTATCTGGCGAGTGTGAAGTGGTGATTTTGATTCCCAATACCAAAAAAAAAAAAAAAAAAAAAAAAAAAAAAAAAAAAAAAAAAAAAAGGAATGAAGGAAGGAAGGAAAAGAAAGAAAGAAAGAACAAACTTTGTTCCCCTCCCCCACAGAATTTGTTCTACAGTGTGGCCTTTTCAGAAAGCTTGGTGAAGGTGCTTCCTTTTAGTCTTTTTGTTATATCGAATGCTCTGGAAATAAAGATCATGCTCTAACAACACAGCATTCGATGGAAGATGCTTTATTCCCCATTCCTGAGATAACAGCAAATCAAGTTCAAAAATCATGGAAGGCTGAGAAATGATCAAGGAATACACGTCTGGTGGAACACATGCACAGATGCTGTGCTAGAAGAAAAGACAAATGCTGAAGTGCATAATGATTTTGAAAAGATTTCTTTATCAAACATGTCATTTGTTTAAAGGACCTTGTTGTTGGCATTAGATGTGGGATATCAGCTTGTTAGCAAAGTGAAACACGATGGTAGCTAGATACTGGTGACTGATGAGTCAATTGAAATCATTGATGTTGCTACCCTGAGTGTCTTCATTTATTATGTCATTGGTCAAAAATTAAGTAAGCATCATCTGTTTTCAGTTATTACTACAGCCAATAAAATGTTACAGCTAGCTGGGGCATGGTGTACAAATTTGTAATTCCAGCACTTGGGGTCTGAGACTGGACAGTTGTGAGTTCAAGGACAGCTTGGGCTACACAGTAAGACCCTGTCTCAATAAACAAAACAAAGAAGATGTCACATCTCAGGGTGACTGCATACATTTGTAAAGGATAGGGAAATCTTCAAAGACATGATGCCAGCTGGCTAACAAATTCCACATTTTGTTGGTAACTAGGTGCTAAGACATGAGCGCATTTGTTTTTTGTGGTTTTTTTTTTTTTTTTTTTGGTGTAAGTTTTGACTGGATAATGCTAGTGAATCAATTTTTGTAGTGAATAACTTATAAACAATTCCCATGCCCTGAATTAATATCAAGATGTTAAATGTATTTATTTGTGCCACAAATAGCTATCTTTTGTTGACTGGGGGCATTTACAAAGGGAATTATTGGCAACGACTTTTTCATCAGTTTTACCAGCAGAGTTTCTGAGTACCTGATTTTTAAAACAATTGTAAAGGACTTTTTTCTAAAAAAAAAAAAAAAAAAAAAAAAAAATATATATATATATATATATATATATACACACACACACACACACACACACACACATACACATATATATGTATGTATAAAACAAAGAATAATAGGAGAGGAACACCTTTCAGACTCAAAGAGGTGTTTTTCTGCTGATAGTTTTAAGGAAAGACCCTGCTGACTGACAACCCTCTGGAATTGGCAAGATACCACCTGCAGGGCCATCCTGCTATGGCTGGCACTACATCACTACCCAACATAAGAGTCCTCCATCTCAAAACTGGACATTTAATGCAACCTCATTCATACTCGGTAACAACCAAGACTCAAAGTATGTTTTACCTGGATGACCTCATTCTTATCTAGAGAATTGGATGAGTATGAGAGGGTCAGGAAGAAAGAGACAGACAAACGTGATAAACCAGTGAAGAAAGGAATAAAGAACAGTTCCTCTGGTCTCTGTACAAAAACCATTATTACCATTCATTGGTACAGCCTCTCTGGGGATTTCTAAGTCCCAACATCTGTGGGAAGGAAAGAATCACTTTTCAGCTCACCTGGGAAAAGCTATGTGTTAGTGTTTTTGTTTAGTGTTAGTGTATAAAAACATACACAACTGAAAAAAATCACAATGCTGTGGTAGAACCTTTCCCAAAATGTAAAAAAATTATTTATTTTTGATGCTGAGGATTCAACTCAGATTCCCTCAACTTTATTTGTGTGGGTATTTGAGACAGGGTCGGTTTATGCAGTTCAGTTTGGCTTCGAACTCAGTATGTAGCCCAGACTGGTCTCCAATTTACATCCTTCCTCAGCCCCCTAAGTACTGGAGTAACAGGTGTGCACCACCATTCCTGGCTTCCAAGCCTCAATTCTATTAACAAAATCATCAGCAGAATGTGGCATACCCTTGTGATCCCAGCTCTTCAGGAGGCTGAGGGAGGAAGGTCACAAGTTTGAAATCAGCCTGGGCAATTACGCAAGACCCCTGTCTCAGAATTTAGGAGGGAGGGGGAGAAAAGATGGAGAGAGAGAGGGAGAGGGAGAGAAAGACAAGCAGAGAGAGAGACAACTGGGGTGTTAACTAATTAATTAGTGAAATAAAACAATCAAAGAACTCTTTAAAACATAATAAAACTCAAAGTATGGCTGTGAAATAATAAGATGGATGGCTTTTTGTTGTTGTTGTTAATGAAACCAATACCCAAGGAGTACATAAACTTATACCAAGGATGCTGACATTGGTCGAAACATTTTGAGACACCTCTTTGGGAGTTTCTTTCAGGCATAACATCTAAGCCTCACAACAAAATCAGCCTCATTACTCTATAGTAGCACTCATAATACTAACATAAATTTACTAGGGAGTACTGAATAATTTAAGACATAAGATTTAGTCTTTTTGTTACTTGTGAATATCAACTTTCATACTGTAAATTTGTTATATATAAGAATCAAGTTGTTGACTAAAGTAAAAATTTTATCCAATTAAAAGGAAACCATTAAATTATCACATTTACAGATTTTAAATACACAACTTATTTTTATCTATGAAAATGTGTATTCATTGGAAGATAATGAACAGGCATTTAATAACATTTTAATATTATGTGTTTAAATATTCATAGCTATGTTCATAAACCCACGTCTGATATAATGATTATGTTTATGAAATGCAGTATTTCTTTGATGCCCCAAATCTCCTATTTTCTGAAAACTGTATTTGCACCCCAATACAAAACATAACATGCTTTAAATAATATATTTTATAATATTAAAAATAGCAAGCTACTCAAAAGCAATAAAACAATAAATACCTTCATAGGGAAAAGAAAGAACTTAACATTTGTTCAGGAACTACTCTGTAAGAAGGCTCTTCATGGGCATTTTCTTTAGTCCTTAGAACAACTCTAGGAGATACTAGGATCACATTACAGCTGGCTGACACACAACTTTGTATCTTACTTTCCATGGGGATTTTGAGTAATACCATTGTAAGTCTCTACTGCTCCTTTGCAATGCCATAGTTCTAGTTTTGGTTTGATTTTTGTTTTCCTTTTGAGGCAGTGTCTCACAGTGCAGCCCAGGCTGGTCTGGAATGTACTATGTCACCCAGGTTGGCCTCACGCTTACTATCTCCTGCCCGAGTTTCCCCAGTGCTACTGTTGAGATTACAGTAGTGCACCACCATGCCCAGCTTGGTTTTTGTCTTAAAAGCAAAAAACAAAATAAAAATTCCACCAACATTCTTATGGAGGATAAAAGAAAGGCCAAGTTTGCTTGCTGAAAATCAAAGAATCAGAATTCCTTGACTGGCTCTTCTATTCTTGATGTAAATGAACAACAGGAATCAGAGAGATGAGTGATTTTCCCAAGATAAGCATTTCCCCCACCACTTAAAAATTATGAAATCATGAGTCTACTTATCAGAAATTTTAATAAAACTAGATCTAAAGATCCAATAGCTATATATTCTATCAGGCTGCAATTTTGTAATACTTCATCATGGCATAATCATGCCAAATAAATAGAATGATGGCCATTTAAAGATTATATTAGATTACAGATGTTAAATTTAAAATGAGAAATCAAGTATCTGGAGTTCGAAGAATTTCTCTGAAGTGTCTTCATCTTCTCTCACACTACAGTTAATTAATGACAACTAGTGTTTTAATAACACCTATATTCCATGATTCTCTAAGTGTTCTAATCAATGGTTGCCAAGTTGTCTGCTCCAAATATCATTTCAGGGCTTCTGAATAATACACATACAATGTAATGTCCCTTCTGAATGTCAGAGAGGCCTTCTTTTCACCTTTTGAGATTGTCCTTGGCTTGATCTTTACCTCTCTTTCCCCACTAAACGGTAGTATTCAAATGCTCTTTCTTCCCTCCAAACTCCGGCCTCCATTCCTTCCTTCTTACCACTCTAATCAATCCTTGCCTCTGAATTCTTCCCTGAATCTCCCCAGCATCTGGCCTTGGGCCCCTAGGCTGGCAGACAAAACTCTGAAAATCACTTGATTGGGGTTTGTTCACACTCTGCCACCATCCCAGCTGATTGCTCAGTGAAGGCCCAGTGTTATGTCGCTGGTGGAGTTTGAGAAAGGTTTTTACTGTGTAGCTCAGGTCATATACTCCAGAGTGCCCTTGAAGTCAGGGTCCTTCTGCTTCAGACTACCATACTAGAATTACAGTTGTGTACCACAATACCTGACTCAAAATGCATTTTTTTTTTTTTTTGTCTTTTTCCTTTTTATCGGTACCGGGGATCGAACTCACGACTGCCTGCTTGCAAAGCAGGTGCTTATGCCGCTGAGCTAAATCCCCAGCCCCCCAAAATGCATTTTTATACATGCAAAATATGAACAGAATATAAATTGTCTCAATTCGACAGGTTAATTGAGGTTATTTAGGGGTTATCGTTGTCACTATAATAAAACAATAGTCACAAAAATAATATAAATGATTTTTATTGAAGTCAAACAATAATAAAAATTCTGGGTATTCCTTTTGGAACATAAGCATGGAATTGACAAAACAAGTATTCATGTTTCCAGTTTTAAACACTTTAGTTCTACACGTGGAGTGCAGATATTTGAGAAAGATTTTCAACAATGCATGAGATAATGCATCCTGGGTTATGAATTAGGCCAGTCTTCACCTCTGTCTTCCCATTTATAAATCCTAAATTGAAGGGGGGGGGGGCTTTTTTTGAATTTTCATTTCACAAATGATTGCTCAACACAGAATGAAATATACCAAAAGAAGAAAATAGTCTTTTTATACCTAGGAGAGAAGCAACTACTCTTAAAATGATCACTTCAGGGTAACAGACATCCAAATTGATGTGGTTTTCTTTGAAACCTCATCAGTAAATCATTTCGTGCACAGTAGGTTCAGCATTAACCCTGCATTTAGGATAGGTAGTGTTATGAAGGGCTGGCTGCTGCATACCAACGTCAGTATCAAGTTCTTCGTCAGGCATTAGAGACTGTCCCAGATACCAAGCAGGACAACACTGGCAAGAAAAAAAAAAGTGAACTGCAGATAGGTCGAAACAGGTCAAATTTTCTCATAGAAAAATGGCATAAAATATTATGTGGATATGCTAGGTGATAATAAAACAAGATGGAATCTTTAATTTTAACACCTTATATCCAAATGATCTTTACATAGGTTGTATTTTCATAAAGAACATTAGACAATACATACACCCTCTTAATGGTAAACATCATAGAGTTGCCATCTGGTGAGAGCTATTTTTATAGTGCTATAAAGCTTACATTTCTCTCCATTCATCAGATTAGCAAACAGTTTGAATAGTTATCAGATGAAAGCACACAAAATTGCTTGCTCTGTTAGATATTTTTTAAAGAATGGTGTTGTCCTCTTCAGTTATCCTCGATTTTTGAAACTGGAATTTCTCTAATTTTCAAAGAATTTATGCTGCTGTGTTAAAGGTTACCATTAGTCCAAATGATCTGAACCTTTCCCTCTTTACATGCTTCCTAGCAAATTCAGTGTTTTCCAAACTGTACATTTCAATAGTTATGACAGAAACCAAATATCAGTGAGAAAAGAAGTCCCCTTTTGACTCATCAAATATAAGCGCTCCACCAGTTTATCACTTGCCCAGTTTTGCAGAAATTTCATTCACATAGCTCTTATGAAAATCAACCAGTTTTACCCTATCAAATGACCCAAAGAACACCGCAGGTATCCAGGAGAAACATTTCACGAATGTATCTTAGCTTGAATTTAAAGTCAATTTAAGAGACAATCGGGGCTCTGTAGAGCCAAACTCTAGTCTAACCAGTGGCTAAAGCTTTTCCCATTTAATGAACATTTTATTTTGCAGACTTTTGGTATCAAGAGATTTAACCAGGAAAAAGCTCAAACCTCAGGTTTCAAACGACAGCATGGAAAAATATACAGCAAGCACCATTTACTTCCTTTGATCTCTCAAAGATGTCAATATACTAAGTTCACTGAGGGAGTGGGAGGCGTGGCCGAACCCGGGGAGGAAACTTGGCCCATAGGAAAGAAAAAAAAAAAAAAAAAAAAAAAATCAGTTTGGTGGCAATTTCAAAACAAGTTTCCAAACTGCTGAAGAGGTTCCAGTCCCTTTGACTTGCAGAAATCATACATAAGAAAAGGCCAGAAAATACTATAGGGCATGCTTATTTTAATTGCTCAGGGGTTTCCAATGCAAAGCACGACAACTTAAATGCATAGTCCAAATTCTTGCTCCAAAGCCGTCTTCTTTGTGCACTGAAAAGGAGGAAAGACAACCCCATCAATTGTTCTCTGCAGATAAAGGCACTGTTTTGCAGATTTCCCCCAAATCAGAGCCAGTCTTGCTAATGACCTGCCCACCCACCTGGGGCCCTACCCAAGGTGGCCCTCCAAAGCTGGCCCACATTTCAGGAGCCCTTAAGTTTGACGCTGGACAGTCCCGAGGTTTGTCGTTCTGTTTAGCTGTTGGTCTCCATGAAGAGGCAACGTTAAAGTGTTCGTGCTGCTTATTTGCCTAGAGTTGGGGGTCAATAACCACACTTTTCAAATCTCACATTCCCCATCCCTCACGACAGACACAGCTGATGGTGAACCCGCAGGATATTTTTTTTTTCTTCTTTTCCGTCTTTTTTCTGCAGACAAAACGTGAGGTGGAGATCTCAGAGCTACCCCGGGTTCTTCACAAATTAGCATTGAGGCAGTTAAGCAAAAGCTGAATCAAAGTTTTAGTGATTGTGGCCTTTTCCCTTTCTTAATCCAAGATCGCCAGCTGTGGTGGCACATACAAAAGCAACGATTTAAATGAGATACGCAGAAGACGGGGGCCTGGGCAACGTGGAGTGTTCAAGTTGCCAATAGTGTAGGTTGACAAGCCGGACTAATGTATTAGCAAATGAAGCCTAAGTACCCCCTTCCTCACGGACTCCTCTTTGGTCCTGAGAAGGGACCAGTGTCCACCCCTGCGCGATTTTAGCGGCTCGGAGTGTGTGTGGGGCAGCTTGTGAAATCCCGACGGGGACCCCCATCATTGGAAAGGGCACCCATCCATGAGAGTCAGGGGAAATGTTCAAGTTGGGGCAACGGGGTGAAGCGGCCTCCAGTGGCTTTTATGTCCCAGACCTGTGGGAACCCGCCCCGCCCCCAAAGGCCACGCCAACTTTCCACGAGAGGCCTGGGAAGAACTTCTTCCATTCTGGCTTTTTATTTTTCTAACAATTCTGCGTTCGGCCGCCACCACGACCCACACCTTGCCTGGAGACGCCGGAGCTGCGGGATCACTTGGGGGAGTCTAAAGCACAGGACAGCGCCGCGGCTCCGGTCCGCGCAGCGCGGCGCTCCGCGGGGGTTCGCATCCGGCCGCCATGTTCACCACTCCAGAGCCGCCCCCAAACCCACCCCCGCGCCACTTCCCTCTCCGCCCCTCCCCCCTCCGCCAGCACGGTCGGGGCTTCGCGGCGCTGCAAAGCCGCTTTCAACTCCCCCCCACCCCGCGCAGCAGAAGCCGATTCGACGGCTGCGGGCTGTGCGCCTGCGCGCGGCTGGAGGGCGGGGGGGCGTCCTACGGGCCCCGCCGCGGCTTGAAAAGGCCAGAGCCACGGGGAGCGGGGGAGGAGCTGGGGCCCGGCCCGGAGCCTCCTCTTTCCTCTCAGCGGGTCCTCGCTCAGGTCCCGGCCCGGCTCTCACACGTGCGCGCTAAAAACCCACTTCAAAGTGCGTCCCGGCGCGGGGCGGCCCCTTTGGGCCAGCCCTCGGGCTCCAGCGCGGGTTTCTCCCGGGCCTCGCCGCCCCTCCGTGCCAGGCGCTGCGAGGACCCCGCCGTTGCAGCCGGGCTGTGCGCCCCTCGCGGCCCAACCCCGGGACCGGCCTGCGGCCTTCGGGCCAACAAGCGCGGCGCTCGCCACCCAACTCCCCACCCCCTCTGCGTTCAGAAAATGAATGGCACACAAAGTTTGTGGCTGGCGCTACTCTGGCCTTCGGAGCTCACCATTGTTTGGGCTCGTATTGACCCCAGGTCCGGATTAGGCAGCGGCTGATTCCTGCTTTACAGCCCCGCCGGCCTAATGAGGCCGAGAGGCGATGGGGCACGAAGCGTCCTTGGAGCCTAAGCGACCGCGACCGCCAGCTTACGGCCGCCGAGGGCCCTGTAGGTGGAGGTCAGAGGGTCAGCGGGCTGAGACCGCGGGAGAATTGACCGTAGGAAATGAGGTCCCCTGCTCCCTGCCAGATCATCAACCCGGACTTGCAAAAACTTGGTGTGTGGACAAGGAGCCCGGGGGTGAGGAATCCGACAGAAGCCCGAACTTCCAGAGGCCTGTGACAGAGGGCCAGCCAAGATGCCAAAACCTAAGAACCACTCTTGGGGTAATGGGCATCATGCTTCTTTTAGAAAGTTGGGTGAAGGACACTTTCTGGTTTGATTTTGAGGGCTCTTCTTAGGAGGAAAACGGAGAGTCAGGGAGTCAGGGGATGAAAGAGCCCGAGAAATCAGGTGGGGCGGGACAGAGGGTGGTCCAGGGCATACCAACGTTCCCTGGGAGGCATTGTGAGCTAGGTTGCAGCCCGCACATCTCCGATCTTCCTGGACCTAGGACTGACTGCCCTGCTCGAAGGCGGCCACAATGCTGTCTTGGGTGGAAATAGCTATCTTCCCTTTTCCCACCCAACAGTGGGAACCCTATGCTAAATCAATTGTCATGAAAAAGATAATGGGCTTTAACAAATGTCTTACCAGGTACAGGAAAGGAAATAAGGAGTAGATTATTAACAGCCTAGCGCGGGCTTTGGGCTTTTTCGCTTATGATTAAGGGGGTTCAATAACTCTAAAGATAATTTACTGCAAATTCAAGAATGTAAATGTGTACTGCCAAAGTTAGATTTAGGGAAAAAGAAAAAGAAATTTTAACCAAAATCAATAATTTTCTCTTTCAAAAATGATAAAAGCATAGAACATAATTTTGAGAAATTTGCTGTGCCCAAATTAGAGGTAATCATACATAGGAGTTAAGCTTTTATATTCTTACTATTGATTATCATCATTGCTTAATTGTCATCTTCCTCTCTTAAGATACAGTGCTTTCCTATAAAATTTTAGGATAATTTCAGGCACCTAAGAAAAAATTAAACTTTTTGTCTCCTAAGGAGATATTTTGTGTGTTTGGGGGTGGGAGGAGTGGGCAAGTTGCTGAGTAAATTTGACAACCAACCCATCTCCATTTAAGGCCAGGTTAGGGGAGGAGGAGGGACCTCCTGGAGAAATTGGTAAACTCTGAAAGTTTATTGCATGTGTTAGAAGAAAAGCACACTTTCTAGATTTCACAACGATAAACATTTAGAACCAGGCTTAGGAATATACACTTTCTGAAAACTTGCTAAGCATGTATATGATCTCTGATTTGAAGTGAAGAAAAAAGCCTCACAGTAATCTGGTCCAGCCCCCTCAATGTCAAGGTCAAGGCTGGATGGAGTGTCTGAATGGGGAGTGGTAGACTGACCAGTTACCTGCTAATCCCTGGTGTAGTCATCCCAATCTCTTCGTGGCATTCAGGCTTGGATATTGGTGGAGTAAAGTGCAAAAGATCCCATTCTCCACTAATAAAAAAAATTACCTCCAAAGCAATTTGCAATTAGAGACTGTCAATAACTAATTGTCTGTTGACAAAGATCAATAGATAACAAAATAGATTGCTTCAACTATATCCAGGGAATCAAAGTTTCTTTTAATCATCAGAAATTCTCTAAGTGTCACAATTTTAGGTTGATTTATTTGAACGTGAAAAAAATATTGGGCACCAAATACAAAAATGTTATGACATAAATAAGATGTGCCAATACTTTATTTCTTTGAAAAGAACAATCAACAAAATTCTAGGATTGAAAATGATTATATATAAAACCAAATTGACTGCCACCAAAAAGCCCCCAAGCCCTGCCCCTTAAAGAGAAAGAGATTCTTAAGTCTATTCATTACATTTCTAAATACTTTACAATTCCTTATCTCCACTTTTCTGTTATTCATGCAGAGACTGGGCTCTCAATAACAAACAGCACCCTAATAAAAAAAAGTCTTAATACTCCAACCACCCCAATCCCCCAAAATAATAGTTTTTTTTCCACAGAACCATTATAAAAAGAACTGTTTGTCCAAATGTGTTGCTTCACTGAAGAGTAAATGGATTATTAACATTTTATCACAAAGCAAACAACCATTTTTCATTGTTATTGATTTTAATGGAAACAATGCTCTTAACATCTTGGCCTACAAATAATGAACTTTAAAAATAACATTTTGCAAATGTTTTTTTCCATATTATTTCAGAACTGCTGTAGTTATTACACCACTATGTAAATATTATCAATAATTGTGATAATTATGAACTGAACTATATACAGCAAACAAGTCAGCCTTTGCCTTCCAAAATTTAAATGGAGTATGGTTCTTTTCAGAAACACTTTAACCATAAATAAGCACTGCTCCACTGGCCTTGCTTATCACCTCTGTTCCAGACATATGCCATGTTTTGAGAATAGAGAGCTAGATAGATTTGGTAGGCAGATTAGATAAGTCATAGATACAAACATATAGGTATATGGGTGATCTCTAGATAGAACAGACATGCATCCTGCCACAATTTTCATTTTTAAGTCAGGTAATAAAGAACTAAGGGACATAAAACTAATCAGGTTACCTTATGTTTATATATGTATGGCAGGGATGATTAAATCCAGCTTCTCAGTCTTTTGAAGTACAAGATTGAGATGTCATGGCCACTAACTGAATTGATCAGTACTATTTGATTTGCATGCCGAAAATCCAGGACAAACACATTTAAACTCGCAGTTAACCATCTGAGCTAGAGATAAAGGAAGGAGGATCTTCCCAGATGGAAACTGACACTGTAAGGAATCTATACTGCAATAGAAAAATAATTTAACAATAAAAAAGGGATCTGAGTGAGTTATAAATACCAACAAACAAGATTCAAATTTGATCACATCTCCTCTTTGTAGGAGGCTGTTACAAAACAAGAAGAGTCAGCGGTTCAAAAATTGTAAATTGTGTTCTTTCAAAACAATAAATTTTAATGCTAAAGCAGTTATAATCAAAAGCTGTACAGATCTGTTAGAAAACATTTATCCATAAATATTGTTCAGTTCCCGGCACTTGCAGCAATAATTAAATTACAAACGATAAATATGGCATCAACGGATATGTATTTACAAAAAAAAGTTATTACAAAAGGCAACCGTATACTAAACGTCACAATCTGTGTAGAGTTAACATCATATCCTCAGCCTGAAAAAATACTGAACAACAGTTTCGACCCCATTAGACACAGATACATTCACAAGTGTAATGCTTTGAAGAAAAGTTCAAGACATAACAGGACTTTGGCATGGTTTAAGACTGTGAGAGTTTAAACAATCACCACTAAGGCGAAGAATTTCCATCAGTTTAACATTACCACCACCAAGCCTTCTATAACTTCCTCAAGAAACAGGACAATTGTTAAAATGAACTGAAGGAGTTTCAGAATGGGGTGGGCAGACAGCAAGAGGAAGGGGAGAAAAAAAAGCCATGAAAAGATTTTGTAAAAAATCCTTCAAATGCCAAAACATATTTTCTAATCCTGAGAAAAGGGCATGGCTACTTTTGGATCTTGCCCCAAACCTTCCTGGATAATTGCAATTGACAAGATGTAGCCCTATATATGGCCTCTTGCATTAAAAATTCCATTTCCATCTGAGTGGTCTCAGTTTTCTTTTTTAAATGCATTTGGGTTATCCTCAGACGTACCATTCGTTAAAATTGGGAGGAAGTCCAGGGTTGTGGCTGGCGCTAGTTTGAACTGCAGAAGGGGTTTTAGTGGTATCTTTACTGTTTGCAGAAGCTATAGCGGGTGGAGTGGAAGATTCATAGCCTGAACTGGCAGCAGGGGAGGAATCTGACCCTTGAGATTCATGAACCTAAAATTAACATGTATATATTATAATGAATATAATTCCAACTGGCAATGTGCAAGCAAAAACAAGAGCAGAATTTGACCACTGTAAGAGCAAGACCGCCCAGTGACCCACTTAAAAGTGAAACGCTGCTTTAAAATAATCCATATTACCAATGTCTAGAAAACCCACATATGTTTGCCAAAAACGAGGTCCTGCTCGAAGGCTGGCATTAGGGAAAAGGAATAAAGCACTCTGTTTTAGTCATCCATTTCGAAAAAAAACCGCTTCCTCCGTGGACGGAGTGGTTAAACAGTTACTCAGCAGGGCCCTACAAATTAGTAACTCCGGGCCCAGGTTTTCGATTTGGGAAAGCAGGTATGGAGAACGATTGGCAGAGGGGTCCCAGGCAATGCCAAGTCTCAGACAAATGTATGGGA
This sequence comes from Cavia porcellus, assembly GCF_034190915.1. Taxonomy (NCBI): domain Eukaryota; kingdom Metazoa; phylum Chordata; class Mammalia; order Rodentia; family Caviidae; genus Cavia; species Cavia porcellus. The sequence continues at coordinate 103,679,831 of NW_026947486.1, read as the reverse complement.
ACTAGACCGTGCTCCTCGGCCCTATTGTTTTATGGGAAGCCGAAGAACAAACGAACGACTCTCTCCCGGGTTCCACGCGGCCACTCTAGGTTCTCACCGCGGGCTGAGCCTGGAAGAGGCAGCCTCTGCAGCCTCCAGCCCCGGTGAGCTTGGCTAGTGCTTCTCAGTAAACTGACTGCTGCTCCCTCCTGTCTTTCCTCCTCCCTGCTCTCTCCTATCCCCACCCCCACCCCCAAAATGGGTTCAAGGTGTCACCGCTGAAGCAAATCGGATTTAATGTGGACGACTGAGGGTTGGCAGCGCGGGCGCTTCTGCTCCGCTGCCTGGAGTCGGGCAGAGTGTTTACAAACCGCCGACCGCTAATAAAGAGGTAATTACCTTCATGTGCTTGCGCAGGGAGCTCGGGTGTGTGTAGGACTTGTCGCACACTTTGCAGATGTAGGGCTTATCCGAGGTGTGCACATGCATGTGCTTCTTGCGGTCGCTGCTGTTGGCAAAGCGTCTGTCACAGCCATCAAATTCACATTTGAAAGGTTTCTCACCTGCAAAATGCAAAAATGCAAAAGAAGGAAATATGATCAGAGCCAGAAGATTCCCAGGACCTAGCAGCAGGAGACAGAGCGCACCCTGCGGTCTCCCCGGTGAGGGATCTCCGACTGGGGGAGGCTGCGGCATCTCTTTTCCCTGGAGGAAAATGGAGAGCGTGGATTGAACACGCTGGTTTGGGAAGTGGTGGTCCGGGGCGGGGTTGGGGCAGGGCTGGCCCACAGCCCGATCGTCCCTTTGTTCTCCCAGGACGAGAAAGCTCCTGGCCCCTCCGAAGTTTCCCCTAAGTGGCGGTTCCACCCCAACCCGCCCAGGGTTCCTAAAGCGCGGAGACGTTCCACCGTCACCACGGCGACCTAACCAAGCTCGGCGGGACAATGGGCCAGGGACAGGAAAATCCCGTCCAGCCCAGTCTTTGTATTTTTTAATTTGCCTCTTTCAAATGTAGCGGCTTTGGTAAGTACGGTTTTTAAAAGACTGGGTAGTCGTGCTGCCGTTCGGACAGAGAAAAACATTACAAATCCGGGGACTACAGCCACTTGTTCGAGATGTTCTGAACAAGCCATGAAACTGTGGTGCCTTTTCTACTTTTGCTTCCCTCCCAGAGGACTGAACTCAACCTGGAACTCCAAATAAAAATAGTTTGACAAAAGTACCAGTCATTTAATGAGGAGATGTGCCAATCAAGTGTAAAAAAGAGCGGAAGTAACTGAAAGTTAGTTTTCATTAGCATTTCTATGGTTCCCTTCCTCGAATGTGTGCGGAGAGCTAAATCGCTTGTAAGCAATACACTCTCGAAACATTCGGAGTCTTCTCTTCCCAGTAACCCAGAAAAGAACACAAAAAAGAGGCGGCGCCAGTTTGTTCCTGGGCCCGAGAAGGTCCCAATTAGTTCCCGGGACCGCAGGGCGGCCGGCCCTGGAAGTTAGAACTGGGCAAAAAAGTGCCGCGGGTCGTGAGGGCGAGGGGTGGAGGGGCACTGACAGCGCTTTTGCACCCCCCCCCAACGGCCTCAGCGGGGCGCCACCCCTTTCTCCGGACCCTACTCTCCCCCTCTCCCTCAAGCCACACGTCGGCTCCGTGGCGAGTGCCCTGGTGAACCCGCTCGTCTCCCCCTTACCTGTGTGGGTCCTCTTATGGATCTTGAGATTCTCAGAACGGGCAAAAATCTTTCCGCAGCCCGGGAAGGGGCACGGGAAAGGCTTTTCGCCCGTGTGCACTCGGATGTGGTTGACCAGTTTGTACTTCGCCTTGAAGGACTTGCCCTCGCGGGGGCACTCCTCCCAATAGCAGACGTGGTTGTTCTGCTCGGGTCCCCCCACATGCTCCATGGTAACGTGCGTCACCAGCTCGTGCATGGTGCTGAAGGTCCGGTCGCAGCTCTTCTTGGGCCGGCTCAGCTGAGACTCGTCGATCCACTTGCACGACAGCTCCTGCTTGATGGGCTGCCGCATGTAACGGAAGAAGGCCCCCGGCCCGTGGTGGGCAGCCACGTTCACGCCCATGTTCATGTTCATGGGGCTGTAGTTCGGGAACTGCGCGCCGGCTGAATAGGGGTCCGTGCGCGGGCTGGCCACCGGGCGGTACGGGTCAGCTCGGCCGAACAACTCCCCGCGCAGCCCCAGGTGGACTTGGTTGTTGTCCACGTGCCCTGTGGGCGACGGGTGCCCAGCGCCCTGCTCGTGCAGCCCGGGAAAGAGCAGGTAGCTGGGGGGTTCGGGAATACCCGCCGGGGCGTGGAGGCTGCTCGCCGAGCCGGCGAAGAGCCCGTGCTGCCCGCCCCCTGAGGTTGCCTCGCTGAGCCCGGAGCCCCGCTGGCGGAACAGAAAGTCGCGCGTGGAGTTGAAGGCGGCCGAGGCGGCGCCGCCGTAGCTGGGCACCTGGCCGGCGTGGTGATGGTGATGGTGGTGGTGATGGTGGCCCAGGGCGTTGGCGTAGCCCGAACCTTGCGGAGTAAAAGCCGAGCTCTGACCCGAAGACAGATCGTGCGCGGCCGCCGGGCTCAGTTTGAAGGCGGCGGCGGCAGCGGCGGCGGCGGCGGCGGCGTGGGTTGAGTCCCCGAAGGGATTCAGTCCCATTCCCGCCGGCTCTCGGTTGGGCATCTCGTGGTGGCGCGGCGCGCCGAAGCTGCCCACACCCAGCCCGGGGAACTGCGGGCCTCCGTCCAGGAGCATCGTCATAGATGGGACGTTCCAAACACTGGCGATCCGGCCGGAGCGAGCAGCGGTGGAGGCGGAGGAGGGGCTCTCCGAAGTGCCGTAGTAGGAGGATGGCGGCGGCAGGACGCTGCAGGGAGACCCCTGAGGCGCAACCAGGAGCTGCAACTTTCCGTCGCTGAGAGTCTCCTGCAGAGGCAAGGGAGGGAGGAGGGGAAGAAAAAGGAGCGGGGGTGGGGGGAGAAGGGGGAAAGGAGAAGGGAGGAGAAAAGACTCTAGGACTAGATCTGGTTTAACAAACTAACAGGAGCGCACAAAGAAAAATAAGCAAAATAATATTGGAGGGAGGGGTTTGTCAATCCCGTGCCGGGTTCCCCTCCTCTCCCCGAGAGCGTGGACCCCCCGGGGCTAGGAGGCTCCCTGGGTACAGGCCTCCGGCTGGGCTGCGCCAAGCGGCGGAGCCCGATCGCGGCCGGCAGCGGGCAGCGGACAGCAGGCAGGCTGGATCCTCGCCGTTCGACTCGCAAGTCCCAGCCTCTTCGCCTCCAGAGTAATGTCCTTGGACTGATAAGTCAATCACTCACTCTCTCACATAAACCAAGCGGGAGGCCCGGCGGCGCGCGCCAATGGGGAGCCAGCTGCCCCGCGGTCACCTGACCCCCCGGCCCCGCAGCCTATTGGTCGCCGCCTCCCTGATTGGCAGCGCGAAGCGGAGAACATGGCAGCCGCGGCCGAGCGGCTGCAGCTGATTGGGCAGCTGCCGGGCGCCTGGCAGGTGAGGCGACGGCTGCCAAGCGACCGCGAGTGGGCTCTGCGGGGTTTGTGCGGCTATGCGGGACCGCGGCCAGGCTTCAGCCCACAAACGCGAGGCGGAGCCGGCTTGGCTCCGGCTTCGCCCCGGCTCCAAACGGGCCTCCAGCCCCCTCGCCCGTTCCTTACCCGCCGCCTTAGCTAAAAAACTTTGCCCCGCGAGGATCAGCGCCCCTGCGCCTCTCCTTCCGCGCAGCGCGCGACGCCGACCCTGTTAGAGTCCCCGCCGCGACCCACCTTGAGAAGGTTGTCCCCTCGCTGGGTGTATGGCGCAGATCGCCGCACGAGCGCTGCAGTTCCCCGCTCCCGGCCCAGCCGCTGCTTTCACCCCACTGCCCACTGTAAGTCTTGTCGTCCCAGATCTCCAGGACCCAAACAGGGCCAACACATCGCCTGTGTCCCGAGCTGGCGGCAGCAGACAGAGGCCCAAACGAAGAGAAACGATCGCAATTAACGATGGTCTCCCATACTTCCTCTGAGCCAAGTCTTGACCCTTTAGTTTGTGAGTAGCAGTTGGACTCGCCGCCACCCACTCCCCCCATGACACAGCAAGCATGTACAACACAATAAACGCAAGCACACAGCAGGAAACACGGACGCCACGCACTAAACTCAACCACACCACGTGAAACATGCACAGCACACAAGAGTGAGCACACAACACAGAACAACGCCGCAGAACATGACTCAAACACACAACTAGACACATAAGGCAAATGCACACACGGACACAACAGCAAACGCACAAATACTAAACTCTCAGAACACATATCCTGTGTAAACAAAACCAGCACACAGTGCCGAAACGCACAGTAAACACATTACACGCACACACAGAATCCTCGTGCTTCTCTATCACTGTGCTCATCAGCTTTGAATTCTCAACATTTTCAAAGGCAAAGGTAGGGAGGGAAAATGGGGGCCGTGAGATGGAATTTTCTTCACTCTGAGCAGCCAGGGCTTGCTCTCTGCTACTCAGGCAGGGAGAAGAACGTAGTCACCCTGGGAACTACTTAACCATGAAAGATTTACTTTTTTAGGGACCGGTGTTGGCGTCCCCCCACCTTCCCACCCAGTCCTCTCTGGGTGGACCAGTTTCCGACAGGGTTATAAATTCACTTTTGTGTGTGGGGGGGATCGGGGGATGGGTTCAGGAGGCATTTGCAAAGAATGCAGGAGAGAGTGTAAAGACAAGGCCAAGAAAAAGATGGCTGTGATTGTCACATCCCGAGAGGGGCAGAGCCCCCAAGTCTGCGCCTTGAGGCAGTCTCATAGCCTGGCCGCCATCTCTGTAGGAAAGAGAACATCTGATCAAGTTCAGAGGCGCCAGGAGAGACCGCCTCAAGCAGCGCTTTATAACTGCGGTCTTTCACTTCCTGTCCCCCAATCTGCCCGGCCTGGCCAACACTTCACCTTCTTTCCTTGCCAGAGTGTTGAGAGGAAAACCCTACATTTTACCGTAGTCACCCCCTCCCATCAAATTCGCCCTAATTTCCCTCCACAACCAGATCTCTCCCCAGGTCGAAAGGTGAGTTCGCTGCTGGTTTAAATTATTGTATCTGCCGAAAATATGCTCTCCAGAGGGGTTTCATTGTCGCTCAGCAGATAGCTGGGGGGGGGGGCGTTCAGAGAAGAATAAATATGCTTAAATCATGCAAATGAATTCCCTGGTGTCAGGTTTATAAAAAGGGACGATTTTTTTTCTTTTCCTCCTTTCTTTTTCTTTCCCCCTTTATTCTCTTTCCTTCCTTTCTTCCTTCCCTCTTTCCTTTTTCCTCCCCTCCTTCCTTTCCTGTACATCTCACCTTTAATCAATCTTCACCGACACTGGGCCTGGAGCTGGTTTGAAAAAGTTTAGATTTCTTCTTAGAGTCTGTCCTGGGAAAAGTGAATTTTGAGGGACCGGGAGATGGTGGCTGTAGAGCCTTGGACATGCCAGCGCTGCTGCGAGATTTTTCTAGGATGTCCTGGCTGGTACCCTGATAAACAAGGGCCTTGCGCGAATGGGAGCCAGAACAGGCAACCCGGGAAGCCACTGCAGGCGAGCAGCGTCCGAGGGTGCCTGGCACACGCCGTTTTGGGGAGGAGACTCGAACGCGGGGCAAGGGGACATTGCAGCCGCTGACCTACCCAGTACCCAGTGTCCGTTTTGATACGGCCACATTCCGATAATTAATTGCCTCCTGCACGCGCTCTGTAGTCTCTGGAACAAAAAGGCATAATTCAATTAGATCATCAACTGAGAAGTGGGAAGGTGGGGGGGATGCTTGGTAAGGGGCAGGTCTGAGGAGGCTCAGTTAGGCCAAAATCCAAAACCTTGGAGCTCTTCCTGCGGCAGCCGGGCCCGTGCCGAGTGCGCGGTTCCGAAAAGGTATCATTGCTCCCTGGGGTGCAGAGGTCTCAGATGCATCCCTCCCAAAGGAAAAGGCTGGGAGCTTGGCAAAAAGCTGGGGAGAAGGCAGGCCGTTCCGAATTGTTTCGGTTGGTGTGAGTGGGGGGGGGTTCCTTATTTGGGAAGGGGGAACTCTGACTTTTAAAACACGATAGAAAGCGATTTCTCTAAATATATGAAGTCTGCATATGAGAAAACAAAGCCCTCCACCCCTCACAAAGTAAGTCACCGGCATTAGGGAAGACGTGAGTGAAGTTCTTCTAAGGACCTGCGGCAGCTTCCTCTCTTTTACAAACTTGGTTTTCCAAGGATCCCCTGGAAACAACTTCGGGGAAGGGGGGGGCGGGGGGGCCGCTTTGGGGAACTAAGTCAGAGATCAGGGTGGTGGTGCAGGGAAGGAAAGGAAAGGGAGAAACCTCCCCCCCCCCCCATACATGCCAGAGCCAGGCAGGAGCAACTTCTCATCTGTTCGTTTTTCAGGTGCAGAAAAGAATCACAGAGCTGGCCAGGGGAGGACCACTCAAACCCGGGTCGTGGTTCTTATTGTACGCTGTGACCGAGGCTTCCTCGTCAGCTTTGGCTTACTGGGGTTTACATGTGTATTAGGCAGTCTAAATTAACCAATAAATCTCTTTTATGCATCCCCCAGTTGTATGTGGTCTGGTCTAAATATCCACATGTCTCTATGGCTAGAAAATATAATGGGATCCTTTCCCTCACACTGAGTTCAAACAGTAAACAGGAAAAAGATTTATTTTTATACCCAAATCTAAAGCAATAAATAAAATCAGAGAAAAACTCATCATTGTCAAACTCATTTCCAAAGCAGCAAAGCTTTTGAGATCAATTTTTAGGATCTGTCTTGGAGAAGCAGGAGGAAAAAAGAACACCCCAAGGGGCAGTAGGGTAGAGCTTTCTCCCTACAAACCCTGGTTTACAGCACTTTGCCCTCCCCACCCCAACAAAGCTTGTACAGAACATTGTGTTATCATGCGGGATTTCTTTCCAAACAGATTTTTTTGTGTGTGTGGTGGTGGACATGAAATTATCCTAAGTCGAGGACCTAGCAATTTTCTTTAAGTCCAAGGGAAACACTGCGGTCTTTTCTTCTGTTTTGTATTTAGAAAAGACTTGCAATCTAACACTCGCAACATTTTAAAGACCCTTTAAACCCAGCAAGCGGATTTCCGTTCTGCCAATGCTTCCTGATTTATTTCAATAAATGAATCTTTGAATCCAGGAAGGGAATTATTCCACGACGCTGAATTTGGTGCCCCTGCCTCTCCCTAGTGGAGCACAAAGTGTTTCTCGTTGAAACGCGTCCTTGAAATTCACCATTATTCGAATTTTTTCTTGGTAAACGACATGTTTTTTACATAAATCCCCACCCTCTCTTTAGAGCCCCAGATCTTTTTAAAAGAAAAACTGCAAATGGCAATAAAAAATGAAGGGGGAAGAAAGCTGGGAAAGAATGCTTTTTTAACTCCTCTTTATTTTTATGCTAAGATAAAGCTCTTAATTGGCTTCAGGGGCTGAGCTGAAGGATCTCAGGACCTGCAGACATATTCGCCAATCGCTCACTGAGCTCCAGATTTTGTTAACCACATCAGAGTTTTTGCTGTGGTCCCATCATTTGACAAATATTTTATAAACCCCAAATACCTTTAAAGTCCAATCGCAAATGAACAAATAGTTATTGTTAATCAATCCTCTTTTAACAAATGTTTTGCTTTTGTCCTTTGCAGTTCAAGGCATATTGTTGCCCAATGTAATGAAATGCAAACCAGATGGGAATGAGACATTTTCATTGTACTTGTCAATCAGGGCTGTGCAGACAGATATATACACTTGAACTTCGGAGGTACAGGCTTGAGTAAATAGGACTGAACTTGGAGAAGGAAGCCAGGGAACTGAAGTAGACTTATCAGAATACAGGTTGGGATTAAGAAGGAAGCCCTTGAGATTCAGAGAACGAAGTGAAACCCTGGGTGGTGGGCAGTTCTCATCTGCCAACTCTGGGTGAAAGGCTCCTGATGGTCCTGGCCTTTCGTGTGTCCTGCCACTAAAGACATTCCTTACTGTTGTGAAGATGCCCTGCTGTTAGCCTCCAGCAGCCTTGTGGCTCTCTAGCTGCCAGAAGGGCAAATTACATTGAAAGAGAAGAACTTCTCTTTCTTTCCAGATCATGCCACCTTTAGGTGAGAGGCAGACCCAAGCCGAAGCAGAAATACATAATGACTCATTTGATTTGTGTTTACAAATCTTTCTCCAGGGACCTGAAGAGAGCAGGTAAGGAAAGATTTGGGGTACCCAACTGCAACCTGACGCTATGGAGCAGACATTTACTCTGGATCCTAACTTCCTTCTTAACTGCTAAATGCTCTATTCATTCTACAATGTAAATTATCTCAGCTCTAAAACCAGTAGAGAGAAGGCTTGGACTATCCTGAGGTATTTATTCTCTTATGTCCCTGATTTGAGACAATCCCAAGTGCAAAGTAACAAGAAAAGCTTTTCTGGACCACATGATGGTTTCTCTCATAGTGACTCTTTCTTGGTGCCTGTGTCTGGAGACCTCATTTCCCTAATCCAGGCCTATTCCAACATTCCACCTTCCTCCTCCCCTCCTCTCTGAGAGGCCGAGCTGCATTTCCTGAAGTTTCTTTTGCCCTAGCTGACAGCATGAATTCCTGCCCCCTAAAAAAATGCTTTCTCAGACTCCCAAGGAACTTCATATAGCATTTTGTAAAATCAAATTGCCTGTTGTTTTTGCACTTGGTCTGGGGTCATTCATCTAGTCCTTTCCTAGTGAGAGGGTGGGAGGAAGGAGCTTTGATATTAAAACAAAGCATGGGGCGTCCCTTTCCTCCCCTTTTTCTCTCCTACCCTGAAACAGGACAAAGTGGGGGTGAATTAGACTGTTTGGTTTGGACTTGAATGACAAACTATAGCCTGTAAACTGTAACCCAGATCTGGCCCACAGCCTGTTATATTCCTATGGGTCCAGGGGCCAAGAATGTTTTTTTTTTTTTTTTTTTTTTTTAAACCTTTTAAGTGTTAGAAGTATAAATGGGAAGAGGCAGGGAAGGAAATTATCTGGAAAGGATGAATGTGGCCTTAAAAATCCTAAAATATTTTTCTTTCCCCTTTACAAAGTATATTTGCAGGTTCTTAGACAAGAGTTGAATAGTAGTCTTACTAGTACCTTGATATTAACTGGTAGGTTTTAATCCACCATATTTAATTTTCAAGCTTCATTTCACATGTGATGTGATTTTTTTTTTTCAGTCTCATATCTAAGTTATTTCAAGGGGTCCCTTTGACTTTGGAGAAAGGTAAAAAGTAGTTAAGGGACGAGGAGCCCTAGGGAGAAATAGGGGATGGGAAGAGAGAAGTGAGGAAAAGGAGTTGTGAATATCTCAATCAGTGACTAGGTGACCTCTGACCCTGAGGGTGGTTTTATTGTCTTTCTTCTTTGGTTAGAGATACATAGTTTATTGACCCTTTCTGCGTGACTGAACCCTGAGGGGCAACCATGGCTGACAAACCAAGCAAGGCATGTGAGTCCAGGCTGAGGCCACTGAGCAGCCTGCCTTCAGGAAGCTGGAGGGAAGTGACCTTAATTCCCTAGGTGTGGGGGACTTTAAGGAACAGAGAGGTCAGTTGCTTCTTTCTCAACTCAAGCACTGCTCCTCAATGAGAGTTTAGAGTTCACCCCTCTCCCCTTTCTGTCTCAGAAATGCTCCTCCTTTTTTTCCCCAGAACCGACCCTGGCAGCCAGGAGATTGAGATTTTCTCAACGCATTCCCCTCTTCAAAGTAAAAAGATAGGCTGGGATGGGCTTGTAGCTCAGTGGCAGAGTATATGTTTAGTTTTTGCATGCACAAGCCCCTGGGTACAATCTCCAACACTTACATACATTTATACATATATATGTGCATACATACATACATATGAAAGATAGCTAAAGATAAAAAATTCCAGTATGCTTCCAATAATCTAGTTTGCCAGCCACCACCTCCTCTGGTTCTCTTAGGTATATCTCCTGGACTCCCTTTTCTCTTCCCCCTCTGGTTCTGTCTGGAATTTGTTTTTTAGGTTGTATCCCTTCACCTCCCTTAACCTTTGCCCCCCAGAGTGAGTCTTGGTAGGTTACACTTCCCTTTTTGATCTGGGCCAGGCTTACAAAAAGGTTCCCCCTGACCCAAAAACCACTCCACTCAGGTCAAATTGCCAAATGTGGCACCTAAAAGTCAGGGCATGTTGTTGAATTTGAATTTCCAATGAGCAATGAATTTTCTCTTTCAGTTAGTATATTATGGCATGAGAAACACTTACACTAAGCGATTCTTCACCCTCTATCAGAACTTCAAATTTAACTGGACATCCTGCATCTTATCTGGCAGTCCTGCTTTCAGAAGTATGTTCTAGATGAGCTAAATTTTCACATCAAGGGAGCTTTTATATAAATATGGTCTGCCCAAGTGCTCTTTGCAAAAGAGGGTGGAGCAAGGGATACTTCCTGCCCCAAAAGTTTTTCAAAGATGCCATTGAGGCAAAATCGATTTTGGGACAGAGCAGATCCACAAGTCCAAGAAAATCCTGTGCGAAATTCCGTGCAGGCTCAGAGAAAGTTGCCTTTCTTCTCCAGAGGCCCGGGAGCCCTGTGGTGAGATTGTCACTTTTGGGCCAGCAGGGGATGTGATCAGTCACACTTGCCCTGCCCTAGCCCCCCAGGATAGCCAAGTGTGATATACACTGGGGTACACTGCAGGGAGGACCTGCGGTGCAGCCCCTGAGAGAGCAACACATTGAACTAATCCTCTGCCGCTTTTCGAGAGCCTCAGTCAGCCTGGAGGTGAGCTTCAGTCTGCCTTGTCTAGGCAGCGTCTCTGCAGCTGTCCAGGGCTAAAGGTCAAGTTTTCCTATGGACCAAGGGCAGAATGAGACAGGTTTTATCAGCAGGCCTCTATTCTCTTCCCCTGATTTCCACCCCAGCCACAAATTCCACTAGGTATATATTTCTTATCTAGCTATCTGGTAAAGAAAAAGGAAAAAACATGACTTAAACCTTCAGTACTGGTTCCAAGTGTAGCTCAGTGACCTCAGAAACATTCCAGAAGCTCCCTCTCCATCTTACCACTGTAACCTTTTTCCACTTTAGAAAAGCTCACCGATTCTTCCCTCTTTGACTTCCTTCGTTCAAGAGTGGTTTTAGCCTCTATTTTATTTTATTTTTGTAGTTAAATGTATTTTCCCTGCTGACTGATGTAAACTGGAATTCTTGGTGCTTTATATAGCCTGTGACCACTGTAACATCTCTGTACATTTGCCTGGCCCTCCAGTTTCTAATATGCCTCCCTGTAAAGGAAGAGGACCTAGTCCTTGATGTACCCTCTTAAAAGCTCTAAGTCTTACACCAACTTTTAGTTTTGTGGTTCTCAATTTGAGAGTGATACTAGTTTCCTTTTCTGAATTTGTCACTCCCTTCTAAATTGCCTGCTCTCTGCCATAGAATCCCCTGGGGAAATCTTTGAAATATTCAAATGCCCAGGCCCACCCCAGAGCTTCTGACCCACTCAGTTTAGGGAGGGATCCCATATCAGTATTCTCTTAAGCTTTCTGGGTGTTTGTATTGTGAAGATTATCACATCAGAGTGAGTCACTCTCTGGACCACCTTAGTTCCTACCCTGCATCCTTTCCAGGGATAGTGTCACCATCAGCATCTGGTGTCACCACCTACATCTAAGTCCTCTTATCCTCCTACTAATATGCTCACAAATAAACTTGGGGTCGCCTCTCCAGACTGCAGTAACCCATTTGTCCCATTTGCCTACAGGGTTTTCTCATGAAGAAAAATCTCACCCCCAACTTCTGTGTCACTCTCCCTGCTTTCTAGAAATATCCCTTTGCTCTTGTCTGAAGCGGAAGAAATCAAAGGATTCTGGTGCAGAAATTTCTCCTGGGCCTGAACCTGTTTACAAGGGTTGTACTTTTGCTGTAACAGAATAGTTTTTCACAGGGAGATAGTGAAGTGTGGGACTACTTGAAGAACAAGACTCTTCTCTCCACTCTCAGTGAATCCAGGCCTGACCTCTATTTGGAAGAAAGGAAATTGCTCCCTTTCTTGGCTGCGTCTCCTCCCACTCTGAGTAAACTCCCCAGGACTGGTAACAGTAATCTTATGGCTCTCAGTTTCTGCATAATTGGAAGGAACAGAACTGCCTGGGTATCCTGCAGTTTGGCCAAGACTCCAAGACCATCTATCTCTCTGAAGCTGTGGAAGGCAGGGAGTAAAGGGGGAAAGTGGTGGCAGTTCCAGTTGGAGAGTGATCTGAAACCAAAAATTTTTCACATACATTATTTGTCTTCACTCTTCAAAATATTTATGGGTTTTATTCTACATATGAAACACTCTGGTCTACCATTGGGAGACACAAAAGAATGTGATGCCATGACTTGCATATAATTCAGCAAAACATTTTAGCACCCTGTAAACAAATGCTGGGCTTTGCAGTTTTCAAATAGTTATTTTGGGAATATTACATCAATTATTTGAAACTACAAGTTTCTTTGTTTTTATTTAAAGATGCTTAGTTATGTCTTTTCTAGTCCAGATATGTTTCTGGTATCTGATAGGATAAATATCCAAGTTGAGCTATTATGGAAGAATCTTTTTTTTTTTTTTTTTTTTTTTTTTTTTTTGTGTGAGGAAAAAATAAATCAACTTAGCTTCATTAATTTTTAAATTTGTAGAATGAACTCTGCTATTCTGCTTTTCTTCTAAAATATCAGTCTTTAAGATCAAAGACTCAATTTAATGTTCCTTGCATTCTGGCCCCTTTACCACATATTTAAAGATCACTTGGCAGCAATTTGAGGCTTTGTCTTCTTAATTCCACAACTTCCTATAGCAAACACACATACACATGCACATATATACACACACAGATATCTATAAGCGGACACTTTATAACTCTACTTTCCCATGTGTGAGCTTTATTTCTTGATCCATGTTGCCATTCTACATTTGTGATAGATCCAAATCATTATTTTGAGTGTAATGCTTAAATGAGTTGTAAGCAAACTGCTCTGTGAGCTTACCTATTACTTCTTTGTTTATTACATATGTTACTTAATTTTCACTGGTTTTTTTATAATGTAAGTACATTGCAAATAATTTAATGGAAGGAAAAGAGCCCTCTGAGAATAATGCAAAGGAGAAATTATTGTATACATATGCTGTATAATATGGAATTTTCTGACATATAGAAACTACATGTTAAATTGATTATTTTGACTACTATTTGCAGCTGTTATAAACTTGAAGGTTTGGAAGAAATGGTTTGTGAATACTATTTTGATTACTTAAAAGCTTGAGGACAATTTTGGCTAATTAATATCATACACTTATGTGTGTTGGTACACGGAGAGGATATGCAATTAGAAAAGGAAGCCTTAGCCAGCTGTGGTGCTGCACACCTGCAATCCTAGCTTTGCAGAAAGCTGAGCAGGAAGTTCATACAAGTTTGAGGCTAGCCTGAGCAGTTTACCCAGACTTTGTCTCAAAAACAAAATCTAAAAAAAGCTGGCAATGTAGCTCAGAGTAAGGCCCTGGGTTCAATCCCCAGTACTGCAAAAAAGAAAAGGAAGAAAGGAGGGATGGAGTGAAGGAAGGAAGGAAAGAAAAATCTTTTGTGTCAAGGACCATAAGTTTCAGATGTTTACACAGGTCACAGTATTTAAACCTAAAACGTAATGTTTTGTTTTCTGTTTTTTTTTTTTTTTTTTTTTTTTTTTTTTTTTTTTTGGTGAGAGAAATGATGAAGTGTCCCTTCCCTAAGAGAAACAACATCACAGATCTCTTTACTTAACAGGCCATTGAAGTGTTCTTCAGTTTGTCTGGCCTTCTGTTTAGTTTCCTTAAATTGAAATACACCTGAAGGCAATTTCCCTCTGAGCCCAAGGTGGAAAGGTAGCACCATATTCAGTCACAATAGCTACCTTCATACCTAACCTCAACCTCCCAGCCTCCAGGCTGAAAGCCTTGAGCCAATTCTATCCATTCTCAGTTTCAGTAGAAGGACCACCTTTGGGCAGAGGAAAGTTTTTTGCCAGTCCATCAATTTACTGAATTGTGTTCTGGGGTTTACTTAGGAAGCCACATCTGTGTCATTCATCTTCCTCCATGTGTCACCAGACTCCTCAGGTTTGAGCTTTCACATCTCACCAGCGCCAGAATTAGCAAAACAGCATGCTCTGGTTTTAAGACTGCAGTCTGCCTACCATCATTAGCTACAGGCCTGAGCAACAAATATCGGCAGAGTTTTGCACTGGGCTGGCTGTGAGCAAGGCTCGGGGTTCAGGTTGGTCACCAGGGTCTGTGTTTGGAGGGAGGGAGTGATTGCTGGGGAAACTGAAGTCTGCAGAGCTGGCCGCAAAGTAAGAGTGTGATGTGTGTGTGTGATGTGTGTGATGTGTGTGTGTGTGTGTGTGTGTGTGTGTGTGTGTGTGTATAACAAGGGCTTTGTCAGCCCAACAACCCATTTACTCCTTGGCTTTTCTTGAGGGGCTGGAGATGCCCGCGCTTTCCATGAATAGATTCTTGGGCAGGCTCAGCTTCCTGTTGGTTAAGAATCAGCGGATCGGCTGCTTTGAGATCCAGGGAGGGTGAAATAGTGGAAAATCAGAATTGGTAAACCGGCTAGAGGACAAGACTCCTGATCTCATACTGTTGCTTTTCCATACCCCGAACCCAGGAGATCAGAGGACCTGGGGAGGGGAGGGACGTCGGCTGCTGCGGGGAAGGGAGATTGGAGGTTAGCGGGAGATACTTGCAAGGGCTTTCGTTCCATTCGGTTTTCGGCGGGGGAACTTCCTCCCCTAACTCTCCTCCTCTTCTCCTCCGCCTCCGCCTGCGTGGGGCGCTCGGGCCCTGCTGCTTCCTGGAGTCCCAGAGTCTCAGTGTGTCTACCCCGGCCCAGAGGGCAGTAGGGGCCTTCGAGCTGGGCTCTCAGGCCGGCCGACCCTTCCGTTTTTTGTTAAGGGGACAAGGGGGTGCAGGGCCTCGTCTTCCTTCCTAGTCCGCCGCTGCTCAAGAGGGACCGTTTAATTAAAGGGGAACCCGCAATGTATACGTCAGATAAAAGCAACGCGCGAATAAACTAATTAAAACATTGTGTTTGCAACACATTTTATTTCTCTCTCTCCCTTTTTTGATCTTCTCTGTGTTTTAAAGAAATGTCATCGCACCATAAAGCGAGCCGTGAAACGCTATTTCCTTATAGTGTGCGGCGCTTTTCAAAGGCTAGTGTGATATATTTTAGAAAAGAGATCCCGCTGTGAAAGCTTGCGTGTCTTCCCTTTACCAAACTAAGCTCTTGTCAATCACGCCGAGCCCGGTCCAATCACCGAGATCCTTTTTGGAAAGCAGTTCATCCCGCTGTGCTTTTATACCGCGATCCGCAGCCTGTTTTGATGCATTTTTACCAGCACGTCCAGGGAAATGAATGATGAGGCCGCGGACAGTGCAGGCCTGGCTCCCTGAGCGCCCGCCTGGTCCTAACGAGGCGCTGGCGCATTGTGCAAACCGCCCAGACTTTCTCACGTGGCGGTCACTTCACCACCCGGTTACCCCTAGTCAGTCCTGGTCAGTGCTGGAACCCGGTGTTATTAAGGACGTGAGATCACCTTTTCTTGGCTACGGAGGGGAGGGAGGAGTCGGCTAGGCTCAATAGCCATCCTCCTGGCCCTTCTGCCCCGAAGGAAACACCAGATGCAGTTTGGAAGCTGCACCTCACTCTCAGGTACCTAAGGCTCATCTGTAAGATGCAACATCCTAGAGCTATCCAGTTGCCTCACCTTGTCCCAGCCTAGGTTAGGGCTTTGTTTCTGAGCGACCAGCAGGTCTCCGCTCTGCATCCCTCTTCCTACCCCATTATTTCCAGAGTTTTGGGGGACTTCTTTAGCCACCGGAGTCCAAGTGGGGCGACCAAAGGACATGGGCCGTGACACTGCCCACAGAGCCCTGAGAGAGAGGCACAGACAGAAATCTCTACCATAAATTCAATTTGATGTTCTGGTTGCCTACAATTCCCCAATTGGAACCGCTTACTGGTCTAATGGCCCACCAGGTGGCCTTGAACGGTCAAGTACAAATTGAAAAACCTCTGGTAGAACCAGGATGGAGAGAGTCTATTCCGAGGCCTTCCCTTGATGCAAGGACAGATTGGGAGAATCCACCAGATACAGAGTTCCACAGATTTCCTTCCCCAGTTTTCTGTCTTATCCCAATTTACTTTTGCTAGCTTCCCTCCACTAGGACTGAGGGCCAGTAAGGCTGGGGTTGCCCTGGCCAATCAGGGTGTGTGTGTGTGTGTGTGTGTGTGTGTGTACACACGTGTGCTCCTGCATCTGCAATGTGAAAGCTTGTGATTCTCACACTGGCATTCCAACTCCAGGGGGAGAGATGGAGGTGGCCTGTGGTATTCCTTTCTGGCTGGAACCTGAATCATTTCCTATTGCTATTTGCAGTTCCACTTCAAACATGAACCAAGATAACCACTAAACTCTTGGGAGATGAACAAGTGAACAATGTGTGTCTTTCATGCATCTGTGAAATACACTAAACTTTGCATTTTGAAATAATCATCCATTGCAAAACATCCTTGCTTTATGTCTCTCAGTAGGTGTCTTACCTGTGTGTCTCGTCAGTGATACACATCCCCTTAATCTCAGATTGCAAGTTCCCTAGCCACAGTTCAATTTTCAAGGGACGACAGCCCTACCCCCACCCCAGAGCCTGCCTTCCCCTTAGAACTATCATTTGCTGGTAGGGGCTTGAGCCTTGCCAGGAATCCAGAGCAAAGGGAGGAGATCGTACAGCCAGCTCCTCTGAATGTTTGCTCACTCCCAGGCTCTGTTTGGTCGGAAGGGAAATCGCTGCTCAACGTGGTCCTTCCCAAAAGGTCACTACTCTGACGACTACATCTTCAGGCTATCCCAAAAAATGGCTAGAAGAAACCATCTGGCTTCCCTTACACCCTGACCTCCAGGGCTGTGTCCACCTGGTAGGTGGAAAGCAGCCTGGCTGGAATTTCCACGCAATCCTTCCCCGTGCTGCTCGACTAGGGCCTCTCAATGGCCTTGATTCTCTTAGGGCTCCCTTTCCCCTTCTCCTCACCACCCGCCTAGTGAACAGCAGGCCCTGCAGGTGGATAGATTCCTTAAAATCAGGGCAGCCAGGAGGGAGAGAGTTGTCCCCGCCTCCTGGTAAGGAGGCAAATTGTTCCTGCTTGGTGCCCCTGGGACTTGCTGGGATCTCCCAAGAGAGAAGCCTGTCTGGGGCCCCGCGCGTTTTCGCAGTCTTGCGAGACAAAGGGTGCCGCTTTGCTGCGCTTTTTGTTGAATCATACAGGTAGGCAGTGGCCCTGGAGCAAGCGCCAGAGACATCGTTCACCACACGATGTAGGCACGACGGATTCTTCTGCCTCAGTCGAACAAGTTGAGATTTTGCGGTGACTCCGAGATCTTGCCAGTGTCTGTCAGGAAGAGGCAGACCACACGGACATTTTGAAATACTGGATGAAGTGAGAGGAGCGTTGTGAATTCGTAGCATTTATTTAGTTAAAAAATAAAATCTTGTAAACACTTGGTTCTTCTGATGAGGGAGTTGCCTATTACCTCCAGTGAACACAAGATTACCCTTCTTACACAGTGCATCGCGGCCCTGGGGACCAACGTGAAGCGCAAAGGTTTCTACTTCGAGTGGTGAAGTTCCTGCGTGAACTCGACGTCTGTAACAGGTTGTTTGCCAACTTCGCTGCTGGGATACGAACACTCATGCGCAGATGGGCGACAAGCAGCGGGCCTAGGAAGCGTGCGGTTTCCGGGACCCTGCTGCTCAAAGAAACCCCAGTGCGGCATCTGACCCGAGCCGCAGCGGCCGCCTGGGGGCTGGGGCTAAGTCCCCGAGGACGCCCTTTCCTGGGGCTCTCTCCAAGGCTTGGGTGCTCGACTTTCCGAGGGCTCCTTGGCAAACCACAAAGCTCGTCCCCATCTAGGGCACAGCATTTCCCTGGGTGAGCCGCGGTCTCAGCAGCTGGTGGAATCCCCTGCGTCCCTGCTGCAGCTGCCAGCCCGCTGCTCTTAGGCCGGACCTGAAGGAGGGGCGGGCAGGCAACGGAGGCCGGAGGCCAGGGGGTTTGGAAGATTTATTTACTGAGAGTGGGGTGACCCCTGCCCTTTGAATCTAGCTTTTCGCCAAGAGGGTGGGAAATACGGGGGGGGGGTAGGGGGTGTGATGTCTAATTCTGAGAATGGAGGCTGAGTTACAGATCATTTCAATCCGAATCAGGTTCCGGTTTCCATCCTTAGCTGTGCTTCTACAGGTTTTTAAAGTTGCGCGATCCGCGGCCCTAACCGGGACTCAGTCTCATAAAACGAGGGATCCTTCCAGTGCGTCTGAGAACCTGGTCTCTCGCGGTGGGTGTAGGCTAATCCTATTCCGTTCCGCACGTTCTTCGGAAAACTTCATTGCGCCTGTCTTCCAAATCGACTTTCCTCTGTTCCCGGAGCCCTGTCCACGAAGGACATTTTCCACAGCAAGAGTGGAAGGTTGCTGAGGTGTTGGCACAGCAGCGTCTCTGCATTCTGTTCCCCAGGTCGGGGTCCCAAAGGCCTTTGGGCTGCCGCGGGGCTGGGTGTGGCATTCTTCAGTGCTCTGCCCGCCTTGCCTAGGCGGTTGCTTAAAGGCAGGGACCGCAGACCTACCTAAGGTACACAAGGATCGCTTTGTTCTTATGTCACCTCTTCACAAACTGAGGCGTTAAATGCAGCGGATGGTAAAAACAAGACTGTAGCTCTGGCGAACAAGCAAGCGGAGGCCAATCTCAGGCGAGCCCAGCCTGCTTCCGGAGGTCCGAGGGCGAGCAGACGCTGCACGCGGGCTCGTGCTCCAGCGCGGCGCTGCCTGGCGTGAAGGTGCGTGGGTGGAGAGGGGCACACACGAGTAGCTTCTCCGGGCAGCGACATCCTTTCCTCGGTGGGGCCTCTTCTGCCCCGCGTGTCACAGACGCGCGGGAGGGGCGCGAGGATGCCAGCGATCCGATAAACCACCAGTGGCGGGACACTCCTCTGGCGTGGAGGGCTCGCCGCTACTTGGCCGTTCCACCCCATCTCCATCGCGGTCCTCGCCGCCCCATCCAGTCGGTTCCTTCTCGGTTTCCTTTCTCTTGCCGCGGCGCTGTCTACTGCGTCTGAGACCAACACAGGGTGGGAGGAACCTGTCCCCTGCCCTTCCTGGGGTCAAGGATCCAGGAAGAGCGTGCCTGGGGTAAACAGTGCTGTACACAGAGGGCCATCTGACCTTCGGGACCCCGGCACGCCCCTCCCCCGCCCCCAGTCTAGATCTTCAAAGTCTGCCTCAAAAAGCCATGGGTTCGCTCAGTTCTGTTTGTCCAATGCACCAGACTAGCCCTTTGGCCCTTTGAACTTGTAACTTTTCTAAACTTCTATATTCAGCTAATTGTCCCCTGTTAGCATTTCCTTCCACTCGGATCGAAGTCGTCTCTCCATCTGATTCCCCTTTCTCATCCTGGACCTTTTAGTCACTTCAATGATGTAGGTAATGAGATCTATCCTAGAAAACAAGTAAACATTTACTTTCGGTTTATTTAGCTCCTATTGTCAGACGTGAAATAGAAATCATCTCAAAAAATCCCTTTCACAGTCCTGTCCTTCGAGACTGGTACTGTCTTTCCCCTATGACATATAGGGAAGCTGAACAGCAGAGACTTACTTTCAAGTGTTCAGAATCCAGGAGCCTCCATCCCCACCGAGTTTGATTTAACTAGATCTCCGATTTTAATCCTCTTATCCTGTGGCTGGAAGAGAAATTCCAGAATTAAAGGAGACTTTGAGTGAGACAGACTTACAGTCTGCCCCAGTCTGGCTTCAGTGTACGCCTGGCAATGGGTACCAGACCTGGAATCCAGTCTAGGATTCTTCTGAGTCAGCAATAGTCCTTGCAGGGAAAAAGATCCCCTGAGTTTTTGCATCATCTTTAAATTGGGACCGATAATGATTGGTTATCTCCTTATTGAGCCAACATCAGAAAAATGGTAAAATATACCTTTAATCCGATCAAGAAGAATGCACCGTTGATATTAGCTGAACCTAGGGGGGTAAGAAGCACGTGAGGAGTCCTTGTGGCCTGGAATGCTGAGCACAACACCTGTAGTCTCAGTAGCCAGCGGCAGGGGCAGAGTGGTGGTGGTGGTGGTGGTGGGGCATCCAGCCCTTCCCTCCTTCGCTGTCCCAGACTACTCCAGCCCGGTCAGCCCAAGCACAGAGTCTGCAGGGTCAACAAGCGGTCTGAGCAGTCTGAAAGTCGCCTCACTGGGGAGCCAAGCTGTTCAGAAATTGTTTTCTGTGCCAGTCCACGTGGCCACTCAGGAAGCTGTTTTGGTCCAGGTTTAACTTGCATCTTTAAAATGCACTGGGTGGTATCTACACTATAGCCATTTCCAGGGTTTCTGGTAGCCATTTTGAGGTCTTGTGCACAGGGAGAGTTTGGAATAAAATTCCCTCCTGTGTGCTGCTGACTCTTCACCACAGCAGTTCTCCCTGGTCTTAAGGGTACCTAGCTCCTTGCAGAGCGATGGGCACAGTTCTCTTTTTGGCTTTGAAAAGGTTAAGGTAGGCAAAGCAATGTGTTTCCTTGCACTCATCAGAATGGCTCAGGGCAAAGTGCCCAGGAGTAAGCGAGTGAATAAATAATTGTTACTCTAGTCTTGATGTGAATGCCTGAGTGGCAGTCTGGGCCATCCGGAGGGGTTTCAGCACAAGAACCCAACTGCATCCTAGGAGAAGCCATGACACTAGTCTACGTGTTCATGAGAGGACAGTGGCCAATGCTGCCCCTACCTTAAAACACATCATTCCTACAGTTTTACCAGAATGCCACCCTCCATGCCAGCCTAGATTATAGGGAATCCAGTCTGATCTGGGGACCCTATCACAAACCCTTCTCTGTCTTTCTCCTTTTTTCTTTCTTGTCTCTCACATGACATTCATTAATTCATGTACCCACTCACTTAATGTTTTTTTATCAGTATATGTTTATAAGTGATGCCATTTTACAATTGTCTTGGGAGTGGTTTCATGTACATAATACAGCTTGTTTCTTTTTTTAAATCCCCTTCCCTTTCTCTCTCCCTTCACCCTTATCCTGTTTTTTCTTTCCTTTTTGATTTTTGTTTTTCGAGTTTATTTGGTACTATGGATCAAACTCATGAACTTGAGCTCACCAGGCAGGTGCTTATGGCACTGAGCTAAATCCCCAGCCCCTATCCTGTTTTTCATACTTGTTGATATTATTGATCTTAGCTCATGTTATGGCATGTAGTGTTTACAGTAATTGGGGTTATTACGTGCCTGTAATTGACAAATCTTTATTCTTCTTATTTCTCCTTTCCCCTTTCTCACCCTTTGCCTTTGTTCCCTTGGATAACTTTCCTATTCAAGAGATCCATCTCCTTGTCTTTTATTGTCCATTCTTTATCATCTTGTTTGTACTTTACCTCACTCAAATGAGAGATATCATATAGTATTTAATTTTCTGTTTGATTTGTTTCATTACACACGTGTGTGGTGTGTATATATATATATATATATATATATTTATTTTATTTTATTTTATTTTTTTTTTAACTAGGGCTCGAACTCATGACCTGGTGCTTGGCAGCCAGGTGGTTACTCTTGTGAGCTAAATCCCTGGCCCTTCAGCATTATATTTTCTAGGCACATCTATTTTCCTACAGATATGTCAAATTTGTTGTTCTTTATAGCCAAGTAATATTCCACATAATACATAAGTACCACATTTTCTTTTTTTTTTTTTTTTTTTTTTTTTTTTTGTCTTTTTCCTTTTTATGGGTACCAGGGATCTAACTCAAGACTGCCTGCTTGCAAGGCAGGCGCTTATGCCGCTGAGCTAAATTCCCAGCCCCATACCACATTTTCTTTATCCAATCATCTGTTCATGGGCAGACAGAGTACTTCCAAGATTTAACTATTATAAATTGTGTTGCTATAAACATTTCATACGTAAGCTGTAGTATGATGACTTAAGCTCTTTGGGGAAAATGCCTAGCAGGGGAATTGCTGGGTCATATGGGGTTTCTGATTTGAGTTCTTTAGGAAATCCCCATATTTATTTCCATAAGGATTGTACTAGTTTACATCTCCACCAACAAAGAAAGAGGGTTCCTTTTTCACCATAGCCATGCCAGCAGTTAGTACTGTTTGATTTCCTAAATAATTGCCATTCTTTCTGGAGTAAGGGTTCTTTAAGGTTATTTTAATTTACACTTATTTAATGGCCAGAGATGTTGAGCATTTTTCATATATTTGTTGATCATTTGTATTTTTTTCTCTGTGAAGTATTTGTTTATATTTCTTGCCCTTTTCTTGACTGGGTCTTTAATTTTAGGTAGTTTTTTTGAGTGTATTCTTTGATTATTCTAGATACTAGTCCTCTGTCGAAGAGTAGCTGGCAATTTTTTTTCCTATTCTGTAGTTCAGAGAGTTTCTCTCTTCATTCTACCAACTGATTCTTTTGCTGTATAAAATCTTTTTAGTCTGATATAACCCCATTTGTTGATTCTTGCTGATATTTCTTGTGCCACTGAGGTTCCATTTAGAAAAACCTTTTCTTGGGGCTGGGAATTTAGCTCAGTGGCATAAGCACCTGCCTGGCAAGCATGAGGTGGTGAGTTCAATCCTCAGTACCCCCCACCAAAAAACAGAAAATCATTTACTTACTCCCCCCACAAATCCATTCTAACACACATGTTCAAGTGGTTTTTTTTAACCTATTTTATCTTCCAGAAAGTTTAATTTGTTCTGCCTTAATGTTGAGATCTTTGATCTATTTTGGTTTTAATTTACTACATGGTGAGAAATAAGGGTCTAGTTCCATCCTTTTGCAAATGGATAACCAGTTTTCCCAGAACCACTTGTTGAATATACTATCTTTCCTTCAACATATACTTCTGGCTCCTTTGTCAAAGATCAAATAGCTAAATGTATCTGGGAAAGTTTCTGTATCTTCAATTATGTTCCATTGATCCACATACCTGCTTTTGTTTCAGCACCATGCAGTTTTTACTGTTATTGCTTTGTGGTATATTTTGAAATCAGGTATTGCTATGAGGCCTGCTTTGTTCTTATTGCCCAAAATTACTTTCATTATTCTAAGTATCTTCTGGTTCCATATGAATTTTAGGACTCTTTCCTCTCATTTTGTAAACCAGTCTGTTGCTATTTGATTGGGACTGCATTAAACCTGTATAACAGTTTTGGAATTATGTTAATTTTGACACTATTGGTTCTGTCTATCCAGGAGCAGGGTACATCTTTCTGTTTTCAGATACCTTCTTTAGTCTCCTTGAAGGTACTATAGTTTTTTTTGTAGAGGTCTTTCAATTCCTTAGTTAGGTTAATTCCTAAATATTTCATTCTTTTCTTCAAGCTAGTGTATTACTTATTCTTACTTTCTCAAAAGTCCTGTGGTCAGTGCAAAGGATTTGGTCTGAAAGTATTCTAGTTAGGTTTGAGTCCCTACATCCTGACACTGGCTGACTTTCTAACCTGGGACAAGTGACATAAGAACTCTAAACCTCATTCTCTACATCTGTGAAGGGAAGTGAATAATCATGCCTTCCTTTGGATTTTCAGATGAGCTAAATGAAATAGAGTTGAGTGGCAAAAATAGGGACAATGAGCAGTAGTTATCAACATGAATAAAGTAATCTCTAATGAAGTGACTTCCTCTGTAATATGTCAAGGCAATCAAGAGGCTCAACTGAGTTTAGGTGCTTCACTAGATTTGTGAAATCTTAGAGAGAAATGTATTAGAGAGAACCATGTCTGAAATCTTATAAGGAAGCCAGACTTACTGATGCATATCTATAATCTCAATATACAGAAGCTGAGTCAGGAGGATCACCAGGAGTTTGAGGGTAGACTGGGCTACACAGTAAGTTCAGGGACAGCCTGAGCTGCATAATGAAACCCTATCTCAAAAACAAACAAGCAAAAATCTCAGAAGCATGTGTTTATGATTATAACACCATATTGCACCTGCCATTACACCAACTGATGACAGTTCTTTTTTCCCCCTGTACCCCAAAGAGAAACTCCATTACCACCTGGAGATGCCCTATCAATCCAATAAGGACCACCCTCTATCTCATAATAAAGCAAGCCCTGCCTTATCCAGTAAACTATTATCCCATAGGGCAGGCAAAAATACTAGCACAGGGGGATGGAGAATCAATAGAGTGACTCTTCCCTTCATTTACATTCCAATGTATTCTCTGGTGAGTGAACTGGAGATAAGAGGATTACCAGTGGCAGCCATGTGCGTGTGTGTGTGTGTGTGTGTGTGTGTGTGTGTGTGTGTGTGTTGAGAAAACAACTTATTTTATTTTATTTGTTCTTTTGGTACCAGGGATGGAACTCTTATGCCGCTGAGCTAAATCCCCAGCCCCTGAATAAGGAATGTAAGGAAATAGAGGTAGAAGGTGGGGAGGGAGAATTCATTGGGCTGATCTCTAGCTATTTGCAGGTGGGGATTGGGAACCCTATGGAAGTCCTGCGGTGCCATGGGCTTTCTCTTTCCCAATCACTGCCTAATTCTCAGCAGCTCAAGTATACTTCCATCTCTAACTAGACACTCAGAGCTCTGGTAATGACTCCCAGTGCCCTGGACCATAGTCCTGCCAGAAGAGTTCAGGAAAAGGAAATTCAAGATAAAGAGTTGGGGATGTAGCTCAGCAGCACAGCATCTGCCTGGCAAGTGTGAGG
This sequence comes from Cavia porcellus, assembly GCF_034190915.1. Taxonomy (NCBI): domain Eukaryota; kingdom Metazoa; phylum Chordata; class Mammalia; order Rodentia; family Caviidae; genus Cavia; species Cavia porcellus. Next base: position 103,655,056 of record NW_026947486.1, on the reverse strand, counting down.
TCATACGTTTGATTCCCATTTAAAAAAAAAAAAAAACAATAGGGTACTAGAGACAAAATTGAACACTTGAATGTTGTACGTAATTAGCCAAGTGTCCTTAGACAAATCACTTAAGCCATGGGTGCCTTTGTTGTACTCATTGTGTAATTCTGAGATAGGTGGATCTGATGATCCCTATAAGCCTTTCTACTCTTAAGAGTGTGAACTCAGTCCTGCTTAAAAATTTAAGATCCAGTTTGATAGCACTGAAAAAATCTGTGGTAGAGCTAAATGGGATGTAGGGTGGGGAAAGTATACTCACGGCATTCCTAGGTCTTTTGTATTATTTCTCAGCAGTGGATATAGCCTAAGAGAGGCCTTATAGAGTGATCTCTGTAATTCATTAGTTCAAGAACTCTGATCAAGAGAAGGTAGAGCTCAACAGAGAAAATAGAAATGGTTTAGCATGACCTGGTGAAGATGACATGAATTCTCTTCCTGTGACCATGATAATCCCAGTCCTGAGCTAAATCTGTCAGCCATAGCCAAATAGTTTTATACTTTAACTGTTTTGTATTTCATGACTCTGGGGCGATTATTCTAGACACTTGTTGTTTTACTTGGTTAGCCTTATTGTATGGAGTGGTTATGGTTCTTCAGGGAATTCACTGGTGAGAATTGGGTGGAATATATTTCTTCCCATTCTTTCTGAAGGAGAGCATGCATCCTCTATCTTTTGTCAGACTTTCCAGTCATTCCCAGTTACCAGGTATTCAACCCATGCCAACTGAAACCTCTGGCTGTATTATATCTTTTTTAGCATATGAATTATAAACAAAATGATCCTGGGGTGCCAAATGCCCATCCACATAATCAAGTATATCTATCACAAGGAACATTTTCCTGATTGAGGAAAACACCCAGTACTGAGTATTAAATCTAGAGGCATTCTAGTATTGAGCTACATCTCCGGTCATTTTTATTCTTTATCTTCAGACAATCTAATTAAGTTGTCCATCATGAGCTCAAGCTTGCAATTCTCCTGCCTCAGCATCTCCATAGCTGAGATTATAGGAAGGTGCCACCTCTATTGCTTTGGTTGCATTTAAGGTTTTAAAAAGTCTCTTGTACGTACTTCAAACAGTTCATTTTGCAACCAGTGACTTCCTAGCTCTCAGAGAGCCTCACTTATGTCACACATATTTTTAGTTAACTTTTAAACTATATTATTTTGTGTGACCATGTGTATAAGAAAAGAAAGGTAATTCTGAACTTTTGCATCAGATGATTATACTTTGGTCCATCTTTCTGTTTAATTGAACAACTGAGTATTTTCTTTCCTGTACAAGGATATCTTGGTTACTTTTTTCTTATTGCTGGGACAAAACATTAGAAAAAGTTAAAGAGGGAAAGACTTGTTTAGAACTTGTTTGTGGAGGCTTCAGTCCATAATCTGCTGGATCCAAGACAGTGTGGCATGGTACAAAGGCAAAAGCTCAAGGCAAACTGGGCATAATGTGCATGCCTGTAATCCCAGCACTTGGGGCGGCTGAGGCAGGAGGATCAAGATTGAGAGCAGCCTGGGTTAAAAAATGAGCTCGAGACCAGCCTGAACTGCATAGTGAGACCTTGCCTCAAAACAAAAAGACAAAAAAAGAAAGTTCAAAGCAGGAGAAATCAGCAAAAACAACAAGAGCAAAATAAAGGAGAACAAACCTCCTTTTTTCTCTTATATTGTATTCAGGCGACTGCCCCACCTCCCTGCCCAGGGTGGGTGTAGCACTCACACCATTTCCCTGCCCTCCTCTTGCACAGGCTGAGGATGTTTACAAAGTGAGGACCCTGGCTGCCTGCTGAGTTTCTTAGTTAAATTTCTAAACTTCTCAAGTTGACAAAACATATCAGTCATTGGTGCAACCACTGTGGAGGTCAGTCTGGAGATTTCTCAAAAAACTGGGATTGGAAGATCCATTTGACCCAGCTATTCCACTTCTAGGCATATTCCCAGAAGAAGTGAAAACATCATACCACATATGTGCCCTCATGTTTATAGCAGAACAATTTGTAATAGCCAGATCTTGGAAACAACCGAAATGTCCATCAGCTGAGGAATGGATAAAAAAGTTGTGGTATTTTGGAGTACTACTCAGCTATAAAGAATGTTCACATTGAGATATTTATAAATAAATGAATTTGTTTTATTTATTTATTTAAAGAGAAAGAAAAAATGGAGAAAAAAAGGGTAGAAATAATACAGAATTACAGAAAAATAAACAGTAAGAAATCACCAGTTGATAAGTTACATATTGTCACCTTAGAACTAGTTGTTCAGGTTACAAAATTAAAGTACGTAAAGTGACATTCAAATAGTGACACTGCTAACAGTTCTGCTCAGTGATCCAACAAAAACTTAGTAATATGGTTATCAGTCCTACACACTTGTTTTTTATCTTAAAGAGGGTAAGATTAAACATATCAAAACAGAACAGTTTATAGAAATACAGATTTCAAACCAAGTCCACTGAACATCTTCACTGTCTATCTTATTGTCTCTAGTTTTCTTCCAAATAGTTGTCCCCATCTTTGCACACACTGAATACATACTGCATATTATAGAACTAATCAAATCATTACAGGATGATGAAGGCTTTTTAGGTCTTCAATATTTGACATTGGGAAAGACATTAATGACTACCATAGTGTTTCTCATTCTCTTCGTAGTAGCTGTCCTTATCTGTATGTATGCTGAAATTGAACTTAAGAGACTAGACCAATATCACTCTGAGCAGTGAATAATAGTATTGCTCATTTTCATATCATGATGCTGCAGAATTACCATTGGGTTTCTTAGTGTCTTTTCTTCTTTGGAGTAACTGTTCATTACATCTTACATTATATAATCTGTTTCCATAAATAGTTTTAAAAATCCTTCCCATGTGTGAATTTCTACATGTATATCTATCCTCTCTGTAGGGAAAAACAGACCATAACAAGACAACGAAACAAATTCCTAGAAAAACATGCAATGAAAAAGGCATATAAACCCAGTCTGGCAGACCACTCTCCCTCGCCTCGGGGCCAGGCCCCGGCTTCCTGCCGGGACTGGTGAGTCAGGCCGAGGCGCAGAATCCCGTCCCAGCCTGGCAGAACTCTCTTCCTCAACTGGGGGCCAGGCCGAAGCTTCCTGCTGGGATCAGTGAGTCGGGGGCCTAGGCACGGAACCCCATCCCAACCTGGCAGAACTCTCTCCCTTGCCTGGGGGTCAGGCCACGGCTACCGGGACCAGTGTGTCGGGCCGAGGTGCAGAACTCCATCCCAGCGTGAAGGAACTCTCTCCCTCACTTGGAACAACACTTGAAACTCGAAAATACGGGAAAATGACAAAATAAAAGACCAAAATGCAATCTCAAACATCCAGCCCATCCCAAGAAAACCTGGGAGCCATGTGCATAGAAGAAAATACATTCCACATACCTGAAATAATAGTAACTGAAATAAAGAAGCAACTCTGGGAAGCTTAAAAGAATTCAAACTAGAAATAATCTCTCAGGTAAAAGAAGAAATGATAAAATAAGTGAAGGAGATGCTGAATGTATCTAAAGAAGACACAGTTAAAAAATTGGAGGAACTAAACAAAAAGATAGAATCCCTGGATGAACAATATAAGAAACAAACAATATATAAAGCAGATGCAAAATATGCAGGAAATCAGGAACTCCATTGAAAGTTGTAAAAACCACTTCAATGAATGTGAAGATAGAATTTCAGACCTCGAAGACAAGATTGCAGCCAGGGAACAGGAAAGGAAAGATTTTTAAAAAATAACAAGAAATCAGGAAATAACAATTCAACACCTGCAAGATGACGCAAAGAGGAACAACATAAGGTTGATAGGGATAAATGAAAAAGAAGGGGCAACATAAAGGATGTCAAGAGGATATTTAGAGAAGCAATAGCTGAAAATTTCCCAAACATGAGATTGGAAGCTGATATCAAGATCAGTGAAGCATATAGAACTCCAAATAGCCATAACCAAAATAAAACTACACCCAGAAATATAATAATGGCCATCCCAGAAATTGAACAAAAGAATACAATATTAAAAGCTGTCAGAGAGAAAAGACAGATCACCTATAAAGTAAAACCTATCAGAATCACAGCAGACTTCGCAGCACAAACAATAAAGTCAAGAAGAGCATTGAGTGAAGTATTTCAGAACCTAAAAGAAAATGATTTCCAACCTAGACTGATGTACCCTGCAAAACTGTCCTTCAAAATGGATGGAGAAATAAGATACTTCCATGACAAAGAACAGCTGAAAAACTTCATGGTCACCAAGCCAACCCTGCAAAGAATACTGAAAGACAGCCTAGATACATTTAAGAAAAAAACACTAAACAAAGGAGACAATTAAATGGAACAGAAAGATAAAGATGCAACAGCAGAAAGGTAACATGTCAACAATAATCCAATATATAACAGTGATAACCATTAATGTAAATGGTCTCAATGCACTAATTAAAAGAAACAGACTGGCAGAATAGATCAAGAAACAACATCCAACCATATGCTGTCTACAAGAAACCCATCTAACCCAAAAGGATATTCACAGACTAAAAGTCAAAGGATGGAAAACAATACTTCATGCAACAGGAACCCTAAAAAAAAATTGGGTGTACCTATTATGTTTGCAGACAATGTGAACGTTAAGCCAATAATGATCAGAAAGGATAAAGAAGGTCACTACATACCGGTTAGGGGAAAACTCCAAGAGGAAGAGATAACTATCTTAAATATATATGCACCAAATTCCAGAGCACCCAGTTACATAAAAGAAGTACTAACAGAAATGAAAAACCAAATTAGCAGTAACACAATTCTAACAGGAGATCTTAACACACCATTGACACCAAGGGACAGATCAACCAGACAGAAAATCAGCAAAGAAATAAAAGAAATGAATTGCACCTGTGAACAAAAGGACTCAATAGACATATACAGAGTATTCCACCCAACAACAACACAATACACATTCTTCTCAGAAGTACAGGGGTCATTCTCTAAAATAGACCATATATTAACTCACAGAATATATTTAAAGAAGTGCAAAAGGGTTGAAATTACCCCTTGCATGCTATCGGACCATAGCACTATGAAATTAGAAATTAATGATAAAAGATACTGCAAAATTCCCACAAACACATGGAAACTGAATAACACACTCTTGAGTAATCAGTGGGTCACAGAGGAAATTAAAGAAGAAATTAAACAATACCTACAAGCAAATGAAAACACAAATACAACTTACCAGAATCTGTGGGATGCAATGAAAGCTGTCCTCAGAGGAAAATTTATTTCACTGAGTTCACACATTACGAAAACAGAATGAATACAGATAAATAACCTGATGTTACACCTCAAACATCTAGAAAAAGAAGAGCAAGACAAGCCCAAAGCCAAATGAAGAGAGGAAATTATAAAAATCAGAGCAGAAATCAATGCAATGGAGATTAAAAAACAATCCAAAAAATCAATGAATCAAAGAGTTGGTTCTTTGAAAGAATAAATAAAATCAACAAACCCCTAGCCAATCTTATTAAAAAAGGGAAGAAAAAGCTCAAATTCATGCAATAAGGAATGAAAGAGCCAAAATCACTACAGACCCTATAGAAATATGCAAGATCATCAACGCTTATTTCAAAAAGCTCTACTCTCAATGGTTTGATAACACAGAGGAAATAGACAGATTCCTAGAAGCATACGAAGTAACATAGCTAGTTCATGAAGATGTAAAACTGCTGAATAACCCAATTTCTATTAATGAAATTGAAAACGTAATTAAATCTTTACCTAAAAAGAAGAGCCGAGGCCAGATGGATTCACTGCAGAATTCTACAAGAAATACAAAGAAGACCTAATGCCAACACTGCTCAAATTCTTCAAAGAAATTGAAAGGAAGCAATCCTTCCTAAATTGTTCCTAGAAGCAAATATTACTCTAGTACCAAAACCTGAGAAGGACCCAACTGAAAAAGAGAACTACAGACCAAACTCCCTAATGAACACAGATGCAAAAATCCTCAATAAAATATTGGCAACTAGGATGCAGCAAATCATCAAGAAGATCATACACCATGACCAAGTGGGATTCATCCCAGGCATGCAGGGATGGTTCAATATACGTAAATCAATAAATGTAATACACCATATCAATAGAGCCAAAAGTGGGAATCACATGACTATTTCTATAGATGCAGAAAAAGCTTTTGATAAAGTCCAGCATTCATTTACGATAAGAACCTTGCAGAAAGTTGGAATAGATGGTCTTTACCTAAATATAATAAAGGCCATCTACGACAAACCAACAGCCAGCATCATACTAATTGGCCAAAAATCGAAGGCCTTTACTTTAAAATCAGGCACAAGACAAGGATGTCCCTTATCACCGCTTCTATTTAATATAGTACTGGAAATGCTAGCCAGAGCAATTAGATAAGAGAGAGATATAAAAGACATAAAGATAGGAAAAGAAGAAGTTAAATTATCATTATTTGCAGATGACATGAAACTCTATATAGAAGATCACCAAACTCCATTGGAAGACTCCTAGATACAACAAATAAATTCAGCAATGTAACTGGATACAAAATCAATGCTCAAAAGTCAATAGGATTTTTGTACACTAACAACAATATCACAGAGAGAGAAATAAGAGAAGCCACACCCTTCACACTAGCAACCAAAAAATGAAATATTTTGGGATTATTCTCATGAAAGAAGTGAAAGATTTATATAGCTAAAATTTTAATACACTGAAAAAAGAAATTGAAGAGGATGTCAGAAAATGGAAAGACATCCCTTGTTCATGAATAGGAAGAATAAATATTTTAAAAATGGCCATTCTCCCAAAACTGTTATACAGATTTAATGCAATCTCAATGAAAAACATCATCAACATACCTCATAGATCTAGAGAAATCACTCCTAAATTCACCTGGAACCAGAAGAGACCTAGAATAGCAAAGACAATTTTAAGCAGCAAAGGTAAGGCAGGAGGCATCACAATCCCTGACTTGAAGTTATTCTACAAAGCAACTGCAGTAAAATCAACAGGGTACTAGAATAAAAATGAGCCAAAGATCAATGCAATAGATTAGAAGATACAACCACAACTACAAACACACTCAACCACCTTATCTTTGATAAAGGGGCCAAACATGTTCACTGGAAGAACGACAGTCTCTTTAATAAATGGTGTTGGAAAAACTGGCTCTCCATATGCTGACAACTAGAACTAGACCCATGCCTATCACCATCTACTAAATTAAAATCTAAATGGATCAAAGATCTAAATATTAAAGCAGAAACACTAAATCTATTGGAAGACAAATTGGGTAAAAACCTTGAAGACATAGGATTAGGTAGAGAATTCATCAACAGGACTCAGACCACACGGGAAATACTTCCCAGAATCAATAATTGGGACCACCTCTTATTAAAAAGTTTCTGCACGTCAAAAGAAATTTCCAGCATAGTGAAAAGAAAACCCACAAACTGGTAAAAAATCTTAGTGAACTGCCCCTCAGACAAAGGACTTCTGTCTAAAACATATAAAGAATTAAAAAAAATCAGACCCCCAAAATTCAAAGACTCAATCCAAAAATCGGCATCAGAGATGAATAAACAAATTTTCAGATGAAGAAATACAAATGGCAAATAAATATATGAAAAGATGTTCATCATCATTAGTCATTAGAGAAATATGAATTAAAACCACACTGAGATTACATCTCACTCCTGAAAGAATGGCCAGGATCAAGAAAACCACTATCAACAAATGCTGGAGAGTCTGTGGGGAAAAAGAAACTCTCCTGCACTGTTGGGGAGTGTAGACTAGTGCAACCATTGTGGATGTCAGTCTGGAGATTTCTCAGAAAGCTGGGAATGGAAGCCCCATTTGACCCAACTATTCCAATTCTAGGCATATTCCCAGAAGAAGTGAAAGCATCATACCACAGTGATATATGTGCATCCATATTTATAGCAGCACAATTTGTAATCGCCAGGTCTTGGAAACAACCCAAGTGTCCATCAACTGAGGAATGGATAAAAAAATCTGTGGTTTGTTTATACAATGGAGTACTACTCAACTGCAAAGAATGATCACATTGAGACATTTATAAACCAATGGACGCAACTTGAGACCATGCTCATAATTGAAATAAATCAAACTCACATGTATAAACACCAAATAGTTTCCCTAGTGTAAGAAATGATAAGGATACATAAAAGTTTGTGGTAATCATGATTCCCAACCATTGGTTTGAAGCCATATAATGTTTTCATTCTTTAATTGCAATAGTTTTAACCTGGGTTGTTCAATTTTAGTATCTGCGGTAGTACAAATAGCTATTTTGATGAAAACAACACATCATAAAAGCTAGTGCTGATTTAATATCATCTTGTTTTGAAGCCCCATCAAGCTGTTGTACATCTGTTTCCACTGGTTTTAACATGTTGTATCTTACTATATTTTACTATGCGATAATATAAACAAAAATTTTTGTAGGCAAAGAGATAATATAGAAACCGTTGTTTGTTTTCTGTTAGCTGGTTCTAAATACCCTGTAATTCTTTCATTCTCTTGAATGGATTCACACTCTCTTGATATGCTTGATGCTATAGTATATGAAAGTATATTCAAATAATTCAAGGAAAGAGGCACTTTGGAGACTACTATTATGTTAGATTACCTGGTGGTGAAACACAATGATGCTTAAATTGTTCAGTTCTGACCTATGTTGTTCTGTTACAATGTCCTCTTTTATCTCAATCTCCCCCCTTTTTAAAATTAATCTATTTTTTCTCAATTAAGGGAAAACTAAATTAAAAATAGCGGGATATATTATAGTAACTTTTTTGGTTTCCTATTAACCTGGTTTTAACTCCAGTATTGCTCTCCCCATCTTGTTCTGTCTGATTATTATATATTCTATTTTGTTTGATAGTATCAAGTTTGAACATATAGGCAACCACTTTGAAGGTAATAAGATATACTATGAGGCCCTTTATGGTTTGACTATTATCTTTTTTTGAAGTCCTATAAGATCTCCAGTGTAGGTTTTATTGGTCTTGTTCTTTACTGTTTTGATCAATTCTATTATACCTGATGATACAGGCAACTCTTTTTAAAAATAGCAAGAGGCACAATGGTAACCACTTTTGATCACCTGGTATTCTATATTTGTATCATGTACTATGCCCATACTTCTGTTCTAACTAACTCTGTTTTGTTTAGTCACGTTTGGTTTTATTCTCTTCAAAAAAAGTAATAAGAACTGTGGGAGTAATAAAACCCAAAAAGTGTAATTGTTAATGTAAAAAAAGAGAGAGGAAAGGAAGGTGGTCTAAGGGATATAACTGCATGTATGTTTGAGTGTGTAGTATGGAAAACCATATTACTGAGCTTTTATTGGATCATTGGACGGAACTGTCTGCAATCTCACTGTGTGAATGTCCACTTTATATGCTTTAATTTTATAATTTAGACAAATGTTTCTAAGATGATAATATGTAACCTATTAACTAGTGATTTCTTACTATATTTTTTTCTTGAAATTTTGTATTACTTGTACCCTTTTACTGCTTTGTTTTTTAATTTCCTTTCTTTTTTTCTCTTTAAATAAAAAAAGACATATAAGACCACAATATTAGGTGATCTACTGTAGTTACTATGCTTTCTCTTGTTATTGTCAATAGACTTGTCTACATCATCAGGCTTAAAATAGTTAAGCATAGTATTACATTGCTACTTTTATAAAAACACAACTGTGAAAACATTGTAGGACGTGAGGACGGTTAATAATCTAAACCAGTATGGATATCTTTTACATCTTCTCATCTTCAGAGCAGTTGCCTCTACTCTGAGACTTGAATACTATCAAGCATACCACATTCAAATAAAATCAGTCGAGGTTAAACAGTGGTCTAACAAACCAGCTTCAAATGAGATCAGTCAGTGTAAGACAATGTAAGTAATACAGGGTTTCAGTGTCAATTGTTAAGCACATTAAGGATAGTTACCAAGGTATACCCTGCTATTTTTTGGGTTAGATGTCTGTGCCCTCAAATCTAATATGAGTGGACAGACCAGAAGAAAATAAAATCAAACTAAACAGAGCGATTAGACTACTGTGACTTTTAAAGCCTGATACACTATTAACAGTGTCCTCTGCCTTCCCTTTTAAGGTTATTTTTCAACTTTCCCCTTCTCAGGATGCTTTGTATATTTTGGGTCTCACTAACCTCTTTAGTTTTTAGATTAGGGGGCCAGCCCGTCGTCTGAGTGCTGCTGAACTTTTCTACCCCTGAGCTTGATCTTGAGCTGTACTCCTTTACTCACTAAAGTCATAGGGTTTTCCTTCCTTCCAGCTGTGTAGTTCTACACTGCCCAAAAGTGTCATAGCTTTCCAATCTATCTGCAGTTGCTGGATGAGTTGTCCCTATTTCTCTCTGGTTTCCTGTCACATATAGCTTCATTTTCTCATCTTTGACTTTCAGTTTATTAACCTTCTTTCGGGTTGAGTGTATTTCCCATTCAGACCGTCTTGATGGAGCCTGTCTCCTAATCTATTCTGCCTTTTTTAAAAAATCTTTTTCCTTTTTATCGGTACCAGGGATCGAACTCACGGCTGCCTGCTTGCAAGGCAGACACTTCTGCTGCTGAGCTAAATCCCCAGCCCCTATTCTGCCTTTTTTTTTTGTTAGTGTATTTTATATCTTACCATGTCTGCCTCATGACTGCTACTCCACTTTACTGCTATTATTTGTCCACCTTACTCCCTCATTCCACTGTCTGCCCCATTCATTGAGGCCTCTCTGCCACTGTTGTTGGAATCCTGGTATCCCTTCCTGTCTCTCTCTGGAATGTCCTTCAGCACTCTCTGTAGGGTTGGGTTGGTGGCCATGAACCCCCACAGTTCCTCCTTGTCTTGGAAACATCTTATTTCTCCATTAATTTTGAGAGAGAGAGAGTTTTTCTGGGTACATCAGTCTTGGTTGCAAATTATTTTCTTTCAAGGCTTGGATAATTCCCCCCAGGCTCTTCTCAATTTGAGAGTTTGTGTTGATAAATCTGTTGTTACTTTGATAATTTTCCCATTGTAGGTAATCTGCTTCTTTTCCCTGGCTGCTTTTAGTATTCTGTTCTTTTGGTGGATTTCTGGAATCTTGATTATTATATGTCTGGGTGTAGATCTGTTTTGGTTGTAGGTGGCTGGAGTTCTGTATGCCTCATTTATCTGGATATCATTTCTTTTTCCTATGCTTGGAAAGTTTTCCTTTAATATATCTGTGAATATTCTTTGTAGTTCATTTTTGGTTACTCCTGCATCCTCGCTCAAATGCTTTATTCTTAAGTTATGTATCCTGTTGTTGTCTTCTAGCCTTTGAATTGTTTCTTTCTGGTTCCTCGTTATTTTTAAGAGTTCTTTTCTTTCACGATCATATATCATATATCTCTCTTCAAGTTTCAAAAGGCTAAGTTCAGTTTTTGTAAAGGCATTTTGCCAGTTTTCAATGGAGTTTGTAGTTTGCTGGTAATCTCTTTGGATCTGTTTCATGTATTCTAAGTTATGTTTAAATTCTTCATCAGAGGTTTCTCTTCCTTTTTGGATTTCCTCTGTTCTTCCATCTGTGTTCTCTTGAGAGGGGCTTATAATTTCTTTAATTAATCTCCTTATATCTTGCCTCACTTGGATCAGAAGTACAGTTTTAAGTTCGTTTATGAAATCATGAAGGTATTTCTTTATATCCGCTGATGCTGTGTCTAGTATTGGATGGTTACTGTGCTGGTTCTCTTCTGTATTTACTTCTTCTGGGCTTATTTTCCCAGGTTTGGCAGCTGGAGATTTTTTTTTTAATTTCTAACTCTTGTCATGTTTCTGGTTTCTTTCAGACTGGTGTGTCCTGGGCATCTCTGGCCCTCTCCTTATTGCTTAGGGTCTTTCCAAAGTGTGCTGACTTGAGCTTTTGCTGCCCTCCCCAATTTGCTGTTATCTGAGGTACAGGGAGGGATGCAGGGATGGTGCAGGCTAGCCTCTAGCCTCTGTGCCAGTCAATCCGCAAGTTAGGCTGTACCTTGCAGATGTCACAGAGTCGTGACAATTTTGTATCTGCTTATTGGGTCCCAGCCAGAGGTGTGGTTCAGCCCCAGCAAACCCTGCCAGATCTCTCTGTTTCAGGGGCAGCTGACTGATATCACTGTGGTGCCAGGCTCTGCCCAATTCCAAGATGTCTTTCAGCCAGCAACAGCAGCCACAGGACCCAGTCCCTACTACTCACCAGAACTCAATGCAGGTCTTCCTCTTGGGTTCACTGCACACTGCACTGCGTGTCTTCACTGTGTTCCCAGCACAGTGTGGATCAGTCAGAAAACTGCATGGTGTCCGGCTTCAGAGACCAGGAGCTTCATGCAGTCTCCTCTGGTGCAGCCAGGTGGCTTTGGCTGCTTTGCGGGGCCCCAGGTCTCAATTTCTAGCAGTCATTGAGAGTCAATATAGCTTTTCCCCTTGGATCCACTGCTCACTGTACCGCATCCTCCCGTTAAGGGTCCGGGATTCGCAGACTTCTATTATTGGCAGCCACAGTCTCAGTGCGACATTGGATGTCTGGGCACGCCTAGTACAGTGGGGAACGAGGCTCAGTGAGCACGTGGGGCCTCAGCTCTTGACCCACGCTTTTCCTTCCTCTTCCTAGTTTTATTTTTCCCTTCGGTTAATGCCTTGGTTAATAATAATCGTTATCCATTCATCTGGCCCTCTCCATGTTGTCATATTCTAGCATCTGTTCTGATTTCTCTGCAGAGACTCTGCACCAAGCCCCCTAGCAAGCCACCATTTTTTTCCTCCAAGATTTTTATAAATAAATGGGCACAACTTGAAACCATACTCACAAGTGAAATAAATCAAACTCACATGTATAAACACTGTATAATCTCCCTAGTATAAGAAATGGTAAGAGTACATAAGATTTTATGGTAATCATGATTCCCTATTTCATTGCTTTGAAGACATATAATGTTTTAACCTATTAGTTGGAGTGATTTTATCCTGGTTTGTTTGATTTTATTATCTGTGATTGTATGAACAGCTGTTTTGAAGAAAACAAGACATTATAATAGCCATTGATGATTTAGTATCATGTTGCTTTGTGTCCCACCATACTTTTGTTCTTCTATTACCATTGGTTCTATCATGTTGTATCTTATTGGATTTTATTATGTGTGATAGTATAAAAAAATTTTATGGAAAATGAGATAATATAGTAGCCATTGTTCATTTTCTGTTATTTGGTTCTGAATGCTTTGTAATAAATAAATTAAATAGTCTTATACTTAAATAGTTTTATGCTATTATACTATAATCTTAAATAGTTTTGTCCTATTTTGTTATGTTTGATACTATTGTATGTGAAGGTATGCTCAACTATTTCAAAGAAAGGGACATTATGGCAGCTACTGTTAATATCAGGTTGTCTTGTGGTGAAATATTGTGTTGTTTACATTGTTCTGTTCTGATCTGCTTTGTTATGTCCTCTTTTGTCTTAATCTCTTTAAAATTAAAAAAAAATGTATCAGTCATTACAAAGGGCTTGAAACCAGAATCTTGCATATTTCAAGCAAGCACTATTCCAATGAAGTTTTTACTTTATTTTGAGGTAAGTCTTGCTAGGTTTCCCAGGCTGACTTCAAATTTGCAGTCCTCATGTCTCAGTCTCCTGAGTAGTTGGGTTTACAGGTGAGTGCAGAGTTGAGTTTTTGAGTATTTGAGTAGGCATCTCATTTGATTCAGGGGATATCACACACTTGAGTTCTCTTGTGTTTTGGATTTCAGAGAAAACGAAAGGAGCATAGTTAGGGTATGGTTGGAAAGACACCATAACTTTGATGTGATGTTGATCCTGTGAGGTTAGTGTCTATAGCTTTGCATGCTACATGCTTAGATAGTTGCTTTAAATATAATTTTGGAGAAATGCCATTTTGATGAGAATAGTCTATGTGTGGCTTAGAAAGGCAAAATACTTTTTCAAGCTTCCAAGTTTTGTCATTTACACGTAATATGATTCCCCAATTTTATAGACAAATGAGTCATATTGCTTTGGTAGGTAGGGATATGCAGTCATGCTTCTCACTGTTTGTAGGTTTCTGACTTGAAGTTTCTTTGCTGTTTAATTTCCTGACTATTCCCTACTTCAATTCAACTACGCATAAATACCATCTATAACATATTTCCTTAAGTAAAATGCATCTCAAACTCCAATATTGGGTGTTATATTCTACAATGTGAGGATAAGTAGTAATTATAATCATGTTAACTCAGGGTTTTTTTTTTTTTTTGTCTTTTTGAGACAGGGTTTCACTATGCAGTTCAGGCTGGCCTTCGACTCACTTTGTAGGTCTTGAACTTGCAACAATCCTCTTGCCTCAGCCTCCCAAGTGCTGGGATTACAGAAGTGCACCTCCACATCCAGTGTATTAACTGAGTATTTATGGAAAAGAGAAAGACATGCTCACAAGAATTGGAGTTGGCAGTAGTCTCAGTTCTGCAGTGTACCACCTGGGTGGCCTTGGTGAGTTATTTAACTTTCCTGAGACTCACTTTATTCATTTGTAATGAACATATATTGATTGAGAAATTAATAAGGAGAAATTTTCAGTACAAAATCTGGCATGTAGGGCAAATGTTTAAGGCTTTATTTAAAAAAATTTTTTTCTAGGTCATCTGAGCATGGTGGCACACACCTGTAATCATAGCTACTCAAAAGACTGAGGCAGGACAATCTCAAGTTCTAGACCAGCTCAGACAGCTTAAAGAAACTCCATCTCAAAATAAAAAAGAACTGGGATTGTAGCTAAATGATAGAGTGCTTGCCTATCATATGCTAGGCCTTGGGTTCTCTAGTACACACACACACACACACACACACACACACACAGAGAGAGAGAGAGAGAGACAGAGAGAGAGACAGAGAGAGAGACAGAGAGACAGAGAGAGACAGAGACAGAGAGAGACAGGGAAATCTACCAATAATCAACATCTGAGCCTGTCTCATTTCCACTTTTAAGAAATAGTGCAAAGTAAACAGTGAATCAAAGAAAAGCTATAGTGTGGCTTCTGTGTTGCTCTTGGCCTAGTTAGGTGTCTGGAAGTGAGTCACTTAGCAGCTCTAACAATGTGCTTTGTACCCTACTTTTCCATATGAGTTACAAAGCAGTTTACAACTCCTTGGTTCTCTCTATCATTAGACTGTGAGCTTTGGAAGGAAGATGATATATATGCACAAGGTAGCTAAGATAATTATACTAATTCCTATTAGTTTATTGAAAAGAATGGTTTGTTCTTGTATTGTTTGATTGATTTCGCTTATACTTAATGTTTTGTAATCTGAGAAACTACTTTATAGATAGAAATATGCAATATATTCACATTGTTCATTTTCTGTTACCTTGTTTAGAAATTCTATATCATTGTTTTTATTGTTTTCCTCACTTTAAAACAAACAAACAAAAAGAAATGTATATTTCTCTTTAGTGTAGCCTCAAAATGTAGCCTGGTGTATGCCTTAAACTCATGATGTAAGATTATTATTGTTGGGACAATAGATTATTTGTAGGTGTTAAATTGCATTGGATAGATGAGATGTAAGATAATTGGGAATTCTGAACACAGTGACAGTAAGCTCAAGCAGCCTCAAAGTCTGTAGAGATGAGTGGATGTAGGTGTGTGCAGAGAGAATTCAAACTGCTTTTTTTTAAAAATGTGAAGAAAGCCAAAATATATAATGAACTCATAAAACTTAATAACAAAAGAGCAAGTTATTCAACCAAATATGGGTAAATAAGCTTTATACACTTGGCAAAAAAAGAAATATAAGTGGCCAATAAATATATGAAAATGCTTAACGTCTTTAACCATCTGAGAAATGCAAAATCAAAACTAAAAAAGAGTAAGAAAACTAAAGTCAAAACTACAGTGAATTCCATCTCTCCTCAATCAAATTGGCTACTATCAAGAAGATAACAAACAAACAAACAAATAAGCAAGCAAAAAACAATAAATGTTGGCAAGCATGCAGGGGAAGAGGAACCCTTCTACCTCACTGGTAAGAATGTAAACTAGTACAGCATCTATGGAAATCAGAATGGAGGTTCCTCAAAAAATTAAAACTAGAGCTATCATATGATTTGTCCAGGGGATATGTATCCAGAGGAAACAAAATCAGTATGTTGAAGAGATGCCTGCATTTGCATAAATGTTGGTACTCTCATTCGAGTTCTCAATGTTAATACTTCCTATTAATTATTTTATTTTTCTGTACTGTATATCAAACTCAGAGCCTTTGCCCTGAGCTACATGTCTAACCTTCCCTTTTGAGACAGGCTCTTGTCTCCCTTAATTGTCAAGTCTGGGACTTAATGGCGTGTGCCACCATGCCTGGCTCATTCTGACTACTTTTCAGTGCACAATTTAGTTGTGAATAGTACATTTGCATAGTTACGAAACATCAGCTTCATCCATCTCTAGAACTTGCCCATCATTCCAAATAGAAACTCTGTATCCACTAAACATTAACCCCACTGGTACCTGCCACTTTCTTCAGCCCCTGGTACCTACTATTTCACTTTCTGTCTTTAAGCAGTATTCTGACTATTGTAGGATCATATATCTGTAGAATCTTAGAATGTTTTTCCTATTTAGTTATTTTCTTCACATCAAAGTTTCTTGTTTCAAATTTCACCCCTGTTGTGGTATACATCAAATTCCATTGCTTTTTAACATTAAATAATATTCTGTTATGTGTGTTTATTGCATTTTTGTTTAGTTATTCATTGACTGATAAACACTTGGATTATATTCACCTTTCAGCTATGTACAAATACGTGTTTGAGTCTCTGCTTTAAGTCCTTCAGATACTTAAGGAGGAACAGAATTACTGGGACATTTGATAGTTTTAGGTCCAACTTTTTTGAGAAACTGCCAAACTGTTCTCTATATGGCTGCATCATTTAACATTCTTACTAACAGTGCAGGAAGGTTCCAGTTTCCCCACATCCTTCTAAACACTTGTGGTTTCCTTTTTAAAGAAGTTATGGCCATCTGAGTGGGTGAAAAGTGGTGTTTTATTGTGGCTTTCTGTTCTGGGGGACTAATGATGTTGGGTGTCTTTTTCATGTGCTTATTGAATATTTGTATATCTTTCTTTTAGGAATAGCTATTCACGTTGTTAACCCACTTTTAAACTTTGATTGTTGCTTGTTTATACATTTTGAATACCAGTGTCTTATCTGATAAGATTTGCGAACATTTTCATCCATTCAGTTTATTATCTTTTTGCTCTCTTGATAGTGTCTTTTGATGAACAAATATTCTTTGTTTTGGTGAAGTACAGGCTTGTGTATATTTTTTGTTGCTTGTGCTTTGGGTATCATACTCATGAACTCACTGCCAAATCATATACTGTGTGGGTATTTTGTTTGGTTGGGAGGTACTGGGAATCGAATTTAGGACTTCATGCTTGCCAGGCAGGCACTGCACCACTGAGCTATATCCCTGGCCCTGTTGTGTGGATCTTGCCCAGTGTTTTATTTTAAGAAGTTTACAGTTCTGGGGATCCCACTTAGGAATTTTATCCTTTTTTAAAATAGGTGCTAATGTGAATAGTATGCTACATTAACAGTAATAATGACATTTAAATGCTTAACTACATTGTTAAATGGA
This sequence comes from Cavia porcellus, assembly GCF_034190915.1. Taxonomy (NCBI): domain Eukaryota; kingdom Metazoa; phylum Chordata; class Mammalia; order Rodentia; family Caviidae; genus Cavia; species Cavia porcellus. Next base: position 103,637,301 of record NW_026947486.1, on the reverse strand, counting down.
AATACAGGTTATAGGAAAGTATTTATAGAATCTCCAACTTTATCTTATTTTATACACATGTATCTTTTAAAATTTATTATTTTATTACATGTATGAGAACTGAATACCAACACACAGAGACTAGAACAGTGGTTGTGGGGAGCCAGGAGAAAGGAAGTCTTGATGACACTGCTGCTTCTTCCTTCTGCCTTCTTCTTGCTCTGCCATGCACTGTTTCTCCTCTGTGATGTCCCTCTGCCATGCTGCCTTCCCTTAGAGCCAGCCACCTATGGACTAAAACTGCTGCAAGTTATGAGCTATAAAAAGCTTTTCTTCCTTTAATTTGTATCAGATATTTTGTCCTGGCAATGTAAAAAGTAACTAAGATAATACTAGTATATCAAAACATAATATGGCAAACTTTTGATCAATTCTGGGTATTTTTAAATCCATTTTAGTTATTTCAATCCACTTTAATTATTTTTGTGTGTAGTATATTTAATAATCAAATTCCATTCTTTTACATATACAGCTGGGGATTTAGCTCAAGTACCTGCCTGGCAAGCACAAAGTTGTGAGTTCAATTCTGGTATCAAAAATACATACATACATACATACATACATACATACATACATACATATGTCTATATAGTTTCCCCAGCACCATTTATTTAAAAGTTGTGCTTTTCACATTAAATGTTTTGGCACTACTGTCAAAAATTAACTGACCATGTATATAAGGGTTAGTTTTGTGTTGAATGTGGGCCCTTCTTAACATCATGACTTGATTTCTGACTCGTGGGGTCTAGGGAGGACATGATTATGTCCATAAGCCTTGAAGATTGTTAAACAAGATTTCAGCAGCATAACTGCACTGATTTCAATACACAGGCAGTAATGGTTCAAAAACATGTATTGCACGCAGCAGTTGCACTGAGATTGGTCATCACTGTGAGTACTCAAATAAGTATTTGCTGAACAAATATTAAAGCCTCTTTATTTACTTGGTAACAATATAGTAAAATGCAATTTCTATGTTTAAAGATGTTTCACTTCCTGTAAAAACAAACACATTCCTCAAATTAAAATCTGTGACATTTTCAAATATTCTGATAATTTCTTATCTTTAAAGGAGTTTTCAGAGTTTCAAAAAGTTCCAACAGTTCTTTGATTATTCTTCTTCCTCTTCCTCTTCTTCTTCTTCTTTTTCTTCTCTGTCTCTGTCTCTGTCTCTCTGACTTTCCTTTGGCCTCCGTGTTATACAACACAGTACAGACCCAGAACTCTCTTTGATAAAGCTGCTATTAATCTTTCTCACACCTAGAAAGTGAGTACATAATGACAAAGAATAAACAGATTTCTTCACATTTATACTTCTTAAATATGAAGCAGTAGTAATAGATTTATTTAGCTGTTAATTCTTTCTCCATAGCTATGATACGCCAAGCACTGCACAAGTGCAAAGCATGCTCTGATTGAATAATGCTTTATTCCAGACCCAGCTATGTAGCAAGGTTCCCAGGCGTTCAGTGGAATAGATGTGTCCCATATAATTACGAGGCAGATTCTTTCCTGGAAACATGCATAGCCTGGTTCAGGCCACTGTATTATCTGAAGCCATTTTCTGGAACTCCCTTGAGGATGGAGACCCAATGATTTCATACAGGCAGACAGAAAGTAGGGACTGCCTAACAGGACCCATTTTGTAACTGACTGCTGAGCCTCCACCAGGGAAAATCGATAGTTGGCATGGCAACGAGCTCATTTCTCAAGAAATGAGCTCCTTTTATTAAATTTTGCCAGCAACTGATCAATTCCTGATCAACCTATCAAAACAAGACAAGCATTTAATGAATCATAGATCTGGTTGAATTAAACAACAAACATTCAAGAGAGTCAGGGAAAAATCTTATTACATGAATTTGGTCCAAGGATGCAAACATAAATAGATACTGGTGTAGCATAAATCCATGTGTGAGAATACAGATGTTCAGGACAGGAAAATGGAATGAATAAAACACACTTGCACAGTAACTTTAAGATTGCAATTTGTTCTTTCTTTTTTTTTTTTTTGTCTTTTGTACTTTAAGATAAAACCATTTTTCATACCACACATGTCCTTATTTTTTGAGTGTTATGCTGAAAGACAGAGTACCTGGCTAATCTGGAGAAGGACTGAACATTTCTTTCCTTTAGCTCTTAATGCTACCATCACTGTTCTGCCTGCAATTTTAGGCTCTCAGCCTCTGAGGCAAAGAAGGAACTTGGAGAAGAGAAAGAATCCCATTGTGAAGAATGATCAAGATCATGGAGATGGTTTTGACTTATTCTCTTCCCATTTTCCTTTCTTCAACTTCCATTCCATTTCCTGGCCACTTAGCACCTCTCTTCAACTGATTTTCTCCAGCCAAAATAGAAGACTGATTTCTCCTGTAAGTAATGCTTTTAGCTGAGGATCATCAGGGGTTCACCCTCTTTCTTCCATTAACCAAGCTTATGTCATTATAAAAAATGAAAATAGATTAGCACTCTTGAGTGTCCAAACTGCAGATTAAAACCACACGAAAGGACTTAATGATATGAGACAAGTCACATAGTGCATCATGAGAAATCATGCCTTTGGAAAAAGCAGGATGTTCCCGTTCTTATCCCTATGAGAGATAACAGCAACTCTGCCCTAAGATTCTTTATTCAGATTTAGTAAGGGTCCACCATTTATGGTAACATTGGAGATGGGGTGTAGCTTAGTAGTAGAGTGCATACTGTGGGGGGAGCAGTCATCAAGCTTATGCAGTGACAGATTGATTATTAGGGATCCAGAAGTTACCATCAGGAAACTTGGTGCAGTCCAGCTTCTTATTTACTCATGTAGTATAGAGTAGGGTATCACTTCCTGACAGATGTTGGGAAAGACTCACTGGAGCTGTGTTACTCTGTAAAAGCCATTTGCATAAAAATTTCATGTCATACAGTTCCTGCAATAATGACCCTATAAGAGAACCAGCTTCAAGAGCTCTGGGACAGATTTCAAACCGGAATTAAAGTAGACTATTTTGCGTAGGGGGAATTTGACTCCACACTACTGATAAGTGACCCATTACCTCTTGTATTATCAAGATGACTGCTGGAAGAATTAAAAGTGATTGGCTGCAGGGTGTAAGTGCCTGTTGTCTTCTTGGATTATCTGAGAACTTTTAAAAATGCCATTGACTAAAAGCAAGCTAAAATAATTTAGAATTAAAAAAAATTTAGGATTATGGGCTATTTTACATGTTCGTATACATAAATGTTTGTGTGTGTGTGTGTGTGTGTATATATATATATATATATATATATATATATATATATACTTGTCTTTGAAGATTTGCTGGGTATTATTTTTTAAAGTAGTGTTCTATGTATCATATGTAGCCAAAACAGTATTTCCTAGACATTCAAAAATTACTAACTCAATTTGAAAATAAATATATATTGGTATCTATTATGAATAATACAAATCATACTAGACGCTATGGGGAAAAGTTATCTAGTTTATAGTTTCATAATATAAAAATGTTGCCAGGTATGGTGGCAAACAGCTGTCATCTGAGCACTTAGGAGTCTGAGTCAGGAGGATTGTTGACCTGGGCTACACAGTAAAGTTAAGGACTGCCTGAACTGCATAGCAAGAACTTAAAAAAATACATGTTTATTTAAGCAGAAAAGCCACACAGTAGTAACAAATTGAAGTCCATAAAAATTACACCTGGTTAGACTAACCGGATATCTTTTTGTGGCCAAAGGTTTAGCCCATTAGGTCAAGTGGCTAGCTACTGTGGACCTCCTCTAACCTGGGTGTCTCATTGCTTTTGATTGATTTGTGACTTGATCTCTTGGAAGCTAGAAAGATAGGGTAGAACCCTCCTTACTTGACGACAATATTGTGAACACTCCAGGTTTCAAACCACTACTATTCATTCTGAAGTTTCCAGAATACAACACAGGGCCTTGCATCTAGTTGCTGCACACTGTATGGTTGTGAAATTGAATGGGCTGAGTCAAGAGCTGTTTATAAAGAAGTCCAGGGGGGAGGAAAGAGAGCATGTGGTGTGTCAGGTAATGGTGTAGTGTCTAAGGCTTCTGCACAGCACTGCCTGCAGTCTGTTTCCTTCAGTGACCTAGGGGGCTAGAAAATAGGGCTCACCTCAGTTTTCTTGGGGCAACAGATTTGGTGGTGAGGCAGCAGGAAAATATTCACACTGGTGTACATCTTCCTTCCCTTGCATCTGGGCTGGGGCTGAGGCCAAGACTCAATTTAATTGGTAAAATTTAGCAGAAATGACTCTGTGCCCTTTCTGGGTCTATGGCCATAGAAAGACCTGTTGTTTTTGTGTTTGTGACCATGGGAGCTGTGCAGCCATCACTGCTGCAGGAGCCATGTGGAGAATCCACCGAGAGGGTGAAGATCTGAGGCTACATGAGAGAGAAGGTCCATTTTGGCTAACATCTGAGCTGAGCAGGGCCCTAGCTGCACCAGCTACTACTGTGTGAATGATCTGTGAATGATACTACTGGCTCTGTGAATAATCAAGACCCACCAAACGGCTACCTAGATTAGCCCAAACTCAAGTTGAAAATCATGAGTGGATAAAGTGGAGCTGGTTATAACACACCAAATTTTGGGGTAGCATGTTACATAGATGTAGGTAACTGAAACATTTCCAAACAATATTGGGAGGACCCGGCTGTGTACAGTTGGGACTCTTTTAGAGTAGATTGTGACTTCCAGCCTCCAAACAAGGTAGAAAAGAAAAGCTAGTATAAATAATAAAATGAAAACTGAGTTGAGTTGGCTATAAGGGACTCGCCTCTGCAGTCCAGCTCAACACAGTAAAGAGGAAGGAAGTTACAAAGTACGGTAAGAACTCCCAAAACAGGCTCAGCAGTCTGGAGTCTAATGTCAGCAGTAGAGGATATTTACAAAGACTTGCAGCTAGTAATTTAAAGGTTATGGTGGAAAGGGGTTGTCGTAGAGTACGAGTGTTAGATAATTGCTAGTTATGGAGAACTTGCTAGGTGCTAAACACAGTACTGAATATTTAAAAATGCATTCTCTTATTTAAACTTCAAAATATTACCATGAAGTTGATGCTTTCTAACTTAAATACTTCAGATATACAGAAAATAAGACAACTCACAACTGTACTTTAATAGAAATACAGTAGAAAACACTGTATACCCCTCTATGATCACATTATCTCTTTGATGCCTGATCCACAGGCAACTGCTTTCTAGGGTTCGGTGCTTATTGTTCCTATGCATGTGTTTGTAATTTTATTACAGAGTTGGGCATGGTAGTGAAATCCCATCATTTGGAAGGCCAAAGCAAGAGGATCACCATGAGTCTGAGACCAACCTAGGCTATAGAGTGAGTTCAAGGCCAGCCTGAACTATATAGCAAGATCCTGTCTCAAAAAAAAAAAAAAAACACCCAAATTTAATTTCATTATGGGTTTTATATTTGTACAACATATTTGTAGAAATCCCTAAATAAGTGATAATATTGTTTTACACATTTTTGGACTTTTTGAAGAATCTTATCGAAGGTTGGTTTTTAGTTAATATTAAATTTTTGAGATGCATCCCTGTTATGGCATGCAGCATCCTGTAGGCTGCATATTGTATTCTACTATGTAAATATATTACAGTTTGTTTAGCCATGCTCTTGTCAGCAGGAATTTTGTCACTAGTTCTTTGCTATTACAAACGGAGTTGCAGCAGACATGCATGTACATCTTCTTTAGATATCAAGAAGTAGAATTGTTGGCTCATGGCGTCAACATCCTCAGTGTTACTAGATATGTGAGTTTTCATATTTACACTCACACTTGGAACATATAAAAGTCTTCATTGCCTTATCATATTTTATATTGCTTGACTTTAATATTTTTTGCCAAATGGACCATGTAAAACAATATATTTTTGTGGTGTGTGCCTGTGTGTGTGTGTAGTCTGTACAGAACCCAGTTTCTTGTGAACGTGTCAGTGGTAGGCAAGTGCTCTACCACCGATCTACATCCCCATTCCCTTTAGTATTAATTTTTATTTCAGTAGTAACTAGGGATGATGTCAGTCCATTCTGGCTCCTATGACAAAATGCCTTGGAGTGACAAATTTACAAACAACAGAAATTTGCTTTTTATGGCTTTAGAGACTTGGATATCCAAGATTAAGGTTCCAGCAGACAGCGTCTGTGTAGAGTTTGCTCTCTGCTTTAGAGATGGCACCTTTTGGATGTTTTCCCATGGCAGGACAAATAAGCTCCTTCTGCACTCTTTTAGAAAAGTCTTATTTTTTTTTCTTTTTGGTACTGCTAGGAATTAAATGTAAGGCCTCAGGCATGGTAAGAGAGAGTCTATCACTGAGCTGTACCCCCCAACCTGGAGGAAGAATTAGCATTGTTTCCCTATATTTATTCACTATTCAGGTTTTCTTTCCTTTGAATTGCTTAATCCTATATTTTGCCCATTTTTCTTTGAGTTGCTCATTTTCTTTAAACTGATTTTAAGAAGATCTTCATATATAGTCCACCAAAAAGTGTATACACACTTCAGGAAAAGAAAAACTTACTTAAATATTTTAACACTAAATGTATTGAAACATCATGATATTAATACAAGTTACCTTTGGCCTCTACACTCACAAGAGGTGCTCAAAGTGATGGCCATGCGCCTCCAGCCATTTACCAGCATGACCAACTGCTGCTCAGGTAACCTTGGTCACTGAGATTGCTGCACATGCATTTTCAAATTCTTCTCTAAGAGCCAGCAGTGTGGTGGGTTTTTTCTGACATGTAACATCCTCTAGGATCTCCCATATGAGATTAACACCATTTGTTAAAAAAAATCATTATTTTTCTGTTCTTGAAGTGTATACTCATTTTTGGTTGACTCTTTGTTCTAGATATTAACCAGTCTGATACATTCATTGATGTATGATGTAAACAAATCTGTTTATCCTGATTTACAGATAAAGAAATAGAAGAAAAGTTTGCTGACTCTCACACAGCTAATGCTTAACAGAGCTGGGATTTTAGCCCAGGCATGATTACATATGAACATAAAATATAGTGGCTGCATTCTATTCACTTGCATTTAAAGTCTTTATTAGTGCAAACCTTTCAAAGATGCTTCTGAGATCACTAGAATTGTTTATACTGGAATCTTTTATTATTGGAAGGTTCAATTTAATAGCTTGAAATAAGACAGTGAAGGAGAAACTCAAATGTCTTTTATTGTTAAGTTTACACAGTTTGAATTTGCTTGTATTCTTCAAAGTTATTAAATGTAAATCTACCTGCACAGATATTTCCCACCACTAAATAATAGTACTTATAGGGTCACTGATATATTAGAAAGTGATTAATGTCAATCAGTTTTCATAAGGAATGTTTTACTTTGTAGCATAACTAAACCAAATAATTGTGTTATTGAAGACTGATGAAAAATCCCCATGAATATAAGAATCCATGGTTTCCTTACAACTGTGTCTATAACAAATAATAAGTCAATAGATATATAATCGCTAAAGAAGAGGTATCTTGTTTGAAATTTATGGTATTGTGGAAGAGGTTTTTCCCAAGGCACAACTGGTTTGGCTTAGCAATTACAAATAAAATAAAAGACTGTAAAATGAGGTAAACTTTTAGAAGAATAGAAGAAATGCCCAAATGCATCCATCATTCGTTTGTTCATTCATTCATCTATTTATTAATTCAAGTTCCTCTTCAATACTTATTACAGAGCTGCTATGGCCCAGATGCCATCCTTGTCCCCTGACGCTTGATAGTGAGAAGGAAGCACATTGCCATTACATATCTAACGCCACAGTCACTGAACAAATTACAGTTGGCTCTATGCTCTAACGAACACATATAGAATACATCAATGAAGTAGAAAAGAAGTGTTTTTCAGGAGAATTAAGTGTCTGATGTCAATTTGGCCCAGTGGGCGGAAAATCCATAACAGAGACAGAAAGTGAGTGGGACCTAACTGGGGGAAATGCAATGAGCAGAACATTTGCTGTCTAAGCAGTGGAACCAGAGTCAGTCAAGTGTAACACATGGAGAGGGAGAGACACTGGACAGGTGATGATGGATTGCTTACTTCTCTTACTGTAAGAGAGGTATGAATTACTGAAAGAACCCAAAGATCACTAAACAAGAATGTGATCTCATTTCTTTTTTCCAGTGCCTTTGGAAAAAAAAAAGGAATAAGAAAGTAAGGATACCAAGAAACAGCAATCACAAAACTAGAATGGACAGAAATTTTTAAAAATGCCACAGGCTAGGAAAGGATGGACTAAATGCAGACAGGAAGAGGCTCGGGCTTTTGAAAGAGGGTTCAGAAGAAGCAGGGAGTGAGTTCAGGGAGGTGACCCAGAGTGTGGCAGCATTAAAGACGGCACTTTTCTGTCTTCGGACAAGGGAGGAACTTCAGTGTGAGCAGGGGCCACCTCTAGGTGAAAAAGAGGGCTACAGAGTCATATATGTGTTTAATGAGAAGAGTTGAAAATGCTCTTCACAGGAGGGGAAACTAAGAGGCCAGGCCCTAGGACAATGAAGTGTCCGTTTAACTTGAGCCAGAATAAACTCCCCAAGTTTCTTGATTCACAGGGGGCACGGCTTTTTCATTTTCCTGCCAAAAGACCATCTCCTAGGATATGGAGACCATCTGTGTCAAGGAGCAAAGCTCTTAAAGATGATTTCAATGTAAAATGTGGCGTGACGGGGGCCATATTGTCTGACACTGTCCAACCCTTTTCGTATTTCAACAAGTTAAGCACAAAGGAAGTAAAAAACGGCCAGTAACAATGAACCAGAATTCCCAGACAGCTCCAGGGGAGAGGGAGAAGGCTTTGACAGAATTAAGACAAGTCAGCGTGGATATGCACAAAGGTGTCTGAAACCAGTCCATACAGGGTTTGAAATGAACAAAGAAAGGTGACCAGCTCAGTGAGATGCCATGGCCATGGGCCCCACGCTCCCAGCTCCTGACCACTGGGGACCACAGTGGGAAGCAGAGAGACAGCTTTCCCTGTTCACTCTCAGCCCACTGCCCCGTGAGCTCCTCTCCCACCAGCCTCCGCAGCTGCCAGGATTAATTCTGCACAGGTCCTGTCACTTAGCAGTGGTTGCTCAACTGGGCTTCATAATATCAAATCCTTGATAAACAGAGTCTTGCTTTTTCATACCGAACATAACACTCATAGTGAAAACTGTTACGCTTTTTGGGGTTTGCTTTGAAATAATCCAAGACTGCAGCAGGGAGAGTGAGTGACGACACACATAAAACAAGATTGGCTTTGAGTTCATCATTATTACAGCTAGCTAGAGACAAATGGAATTTTACCACACTCTTCGCTACTTTTTGTATGTTGGAAGTTTTCTGTTAGAGAAGAAAAAAAATTGAAATCTATCAGGCTCTGTCCCTCTGTCAAGAACTTATCTGGTTGTTTCCCATTCTTTTCTTTCTCTCCAAGGACTACTGTTTCTCTTTTGTCCTTTCTCATCTGTGCATTCCACGGATATCCCCAGATTGTAGTTTGGGTAAGGCACTGTAGTGAGAACCATGGGGCGAGCAGATGGACAAGACTTTGTTCTTAGGCCAGGCTCTCCTGGGAAGGATGGATGTGGCCATGAAGGTTGGGAGAAAAGGTGGCGGGAGAGAACGGGAGAAGAAAAACAGTATTACTAGTCTGTGTTGTTTGAAAGGAATGCCTGCAAAAAAGTGGGATGTAAGTTGATCCCTAAAAGAAACAGTTGTGTTGGGTGGATATGGGGATCGAAGCCTGCCCCCAAAATTTATGGGATGAGACAAGAGACTGGCCAGACAAGGTAGTGAACTGCTAAGTAAAACATGATTTATCCTCCTGTCTTGATAAACATGCAGTTGTAATAAGTTGAAAGACCAAGTCAGAATCTAAAACTTTTAGGCTAAATGTGTAGCTTGGTGGGAGAATACTTGCCTACCAAATGCAAGGCTCTGTGTTCAATTTGTAACACCACACAAATATGCCTTGGGATTCTGGGCTGGAACATGGCCATATGGAAAGAGCCAATCCCTGATCCGAGTCTCTGGTCTGTAACCTGTCTCAACTTTGCCTATTTTAGGTTTCCACCTTCACTATAGGGGGGCTTCATGTATACACAAGTAGATGCCTCAGCCCTCATATCCAAAATTTATCACCACCCCACCCCAAAGTCAGCCCTAGAAGCTCCTTGGACCTATGTAGTTCTTCTGTTCACAGTGTCACCTTTTGCTTATGAAAGGATGGATGTAAGGAGAATGCCACTCAGTCCCCAGAAGATGTTTCAGAGTCATTTAGGTAGGAAAATCTGGATTCTTTTGGTTGGCCTAAAAGCAAGGTAGAGAGGTCCAGGTTCTGGGTGGGTGTCATGTTTCCTTGACACTGCAATTTTGTGTGTGTGTGTGTGTGTGTGTGTGTGTGTGTGTGTGTGTTTTAGGCAAGGCCTCACCATGTAATCCAACCTGGCCTTGAACACAGGACAATTCTCCTGCCTCATCCTCACAATTACTGGACCCGGCCCCTGTTGATTTCTTGAACCTGTGGGAGGGATATATCTAGAGGAAAGTCAGATCAAATTCCTTCAAAGCACAAAACTCAGGCCAGGAGCCCATCTTGCCACTCGTGAGTGGTAGCGTTTGTAGTATATAATTCTTTTAGAACATTATTTTCAAAATTCTTGAAAAATACAGCTGATAATAAGACCTAACCTATTGGGGGTGGATTGGAAATTAAATGAGATGATACTGTAAAGGTTTTAGACTGATACTGGGAATGTTACAATTGCTCCATGCAAGAAAATAAAGCCAGCTTGATTTGTTTCCCTCAGAATTCACTGAGAAGACTGGTTGCTTTCAGGATTGAAGGAGTAAGAAACTATAGACATGACTTCAAAGAATCCTGCAAAAAGTTCATGGACAAATGCTAAGTATGTAGATTAGAGTTATTTTTCATAAAAACATTAATTTCCCATGCTGAATTAGTCTACTACTGATGAGAAGCAGTTTGGGGAAGCCCAGTTATAATGAATCAGGATAGAAGGGGGGTTGGGACATGGCTCATGGAAAGAGCACTTGTCTAGTTTGTGGGAAGTCCTGGGTTCCAAACACACACACAGACACTCACGCACACGTGTACGCATGGGCAGATAGCAAAAGAAACATTTCTCTTCTCACCAGGGAGAGTAAATACATTCCTTACCATTTTCTATCTCTAGTGGCAGCAGTTGTCTGGCGACTCTTTCACATGAATAATGTGAAATTAGTGAATAATTCATTAGTGAATAATGAATAATTAGTGACCATTTGTTACAGGAGGAGAGGGAATAAGTGATTGGAAGGGTTACAACCCCAAGTTTGAGGTGATGAAGCTTCATTTCCATTCACAGTTAATTGTGTAAAAGCAGTTTATTGGTGGGTTTAAGTGGTCAGGCTTTGGGGTCAGATGCCTGGGATCATGCCTCAACTTGTCCACCTAGGAACTGTGTGACCATGACCATGGACGAGTTCCTTAACTTCTTTGTTTCCATAATGTAGGGACAATAATAATAATAATAATAATGTCTACCTCAGGATTGTATTAGAAATTAAGTTAAAATGTATATAGCACTGAGAATGAACATATAATATACCCTATATAAATGTAATTGAAATTATATATATATATATATATATATATATATATATATATTTCTGATAGGAACCATTCTACCTCTCATCTGTTACCACTACTACTTTATTCATTTGTAATATGCAGTGCTTAATGATAGTTAGGAAACAATATTATTGAATGAAAATAGTTAATATTTGTTTAAATTTTTTCTCATTTAAGTTTTTTCCTACAAACGTCATTTGTAGAAATCATTAAAGTTAACTCATTCATTCTTTACATCAATCATCAGAGGAAAGTACTATTTTCACTCATATTTGACAGATGAGGAGACCAAAAGTCAGAGAGGGGAAGTAACTTGATTCGGGCCACACAGCCAATTATTGATGAAGTCAGATTTCAAACCCATCTCTGGTGAGAGAAGAGCCACGCCTGTTTCACTGCTTGAACACAGAAGTACTGCCTCTGAAGCCAACAGGATAAACATCTGTTGCTGAGAACAAAGTTATTACTTCAGCCAAATCCGTGGTACCTCCCGGAAAAGAGTTCACAGACTGGTCTCTTCACTCCAGTGGGGCGGGGGAGTGCAGAGGAGGCAGGTTATCCAGTTTAAGAGTGACTAATGGCTGCCTCTCATAGCCATGACACAGGACCTGGCAGCTGAGGGTGGACAGGGCTCATGGAATGTGGCCAGATCCCTCGCTACCGCTGTGTGGGATTGGGATGATCCACAATGGGTGCAGCATCATGTAGAGCCTGTGGCTGATATTTATACCCCTTTTCAATACTTGGACATCTGGGGGCAAGAGGGGTGACTTATCTAATGGAATGGATTGCCAATGTGAATTTTCTCCCCCCGGATAGGTCTCCAGAGCGGAACATGTCCTGGGTGGAAATACATGCAGTGGGTCATTGGCAAGGGACAGGCCAGCTACGTCCCTTGTACCAGTAGATTTACTGGAAGGATACCCTCAGGGGAAGTGGGACTGAATGCCAGGAGTGCTTAAAGGGACTAATTCTCTGGGACTCTGTCCAGTAGAAGCAAGTGTCCTGCTTACAATCCAAGAGAACCATAGATGGTTTGGACTTGTGAATTTGGAGATCACTGCAATGAAAAGCCATTTTCATACTGAAATGGAGACCTGAAGAGGAGAGAACCCAGGCTTCATGCACACTAGAGAAGTACTTTCCTTTTTTTTCCCCTGGAGAGTTTCTTATTTGTATCTACCATGGAGTACCCTGAGACAAACTCCTTCTGGCATAGTTATCATCTGTGCTAAGTCTACACAATGAGATGTTTTCTTTCATTAAAACTAATGTTGCTTCACCAGTTGAAATTAAAGTTCCCAAAAGGGTCATTTCCTCACTAGGATAATTTTGCTACAAGCTTTTCATTAATCCAATCATAACTCAAGTAATATTATTTGGCATTTTAGTGAAGTCTTCAGGAGCCACAAGGGACTGAATACATTGTCTGTTTTATGACCAGAAAAAGAAAAAACAAACAGCAAGCAAAATAAGCTCAATTTAAAATTGGTTTGGTTTTGTATAATGCAGAAAACACATTTATTTATCCAATATACAAATGTGTCTTGATCACTTGCTAGATGCAAGACACTGCTCTAGGACTATTGGGGCTGCAAGAATGAATCATTCTTTCAGCAAAAACAACCCACTTCCATAAGCATTAAGAGGGCCCATTTAAAAAAGTCATCTTCCTAATACAAAGTAGAGGAAGAAAGCACCTTAAATCTCTCTCTCTCTCTCTCTCTCTCTCTCTCTCTCTCTCTCTCTCTCTGTGTGTGTGTGTGTGTGTGTGTGTGTGTGTGTGATTTTCTCTCAGAAAGAAGGGACAGGCCAGGAGTGCTTAAGGGGACTTGTCACTCAGAGAGAAGGTCCATGGTTTATGTGTATAGGGCAGACTTCATGGTGGATGTGATATTTTACTGGAACTTGAATCTAGGTAGGATATTCAATTGCACAAATAATCTGGAAGGAAATTCAAAACTTGTGTAAGTAAGGAGGGGAGGAAGGATTGAAGGAAGGGAAGGGGAATGGGAAAAAAGAATCAAGTTACATCATGTATAAGTACGAATTCGCTATGATGAATGATGAATGTGATTATTGTGTATACCTCAAATGTAGCAATAAAAATCGTTTTTGAAAAAAAAGGTGTAGAGGATGGGGTGTTCAGTGACACTGGAATATGACATGTTTCTGCCTGGCTGGAATATGACTTTCTAGTTGTGTTTGCTGGAGCTGTTCCAGGGCACACTGCAGAGTAAAATGAGAATCAAACTGGAGGGAGTCCAGGAAATCTACACCAATTCCAAACAAAGTACTTCAGCTTTAATGTATTTTTTATGTTTTGGTCCATGGAACATCTCATTTGGAAAAAAAAATCTTCCACTAAGAAGAAAAAATTAAAAGAAGGATACAGGCATGTTGGTGGTGAGGAAAAGTCAGAGAAAAGAGTAGAAAATCAACTGGGCCTGAGTCACAACATACTTGAATGTAAGCTGAGAGATCACATTGCATAGATTGTGATAATGAAGCAGGTCAAAGTACTAATCAGAGAGTAAAAAGATGAGATTCCTTATCATGGGGATGAGCAAATAGATTGGAGTAACTTCATGTGACAGGAGCCTGCCTCCCTATTTTCGGAGTGTTGCAGTTTAAGCAATGAAATGGAACAGAAGTTAAAACAGTGAATAAAATAGATAAAAATCTTGGCTATCATAGAACTTATTCTAGTAAGGAAAGATATAAATGAAAAAATGAATAAATGATAAATCAGGTGGTGGAGAGAAATAAGATACCAAAATAAACAGGTGGCAGGAACAGTGTGTGATGAAGGTACCATTTAAACAGATTACTTCAGGGAAGGCCTCCCTGAGGAGTGGCATTTATGGGAAATGGTACCCTGAGTATATTTGAGGGAAGAATGTTACAGTAGATGATGGATTGTGCACCCGGCCTAGTAAACATATTTTCCTGAGCAGGTGTGTTAAAGGATGGGCAAAGAGGTGGTCAGAGCTGTGTGAGTTTATAAGATATGGGCAAGAGATGAAACAAATGTCAGCCTACAAAGGACTTACAGGCAATATAAGGGACTTCAGATTTTATTTTGAGTGTGTTTTTGGAAACTGGAGGATTAGGGGCATCTGAGTGACATAATATGGTATGTAATTTTATTTATTTTTTAGTGTCTTTTAAAAAAATTTTACTTAAAGAAAGACTAAAAACAGAAAAAGGGTAGAAATAATATATACTTTCAAAGAAAAAAATAAACAGTAAGTAATCACCAGTTGATGATTATAGATTGTCCTCTTACAAATAGTTATTCAAGAAACTAAAGTGGAGCTTATAAGGTGGGGATTCAAACAGTGAGAGTGAGACAGCAACCAGTTCTGTTCAACTATCCAACAAAAACTTAGAAATATGGTTATCAATCCTATACACTTAAACATACATGCAGTTATCCATATCTTCAATTATGTTGAGATTGAATAAACCCAAGCAGGCTAATATCACTCTGAACAAAGAATAATACTAATCCTGGGTTTCACATTAGGACCCTCCAGGATAAGCACTGGGTATTTTAGTGTATCTTTTTCTTTAAAGTATCTGTTCATTTCATCATGTGTCATAAGATCAGTTCTCATAAACTGTTTATAGAGTCTACACATGCATGAGTCTTAACATGTATTTCTATCCTTTCTATATTAGAGGGAGAAACAAAACAAAGCAAGACAAAACAAAACATATTCCTATAAGCACATGAAATGAAAAATACATATAAGACCATTGTACAAGGAGTTCTACCATAGTTCCTGTGTTGTCTCTTGTTATCTTCAATAGAATTGGCTATATCAGACATGGTATAATTGAATATATCAATGTATAACAGTATTATTAAAAATACAACATTGTAGATAGTATAAAACTTTTAAAAAGGCAGTAATCAAACCAGAATGTGTATCATAGAGTCTTGTCATCTTCAGTGTAGTTGCCTATACTCTTAGACTTGATACTATCGGTCATATCAATTTTGAATAAAATCTGTCGATACCAAAGAGCAATCAAACAAACCAGATTTAACTAAATTAGTCATGATAAAACAGTATAAGTCATACAGGGCTCCAGATTAAGTTAATATGAAATTGAAGATGATTACTGTGCTGTATCCTGATGTTTTTGGGATACTGTCTGTGCCCTCAAATCTAATGCAAGTAGACCAACTGGGACAGAATGAAATCTAAACAGAGTGGTGCGAGTAATGTGGATTTTAAATCCTGATACATTATTAACAATATCTTCTGCCATCTTTTTTTAGACTCTCCCTGCCCTTTCACTTCCCCAGGGTACACTGTGCATTTTTGGGTCTCACCAAGACCCTTGGTTTTAAATGGGGGGCAGCCTGCTATTTACCTAAGTGGTTCCGTACCTTCTCTCTCCTGGACTTGATCTCTAATTGTATTCCTTTACCTATTAAAGCCTGTCTTTCTAACCTATCCACAAATACTAGTCCAGTTGCCCCTATTACTCTCTGGTTCTCTGTCATATAGAGCATTGTTTTCTCATATTTGATTTTCAGTCCAAGTATTCTTTTTCATGCTAATTAGATTTCCTATAAATAGTATCTTGGTGGACCCTACCTCCTGATCTACTCCACGTGTGGTTCTTTTTTTTTTTAAATTTAGTGTATCAAGGCCAACTATATTAGAAATTATAACCAACCTTCTCTGCCTCGTTTCTGCTATGCTCTTTTTTGCCATCAGTTGTCTGCTTATCTTCTTTTTTCTGTTTTCAGCTCCATTCTCTGAGGCCTCTCTGCCACTGTTCCTGGAATCCTAGTACTTTTCTCTCTCTCTAGAATGCCCTGCAGTATTCTCTGTAGAGTTGGATTGGTGATTGCGAATTTCCCAAGTTCCTCTTTGTCTTGGAGCCATCTTGTTTCTCTATTAATTTCTAGAGGCAGTTTAGCAGGGTATATCAATCTGGGATGGAGGTTACTTTTTTTCAGCGCTTGGAATATTTCACTCCAGGCTCTTCTTGATGGTTTGTGTCGAGCCTTGATAGTTTGTGTCAAGAAGTCTGCCATGGTGGGCCTTCCTTTGTAGGTTAGTTTCTTGTCTCTAACAGGTTTTAATATTCTGTTATTATATTGAATTTCTGGGATCTTGATTATTATATGCTTGGGTGTAGCTCTGTTTTGGTTGTAGGTGGCTGGATTTCTATATGCCTCATATATCTGCATATCATTTCCTTTTCCTATGTTTGGGAAGTTTTCCTTAATTATTAATGTGAATAGCCTTCTGTGAATAGCCTTTATGTGAATAGACTACTGTTCCTTTGTTTGTACCCCTGTTTCTTTATTCACATTCTTTATTCTCAAGTTATAGATCGTCTTGTCATCTTCTAGCCTTAATATTGTTACTACTTGTTTCCTTGGTTTTTTTTTTTTTTTTTGTCTTTTTCATTTTTATTGGTACCAGGGATCGAACTCATGACTGCACACTTGCAAGGAAGGTGCTTATGCTGCTGAGCTAAATCCCCAGCCCCTTCCTTGTTATTTTTAAGAAATTTTTCCTTTCATGATCCCACATTGCAAACCTGTCCTCCAGTTTGGATAATCTATCCTTAGTTTCTTTCAAGCAGATTTGCCACCTTTCCATAGAATTTTTAATTTCCTGGTAATTTCTTTGAATCTACTTCATGTATTCTGTATTTTCTTTATATCCTTCATCAAATGGTCCTCTCCTTTGTTTGAGTTCCTCCCTTCTTCCATCTGTGTCTTCTTGAGGGGTACTTAGCATCTCTTTTATTAATCTTCTTATATCTTGCTTTACTTGGCTAACTATTTCACTTTTGAACTCATTTATGAGGTCCTGAAGATATCTCTTTATGTTCAATGGTGCCATGTCTGATATTGCATGTTTGCTGTTCTCATTCTCCTTTGTAGTTATCTGTCCTGGGTCAATGTTCTCAGGATTGGGACATGGGGACTTTTTGTTGTTGCTTCCTCTTCCTATCTTTTTTCTTCCATTAGGCCCCACATTCTTTCTTTGTTGGTTACAATTCTTTTGAAGCAGGCTGGCTAGAGGACCCTTCCCACTGCAGTGTGCTAGTGAGTTGCAAACAGGGGCAGCATATGCTGGCCCCTCCCCTCTGGATCAGTCAAGCTGCTGTGGCCTGCACTGTATTACTGTGCCCCCCTTCCCCTCTGGGTCAGTCAAACTTCTGAGGCGTCATTGCATTAGTGTGCACTGCTGCTGTAGCAAATTGATTTTGGATAACCTATTAGGTCTCAGCCAGGTCACATGATCCAGGCCTGGGTCACTCCACCAATCCTGTTCAAGAAGGGAACAACTGACTGAAGTTACTGCTGCCCTTGTACTTGCCAGTCCTGCTGGCCCTAGAATTTCATCTGCTGGAGCCCCCATTTCTGTGGAATGTTTCCACTCCCATCACTCACCACAGGTCGATGCAGGTTCCCCACCAACTCAGTTCTCCCTTTGGCTGGCTGACCCCTGACCTCAGTATGACTGCACCTCCAGCGAGTTGAAGCGGTGGGACCACGGACAGCTCGGCAAGTTGCCTGCTGCGGCAGGAGCACTGAGCCTTTAGCTGTTCCAATAATAGCACCAGGACTGTATGTTTGATTGGTTCACCTTAGTTTCTTGTTGGGATGAGAGAATTCATCTCCCTCTGTTTGGGATTCCCCATGCTATGTTATGTTGAATTCTAAGTTGACTATCTCAAGGAGTCTCTGTAGCCAGCTGTTATCTATCTGGCATCTTTGCTCAAATCCCCTTGTAGTTTTATTATTTATTTATTTAATTTTAAATTTTAAAGACAGCAAAACAGAACAAAGCAGAACAGAACAAAGCAGATCAGAACAAAACCATGCAAGTGACACAGGATTTCAAAGTAAGACAACAGGAGATCAACAGTGGCTACCATAATGTCTCCTGTAATAGCTTTAAATTTATAAATCTGGCAGCTCTGTGGAACTTGGACTAAGAGAGGTCAGGGTAGTTGTTACATAAGGACACATAAGAAAAACTCTCTATTTGAGAGTGTGTTATGGTTTATGTATCAAATGTGCCCCCCAAATCTCATGCAATCATGCACGCATTTGAGTCTAGCATTTGTGACTGGTTCATTGTCTAGAACTTGGATATGTGGTATGATTGAGAGCCCCACCCAGGGGTGGAGCCACTGTATAGTGCAAGGGAGGGAAAAAGGTGTGTGTCTCTCTCTTTTGCTTGTCTGGGCTTGCTGTTTGCAGTTACCATGAACAGCAGCCCAGCCACACCATCCGTCCTTGGAGCCAGCTGAGTATGCTCTGAAATCTCCAAAACTATAAGAAATAAATGTTTCTTTCTCCAATTTTGAGTGTCAAATAGTTTGTCTCAACAATGAGAGAGAAAAGTAACTAAGTCAGTGTGTGTGTGTGTGTGTGTGTGTGTGTTTAAAGGAGGGGAAAGCAATTATTATTTTAAAGTGCTTGTGTGCTTGTTGAGCTCACTGGACTATTAATCTTCTTTCTGGGTAAGTATACTTACTGTATACTTATTCTGGGTATAACACTATTCCTATGACTTTGGCTGTATCACGTGCCTTAATAACCACCAGGGTGATACGGAAGTTTTCTGATTGCTTATACAATAATGATAAGGTTTCTTTACAACCTTATATCAATGAAAGGGGACAACCTAGGGAGGACTTTGAGTGGAGATAATTTAGGATTCATAGAGCTCTTATTAAAGATTGGGTTGCTAAAAGATTGTAAGCAAACCAATCTTTTACAGGGTGACCTCCAAGGACTAGTTGGCCTCACCGCTCTTGTTTATCTGTGTGTGAAGTAAAGGTGTCCTCCACTCCCAGCTAAAGCAGAATCTCCAGTATGTACTCTGCACATTCCATTTCCACACCTTCATTTGCTTATGCTGCTTTCCCCTGGATTCTCTCAGCTTCTTAGAGTTCCACATGGAAATCCTAGCCATTTTTCAAGAATCAGCCCCAATACCATTTTCTCCATGAAGCCTTCCTAATACTCCTGACAGGATATAATCTCTCCCTATCCTGAATCCTGATGCCATTTGCCTGTCATTTTTCTTCATTCCCTTATTTACTGGACCTATTTGGAGTCATTAGTGCACCTCCTTGTATCAGTCAACTTTCTGACTATAACAAATACTCAGGATAATCAATTTATTAAAATGTTTTATTTTGGCTCACAATTTAGTAGTTTCCAATCTGTGATTCGCTGGCCTGCCTGTACATCATAGTAGGAATGTGTGCTGGGATAAAATTGCTCACAGCTTGAGCCAGAGGATGAAGAGAAACAGGAAAGGACTAGGAATTCACAGTCCACTTCCAGGGCGTAGTCCCAAAGACCCAAGGACCTTCAACCAGCACCTACCCACCAGAGTGACAACCTTTTAATACATGAACCTTTCAGGGTCATTCAATGTCCAAATGACAGGACTCTTTGAGAACAGGACTTAGCTTTTACACTTACACAGACCTGATGCAGTCAGAGGTCAACATGAGCACCACTTTCCTATATAAGGTGAGATTCTAGACAAATAGTGTAAGTTCTGCATTTTAAGGGACACAAAGCAAATGGTAGTATATTTAGAGCTAGTTCTAGGAAGCTAGGCTGTCATGAGGTTCTGTTGTGTTGCATGATAAGTGCTAACATATTTCAATTGTGTTTCTTTTAAAAATAGCATGGACCACTCTGACAAGAGATGAACTAGATAACACCTTTGATTAAGATTTAAATCTTGGAGATAGGATGGTCTAGTGGGTGAAGGGCCTTTGACCATATGCATGTACATCTTTGACCATAGGCATGTACATCTCATCCAGCTTTTTTTATATCACTGACAAAGTGGATAAATACTATCCACCTCACAAGGTACTTCTCAGAATTAAATTAAAGTACCTAACACAGTCGCAGGACATAACAATATCCTCAATATGTGAATTTCTTTCTCCTTTCCTTCCTTCAAAAAATTGAACAGTCTTCCAGAAAATATTTAGGTAGACAGACAGCAGGACAAACAAATCCCTTTCCCAAAATGAACTGTACATCCTGTAGAGGTTGACAGCATGCATTCCTCAATGAATAAACATAGCCCATGATTAAAGTATTTACTATGGACTAGAAACATCAGCATCAGCATCATCATCATCCCCCAGGATCAGAACTTGCATTTTAACAAGGTCCCACAATCAAGCATATCTGAATTAGACTTTACGAAGCACAGATGTAGGTTTACCTTACAGAAAAAAGCAGATTGTCATGTCAACAGACTATGATCTGGTTTGTCCTAAAGTACATCTTAATTAATTAACCTGGATTTTGCACTTATGATTAAATAGCACTAGTGACAATTACATGTTGGTTTGCAATATTTTAGTGAATTTACCAACAGAAAAAAAATGAAATTCAACTTTTGATAATTCTCTATAGGACATGAACACAGTATCAACTAACTCTTTCCCTAAACACTGGCATGGGATGAGCAGTTTGTTTATGTATGCAGATGTACTATTTAAAATAAAAACATGCATCCTCATTTGCTTCTTTCAAAAAAAGTTCTTTTTTTGGAATTTAAAAGAGAATAAAACAAAACAAAACAATGAGAATGATATTGGATTTCAAAAAAACAAGACAGTAGGTAATCAACCACAGTTACTGTAATGCACATTTTATCCTCTAAATTGATGCTCATATCAACAGATACAGGCATGCAAAGTCAATCAAACAGCACAAGCACTAAGTTTTCTCTTTACTTCAGTTGCCATCATCTCAGATTTCAAGCGTGTGGCTTCTAAATTCCTCTATGTCTATGTCTCCTCCACTTGTTCTGGGTGATATATAGGCATGCAAAATTAAACAATATAAGCACTAATTTGTCTCTTTACTTCAGTTGCTTTCATTTCACAACTTTCAGGAGTGTGACTACTATTTTCTTTTATGTCTACATCTTCTGGACTTGTTCTAGGTGGGAAGTGTGGCTGGAAGTCTGAGATTGCACTCTGCTCCTTTATCTTGACATTTTCCTGTGTTCCTCCAAATCAGCTAGTTTCTGAGTCTCATGTGTTTCCTGTATTGGCTGCCCATCCAGTGGTGCAGTGAATTGGACTAGGCATTTGGGTTCCTCTGATCCAAGGTTCCTGGGGTGGCAGAGAGGTGCCAGTCAGCTGCCCATCATGTTCCCTCTATGGTGGTAGGACACAGGGAGCACAGCTGCCTCTCCTCTGGCCTGCAATGGTTGGCCCACCACAGGGTGTGGCCTCCTTTCTTCTGGGCAGCCACAAACTCACCAGGGGGCATGGCTTCCTTCTTCTTTGATCTTGTGGTGCAGGCCCACTGCAGGGCGTGGCTTCTACTCTGGGCCAGTAGCAGCTGGTTCACTGGGGCTCATGGGCTTTTCTCCTCTGGCCCTGGTGTGCTTGGCTTATGGTGGTGGGGGTGTGGGAGTGTGGGAGTGTGTGTAGCTGCCTCTCCTTCAGGTCCACAGTGGTGGGCTCATGGTGGGGGCGTGGGTCTCTCTTTTTAGGTCTGTAGCAGTGGCAGTGGGCTTACCTGGGGGTGAGTTGTTTCTCTAATGAACTACCATTACATTTCTAAAGTTCTGAAATGGCCAACAGACCATAGAAAAATACCACTTTAGACTTCCAATTGAAACCAACAGCTTCAAAAAACTGCCAGCCTTGATTCAGGGCCATAAAAAACCAGTTTTAAACTATGTTTTAAATGCATTTGTTTGGTTTTTAAAGTTTATATATGTGTTATTGTACATAAATTCTGAGATTTTTAAATGAGTAACTCCTCGCATGTACTAAAAAACCTTTCCCAGCTCATGGTAGGAACATAATAGTTCACCTGCTGGGACTAATTTCTAGAGAGGTAGAAGTGCCTGGCAACACTGTCTTTTAGCCAAGCAAATTGTATAGCTTCCATTATTAGAAGGGAATTTTATGAGCTAATAGTTTTCCTTTGCCATTCAGTATATCAAGCTACTTTCAGTCCCAACCAGAACATAAAATACTTATGCAAATATTAGGAGTCCCAGCACTACTTTACCATTATACAAAACCTGTTCTCCATGCCCCCCTTTGCAGACTTACTGTGTAGCCTTCCATTTATCTACCTGTCTCCCTGTCTGTCTACCCACTGTTAGTACTGGGATCAAAGCCAGGGCCTTGCTAGACAAGCACTCTACCAATCAACTATGATTTTAATTTACTTTATGACTGACTTAATCTTTATGCATTTTAATTCTGGGAAGAAGCCAGAAGCAGTGGCATGCACCTGCTTTCCTACCTACTCAGGAAGCAGGGACAGTAGAATCATTTGAGTCCAAGAGTTTGTGGCCAGACTGGGTAACATAAAGACCACATCTCAAATAAAACAACAACAACAAAACACTCCAAACAAATCAGTCCTGAGTGATATAAAATATAAAAAATTAGGAGAAATTTAGAAAACTATGACTTTTAAAAATGAGACTGGTTTCAGTTATTAAGCTGAGCAATCAGTTGTCTTCTTATTTTTTGTCAACCAAAGAACTGGTTGAATTAGGTATTAGAGTCAGACATTGGTCAACAGTCAGACATTTAGGAAATAGTCACAGATGCTAAAGAGTTTAATTGCTGTATTAGTTGGGGTTCTGCAAAGAAATAGAACCCATAGAATTTAGATAGTTAGCAGATATATACATATATATACATATTTATATATATCTTATATGAATCAGCTCATACAATTATAAAGACCAAGAAATTCTACAAATATGCTATGTGCAAGCCAGAGAAACAGGGAAGCCACTGGTGTGCTTTAGTTGGAGTACAGACCATGTCCCATAGTATTATTCCTTTTGTTCAAAACTGAAGACACAAATGTCTTAAGTCTAATAAGCATCCATGTGAAGCTAAATATTTGTCCACTTATAGCATATCTAATGATTTTCATGTTTAGTTCAATTAAAGTTGCGAAGAAGTTTCTTGTCATTATCATTTTTGTTTCTCTGAACTTCCTCATGTTATTTTGCAGTGAAAGCTGGAACAATAGGTCTTACACGACACACTCTACACTGAGCCCCACTCCCAGCTCCCCATTAACTTTTGTAAAGTAAATGCAGTAAAATATTCCAACATATGCCCAGTGACACTGACAAAACATACAGTTAGAACATTTTGAAACCATTGTTTGGCAAACAGTACCACTGTGCAATAGATGAAAATGGTAATTTGTCAGCCTAATTTGGTATATGAAAAGTGAATTAGGGCTGTTGATGAATAGAATACAAAAAGATATGGTATTATTATGCTGGGTGTGGTGGAACTAACCTGTAATTCTAGTACTCTGGGACGATAAGACAGGAGGCTTGCAAGTTGAGCCCACTTTGGGTAACTTAGAGACTTAGGAAGATCCTGGCTCAAAGTAAAAAATAAAAACACTCTGGAGGCAGAGCTCAGTGCAAAGATCCTGGGTTCAGTCTCCATTACAGGAAAATATAAGTTCTAAAGTCAAGTGTGTGTGTGTTAAATGGCCACCCATGCGAGAACTTTGAACCTTTCTCTTGAGCTCTAGTGCATGTGCTCAGCTATCTAGTAGAAATCTGGTTTCCTCAGTAGTCATCTATGACATAAGTCAAAACCAACCGCATTTTCTCTCACGTGCTCCTGACAACTTGTTTCTTCTCACAGGTTCTGTAAATCTGATGATGGCTGCAATATCCACTCAAGCACCCGTGTCAGAAACTGGCACATCACTGGAAAATCCCCCAAAGTGCATCTATATATTTCCCAGTTGGAATATTTAGCTTGCAGTTTTACAGTTGCCTATGCTATTTAATTTTCTGTCTCTTTCACTATTGTTTGAGGGACTTGAAGGCAGGGACTTTGCCTTATTCTACACTTAATTTCCAGCACCTATCATAGTGCTTAGGACTTGATGAATTGAAAAGAGATTGCAGCATTGTAAAAGTGTCAAAACCAGTTCTTTTGATCAATTAAGTAGAAAAATAAATTAACAGTTTCTAATATCAAGCAGACAAATTAACTATGTGATGAGGTCTTTCACCTGTTGTCATTTGTGAGTACCAGTATGAAAACTTATCTTTACTTGCTCTAATAACAGCACAGTAACTACCTCAGTGAAACTATTCAAGGAAAGGGAGTGAGAAGTAATTGCCAATGTCTCAGCCTTTTCAGAAGTAACTTGGAATCCATTGAGGTCAACATGCATTTATGGCATCGAATCCCCATCATTCTCCTAGGCTTGGGGGTGGGGATGGAAAGGAAACATGCAAACCATGGCTTTTTTTCAGTAACTGAACTATGTTATCAGATTTGGCAGACCTCATATGTGTAAAACATTTAGTTCCCTACAGAAGAGAAATCAATGCAAAATCAGTCCAGATACACCAAAATTGTATCTTCCTGAAGTATTATAGTCCACATAGTAGCCGTGAATGTCCCTAGGTAATAATATTCTTTCAGTGTGCCCAGGACAGGCAGCTGCGTGTACAAACCCATCACAACAAAGATAAATAAAATAACAGTATTATTCTGTAACTAAAAAGATCTCAATCAAAGTAAATCAATTTCTCCTGACAATTTTCAACACTATTCAATTTCAAGTTCTATTGTGGCCATATATAACCCACACAACGAGGCAACTTTGTTTGGGTTATACGGGTATGTGATTGAAAAACACAATTGGAAAGCCCAGCCTAGCCAAATTAAATCACTCAGCCAAAAAGTGGTCAAGGGTAAGACGTGTTGGTGAACTATAGCAAACCCCCATCACCATAATGCTAGGTTGTCTCCATCCTCTTTTCATGCTAACAATGATTTAGGAAGCTGCCTTTTTCTTCTTTGAATAAACAATTACGTGCAGTGTTACTAGCTCTGACTGTCAGTGGGTGACTTTGATTTTTGGATTTGACAATCTTGGCAGTGTCTGCACAGAACTATAGGACTCAGTGGAAATAGGATTTCGTATATAAGGGGTGATTGAAAATTATGGAGAATATTTAAATTAAAAAATGTATTACTGTAAAAAAACATTGCCAAAGACAGTGTGATAAGTGTGTTCAAAGCGATGGAGAGGATTTGGAAGAGGATTAATGGCAGAATAGTAAAACGCAAGGGTGACCTCAGCTTTGCCCTGACTTTGAGGCAGAGTAAGCCATAAAGACCACTTCAAATCAGGGGCTAATTGGAAATGCCATGCTTGGTATGTAGCTCAAGCTGGACCTGTGCTGCCCAATTCAGTGGTCACTAGTCACACACTAGCCAATAAACCAGCTCTTTCAGTCAATTCAGTAAAAAAAATCAGCCAACATTCTTACTGCTAGGTAGACAATTTGGTGCCTGAGCATTGAAAATGCAATTAGTTGGAATTTAAATGTGTTATATTATAAGGGTGAGAGACACCCTTGATTGTGAAGACCTAGTATAAAAATGATGTAAATTATTTAAATAATATATATTGATCTTATGATTAAATGATGATAATTTGGATAAAGAAAATATATTGTTAAAGTTAATTCATTTGTCCCTTTTTCTTCCACTGCTGGGAACAAAATGCAGAACCTCATTCATGCTAGGTGAGTGCTCTATCACTGGGCTATACCCCCAGCCCACTTTTTACCTCTTTTTAGTGGGGCTACTGGAAAAATGAAAATTATATGTGTGACCTACATTTTATTTCTATTGGCAGCAGCTGATCTAGAGTCTTGCAATACAAAAAGTGTGAACTAAAACTTAGGAATCGGGTTACCTTTCTGTTGTCAAATATTTCAACCTTCACGTCATTGTCCATTTATTTCTGATAACAGGGACCTGTGTCAGTGGTTGTTGCCACCTGATTTGCCTGCCACGGAGAATTGAAAACTGCAGGGTCTCTTCTTGTTCCAGAACACTGAGGCTTGAGTGATTTTTTTCCTTTGCTGGTGGAAAATGCTGTGTTGCCATATGCTGCTTTCAGGAGGTGAAAAAACTTTCAGTTCATCCTCAGATGCCCAAATAACCCCCCCCGCAACAAAAATATTGCAATAATAAAGCATTTGTGTCAACCAAAAAGTATCCCAAAATCTTTTGCGCCTGTAGGGAGACCTGCTGCCAATAAGGCATTAAATCTGAGGAAACATTTCTGCAATTACTGATCAAATACAATACAGCTAAATTTCACCTCCAGCATATCATTTTGATAATGGGTATGGAAATTATCCATTCAATAGCTATTCAAAAATAACTCAGGAAGATTGGCTACTAGATACTTCACAGACCTTTAGAATAATCCTTTCTAATCAGGCTGATGGGAATTCAATAGGCAACATTCATTTTGGACAAAATAACCTTTTGGGGGGTTGCAGGACTGCAAGCTTGCTCCTTCTGCTACTCGCTGTTCCAGAGGTGAAAGCACAAACATGCCAAAAGGCAGGGACTGTTTCCCTGTGCGTGGGGCTGCTGCCCAATACCCACCAAGGCTCAGTGCAGACAGCTGTGCCTCCAAGTTAAGTGAGGCGCCTTAATACTTATCAATCAGGAATCAGCAGGGCTTCTAGAGTTGTCCTCATTAAATTTAAAGTATATTCTCTCCCCAGCAGCAAACGTCTCCATTGCCATCCATTTCTGCACAGCCAATTTTAGGTAATCAAAGAGTGTTGGTTTCATCACTGTCTCCGAACACATTTGCAGCTTGACACAGCTCTTCCAGTTTCCCTGATCCTTGACAACCAGTAGCTATCCTCCACTTTTTGCATTGAACTGGTCCCTGTCTCTCAGCCGTTTTGGATTCTTTCATCAAAGATTTTCACGGGTCAGGATGTTTTTCCCCATAAAAGATGCCACTGCTAATAGTTCCAACCAACATGTGCCATATGATTCTTTTCCTGGTCACCCATATCCTACTGCTCACTTAGCACTTAATAATAGATGCTTAATGTTTTGTGTCCACTTATTCAAGAAGACCATGTGGTGAAGCTGAAAAAAATAGCTACTGACTGTGATTAGGAAAGATTCCTCTGTACCCACATAGCTGTATGATACCTGAGCAACTCTCTTATCCAATATGTGCCTCAGTTTCCTTATCTGTGATTTGGGAATAACTATAACTCCTTCCTCATGTAATTGTGAGACTCAAATGAAAGACTGTAGGTGCAAAGTGCTGTAGACTTCGGTGGAGCCACTTGTCAAGCATTTAATGAGCTCCTATTTTGTGCAAGGCACATGACGAGGAGCTGGACTCCTGTTAATTAGCCTTTTGTCATTTTAATTATATCCTGTGATAATTAATTAATATTAAATAAATCATAGAAAAGATTCATTTTGGCTTATGACTTTAGAGGATCCAGTCCATGATCAAGAGGCCCTGTTGCACTGGGTCTTTAGCAGTGTAGTGTGTCATGGTGGGAGTGTGGGACAGAGCAAAACTTCTCACTTTATCAGCCAGAAAGCAAAGAGTATAAAAGGAATAAGCCAGGGTCTTATTATCCTTTTCTAGAGTGTGCCCCAAATGTTCTAAAGAACTTTTGTAAGGTTCTGTTCCACAAAGATTCTACTTTACTTCCCAATAGTGCCATGGAACAAAGTTGCTAACATGGAAATCTTTGAGGGACACGCAAGATCCAAATTATAACAACTATAAATGGCAACAAAGGCTCATTTCTTATTTTCAAGGATTTCACAGCCTGGTGGGGATCATACACCCACAGCTAATTCTAATAAGTGACAAAATGACATTAGTGCATTTGGTTGTACAAATAACAAGAGCAATAATGAATACCAAGGAACAAAGTGATTTATTCTGAGCCTAGGATGGTCAATTGGAAGAGAGAAGGAAGACGGCAATGAAGAGGCAGATTTTTTGGCATTGGGGTTTGAACCCAGGGCCTCACACATGATTAGCAGGCACTCTACCATCAAGCTATACTCCCACTCCACAGTATGGGTTTTGATAGGCAAAGGAGAATGTGAAAAGCAGGGTGAGAGTGTCCAATGGCCAGAGGCAAACTCAGGAGATTCCTGAGTATCTGGAATGGCTAGAGAGCAGTGTTAGAGAGGACCGTAGGAAGATACAGATGGCTACAGCTAAGAAGATGAGCCACAGTTGTGGTGATCTTGGACTGCATCAAAGAGTTTGAGCTCAACTTCTGCAGCTGAATGGAGACCAAAGGAAGTTTTGGAGGCAGTTTTTTTCAGTTTGGAAAGCCTAGTCTAGTGGTGGACTGGAGAATGAGGGGAACCTGTACAGAACTAGAGATAAGAACAACAGAACATTACTATAG
The DNA here is from genome assembly GCF_034190915.1 of Cavia porcellus. Lineage (NCBI taxonomy): Eukaryota > Metazoa > Chordata > Mammalia > Rodentia > Caviidae > Cavia > Cavia porcellus. Next base: position 103,608,325 of record NW_026947486.1, on the reverse strand, counting down.
TGAAAATCATGTAAGCTGGAATTTTCCTATGAATTTCTAAGAGCATTTGTACCAAGAGAGACTCTGCAAAACAGGACTTTTGGGGCCAAATGTATAGCAGATGCTGGAGGAGAACAAAAATTACCTTAGCTCAGTTTGTCCTTATACTCGTACAACAACTTCCAACCTCAAGTTTGTGGAGGATTTTCCCACAACCACACACACACACACACACACACACACACACACACACACACAAACCTGGTGCTGCAGTGGGATCCAATGGGGTGTCTTCTAATTACATCCAGTTCTGACATCCTTTCTCTAGAGGGAAGGTTAAATCCCATAGGTTAGGTCTCAATGTCCATGACTGAACTCCACCTCAGACATCAGTCACAAGGCCAGAAACTTCTGACTGATCAGTGGTAAATAAGGGATCTCACAATGCCCTCTTTATGTTTAATTTGCTAAAGCTGGTCACAGGCTTTAGGGAAGCACTTATGTTGCTTTATTACGTTGGATTTTATAAAAGTATACAGATAAAGAGATGCATAAGTCAAGGTATACAGGAAAGGGCAGGAGCTGCTGGGCCCTCTCTCAGGACATCACTTTCCAGGACCTTCTACTTTTGTGTCTATCTGGAAGCTCTCTAAACTGCAATTTTAGGGCTTTATGGAGGTTTCATTGCATAGGCATAATTCATTAAGTCATTGCGTATCAGTGATTAACTCAACTTTTAGCACTACTCGTCTACTCCGAGTTTGAGGTAGTGGAGCTTAAAGTCTTAACTTTCTAATAATTTTTTAATTTAAAAAAGATTAAGATAAAAGAGGATATAACAAAACAGGTCAGAACAGAACAATTTAAGCAACATAAGGTTTCACCACAAGACAACCCGACGTAACATTAGTAACCATAGCGTCTCTTTCCTTGAAATACTGAGTATGCCTTCATATACTATAGTATCAAACATAACCAGAGAGCATAAAACCATTCAAGAGAATGAAAATATCACAGGGTATTCAAAACCAACTAACAGAAAACAAACAAAGGTTACTATATCATCTCCTTGTCTTTAAAATATTTTATTTATACGATCACATATAATAAAATACAATAAGATACAACATGATAAAACCGATGGAGATAGAAGAACAAAAGCTTGATGGGACTTCAAAACAAGATGATACTAAATCATCACTAGTAATTATAATGTCTTGTTTTCTTCAAAATAGCTGATCATACCATTACAAACAATAAAATCAAACAATGCAAAATAAAAATATTCCAAATAATGAATGAAAACATTATAAGGCTTCAAAGCAATATAATGGGAAATAATGATTACCACATACTTTTATGTATTCTTACCATTTATTACACTAGGAAAACTATTTGGTATTTATACATGTGAGTTTGATTTATTTCACTTATGAGTATGGTCTCAAGCTGCATCCATTGATATATAAATAACTCAGTGTGATCATTCTTTATAGCTGAGTAGTACTCCATTGTATAAAAATACCACAACTTATTTATCCATTTCTCAGTTGATGGACACTTAGGTTGTTTCCAAGATCTGGCTATTACAAATTGTGCTGCTATAAACATGGGTGACCATATATCACTGTGGTATGAAGTCTTCATACCACAGTGGAATATGCCTAGGACTGGAATAGCTGGAACAAATGGGACTTCCAATCCCAGCTTTTTGAGAAATCTCCAGACTGACCTCCACAATGGTTGCACCAGTCTACACTCCTACCAACAGTGCAGGAGAGTTCCTTTGTCCTCACAGCTTCTCCAGCATTGGTTGGTGGTAGTTTTCTTGATCCTGGCCATTCTTTCAGGAGTGAAATGGAATCTCAATGTGGTTTTAATTTGCATTTCTCTAATGACTAATGATGAGAACATTTTTTCATGTATATATTTGCCATTTGTATTTCTTCATCTCAGAAGTGTGCATTCATCACAGATGCCCATTTTTGGATTGGATCTTTGAATTTTGGGGGTCTGATTTTTTTAAATTCTTAATATGTTTTAGACAGAAGTCCTTTGAGGGAGAGTTCACTAAGAATTTTTTCCCACTTTGTGGGTTTTTTTCACTATGCTGGATATTTCCTTTGACATGCAGAAACTTTTTATAAGAGGTGGTCCCAGTTATTGATTCTGGGAAGTACTTCCCGTGTGGTTTGAGTCCTGCTGATGAATTCTCTACCTACCTTTATGTCTTCAAGGTTTCTACCCAATTTGTCTTCCAATAGACTTAGTGTTTCTGTTTTAATATTCAGATCTTTGATACATTTAGATTTTATTTTAGTACATGGTGACAGGCATGGGTCTAATTTTAGTTTTTGGCAAACAGAGAGCCAGTTTTTCCAACACCATTTATTAAAGAGACTGTCGTTCTTCCAGTGAATCTGTTTGGCTTCTTAAGAAAGATAAGGTGGTTGAGTGGGGTTGTAGTTGTGATTGTATCTTCTATTCTATTCCATTGATCTTCAGCTGTGTTTTGATTCCAGTACCGTGTTGATTTTACTGCAGTTGCTTTGTAGTAAAACTTCAAGTCAGGGATTGTTATGCCTCCTGCCTTGCCTTTGCTGCTTAGAACTGTCTTTGCTATTCTAGGTCTCTTTTCGCTCTAGATGAATTTTAGGAGTGGTTTCTCTAGATCTATGAGGTATGTTGATGGTATTTTTATTGGGATTGCATTGAATCTGTATAAGGGTTTTGGGAGAATAGCCATTTTCATCCCTTACTATCCATGAGCAAGGGATGTCTTTCCATTTTCTGAGATCATCTTCAATTTCTTTTTTCAGTGTATTATAATTTTCCCTGTATAGGTCTTTCACTTCTTTCATGAGAGTAATTCCTCAATATTTCATTTTTTTGGTTGTTAGTGTGAAGCATGTGGCTTCTCTTATTTCTCTCTCTGCGACTTTGTTGTTAGTGTATAGGAATGTTATTGATTTTTGAGTGTTGATTTTGTGTACAGCTACATTACTGAATTTATTTATTATATCTAAGAGTCTTTCAATGGAGTTTAGGGGTCTTGTATGTAGAGTATCATGTCTTCTGCAAACAATGATAATTTAACTTCTTTTTTATCTTTAACCCTTTTATTTCTCTCTCTTGTCTAATTGCTCAGGCTAGTATTTATAGTACTATATTAAATAGGAGTGGTGATAAAGGACATCCTTGTCTTGTGCCTGATTTTAAACTAAAGGCCTTTAATTTTTGGCCATTTAGTATGATGCTGGCTGTTGGTTTGTCGTAGACGGCCTTTATTATATTGAGTTAAAGACCATCTATTCCAATTTTCTGTTAAGTTTTTATCATGAATGGGTGTTGGACCTTATCAAAAGCTTTTTCTGCATCTATGGAAATGATCACGTGATTCTTACTTTTGGTTTATTGATATTGTGGATTACATTTATTGATTTACGTATGTTGGACCATCCCTGCATGCCTGGGATGAATCCCACTTGGTCATGGTGTATAATCTTCATGATTTGCTGCATCCTATTTGCCAATATTTTATTGAGGATTTTTGCATCTGTGTTCATTAGGGAGATTGGTCTGCAGTTCTCTTTTTTAGTTGGGTCTTTTTCAGGTTTTGGTACTAGAGTACTATTTGTTTCCAGGAATGACATAGGGAGGATTGCTTCCCTTTCAATTTCATTGAAGAGTTTGTGGAGTGTCAGCATTAGGTCTTCTTTGTATTTCTTGTAGAATTCCGCAATGAATCCATCTGGGCCTGGGCTCTTCTTTGTAGGTAAGGACTTGACTACATTTTCAATTTCATTAACAGAAAATGGGTTATTCAGAAGTTTTACATCCTCTTGACCTAGCTCTGTTACTTCATATGTCTCTGGGAATCTGTCTATATCTTCTGTGTTATAAAACCTTTGAGAGTAGAGGTTCTCGAAATAGGTGTTGATAATCTTCTGTATTTCTATAGAGTCTGTGGTGATTTCACCTTTTTCATTTCTTATTGCATGAATTTGAGTATTTTCTTCCCTTTTTTTAATAAGGTTGGCTATGGGCTTATCAAATTTATTTATTCTTTTAAAGAACCTACTGTTTGATTCACTGATTCTTTGGATTGTTCTCTTAGTCTCTATTACATTGATTTCTGCTTTGATTTTTATGATTTCCTCTCTTCTTTTGGCTTTGGGCTTGACTTGCTCTTCATTTTCTAGCTGTTTGAGGTGTAGCATCAGGTTATTTATTTGTATTCATTCTGTTTTCCTAAAGTGTGAACTCAGTGCAATAAATTTTCCTCTTTCCAACTTTCCATGGATGGCTTTCGTTGTATCCCACAGATTCCAGTAAGTTGTATTTGTATTTTCATTTTCTTGTAGGTATTGTTTAATTTCTTTTTTAATTTCCCCTGTTACCCACTGATTACTCAAGAGTGTGATTTTCAGTTTCCATGTGTTTGTGGGATTTTTGCAGTATCTTTTATCAATAATTTCTAATTTCAAAGCGCTATGATCCTACAAAATGGAAGGGATAATTTCAACTCTTTTGCATTTATTTAAATATGTTCTGTGGGGGCTGGGGATTTAGCTCAGTGGCATAAGCGCCTGCCTTGCAATCAGGCAGTCATGAGTTCGATCCCTGGTACCGATAAAAAGGAAAAAGACAATCAATCAATCAATTAATAAATATGTTCTGTGAGCTAATAAATTGTCTATTTTAGAGAATGATCCATGTAATGTTGAGAAGAATGTGTATTCTGATGTTGTTGGATGCAACACTCTGTATATGTCTATCAAGTTCATTTGTTCACAAGTGTCATTCAGTTCTGTTGTTTCTTTTCTGATTTTCTTTCTGGTTGATCATTTAGTATGATACTGGTTTTTGGTTTGTCTTGGATGCCCTTTATCATATTGACTAAAGACCATCTATTCCAATTTTCTGTAAGGTTCTTATCATGAATGAGTGTTGGACCTTATCAAAAGCTTTTTCTGCATCTATAGAAATGATCCTGTGATTATGACTTTTGGCTTTCTTGATATGCTGGATTACATTTACTGATTTATGTATGTTGAACCATCCCTGCATGCCTGGGATGAATCCCACTTGGTCATGGTGCATTATCTTCTTGATGATTTGCTGCATCCTATTTGCCAATATTTTATTGAGGATTTTTGTATCTGTGTTCATTAGGGAGATTGGTCTGTAGTTCTCTTTTTTAGTTGGGTATTTCTCAGGTTTTGGTACTAGAGTAATATTTGTTTCCAGGAATGACTTAGGAAGGATTGCGTCCCTTTCAATTTCATTGAAGAGTTTGAGGAGTGTGAGCATTAGGTCTTCTTTGTATTTCTTGTAGAATTCCGCAATGAATCCGTCTGGGCCTGGGCTCTTCTCTGTAGGTAAGGACGTAATTTATTGTCAATTTTATTAATAGAAATTCAGTTATTCAGCAGTTTTACATCTTCTTGACCTAGCTTTGGTACTTCATATGTTTCTAGGAATCTGTCAGTCTGTTCTGTATTATAAAATCTGTGAGAGTAGAGGTTTTTGAAACAAGTGTTCATGATCTTCTGCAGTTCTACAGAGTCTATAGTGATTTTGCTTTTTTCATTCCTTACTGCATGAATTTGAAATTTTTCTTCCCTTTTTTAATAAGGTTGGCTAGGGGCTTATCAATTTTATTTATTCTTTCAAAGAACCAACTGTTTGATTCATTGATCCTTTGGATTGTCTTCTTACTCTCTATTGCATTAATTTCTGCTCTGATTTTTATAATTTCCTCCCTTCTTTTGGCTTTGGGCTTGACTTGCTCATCTTTTTCTAGCTGTTTGAGGTGTAGCATTAGGTTATTTATTTATATTTATTCTGTTTTCCTGATGTATGAACTCAGTGCAATAAATTTTCCTCTAAGGACTGCTTTCATTGCATCCCACAGATTCTGGTAAATTGTATTTGCATTTTTGCTTGTTTCTAGATATTGTTTAATTTCTTGTTTAATTTCCACTGTGACCCACTGATTATTCAAGGGTGCATTATTCGGTTTCCATGTGTTTTTGGGAATTTTGGAGTATCTTTTATCACTAATTTCTAGTTTCATGGTGCTATGATCCGATGCATGGGATTTCAACTATTTTGCATTTATGTAAATATGTTCTGTGGGGTAGTTTATGGTCTATTTTAGAGAATGACCCATGTACTGCTGAGAAGAATGTGTATTCTGATGTTGTTGGATGGAACATACTGTATATGTCTATCAATTCCATTTGTTCATAGGTGTGATTCAGTTCTGTTATTTTTTTGCTGATTTTCTGTCTGGTTGATCTGTCCCTTAGTGTCAATGGTGTGTTTAGGTCTACTACTATAATTATGTTATTTGTAATTTTGTTTTCATTTCTATTAATACTTGTTTTATATAACTGGGTGCTCTGGAATTGGTGCATATATATTTAAGATTGTTATCTCTTCCTCTTGAAGTTTTCCTCTGACTAGTATGTAATGGCCTTCTTTATCTCTTTTGATCATTCTTGTTTTGAAGTTCACATTGTCTGCAAACAAAATAGCTCCCTGCTTTTTGGGGGGGGTTTTCTGTTGCATGAAGTATTGTTTTCCGTCCTTTGACTTTCAGTCTGTGAGTTTCCTTCTGTGTTAGATGGGTTTCTTATAGACAGTATATGGTTGGACTTTGTTTCTTGATCCATTCTGCCAGTCTGTTTCATTTAATTGGTGCATTGAGACCATTTACATTAATTGTTATAACTGCTATATATTGGTTTATTGTTGACCTGTTATCTTTCTGCTGTTGCATCTTTATCTTTCTGTTGTGTTTAATTGTGTTTTGTTTAGTGTTTTTTTCCTAAATGTATCTAGGCTGTCTTTCAGTATTCTTTGCAGGGTTGGCTTGGTGTTCATGTAGTTTTTCAGCTGTTCTTTGTCATGGAAGTATCTTATTTCTCTATCGATTTTGAAGGACAGTTTTTCAGAGTATATCAGCCTAGGTTGAAAATTATTTTCCTTTAGGATCTGAAATACTTCACTCCATGCTCTTCATGACTTCATTGTGCTGAGAAGTCTGCTGTGATTCTGATAGGTTTTACTTTATAGGTGATCTGTCTTTTCTCTCTGACAGCTTTTAATATTCTATTCTTTTGTTTGATTTCTGGGATTACCATTATTATGTGTCTGGGTGTAGTTTTATTTTGGTTATGGCTATTTGGAGTTCTATATGCTTCGTTGACCTTGATATCAGCTTGCAATCTCATGTTTGGGAAATTTTCAGCTATTGCTTCTCTAAATATCCTCTTGACATCCTTTATGTTGCCCCTTCTTTTTCATTTATCCCTATCAACCTTATGTTGTTCCTCTTTGCATCATCTTGCAGGTGCTGAAATGTTATTTCCTGATTTTTTGTTATTTTTAAAATATCTTTCCTTTCCTGTTCACTGGCTGCAATCTTGTCTTTGAGGTCTGAAATTCTATCTTCACATTCATTGAGGTGGTTTTTACAACTTTCAGTGGAGTTTTTGCTTTGTTGTATATCTCTTTGCATCTTTTTTTTATATATTCTGTTTGTTTCTTATATTGGTCATCCAGGGATTCTGTCTTTTTGTTTTAGTTCCTCCTGTTTTTTAACTGTGTCTTATTTAGATATGTTCAGTATCTCCTTCATTACTTTTATCATTTCTTCTTTTATCTGAGTGATTATTTCTTGTTTGAATTCCTTTAAGGCTTCCCAGAATTGCTTCTTTATTTCAGTTACTATTATTTCAGGTATTTCAGGTATGTGGCATATATTTTCTTCTATGTACATGGCTCTCGGGCTTTCTTGGCAATGCCTGGATGTTTGCGATTGCATTTTTGTCTTTCATTTTGTCATTTTCCTATATTTTTTAGCTTCAAGTGTTGTTCCAAGTGAGGGAGAGAGGTCTGCCAGGCTGGGATGGGTTTTGTGGCTTGGCTGGACTCACTGTTCCCAGCAGGAAGCCTCAGTCTGGCCCCCAGATGAGGGAGAGTTATGCCAGGCTGGGATGGGATTCCCTGCCCCCTCCTGACTTACTGATCCTGACAGGAAGCCATGGCCTGGCCTCCAGGCAAGGGAGAGTGTTCCGCCAGGCTGGGATGGTATTCCCTGCCTCTGCTCAACTCACTGGTCCCAACAAGAAGCCGTGACCTGGTCCCCTGGGAGAGGGAGAGAGTTCTGCCAGGCTGGGACGGGGTTCCACACCTTGGCCTGATTCACTGATCCCAATGGCAAGCTGAGACCTGGCCCCCAGGCAAGGGAGAGAGTTCTGTCAGGCTGGGACGGGATTCTCTGCCCCCTCCTGAGTCACTGATCCTGACAGGAAGACTCGGCCTGGCCCCCAGGCAAGGAAGAGAGTTCCGCCGGACTGGAGCAGGGTTCCGAGCCTCCACTCTACTTACTGGTCCCGACAGGAAGTTCCTCCAATATTTTAACTGTGTCTTCTTTAGATATGTTCAGCATCTCTTTCATTTCTTTTATCATTTCCTCTTTTACCTGGGAGATTATTTCTAGTTTGAATTCCTTTAAAGCTTCCTGGAGTTGTGTCTTTATTTCAGTTGCTATTATTTCAGGTATTTCACATGTATGGCATATGTTTTCTTCTATGTACTTAGCTCCTAAAGTTTCTTGGGATGGGCTGGAGGGTTGAGATTGTATTTTGGTCTTTCGTTTTGTCATTTTCCTATATTTCTGTGTTTCAAGTGTTATTCCAAGGCTTCCCTTGGGCCTGTTGGAAATCCCCTTCTATGCTCTAAGCTTTTGGGACTCTGCCTGCCCAGTTACCAGGATTGAGAGAGGGTCCCTGGGGGTGGGGCCGGGAGGGCCATGCCCTGCTGAGCTGTTCCAGTGTGGCAAGAAGCCGCAAATTTCCCTGACCTCTGGGAGCAATGGATCTTAAACTCCCTCCAGGGGCTTGGGGTGGTGTGGGGACACTTACACCAGGCCACCCAGTCTCCAGAGTTTAGGGCACAGGCAGGCAGGCCCAGTTCCCTGTAGCTGGCCAAGCAAGGCAGGAAACCAAAAAGTTGGTGCAGGTAGGCCCAAGCCCTGCTGAGCTGGTTCAGTGTAGCAGGAAGCCATAAAGTTCCCTTGCTGATGGGAGCTAGGATCTTAACTCCCTCCCGGGGGGGCTCAGGATGATGTGGATACACTCACCCCAGGCTGCCCAGTCTCCAGAGTTCAGGGCACAGGCAGGCAGGCCCAATTCCCCAGAGCTGGCCCAGTAGTTAGGAAACCAGAACATTGGTGCAGGCAGGCCCAAGCCCTGCTGAGCTCTCAACTTTTTGGTCTTGCCCTGGTACTTCTGGTGACCAGTCCCCATCCTGAAGCTATCTAGGGGTTACTCCCCATAACTCAACTCATTAGCATACAAAAGAAAGTTATATTTTTGGAGATTTCAAGAATTTCATGAGTTCTATGTCAGGAAACACGACAAAGACCAAACATATATTTCACAACATCATACTACATACTTCAGCTCCTGCTTGAGTATTCATAAAATATATTAGCATATTCTTGTAATATCTAAGAAGATTGTTTCATCTAGCACTTTCTAAACTTAAATAATCACATAATTCTTTGTTTTTCCTCTGTATACAAACATCTCTGAAAAACTAGTGTTCACCTGTGTCAAGGTTATGGAAGACAATGAAAGACTTAAAAATTGTTACAGATTGTAAGAGACTATGGGAGATTTGATGGTGAAATTTAATGTAATGTCCTGGATTAGATCCTGGAAGAGAAAAAAATAAGGGATGCTAGTGGAAACCTGGTGAAATACAAGTAAAATCTGGAGGTTAGTTAAGAGTAGTATGCTAATTTTAATTTCTTTATCACAAATTTCCCATGGTAATATAAGATTGTAACATCAGCTAGAAATGGTGGTATATACTAGTAATCCCAGCCATTTTAGAGACTGAAGAAGGAGGATTACAAGTTCAAGGCTCACCTGAGCAACTTAGTGAGATTTGGTTTTCCAGGAATATAGCATAGTGGTAGAGTGCACCTGGGTTCAACCTGGGTACCACACACATCCACACAAAGATGCTAATATCAGGTTACCAAAATAAATAACATGAAATTCCCTGTACACTGCAATTCTGCAAATCTAAAATGTGCTCAAAGCAAAGTTTTAAAAATATTAGTGTTCACCAAATATCCCCTGAGAAATTATGATATAAATTGTGGTTTAGTAATGTATTTCATTTTTAAGATTTGGAAATAAAAGTTTTCCCGTCTTTTATTACACGAATCAAATAGTCTCTCAAAGTTTTACAACTAATATAATAAGACATATAGCAAATCATTATTGTGTAATACGTATTAGCTCTTTTTTCCATTCCTTTCTTTACTTTACAAAAAAATATTACTAAGGGCTTATGTAACAGGTGGCCACCCTTTTGCAAAATGTCCTTTGATTTCCCCTTCTTTTGCCCAACATTATAAAATCTAAAGAAAACCTGCACTAAATGATAGATTATTAAATATTTTTTCCTTCTTTTCTTTCTTTCTTTCTTGCTTTCTTTCTTTCTGTAATTGGGATCAAACTCACAACCTCACCCTTGCCAGGCAGGTACTGTGCCATTGAGCAATATTTCCAGCCCATAACTAACCTGTCTTTAAATGTACAAAACCCAGAGCATCTACTGACCTTCAGACATCAGAACGTGTAGTGCTTCTCCATATTCCAGTCCTTCCCATCAACTAATACAAAGTGTGCTATTGAGTGTGAGGTTTAGCTTGCAGAAAAGTAATACCTGTTCAGAGAATCACAGAGAAAACCTCAGAAGTCAAGTTTAATTGGGATGCTTGTGCTGGGGGTGGGGCACAAGATATGCCAGGTGAGGACATGTAGTAGTTTCCTGCACACTGTCCCCTGTAGTTTTCTCCTCCTTATATAAACTTTTTTCCCCTAAGATGATCTTTTTGTGTGACTACGACAGCCTCCCCCATCTGCTCAGTGTACTGGCCTCTGAATAAACCTGATTTCCTTCCAGCCAACTCTCATCTCTCATGAACTGGCTTTCCAGTGGTAAGCAGATGGAGTTGGATCCAGTCACACTTACTTAGAGAGACTTCTCTGTAATCACAAAGTTATGTTTTCAAGTTGGAGACCTTCGTTAAAATTTATTCTCTTTCCATGACTGATAAAGGAGATGGAAAGAGGCACCTACTACATGATGATGAGTCTTCCTAAGACAGATAGGAACCAATGCTGCACTATGGTCAACATTTGATAAAGGATGATCAAAATATATGGTGAATGTTTGTATTTTAAAATCCTATTACAGTAAAAGAAAAGTAGACCAATCACATGCACAATAATCCCTTTTAGTATAAACACATTTAGGCCAACAATTTTCCACTTTCTGAAGAAACTCTGGAAGCTCCCTTTTGTATTTTTATGAGGTATCACCAAAAATATGGTAAATGAGGCTGCTAAGTCCCATGCAATAGAAATGAAGACTCTTAAAACACTGTGGGAAACTTAATAACTTACTCCTTACACTCAATGGTCACAGAAGAAATCAAGGAAGAAATTAAATATTCCTAGAATTCAACAGTATTGCTGGTACAACACAGGAGAATCTATGGCACACAATGAAAGAATTCCTAAGAGGGAATGTTATTGTGCTCACACTCATGTTAGAAAAACAAAAGTAGTTCACAAAAATAACCTAATGATGAATCTTAAAATATTAAAAAATAACAGTGTAAGCCCAAACCAAGTTTAAAGAGGGAAATCAGAGATCAGAGTAGAAATTAACAAAATTGACACTAAAAACAATACAAAGAATCAGTGAATCAAAGAGCAAGTTCTTTGAAATAATAAATGAAATAAGAAAGCATTAAGCAAACTTACTAAAAGAAGAGGAGAAAAGACTCACACTGATGCAATTAGAAATGAAAAAGATGAAGTCACAATGGACTCTGCCCAAATCCAGAAGACTGTTAGCCACTATATGAAAAATTGCACTCTAACAACTTACAGACTTTTGAAGAAATGGACAGTTTCCTAGACACATGAGAATTATGAAAGCTGAGCCAAGAAGACATAAAAAATCTGAACAATCCAATAACATGCAATGAAATGGAGATAGTAGTAAAAAAATCTAGCAACTAAGAAAATCCCAAGACTAGATGGATTTACCACTAAATTCTACAAAAGCTTTGAGGAAGATGTAATGCCAGTACTCCTCAAATTCTTTAATAAAATCGAAAGGGAAGAAGTACTTCTCAAGTCTTTCCTGGAAGCTAGCATTACCTTGATTTCAAAACCAGAAAATGACCTAACCAAAAAATAGAACTACAGGCCAATCTTTTTAATGAACATAGATGCAAAATTTTCAACAAGGTTCTGTCAAGGAGAATCCAACACATTATCAAAAAGATCACACATCATGACTTAGTTAGGCTTCATCCCCAGGATATAGGGGTGGTTCAACATACACAAATCAATAAATGCAATATACCATATAAACAGAAACATGGACAAAAATTACATGATCATATAAGTAGATGCAGCAACAGATTTGATAAAATCCAACATCTATTCATGATTTAACAAAAAACCCTTAAGAGGCCAGAGATATATAGTTCAGTAGCACAGCTCCTGCATGGCAAATGTGAGGTCATGAGTTCAAACTCTAGTACCTGCCCCCCCCCAAAAAAACCCTGAAGAAAATAGGCATTGAAGGAACTAATATCAATCTGATAAAAATCCATCTATGATGAACCAATGGCCAGCATCATATTAAATGGGGAGAACCTGAATGCTATCCCTTTAAAAATAAGGGGGTTTCTGAAAAAATAAAACTAGAAATTCCAGTAGACCAAGGTATTCCTCTTCTAGGCATCTTCTTGAAAGTGTTAAAGCCATCATGTTACTGTGATACATGCATATCCATGTCTATAGTAACACAACTCCTAATAGTTAAATCTTGAAAGTGGTAGGGGCTGGGGATTTAGCTCAGCGGCATAAGCACCTGCCTTGCAAGCAGGCAGTCGTGAGTTCGATCCCTGGTACCGATAAAAACAAAAAAGACAAAAAAAAAAAAAAAAAAAAAAAAAAAAAAAAAGAAAGTGGCCTATATGCTCACAAACCGACCAATAGACAAAGAAGATGGGGCATTTATACACAGTGGAAACATTAATTTACTATAAAAAAGGATGAATTTGAACTATTTGTAGGAAAATGGATGCACCTTAAAAACATAATGTTAAGTGAAGTAATCCAGAAACATAGTTTAAATACCATATGGTTTCTCTTATATAAAAAATCTAAAGTATAAATAAAAAAGCAAAATAAAAGATAGATAAAAGGAAACAAGGAGATAGATCTACTGCAAATAGGAAGGGAACCAGAAGATGAGGGGAGCGGAAAAGGATGGGGGAAAAAAGGTGAAGTTAAAAAAGAATTAAGATTGTCATGTACCCATTCCAGATACAGTGAAAGTAATCATTATGCAATGTAAACATATACTGATGAATACATTAAAATAAACAACACGTGACATTGTGTACTCATTTACCTCATTCACTTTATCTAGGTGTGGCATTATGTGACTTCTGACTTTTCCCCATTGTCAAAATAATAATGAAAGGTGCATATTTTGAATCAATTCAAAACCATGGGGAAATCACGCAACACAACTAGACACTCATGAAAGGAATTTTCAGAACTGCTGCAGAGAGTGGCAAGAAAAATAGGGTAAGTACTTGTGGAGTTGGGGGGATATTTTAAAATTTTGTTTTAAAGAGAATAAAACCCAACAAAACAAAACAGAATAAAGTCAATCAAAACCAAATAGTGAAAGTGGTACAGAACTTTAAAACAGGATAATACCATAATATATGTTGGTCTCTTCACAATACCATCAGACATAGCAAAATAAAGCAAAAGAAAGCAGAATAAAACCAATCAAAGTATGACATTAAACAAAACAGAATAAATTGGAACAACACAAAACAATGAGAAGAATACTGCACATTGTTATCTTCAAAATAGTTGCTCAGGTTACCAGATGCAGGGATAAAACAAAACAGTAAAATGGAACAAAACGTTGGATTTCAAAAGCAAGACAGGAGGAAATCCCCCACAGTTGTCACAGTGCACACTGCCACCTTCCTAGTAGATGCCCAGACCACCAGCCCTGGGTCTGCAGAGTCAACCAAACAGTATAAGCATCAAGCTATTTCCCTTCTTTTCAGTTGCTATCATCTCACCCTGAGTTCTCTGAATCAGCAGGAGCCAGAAGATGTTCTTCTGGTTTTTCAGCCCGCAGAAAAGTGCGTCTTCTCTTCTGGCTGTCTCTTTCCAATCAGCATGGTGAGGCTTGCTTCACAGGAAAGCGTAGCTTCTCTTCTGGCTGCAGCTGTTACCTATCAGCATGGCAGAATCTGTTTCATGGGACAGCATGATTTCTCCTCTGGTTGAGGCTCTTACCCATCAGCATAGTGGATTCTGCTTCATGGAAAGGTGTAATTTCTCTTCTGTGGTTCTGATTTTTGATTTTTTGTTTTTGTGCTTAAGACAGGGTCTCTATCCTAGCTACTTTTCTCGTTGCTGAGACAAAACACCTCACCTCCACATGTTAAAGGAGGAAAGGTTTATTTTGGCTCACATTGTCTAGAGGTTTTAGTTCGGAGTTGGCATGCTCCACGGCAGGACGGCATGGCAGAGCAGGATTGCTACAGAGGAATAGTCAATGGCAAAGCAGGCAGGAGACAGTGAAGCAGTAAGCAGCAGCAGTGCCCTGCTTTCCCTTTCTCTATATTCCATCCAGGCGATAAGCCTATTGATTGATGCCACCCACACCCACTGCAGGGCTTCCACTAACCATATCCATAATTATGCCAAACCCATTTAGTTATAATATACCTTTAATTTCAGTATTATACAGCCTAGATCTAGCCACCTCTGAAATCTCCACCTATGAATGCCAAGAGACTTTGGAAGGACATCTAGATACAATCCACAACAGTCTTCTATGCAGTTAAGGCTGGCCTGGAGTTGGCTATGTAGCCTAGACTGGCCTCAAACTCATGGTGATCCTCCTGCCTCAGCCTGTACTAGGATAACAGGCATTAACAACCTGCCTGGCCTTGGGGGAATATTTTGCGAGAGATAAATGGCCATGTGCCTTTTACTATAATAAATTTAAAACTTTAAATATTTATTGTGTTTTTTGATCACATCACATAGTCATAAATTGCTGTGTCTTGTTCTAGATGTTTTCTCCGCATTTACAAAATCACATGCACATGTACACTTGTATGATACAAATTTGTAACGTAAAATTGACTGTTTTCTGTAATGTTTTTAAAATTAAAATATTCACATGTTTTTCATTCATGCTGCACATTCTATCGTTGTATTTAATGATACGTATGAAAGCTTAAAATAACATATTTTTAAGGATCAAAATGATCTAATAAATTTGTAGCATGTAGAATAAATTATATATAACTGATACAGAGATCAAAAGAAATTAAGCTTACCAGCAAATTGGTATCATAAGCTGTGTAAGTGGAGCTGCCATATGTGGGTGCTGGTGAAACCCTTAGGCATCGCAAAACACATGTGCAGCACAGCACCTGCCTGGCAAGTGCAAGGCCCTGAGTTCGGTTCTTGGTACCAAAATAACAACAAAGATAAAAAACACATGTGCACAGGCTCCTGTTCTCTTCCTCCTCAACAGCATGAGAGATTTAGGATTTACCAACAGCAATAGACAAATGGTAATGCCACTGTGACCTTGTGGCCATCACTGTCTTTCCCAGATATTGTCCTAAGCCCACCATACCCTGGTACCTGGGGTCCCTCTAGCCGCATTTCTAGCAGTTTCATTGACTTGTTGACTTTATTCCCTAATTTCAACTCTTTTTATTCCACATTGAAACAAAGCAAATAATGTCTTGACCTCTCATAGTTCATTAGACTTTAATTAGATGATTCTTCCAAACTGCCAAACCATGTATGTGAGTAGAGAAAGGACGGACAATACTCCTTGTGCTTAAAAGGCCTGAGCTTCCAAACTTTCAACTATCAGAATTTATTTTATTTTAATTTTTAATTTTTATTTTTTAATTTTTGGTACTGGGGATTGAACTCACAACCTTGCACTTGCCAGGCAGGCACTTTGCTGATGAACTGTATTCCCAGCCCACTGTCAGAATTTATATAGCAAGGTGAATCAAGAATATTTGTGTTTCTGTGGGCACCATAATTAAAACCCAGTGTCAGGGCTGGAAGAGTAGCTCAGTTACAGAGCACTTGCCTGGAATGTGCAACCCTGTAATTCCACTCCTACCATTGCAAATTTAAAATATAAACAAATGTCAATTCTAGTAAGGCAGAGACTGCTGTGTGCCCAAGGTAGGCTTAGGGCAATCAAGAAAATACAAAATAAAAGCTAGCTCTTGGGGACTAGCGACAAGAAGGGCGGCTTTCCTGGCCAACTGGGATTCTGACCCAAAATAGAGCCATGGCAACCAAAGACACTAATGTAAGACTTTCTTTACTTTTATTCATGATCTAAATGGCTTTATTTTTTCTATGCTTTTAAGGCTCTGAGGGCACCTGATGAAGGATCTAGAAGAATCTAGAAGAAAACAGATTTCAGACTAAAATAAAAACGTATTAAGGGGCAAACTTTGGTTAAAGATAAATTTGATTGCTTCTGTGCATACTGAGCTCAGTCTGCGAATGATCAAAGCAGAAAATGAAATGTTTCTTTTTCAAAGAAAAGTGTTTCCATTTTGCAGGAAATTGTGGAGGGGAAATAAACAGAGAGACAGAGAGACACACAGGGAGACAAGGTAGGGAGAACTTAAAGGATTATACTTAAAGGAAAAAAACATCTATCTGATTCTGGCAAGCAAAGACACATACATACATGCATACATGCTCAGGCACACATACCTGTCTATTCTCAGGGCCCTCATAGCAAGCTGAATTGATTTGTTTAAAATGTCCCACTGGATGAGTATGTACACAGAAGAACATATGTTATGTACGTGTTGGGTGGTAAGAGTCACCTAATGTAAGGGGCAGAGCAAATTTTGTTGATACGGAAAACCTTCAATTGTGTAACTGCTTTTTCCTCTATTGATAGTCACTTAGCTCTTCTATATGTAGCCTCCAATCTCCTGTTAGGCTAAAAAAAGAAGGGAGATGAATATTTTCATTCCAACTAATGACTCTACCCGGATTTAGTTATCTAATTTTTATCAAATACCTTGAGGCAGTCACTATGTTCACTCTTGTCTTACAGGTGAATAGATTGAGGCTCAGAGAAGTTAACAGATTTGTCCAGATCCTGAAGCTACAATGGGCAGAGGATTTGCGCTTTTGCAGTCCTGTTCAAAAGTCTGTGCTATGAGCCACTGGACAATATTGCCAAATTTATACTTATATCAAGATTGTCAAGACCCAGAAGTGTGAGCTGCTATTTGAGGGTTCACAGTTTAAGGGAGAATAAAAACAGTGGTGGACCAGCAAGCAAGAAGCTCTATGTTAAATTCATTCACCATAGCCCATACATCAGGCATGTAGGTCCAACACATAGCTGTATTCTCCCCAGAGAATGCAAGAACATGCTAACATGCATTTCCACAGGCACAAAGGAAAGGTCTGCCTTGCTTCTAACAGAACAGCCAGGGGCCTGGAACTCTGGGGCAAAAT
This sequence comes from Cavia porcellus, assembly GCF_034190915.1. Classification (NCBI taxonomy): domain Eukaryota; kingdom Metazoa; phylum Chordata; class Mammalia; order Rodentia; family Caviidae; genus Cavia; species Cavia porcellus. Next base: position 103,590,662 of record NW_026947486.1, on the reverse strand, counting down.
GTTTCTCTTTCTCTTACCCTGGAGCTGGAGGGATGGCTTGATTTTATCTCCTATTTTTGTTGCAAAATGACTATGAAAATAACATCTTATCACTCAGCTGCTTTATATTTTGTTAGATTCCCAGTTTCAAAAACACGTCTCTGTAGCACTATGATCAAATGAAGACCCAACTTCATGGATCCACCATCCCTGGAATGTCTTCTAACTTGAGAAATAAATCATAATTTCATCTACTGAATTATTGATAGAGAACAGAATTCAACAGTGGAGTGATTTAATATCTGAAAATCATTGTACTCAGACAAATAAATAAAACCAAATAGGAAATGTATACAGTGTTATCTAAAATCTGTCTGATTGTCTTCCTGGGCCCCTAAATAAATTATGGTACTCTCATGATCTGGGGGTGTGACTCTGTGGCAGACTGCTTGCCTAGTATGAGCAAGGCCCTAGGTTCTATATCTAGCACTGCAGAAAAATTAAAAATAAAAGACTAATAGAGCAATCTCAGCCTGCATTAGGCACGACATCTACTCCTCATTATTTGGCTCGTTCTACCATAAAGGAAAGATTAATTAATGACCTCCATAGTTCAATGTACAACTATCCTTCAGATGTATTCACTCATCCTTTACTTCATTTTCTTTGTTGCTTTCCAATAGAAGAGAAAACAGGGTGTATATTCCTGTAGAACAATAGATTATTATCCTAATTATAGTTGCGTGGTGTTTTCTACACTTTTACCATTTTATTAAAAACAATTATCTGAGAAGAACCAATCTTTTGCAATACCTACCCTATTGTTCTCATTTCTCTCTGATTCTGATGAGGTCTTTTCAAAGGGTACTTTATTCATAATTATAGACTAGAGATCAATTGCTCAGAAACCAAGTCCAGGAGATATTTGTTGAGATTAATTTTTCTTGTACTTCTTGATTCAATTATACTTTTAGTTTTTTAAAACTACTAGCAACTTAGTAAATCTAACTCTTTTCTGCCAGTCAACTATACTATTAACAGCAATCAATGCTAAAGTCTGTTTTTACTGAATGAATATTTTAGAAAAGTGTGAAAAGGTAAATATGATTGTTTTGTACAATAAATCTATCCTTAGCACTTGGATATGTGGGAGCAGTATGCTTGTGATCCATGTATTTTTCTCTGATTAAGGTGAATATTTGAAGGCTATTTTATGTAAGTTTTCAGTTATCATGGACAAAACGTGTGTGGCACTGGGATTATGCTTTTATTTCCTTAAATTTTCTTTTTAGTTTTTTTTTGAGACAGGGTCTCACTATATAGTTCAGGCCAATCTTGAATTCGCTATGCAGCCACAGTAGTCCTCCTGCCTTAGTGCCCAGAGTGCTGAGATTACAGGCATGAGCTGCCATGCTTGGCTCTAGGTTTTGAAAAGTTTTTGACAGTAAGAGATGGAGTCTTAGTATGTTTGTCAGGACAGCCTCAAACTCACAGTAATCCTTCTTTCTTAGCATCCAAGTGCCAGGCTTACAGGCATGCATTGCCATTCTTGGCTTCATTAAAAAAAACAAAGAGATGGAATCTTAGTATGTTGCCCAGACTGGTCCCAAATTCCTGGGATCAAAATACCCTTGTGCTTCAGTTTCCTAAGTAGCTGATGCTGCGGGTACATGCTACCCTGAACCAAACTGGTGTAAAGACTGAATAATGTAAAGTGGGTGACAGACAGCACATCTGGGTTAGCGGCTTCAAGTGGCAGCACCGTGCAATATAGTGAGCAGCAGCATCCACACACAAAACTTCTATGCTTTTGACTTTCTTACTTTCTGGTTGTGTCCCAGAATAATACAATGCACATGACTATCAGCACCCACACACACACAAATGTATACAGTCCTACACATAAATGCACACAACATATATTCACTGACACCATACTGATATTTAGGCCCATGCAAGAATATATATATTGGAATATAGACATGTATATAAATAGATATCAGAATATATATATATATATATATATATATATATATATATATATGGTTTCATAAAATGACCTTGCCCAGTGATATCACAGCTTGTGTTACTACTATCTGCACAGTGATAAAATTCCCTAATGACTAATTTCCCAGAAATTTTCTCTTTCATTAAGCAATACATGACTATTTACTCCTTCACTACCTAGGAGGAACTCCTACATTTTGTATTATATGTTAACCTATCCCTGTCTAAATCAATACAATTTTTTCTGTTGTGTTGTTTAAATGCTGTCTGTAATTTCATGGCCCAGCAATTTAAAAGCACAGCTCTTGGTAGCAGCAGATAGGAAAGGGTCATGGTGAAGACCATTTGCCCATTTGCTCTGCAGTGTCCTAATGGGGAACTGCACTGGGCTCAGTGCTTCATGGCCTGTTGGGAGAAAGTTCTCTCCACTCTTGCATTGCTGCTTCCATGTAGACCTCAGAGACTCAATTTCACAGAGTCCCCTCAGCAGCTCTCGAACTCCTGGTGATGGCCATTTGTCCATGTTGTTTCCTGTCCTGGCCTGTAAAATCTGAGACTATGGCTGCAGCCTCTGAAACTGAGCCCTGCACATGGTCTATCTGTTAGTGGGAGTTCTCAGTGGAGTGGTAAGCCACGCCATCTAAGTGTGACTGGAATCTAAGGATGAATGTCTGTAAAATGTGACAAGATCAGCAATTGTACTTTACTCTCAGTTTCCTGCTCTGTATGTCCAGTAGGTGAACAGAACACAGGGACATAATCTTTAGAGAATAATCAAATGTATAGCTTTCAATTTTTTAAATCAATGGCCGTCTACATTCCTTAACTATTTAATGTAAATACCATTTCAAACCAATTGCTTTGAATTTCATTCTAGAGGTGCTCTTTACTTTGAAGATGAGCATGTTAGGATAATGAGAACAGCTCCTACTTTAGGTCTTCATATTGGCTGGTCTTTCCTTAGCTATTGAAATAATTACTATTTGAAAATCTTACTAAAATTTCATGTTCATCCTTGAAAATGTTAAAAAGCAAAAGTAACTTTTAATAGTCTTTCTAATCCTACACATGCAAGAACTAAGTATGATTAGAACTACTGCACTGGAGTTTTCCCTGTTCTAGTAAATCCACATAAACACAAGGATGCTTTCAAAATTGACATTCTACTGCTTACAATTTTTTTTTTATTTAACAATAGTGTTTGCTCTTTCTTGAAAAGGCCTTTGTGACAATTCACTTTTGGGACTCCTCTTGTCTCTCAGGAACTCTCTCTCAATAAACCTTTTTTACTCTTCACAGATATATATATATATACATACATATATGTGTGTGTGTATGTATGTATACTATGAACATGTTTGCATATCCATAAAAAGACTGAATAATATTTTCTGTGGCTCTATGGGATTCCACTATAAAGATGACTCATAATTTGTCTCACCAGTCTTTTATCATTGCCCGTGTAGGTTATTTTCGTCTTTTAGTATTATAAGCAAAACAGTGACAAACATCCTCATGTAAACACCTTTGCATACATATAAAATTATTTCCTTTAGATAAACATTCTGAAGGGAATTGTGAGATCAGCATATTCATTCATGTTTAAAGCTCTAGAGAATTATTTCCCAAATACCTTCCAGGAAAGATGTATCAATCTCACTCCTACCTCAGTAGTAAAATGTCTATTTTCTCACACTTTCACCAGCAATAGGTGTTCTCATTCTTTACAACTTATCCAAAATAATTGGCAAAAGGGGTAAGGGAGTATATTCAAAATCAACTTTTAGGTAGTTTCTGCTGAATTTTCCCAAGTGACCCCATGTGCTTTGCTTTAGAATCTTTCTTTCAGAATACATATGCCAAAACCACTTCCAGGAGGTCTCATCTTGATTTATTCTCTTCCCACTCATATGTAAGCCTTCCCTTTTCTATCTTTTGCCAACTCTTGGTATTATTTTTCTCTCATTGCTGGGACAAAATACCCAAATCCCAAAATTAAGGAAGTAAAGATTTATTTATCTTACAGTATGTGGAGGTTTCAGTCCATACTCAGCTGGCTCCAAGGCAGAGTGGCACATGGCAGAAGGCAACAGTTCATAGTGACTGGAACACAGCTAAAGCAACAAGAGCAAAAAGAGAAGGAGCACAGATAGAAGACTCTGTTGCTTACAGCGTATGTAAGCCATGCCCACCTAGGGTGGGTGTAGCACTCACAACCATAATCCCAGCATTGGATCATTAATTAATCATAAATTCTAGAAGCCTCCTCCCATAACTGCATGAGGCTTTGGGGGGACATCCAGACTCAAACTATAATGGTATTTGATTGAATTGTGTCAATGTAATAGACGGCCATACTGGTTGAAAACTTAGTGATATCAACCATAGATGGGACACTGTCACTTTTACCAGCCCATGAGTAGTTCGTAACATTGTGATTAGCATTTCCTGCCAAGTCTTTTTGTTGTTTTCTGGCTCCAGGAGGCTAGATATGGTGGATGCATTCAGGCACTGGTGCTGCAATTGTCCCAGGAAGTTTGGCTCACAGTGACAGGTGACAGTGCTCTACAATGCCTTCTAGCCCTGTTTGCTTGCAAGAGGCATTTGGTATTCAACTGTTATGTGAAAATTGTCTGTGCTGACAACCCTAAGGTCCAGTGGTAGGTAAGTTTTTCTCTGTTTTAAGTGAATGGAGAGTACCATAAGAAGAGTGGATCAGCAATTGATCAGGTTCTCTGGGGTCACAAAGGTATGAACAAAGGGCAGTGTTACAGTTAAATTTAATTATAAACTTGATTGTTTTAGGGGCCACCTAGAAAAATTAAGAAAGTATACTACTGGGTATGTCTGGGTAGGATACGGAGGTATTAACTTGGATACCTTTTCTGGTCCCTGAAGCCTTCTTTGATGCTGTTCCCCTGCTCTGATGCTGTTCCCTTGCTCTACTTCCTGTCTTGGAACCAGGCAACCAGTGACTGAATAACCGAAGCTATGAGCCAAATTAAACCTCCCCTTTAAGTAAGAGGTGTCAAGTATTTGGTTTGAGCACTCGGAAACTATTGGTAGCCTTGAATCTTAATTTGAAAGGTCAATGGCTCACATTTTCTACAACCCTCTTACAGTATTGTGATTGAAGCCTGTTTAGTAGACTTCTGGGAACTGGTGAAGAATTCACTGACTATCTGCGGTGTTGTCTCTTCAAATTTGAGACAGCTATTTTGGTAAACATTACAATCCAGATTTTGACCTTAGCACTTTTTAAAAAAAATTTTATTTAAAGGAGAAAAACAAAACAAAACAGTATAAGGGTATAAGTAATACAGAATTTCAAAAAAAGTAAGAAATCATTAGTTAATAGATTACATATTGTCATCTTAGAAATAGTTGTTCAAGTTACAGGATTAAAGCATGCAAAGTGGACATTCAAACAGTGAGACTGCAAACAGTTGTGTTCAATGATCCAACCAAAACTCAGTATTATGGTCATCTGTCTTATACACCTAAACACACTTGCAATTGTATCCTTTAGAGCACTTTCTTTTCCTCATCTTTTTTACAACAACATTTACACATTTTGGGTTTTATTACTCCCATAGCTCTTATTACTCTTCTTTGGAAGAGAATAAAACCAAATATGACAAAACAAAGCAGTCAGTCAAAACAAAGAATGGACATAGTACATGATGTAAAAACAGAATACAAAGTAATCAACAATGGTTACCATAATGCCTCTTGCTACCTTAAAAAGAATTGCCTATATCATCAGGTATAATAAAATTGAACAAAACAGTACAGAACAAGACCAATAAAACCTAAACATTGGAGACATTACAGGATTTCAAAAGAAGATAATAGTCAAACCAGAATGGGCATCTCAGTGAATCTTATTGCCTTCAAAGTAGTTGCCTAAACCCTCAAACTTGATACTATCAAACAGAACAAAACAGAGTATAATCAGTCAAAACAAGATGGTGGGAGCAATACAGGGCTTCAAATCAAGTTAATAGGAAATCAAAAAAGTTAGTATAATATATCCTGCTTTTTAAAATTTTTTTCCCTTGATTAAAAGTAATAATAAAAAAATTGAGACTGTGGCCCTTCCAGGGGGAGAACCACCAGCAGCTCCTGTGATCCACGCCATGTTGCAACTTAGAACACTGGGAAACCATACAACCAGCCTGCCTTCCTGCTAAGCAATAGTGAACCTACTGATGCACGGCCCAGAGTCAAACATCCCACTTCCCCTACCCCTTCTCCTGTCCCCCTGTTCGCAAATGAGAACCAGAAATCTGAGCATCTACTGGGAGGCTGACCATAGCAAATAAGGGGGACTTCCTTCTACCTTCTCTTTGAAGGCAAATATTTTTATTACTGTTTTGATCTATTCTTATTAATGGTACTGCTCTATTCAATATTCTATTTTGATAAGTTCTATAATGTTCTGTATTTCATCTCATTTTGATATACATGATTGAAAGAACAACTATTATAAAGATAACGAAATATACTGTGATACCTATTACTGTTATCCTGGTAACCTGCTGTGAAGTTCTGTACCAATTTCACTGTGCGATCTTAGTTGGCTTTATTCTGTCTTGTTCTGTTGTATTTTACCACTTTCAAAATAAAATTTAAATAAATAAATAAATATATTTTTAAAAACAAACGGAGAGATTGAGATAAAAGAAGACATAACAACATAAGAATACAGGTTAAAGCATAACAATTTCAGCAACATAGTGCTTCACCACAAGACAAAACGACTTAAAAATAGTTACCATAGTGTCTCTTTCCTTGGAATATTTGAGTATATCTTTATATACTATGGCATCAAACATATCAAGGCAGTGTGAAACCATTTAAGAGGATGAAAGTATTACAGAGTATTTAGAACCAGCTAACAGAAAACAAACAATGATTTCTATATTATCTCTTTGCCTATAAAATTTTTGCTTATACTATCACATATAATAAAATCCAGTAAGATACAACATAATAAAACCAATGGAGACAGAAGAACAACAGTTTGGTGGGACTTCAAAACTAGATTATCATCTTGTTTTATAAATCAGCACTAGCTATTATGATGTCTTGTTTTCTTCAAAATAGCTGTTCATATCATCACAGGCAATAATTTCAAACAGCCCAGAATAAAACCATTCCAATTAATGAGTGAAAACTTTATAAGGCTTCAAAGCCACATAATGAGGAATCATGATTACCACACACTTTTATATATTTGAATCATTTCTTACAAGAGGGAGACTATTTGGTATTCATACATGTGAGTTTGATTTATTTCACTTATGAGTGGTCTCAAGCTGCATCCATTTATTTATAAATATCTCAATGTGATCCTTCTTTATAGCTGAGTAGTACTCCATTGTATAAAAATATCACAACTTTTTTATCCATTCCTCAGTTGATGGACACTTGGGTTGTTTTTTTATTAGAATCCCTGTGGTAGAAACCAAGATTGGAAACTTAAGGATTGCCACAGGTGCTTGGGAAGAACCTGCAAATTTGAAAAGAGCTATTTTAAACCATTTTATATCTGTATCTATATCTATATCATCTATATATATGCTGAACACATTTTGAAATCATTTGTTCATGCACTTGGGTGTGCAACTTTTCGAAGCTAGTGAGGTCATTAAGATGGAGTCTGCATGATAGCATTAGCAGCATTATAAGAAGAGGAGAGATTCATCTAGCATGTTTGCTGCATCTTGCAAATTGACACTCTTTAGCAAGAAGACCCACACCAGATGCCAAAGTGGCCTGTCACCCTGCCTGTGTCTAAAAAATGTTGAAACATACTCAGCCCTGACACCTGGAACTGCTCACTCAGTTTTCCCCTTCTTAGGTGATAACAATTCTGTCTTTCTTGGTATGGCTCAAATTTAAGAACCTAAGCTTTGGGCTCAGCAAACTCTAAAACTACAACTACTCAGTCACAGAGCAGAAGAGATGAAAGCTTAGAATCCTTTTTGGGAAAACCTAGGGCTTATATTTTCCATGAGCCTCTCTTTGAATGTCCAGGCATTGAATTATGATTGATATCTACTCAGTTACTGCTATGTGCTCCCAGAGTTTTCTGCTTGGACTGAAAGACTCTTGCAGGAATAAGAGAGTGTGAATATATTACACAAGGAAGAAGAAGGTGCTTAAAGGAGGATTTTCCAGGTAAAGAAAACATTGTAAATAAAGACAGGATGAGGTGTGACATAGTTGGAGCATAAGAAGGGAGCAGGTAAGGCAAGGGTAAATGGTGCAAGTGTACAAAGAGTAGTTGAAAGTGAGGTTGCCGTCAGACTGTACAGGCCTTAAATGCTATCCTTAGGAGCTTACATTTTGCATTGGAACAAAAAACAGACAGCGAAGGGTTTTTTTGAAATTAAAATATTTATTTTATTGTTTCTTGCTTCTTAAATTTTTATTGACACGTTTGTAGTACATAATGATTGCATTCCTTGTAGAGAGTTGGAACATGTACATAACACATGTTAATTCTTTTTTTGTGTGTCCTTCCCTTTTCTTTTCTTTTCTTTTCCTCCTCCATCTCTTGGTCACTGTTTATTGGTAAAATAGCTGTCTCTTTATTTCCTATTATTGGTCCTGATTTTGACCTTTCATTATTTGATTTTGGGTAGATCTGGAACTTACAGCAAGATTATAGCTCTGGAAGCAATGTGGAAAATTAATTCATGTCTTTGTAGAAGCAGCAGGACACTTTTTGCATCTCTGGACTGATAGCCTGGCAAAGCTTTTGGCAGACAGAGTCGGGAGTTGGAAAGTCAGGCTCTGTGAACCATTCTCAATACCACTGGGAAAGAGTCTTTGAAGGGATGAAAAGCAATATAACCAGAAGTACTATAACTCGGTGGTTATAAACTTGAGCTCTGTGGTTAGATGTCCTATGTTTAAAGCCTAGTTATTATCTGAACTTAGCTGTGGAGCCTTGGGAGAAAGTATAAAACTTATCAGAAATGTAGTTTTCCCATGTGGGAAAAGAGTTAATGATTTTACCTGACTCAGAGCTGATATGAGGCAAAAACTGTTTTGAGTATTTGCTATTATTACTATTATTAGTATTAGTATTAACTTAGGTTGGACATTTATTTGCATTTACTTAAGAAGTAGATCTCAAGTCCCTTGCTCCTATAGGCTTCCTGAGGGCCTCTCCTCTTTTCCTCTCCTTTCCACAGCCATTGCCAGAGATTCAACTGAACAACACTGTATTCATTTGTTATAAGCCATGGCTCACCTTTCGTTGAAAAAAGTACAGTGGAAAGCAATAACTCTGGGGAATGAATTGCATACTAATAGGATTCTTGGATATAAATATTGTACATGGATATGATTCTTAGGTAATTAATATGTTTGGGGATGCAGAGAGATCTGGTAACAAGATGAAAGAAAGTTTCCAGACAAGATTGTTTATATGACAACTCCAATCCCATATTGTGGGACACGGAATTATTCTGGCATTGGGGATAGTTCTGCTTAAAGCAAGAGTTTGGAAAGCAGGGGTGCATTCCCATACAAAGAGCTTGGTCAGGTGGACAGTGGGGCCAGTGAGGTGGTGCACAAGACTGGACCTAGTAAGCTGTCAAACTCTGCTGGAGATCTAAGAAGCTAAACAGAGTTTAAGTAGAGAAATTCCTTATGAGGAAGCCAAAGAGCTCTTCCAGGGGAGCATGATGGATTCTGGAGACAACATCCCGGTTTCAAACAGGGAGAGACGCTGAGCATGTGGGTGAAGTTTATTGAATAAAATCGATGTTGCCTTGATGCTGCTGGACCACACTGAGGTGTGTGCAGTGCTGAGACTAACAGGCTACCGAGGAGGGAAGAGCATGAATTCTTAATTATACTTAGTGCTCCCAAGATGCAATAAGTAGAAAGCAAATTAGAAATTTCAGTGAAACAGAGGTAGCTTACTAATAAGACCCCTGCTCTTTAGTTTCTTTCCTTAGCCTAATCAAGTTCACCCTCATTATCACAAACCTGTATGAGGATTTGGATGCCATGATAATATCATTGGCAACAATGCAAAGATGAGAACTGAGATTTCCAGAGCTTTTAAAAAACATTAGCTTAAATAGATGCAAAGTGAGGGCCTGGCTCCAAATATCAATGGCACAATTTTGGACAAAGAAGAATGTGACATAACAGAGATATATAGGAAAAAGAAAGATCTAGAGGGCTCTTAATCCACTAAGCATCACACTTGCCAACAGTGTGATGCTGCTGCCCTAACAGGTCCTGCTGCTGTGGTCCTTGCCTGTATTAACAGAAGTACAATAAGTTGACTAATAGAAGTTGCTAACACCTGACTACTTTTGACGTTTGAAAATAGCAATGGTGTATGGTACAACTTACCTTCACATAGAAGACAAGAGTAACTTGGCCTGTGTGCAGATCGAACTGTATTTAGAGGTTTGTGCTTAGTTCTGCATGATATATTATAAGAATTTTGATGAACATGCTCAGAAAATTCTTACTGTGATGCAGAGATTCACTGCATTGCAGAGAAGAAAAAGATGATTAAACTCCTGAGTTAAGGATGTGTGAACTGTTTTCAAATAACAGAGGATTTATGAACTGGAAAAGGAGTTGGTCTCTATAAAGTTTCAGAAAGCAGAAAAAGGATAAATTAGTGAGAAAAATAAGCAGGAGCAGCACGTTTGTATTTGACATGAAGAAAAGTTTTTACAGTTAAGACTTCTGGACTGCAAAAACAGATAATGAACTCTTCATCAAGTCTTTGAGTAGAAGCTGTACTGTACTGTATTGCAGAGAGCTTTTAGGAATTGGAAAAGATATGAACACATTTATCACTTAGTTTGCTTGCAACTCAGAGACTCCATCAGGTAAAAACGTAACTAAAATAGGCGCACTTCTGCTGCAGAAAAGAGCTTTTTCACATCCCAACATTTTGTTTTACTGTCAAGGTGACAATTGTGAGGCATCAGTAAAGCAACTCTGCTGAATCCTTCCACATATCTAGCAGGTTTCTTTGGCCACATCTGGCAATAATTTTTTCTCAAGAATCTGGCTTAGAAAATGAATTCCTGGAATTGAATTTCATCTCGTGTTAGATTTGTGAACCTACTTGAGAATTATTAACTGGAAGTGCTGAACAGAACTCAAGGCTACAGCCAGACACTATTTACATTTGGTTAATTGCAATTACTGTACTTCACTAAAGTGTTTTTAAATATCAGATGGCTTTTATGATACAACACTTTGATGAACTAAGTATTAAAGAAGCAAAATATGTCATTTCTGCCAAAAGGCAAAAGAATTTAAAAGCCAAGTTCCTGTACATAAAATGGGTACACTGTATAGTGTATATATACACTGTATCTTAATAACATTGCCTAGGAAACAAAGGTATTTAGTACAATGTATTTGAGGCTTGCAAGGCTAAAACACTTGAAAGCATGCTCAGTGAGTACAGTGTTAGGCCAGTGAAAGAGTACCTGTTTGTTATGGTTAAGTCTAAAATGATCCCCGTAAAGTCTCATGTATGCAGATAAATATGTGCAGTCTTAGAAGGGCAAGTTATATATGACAAACCATGCAGTATTTATGCTTGTTAATCTGATTTATTTTACTTAATACGTTCTCAGTGTGCATCCACTCATCTTTGAATGCTTCAAGTTATCTTTCTTTATGGCAGAATAGTATTCCATTGTGTGTAAATACCACATTTCCTTTATCCATTCATCTGTTGATGGACCTATACATTGTTTCTAATATTTAGCTATTATGAGCTGTACCACTAATAAACATGGAGGTCTATGTTCTTGTTCCCAGCCGCTTCCTTTCTCTGCCTATTCCTTACTCTTTCTGCTTTCAGGTTTCCTCTTCCATATCCTACCCCCATGATGTCCCTGGTTTGGATCCAGCAGATCATGGGCTAAAAATTCATAAACTTTTTCCTCTTTCGGTTGCAGGTATCAGGTATTTTGTCTCAGCAAGAGAAAGCTGATCAATACAGTGTCCTAGCATCAAGTTGCCTACATTTCTAGCCAGGCTCTTTCACTCATACATACGTTTGAAAACTTTTAAATCTCACCAGACCTCAGTTTTCTCATCTGAAAAATGGGGATAACAGCACTATTTCTTTCACAGTGTTGTGAAAATTGAATACATTGATTCATGTAAAACATTGTCAAAATAAACAGTACCTTTCACATTGTAAATCCTCAATAAATGTGAGCTCTTATGTTTGTGCATAATGATACTCAGACATAAAGATCTATTCCTTTGTTAGTCTAACTTCTGTTTAGTAAATAGTGTTATGTATATGATACTTCTAATCTCTCATTTGGTTGTATTGCTACATTTAATAGCTTTTCTTTTGCTTCCTTTCCTGCAAAGGGATAGCGTAGGAGTATTCACAGAGTTCCTACTGTGAGCTTTCATTAGTTTGCTAAAGCTGTCCTAAGGAAATATCATAGACTTGGCATCTTAATTCACAGAAAAATTTTTCACACAGTTCTGGAAGCCCCAGACCAACATGCCAGAAGTTTTGGTTTCTGGTGAGGCCTTGTCTTAGGTCCTTTCTCTTTGATGGGACTCAATACCTGCCTGACAACCACAAGTTAAAAGAAGAAAAGTTTATCTTGGCTCACAGTTTGTAGAGGTTTCTGTTCATACTCTACTGGCTCAAATAGAGTGGAATGGCAGAGGAGAAACAGTCTGTTGCAAGGAAGGCAGGAAGCGGGGAGCCTGCCTTCTGTCACTTTATTTTCCACCCAGGCTACAAGTCTATTGGTTGGTGACACCCATACCCAGATTTGGGCTTCCTTCTTCAGTAAATCCATTTAGCCACACCCAGAATGATGGTGATCCGGGGACCACACATCCTTAGTTCACATTCACATACCCATGATCGAGCCACACTGAAAAATCCCCACCCATAAGCACATGAGGCTTTGGGGAAACATTTACACACAAGCCATAACAAGACTCCTCTCTTTAGCTGCAAATGGCTACTGGGTTTTGGCCTCTGCCCTTGATCATCTTTCTTTCTGTATGCACCCCCTGGTGACTCTTCCTCTGCTTATAAGGCTCTGAGTAAATTGAATAAGGAGTCCACCTTCCCAGATTCATTTTAATTTAATCACATCTTTTCAAACCATGTCTACAAACACAGTCACATTCTGAGGTACTGGAAACTGAGATGTAAACATATGAATTTAAAGTAGATGTGAATCAGTCCAACTACATTCTCTGTACTGTGGGGACACCAAAAAGACAGGAGATACATTCTTTACCCAGAGAGCATATAATTCACCCATGGGGGTAAGACTGTGATGCAAACCACTCATTAAGGTTCCAAGCCTGTGTGTCTGTCCCCAAATAATAATTTTTACTTTGTGAGAACTTCGGTAAAGCAATTGGCTTTTTTCTTTGTCCTTGAGACAGAAAGCATTTGTCCACTGTGCAACTGCAGCCACAGCTCTTGCCCAGTATTCATGCTTAATAGTGTCCTAAAAACATAGCAATGTGTGAATATGTGGCAAACTGTCACAGTGATTTGGGTTAAGTTGGGGTTATTTTATTCTCAAAAACCTAAAAAAAAATTGAAAAGCAAAGATTATTCGTATCATTCTGTACATGTTCTCTGTGTTCTTTTCCCACACAATTGAGCCTCTAGCAATCTAGATCGAAAAAGTAAAAACAACAAAACCACACAAGATTGGCAAGTCCCTAATTTTGCAGTACACTGTGATTTCCATCTTTATTCCATTCATACCATTTTTAAGGGACCTGCGTTTATTTTCACTGTAATCAACACTTTTATTATTTTGTGTTCTATTTTCCAGTCACTTTTATAAAGAATGAAGGCAAAAAATTTTAAAGGAAATTGCATAAACTGCTGTACCCAAAGGAAGTATTGGTGTTGAAACAGCTGGCATCCAATTGTGACCCTTCAAAAGGCCTACTTAGTGACTGCTTGATATTCTGTAGAGAATCCGAAGGGGTGCAGAGATGGCAGATTTGGGGGAATTGATGGAGAATGTACAAAATGCTGGCTGTGTGAGGGAGAAGAAGCAGCCCTCTTCCCTATCAGAGATGGAGACTGCCAGCCTTTGGTCTGGTACCTTGGAGACCCTCCACCCTCCTCTCAAAGGGTGCAATCTACTGACTATGGGACTGCAGGACACCACAGCCAGCCATTTTGAACAAAAAGCTACCAAGCTCTTTGAATAGAGCCTTACCAAGCAGGCCTAACATTTCATTTCCACTGTGAATGGATTCACACAGCTTTAGGTAGCTGATTTTCCTTAGCAACTCAGTAGCAACTTCTCTGAGGTCATGATCTTAATTACAAATGGCCTCAGTTCAAGAGGCACTCCGGCACTTTGTGAAGAATATTTTAAACAAGATTTTGGAAGAAAGATTTATACTGATTTAATTACATTACGGTCAAAGGAGATGGTATCCAAGCCTCATCCTTTTCCTATGGGCACATTTTTAAAGAAGTAACTGATAATGAAGCAGCCATTTCCTCCTTCCTCCTGCCCAGTCTACTGTCTCTTCTTCTCTTTACCTGGGCCAACATGGGGCCTCTGTTGGTCACTTTTTATACCTTTGATGCATAGAAATCATCTTAAGATTATGGAGCAGTTAATATGAGGACAATATGAGAATATATCTATTGGACAAACCTCATGAGAACTTGAACTAAATACAAAGGAAAAATACTTGCTGCTTAACAAACTACTACCAAAACTTAGAAATTATCTGCTCTGTTGTAGCATAAATATTATCTAGAGAAGTGGTGCCAAACCTATGGCATGAACTCCATAGTCAACTCTTATCATCAATAGCTCTGAAAGGTTCACCATTATTGGTCGAGAGCATAAAGAAAAATGCAGTGATGGTAGCCACTCTATATGGTAACAGGTTTTCAGCTGCTTTCAAATCACTCTCACATACTGGATTTCATCTAATCACCACAAGAACCCTAAAGGGGAATAGTAAAAAGTATTGTCTCCATTTTGTAACTGGGGAAACCTACTCATCCTATAGGGAACACACATAAACGCAGTTTGCGCACATGCGGGCAAACATAGTGAATTTCAAAATCACAGAATATGGAAGGACAGAGACAAAAGCTAGAGAACAAAATCAGAGCTTTGTTTTAAGAACAGAAGAATAATCAGTGGCTCTTTTCTTATTTATTCCATTATTTTTTTTTAAAAATCACAAAATACGTAGAATGATCACAGCTTATTCACCAACCAAGGGAAAAATCACACAGTTACAGAAAAACTAACATCAAACAGAGAACTAATAGAATTAGTAGTAAAGTCATCTTAGCTATGTTAAGTGCATATATACAAATTTATATCTTTTTTGTTTTCCCTTCCTTCTTTTCTACCTTTCCTTATTTGAGTTATTTTTCCCCTTTGAGCAATTCCTTACCCTTTTATAATACTTACTGAAGATTTTGGATTTTATTTACTGCTTCAGTTTCTTACAGTAGGGAGACAATTAAACATGTAAGGTTGACTTACTTCACTTGAGTATGGTCTCAAGTTGCATCCATTTGCCTATAAAAGCCTCAGTGTGATTCTTCTTTGTAGCCGAGTAGTACTCAATTTTATTGCATGTCTATATCTAGTAATCTGAGTAACTCTTTTAAAGATAACTATGCAAAATAACAACCTTCATTAAATTCTTATCACTTTGTTGCTATAGTGATTTTTTATATATAAAAAGCCTATATTGCTATTGTTATTGGGTTTTTGTTAATGTTATTTAAATATTTATCTTTCTTGTCTCTCATTTCTCTTGTATTTTTATTTTGTTTCTCCCTCTAATCAGAAAGGATAGATGTACATGTATAGGCTTATATATGCCTAGAATTTCACCAGAAGTGTTTACAGGAATTGATTTTATTACGTGTGATTGTATGAACAGCTATTTCGCAGAAAATGAAACATCATGGCAGCCATTGCTGATTTCCTATCATCTTATTTTGAAGTCCTACCACGCTTTTATTCTTTTGCTTTGATTGGTTTTATACTGTTGTGTTTTATTTGATTTTATTATGTGTGATGGTACAGATGACTATTTTGAAGACAATGAAACATTATAGTAACCATTGTTCATTTCCTTTCATCTTGCTTTGAAGTCCTGTAATGGGTTCGTTCTTTTGTCTTGATTGGTTTTAGTCTGTTCTCTATTATTTGATTTCAATATGTGTGCAGGTATGGACAGCTATTTTGAAGGGAACAAGAGGCAGTATGTTGGTCATTGTTGGTTTCCTATTGTCTTGTTTTGAAGTTCCATAATGTTTTCATTCTTTTGTTTTGATTGGTCTTATACTATTTTGTTTTGTTTGAATTTATTGTGTGTGAAAGTATGGACAACTATTTTGAAGAAAACAAGTGACATTATGGTAGTCACTTTTGATTTCCTGTTGTCTTGTTTTGAACTCCTGTATTGTTTGCATTGTTCTGTTCTGATTTGCTTTGTTCTGTTTTGTTTTGTTTTATTCTCTTTAAAATAAAATAAAAACACAATATCAAACCACATGAAAGACTGCACCGTGGAGTCAGAAGACAACTGTTGTTTATTATGCTAGCGGGCTGATGGGAATCTCAGTTCCATATCATCAGCACTGAGGCAGTTTCAGGTTCAGTTTAAATACAGTTTGCAAGTAGGAACATCCCGGAGATGAGGGGAGGAGATCCAAGCAGAGCAAGCAGAGTTAAAAAGTATCTTTGACTGGGTTCCTTCGCCCCAACCAAAGTCCTTGAAGCCAGTTAGAAGTGAAGTATTTCTTAATTAATGGAAACATAAGCTGAGAATAGTCAAAGTGGGCCAGTGCACTAGCAGAAGAAAAGCAGCAGGACCCAGACAGTCAAGGTTGACTGAAGCAGGCTGGCTACGTGACAGGGAGCAGGAGCGTAGGCAGACACCACTATTTGGTTTTAACTTGCTATAACATGTCTACAAGTTTATTATTTTGTAAGTGTGCCCTTACACTCTAATTGTGTCCCAACAACACCATATGAACTTCCAGCAGTTGCTAAGGAGGAAAACCAGATTTGTATCACTTGTGTTTAAATAGATCACAAATACAATTAAACAAAGCTCCTTAAAGCTTTAGGTTTCTTCTGGCACCAGCATTCTTCCTATTCCCCGGGGGACTCTGAGGAAGGGAAGCAAGGGAGAGGCAAAGAAAAGGGACATGCTCTGAAGTACTTTTTGTTTAAGAAAAAAATATTGCTTCTTAGTATTTGATTTTCCAAGTTCAATATCAGCACAAGTGCCAGAGAATCCGTTTTTGTTTGGGGAATGGCACTGCTTTTGAGGCCAAGAGGGCATATCAATGATCTCACAGAGAGTGCTCTTTTACATATATCTTGTTTGTAAAAACACAACATAGATGGCCACCATTTTGATACCGTCGCTTTGCAGCAATCAAATGGTGGCTTAAATGAAAACTTTTAGATCAGGTACATTGTTGCTCTCTGTCATTACTTTCTGCTTCTTCCTAACTTGCATGTTGATGTTGGATGTCTTGATACATAAAACAATTTAAAGAGGATTTTCCTCCTTGATTTGATCCTGTAGTTTTAAAAATAGTCCAAAAGACACAGGCATATAATGCTCTTCTTACAAAAAAAATTTCATTCTCACCTGGTCATTATAATTATATTTGTAAGAAATGCAGAGGAAAGAAACCTCAACAGCAGAGGCCAATTTTAGCATGGACAAAAGCTGAAATAAAAATCTTAGAAGCTATCCTACAGTGAACCTCTAAGTCCCAGGGCAATAATTTTACTACTTTTCCATGACCCCACTCCCGTTTAGTTACCAGGACCATGCTACAAATACAATCTCAAAGGAATGCTTTCTAATTTTCTTTAGTGATTAATTTAAACTGCAGGAGCTTGATGGTGTGCTGCAGATGCACAGAAATCAATTCTAAAGGTTTTGCCATGCTGTTTTCTGCCGATTGATGGCGAATCTTGCGGTAGTTGATTTTTTCCATAGTGATGACATCATCATTGGCGAAGTGGTTTGCTAAGGGAGAAACACTGCTGTCCATAGGAAGCTGTCTTTCTCTGCAGGAGTGTGAGCAAATCTGAGTCAGCGTGGCTGTCAGGTGTTGATCCAGTGCTGCAAAGCATTTGGAAGGGATCTTTCTCCAGATGAATTTCGACTTTCTATTAGGCATATAGACTACCATTCAGATGTTACCAGGTCTTTCTGATTTCCCATTTGCATTTCTCTCTGCTGTTCCTAACCTAGAAAAATCTGTGAATAACAGCATATTTTAAATGGCGCCCTCAATGTTCAGTCAGTAGCTTCTCTTCTTCCTTCCCTCTGCCCCTCCCTCTGTTTCTTCCATCCCTTCCTTGGGTGCTCGCCCCTCTGTTGCCTTCTCTTCTCTCCCCTCCTATCTCCTCCCTTCTTTTCCCTCCCTCCTTTTCTTCTTGCCCTTCTTTTTCCTTACTTCCTATGCATTATGCACTTAAACTACTAGCCACAATTCAGGAAAGGAACTCAGGGGCACCGCATCTCTGCTTTGTTTGATCTTGATGCCCTTTTCACTCTTTTCATAATGCCAGGTGTATTCTCACAGAGCTGTAAACACTTGGAACATGATGTTTTATGTTCCGCCTTTTCTAATTAACATTACTTCATGCTGGTATTTTCACACATTGACACAGACCACCTGATTGATGCCCTGATGGCTGCTGGTCTCCTTACTGGTAGACATTTGGGCAGTCTCCACTTTTCTTCTGCTATAAACTGTTTTGCTCTAAATGTCTTTCTAAGGCTATATATAATTTTTTTTTTAATTTTAAAGAGAAAAACAATAAAAGAAATGATACAAAATTTCAAAACAAGATTGTAGGAGAGTAACAATTGTCAATGCATTGCATACTGTTATCTTCAAAATAGTTGCTCAGATTACAAAATATAAGCACAAAAAAGTGAACAAACAATATAAAAAGCACAAAACTTTCTTTTCAGTGCACTAAGAGAAATTAGTAGTGTAGCTATCTTACATATGTGTAGTTTTCACTTTCAGTGTACTAAACAGAAATTAGTGGTGTAACTAACATATATATAGTTTTCTTTTTCTTTTCCTTCTTTTCTCCTTTCCTTCATGCCAGTTTCTCTTTCTTCTTGAACAGTTTATCTCATTTCACAATATCTATTGTATGTTTCAGATCTTATTTACTCTTTTAACTTCTTTTACTAGAGAGACAACATGATGTTTACACATGCAGGTCTGATTTATTTCACTTATGAGTGTGGTCTCAAGTTGCATTACCTATGAAAGTCAAGTTTGGGGTAGCACACTAGCACCGCTGCCGGCCGCAAGGTGAAGGCCCAGCCGAGCGGAGGGGACTCCAGTTCAGCCCCACCTGCTGGCTCCTCTGGCCAAGGAGCACACCACAGTTGCTGGCCGGAAGGAGGGAGCTGGGCTGAGCCGCTGAAACTTGCTCTGACTTCGCCTGTGACCTTCTTATGATCTGGAGAGCACCAGCACTACTGCCACTGCCTGGAGGAAGGAGCAGCCCTGATGAGGAGGTTTGAGGCCTACTTAGGCCATAAGGGAACCTTCTATAAGCCTGGGGAGTTTTCCATCCAAAGAGCTGGAGTGTTACACAACATCCAATCCCTGGGAGAGTATGAGATCCTTGCTCAAGGGGGTTGGGGGCCCCCTGGGCTTGCAGCTACACTAGACTGGGCTTAACAGGATTTGGGATTACCTGGACCATACCAGGTGGCCTTCTATCCCTCAGGGAAGCTTTGCTACCAGAAGGAGAAACTGTGCAAATTGAGGAGGCTTTAGGTCTACATGAGAGGAGCCTGGCAAGCCTCTTTTAATCCAGAGGCTCCACTGCCCAAGGAGGGAGCTACTACCAGAGGAGTTCCAAGAGCCCAGGACATAAGAGTCAATTTACAACATGACCAGAGGAAACTCTGGAACAACATTTGAAACACAATAATATAGGAAAATGACAAAACAAAAGACCAAAGTGCAATCTCAAACATCCAACCCATCCCAAGAAAGCCTAGGAGCCATGTACATAGAAGAAAATACATGCCATATACCTGAAATATCTGAAATAATAGTAACCGAAATAAAGAAGCAGTTCTGGGAAGCTTTAAAGGAATTCAAACTAGAAATAATCTATCAGGTAAAAGAAGAAATAATAAAAAAAATGAAGGAGATGCTGAACATATCTAAAGAAGACACAGCTAAAAAATTGGAGGAACTAAACAAAAAGATAGCATTTCTGGATGAACAATATAAGAAACAAATAGAATAAATAAAACAGATGCAAAGAGACATACAGGAAATCAAAAACTCCATTGAAAGTTGTAAAAACCACCTCAATGAATGCAAAGATAGAATTTCAGAACTTAAAGACAAGATTGCAGCCAGTGAACAGAAAAGGAAAGATCTTTTAAAAATAATGAGACATCAAGAAATAACAATTCAACACCTGCAAGATGACACAAAGAAAAACAACATAAGGCTGATAGGAATAAGTGAAAAAGAAGGAGACAATATAAAGGATGTCAAGAGGATATTTAGAGAAGTAATTGCTGAAAACTTCCCAAACATGACATTGGAAACTGATATCAGGATCAATGAGGCATATAGAACTCCAAATAGCCATAACCAAAATAAAACTACACCCAGACATATAATAATCACCATTCCAGAAATCGAACAAAAGAATAGAATATTAAAAGCTGCCAGAGAGAAAAGACAGATCATATACAAAGGAAAACCTATCAGAATCACAGCAGACTTCTCAACACAAACAATAAAGGCAAGAAGAGCATGGAGTGAAATATTTCAGACCCTAAAGGAAAATCATTTCCAACCTAGACTAATGTACCCTGAAAAACTGTCCTTCAAAATTGATGGAGAAATAAGATACTTCCACGACATAAACAGCTGAAGAAATTCATGATCACCAAGCCAATCCTGCAAAGCAGAGAAAGACAGTTTAGATACACTTAAGAAAAAACCACTTAACAAAGCAGACAATTAAATACAACAGAAAGATAAAAATGCAACAGCAGAAATATAACATGTCAGCAATAAACCAATATATAACAGTTATAACCATTAACATAAATGGTCTCAATACACTAATTAAAAGATATAGACTGGCAGAATGGATCAAGAAACAAAATCCAACCATATGCTGTCTACAAGAAACCCATCTAACCCAAAAGGATACTCACAGACTGAAAGCCAAAGGATGGAAAATAATACTTCATGCAACAGGAACCAAAAAAAAAAAAAAAAAAAAAAAAAAAAAGTGGGGGTAGCTATTCTGTTTGCAGACAGTGTGAACTTCAAACCAATAATGATCAGAAGTGATAAAACAGGTCACTACATACTGGTTACGGGAAAACTCCAAGAGGAAGAGATAACTATCTTAAATATATATGCACCAAATTCCAGAGCACCCAGTTATATAAAACAAGTAATATCAGAAATGAAAAACCAAATTAGTAGTAATACAATTATTACAGGAGATTTTAACACACCATTGACACCAATTGACAGATCAACAAGACAGAAAATCAGCAAAGAAATAAAAGAACTGAATCACACCTGTGAACAAATGGAATTGATAGACATACACAGAGTATTCCCCCCAACAGCAACAGAATACACATTCTTCTCAGCAGTACATGGGTCATTCTGTAAAATAGACCATATATTAACTCACAGAATATATTTAAAGAAATGCAAAAGTGTTGAAATCATCCACTGCATGTTATCAGATCATAGCGCTATGAAATTACAAATTAACGATAAAAGATACTGCAAAAATCCCACAAACACATGGAAACTGAATAACACACTCTTGAGTAATCAGTGGGTCACAGAGGAAATTAAAGAAGAACTTAAACAATATCTACAAACAAATGAAGACACAAATACAACTTACTGGAATCTGTGGGATGCAATGAAAGCTGTCCTCAGAGGGAAATTTATTGCACTGAGTTCCCACATCAGGAAAACAGAACAAATACAAGTAAATAACTTGATGCTACACCTCAAACATCTAGAAAAAGAAGAGCAAGTCAAGCCCAAAGCCAAAAGAAGAGAGGAAATAATAAAAATCAGAGCAGAAATCAATGCCATAGAGACTAAGAAAACAGTACAAAGAATCAATGAATCAAAGAGTTGGTTCTTTGAAAGAATAAATAAAATCGATAAGCCCCTAGCCAACCTTATTTAAAAAAGGGAAGAAAAAGCTCAAATTCATGCAATAAGGAATAAAAAAGCTGAAATCACTACAGACCCAATGGAAATACAGAAGATCATCAACACCTATATCAAAAACCTCTATTCTCAAAGATTTGATACAGAAGAAAGAGATTTCTAGAAGCATATGAAGTACCAAAGCTAGGTCAAGAAGATGTAAAACTGCTGAATAACCCAATTTCTATTAATGAAATAAAAAATGTAATTAAGTCATTACCTACAAAGAAGAGCCCAGGGCCAGATGGATTCACTGCAGAATTCTACAAGAAATACAAAGAGCACCTAATGCCAACACTCCTCAAACTCTTTAATGAAATTGAAAGGGAAGCAATCCTTTCTAAGTCATTCCTGGAAGCAAATATTACTCTAGTACCAAAACCTGAGAAAGACCCAACTAAAAAAGAGAACTACAGACCAATCTCCCTAATGAACACAGATGCAAAGATCCTCAATAAAATATTGGCAGATAGGGTGCAGCAAGTCATCAAGAAGATTATGCACCATGACCAAGTAGTATTCATCCCAGGTATGAAGGGATAGTTCAACATATGTAAATCAATAAATGTAATCCACCATATCAATAGAGTCAAAAGTAAGAATCACATGATTATTTCTATAGATGCAGAAAAAGCTTTTGATAAGATACAACTTTCATTTATGATAAGAACCTTGCAGAAAATTGGAATAGATGGTCTTTACCTCAACATAATAAAAGCCGTCTATGACAAACCAACAGCCAGTATCATACTAAATGGCCAAAAATTGAAGGCCTTTACTTTAAAATCAGGCACAAGACAAGGATGCCCCCTGTCACCGCTCCTATTTAATATAGTACTGGAAATACTAGCCAGAGCAATTAGACATGAAAGAGAAATAAAAGGCGTAAAGATAGCAAAAGAAGAAGTTAAATTATCACTATTTGCAGATGATATGATACTCTACATAGAAGACCCCCAATACTCCATTGAAAGACTCCTAGATATAATAAATAAATTCAGCAATGTGGCTGGATACAAAATCAATACTCAAAAATCAATAGCATTCTTATACACTAACAACAGAATCACAGAGAGAGAAATGAGAAGCCACACCCTTCACAGTAACAATCAAAAAAATGAAATATTTAGGAATTACTTTCACGAAAGAAGTGAAAGACCTATACAGGGAAAATTATAATACACTGATAAATGAAATTGAAGATGATCTCAGAAAATGGAAAGACATCCCTCGCTCATGGATATGAAGAATAAATATTGTAAAAATAGCCATTCTCCCAAAGCTGTTATACAAATTCAATGCAATCCCGATAAAAAATACCATCAACATACCTCATAGATCTCGAGAAATCAATCCTAAAATTCATCTGGAGCAAGAAGAGACCTAGAATAGCAAGGACACTTCTAAGCAGCAAAGGCAAGGCAGGAGGTATCACAATCCCTGTATTGAAGTTATACCACAAAGCAACAGTAGTAAAATCAACATGGTACTGGAATCAAAACAAAGCCAAAGATCAATGGAATAGATTAGAAGATACAATCACAACTACCAACACACTCAACCACTTTATCTTTGATAAAGGGGCCAAACATGTTCACTGGAATAATGACAGTCTCTTTAATAAATGGTGTTGGAAAAACTGGCTCTCCATATGCCAAAAACTAAAACTAGACCCACGCCTGTCACCATATACTAAAATAAAATCTAAATGGATCAAAGATCTAAATATTAAAACAGAAACACTAACTCCATTGGAAGACAAATTGGGTAAAAACCTTGAAGCTATATAGGGGTAGGTAGAGATTTCATGAACAAGACTCAAACCACATGAGAAATACTTCCCAGAGTCAATAACTGGGATCACATCTTATTAAAAATATTCTGCACATTGAAAGAAATCTCCAACATAGTGAAAAGAAAACCCACAAACTGGGAAAAAATCCTAATGAACTGCCCCTCAGACAAAGGACTTCTGTCTAAAACATACAAAGAATTAAAAAAAAATCAGACCCCCAAAATTCAAAGACCCCATCCAAAAATGGGCATCTGAGATGAATAAACAATTTTCAGATGAAAAAATACAAAGGGCAAATAAATATATGAAAAAATGTTCAACGTCACTAGTCATTAGAGAAATTCAAATTAAAACCACACTGAGATTTCATCTCACTCCTGAAAAAAGGCCAAGATCAAGAAAACCACCAAAAACAAATGCTGGAGAGGCTGTGGGGGAAAAGGAACTCTCCTACACTATTGGTGGGAGTGTAGACTGGTGCAACCATTGTGGAGGTCAGTCTGGAAATTTCTCAGAAAGCTGGGACTGGAAGCCCCATTTGACCCAGCTATTCCACTTCTAGGCATATTCCCAGAAGAACTGAAAGCATCATACCACAGTGATATATGTGCACCCATGTTTATAGCAGCACAATTTATAATTGCCAGATCTTGGAAACAACCCAAATGTCCATCAACTGAGGAATGGTCAAAAAAGTTTACAATGGAGTACTACTCAGCTATAAAGAATGATCACATTGAGACATTTATAAATAAATGGACACAGCTTGAGACCATACTCATAAGTGAAATCAAACTCACATGTATAAATACCTAATAGTTTCCCTAGTGTAAGAACCGATAAGAATACATGAAAGTACATGATAATCATGATTCCCAGTTACACTGGTTTGAAGCCATATAGCATTTCACTCATTAATTGGAATGGTTTTAATCTGGGTTGTTTTATTTTATTGTCTGTGGTACTACAAATAACTATTTTAAAGAAAAAAAGAGCGTAATAGCTAGTGCTGATTTAATAGCATTTGGTTTTGAAGCCCCATCAAGTTGTTGTTCATTTGTTTCCATTGGTTCTAACATGTTGTATCTTATTATATCTTAGTGTATGCAATAGTATAAGCAAATTTTTTATAGACAAAGAAATAATATAGAAATTGATGTTTGTTTTCTGCTAGCTGGTTCTAAATACTCTGCAATAATTTCATTCTCTTGAACGGTTTCACACTGTCTTGATAAGTTTGATGCTATAGTATACGAAGTTAGACTCAAATATTTCAAAGAAAGAGTCACTATGGTAACTACTATTAATGTCAAGCTATCTGGTCGTGAAACACAATGATGCTTAAATTTTTTGGTTCTGATGGGTGTTGTTCTATTGATATGTTCTTTTTTATCTCAATCTCCCCCCTTTTCTTTTCTTTTTTTAAAATTAATTTATTTCTTAGTATCTTTTAACTAAGGGAAAACTAAATTAAAAATAGTGCAATAGATTATAATAACTTTTTTTCCCTATTAACCTGATTTGAACCCCTGTATTGTTCTCCACATCTTGTTTTGACTGATTTTATTATATTCTGTTTTGCTTAATAGTACCGAGTTTGAGGGTATAGGCAACCATTTGGAAGGCAACCAGATATTCTATGATCCCCATTATTGTTTGACTATTATCTTCTTTGGAAGTCCTGTAAGCTCTCCAATGTGGGTTTTATTGGTCTTCTGTACTGTTTTGTTCAATTCTTTTATACCAGCTGATATAGGCAACTTTTTTTAGGATAACAAGAGGCATAATGGTAACCACTGTTGATCACCTAGTAATCTTTTTTTTTCATTATATACTATGTCCATCCTCCCAATCTAACTGACTCTGTTTTGATTTGTCACATTGAGTTTTTCTTTGGTCCATCTTGTTTTGTTTTTTTTTTGTTTTTTGGCTTTTTAAAAAATCTTTTTTTCTTTTCCTCTTCAAAGAAAAAGTTATAAGAACTGTGGGAGTAATGGAAACTAAAATGTATGATTGTTAGCATAAAAAAGAGAGGAAGGAAAGTGATCTAAAGGAAATTACTGCAATTATATTTAAATGTTTAGGATACAGAACCATATTGCTGAGTTTTTCTTGGATCATTGAACAGAACTGACTGCAATGTCACTGCATTAATGTCCACTTTGTATGCTTTAATTTTGTAATCTGGACAACTGTTTCTAAGATGACAATGTGTGATCTATTAACTAGTGAATTCTTACTGTATATTTCTTCTCTTGAAATCCTGTATTACTTCTAGCTTTTTACTGTTTTGCTTCGTTTAGTTTTGTTTTTCTCTTTAAATAAAAAAGTCTCAAGTTTATCCTTATTTATGGCTGAATAGTATTCCATTGTGTAAAAAGACCACATCTTCTTTTTATCCATTTCTTGATTGATGGAAATTTGGGTCATTTCCAAGATTTAGCTATTACAAATTGTGCTGCTATAAACATGAGTGCACATAAGTCTCTGTGGTATGATGTTTTTGATTCTCCTGGGAAAATACCCAGAAGGGGAATAACTAGGTCACATGGGACCTCTAATCTTGCTTTTTTTTTTTTTTTTGAGACTCCTCCAAACTTATTTCCACAGTGACCGTATACTGTCCATTTCTACCAACAGTGGAGAAGAGTTTCTTTCTTCCAGGAGCACCTCTCCAGCACTTGTTATTGGTTGATTTCTTGATGACAGCCATTCTCCTGGGGTGAGGTGGAATCTCAATGTTGTTTTAATTTGCATCTTTTGCATGACCAATCATATTGAGTATTTTTTCATATATTTACTTGTATTTCTTCATCTGAGAAGTTTATATTCATCTCAGATACCTATTTTTGGGTTGGGTCTTTGAATTTGAGAGTCTAATTTTTTCAATGCTTTATATATTCTAGGTATGTCTATAAGGCTATATGATT
The DNA here is from genome assembly GCF_034190915.1 of Cavia porcellus. NCBI lineage: Eukaryota > Metazoa > Chordata > Mammalia > Rodentia > Caviidae > Cavia > Cavia porcellus. The sequence goes on along the minus strand of NW_026947486.1, from coordinate 103,563,658 downwards.
TTGTCTGTTGGATTTTTCCTTGGAGTATAGTCCCATATATTAAATTACCAAGTCAAAGGTGATGCATCATTACAGAGCTCTACCATAGACCTCTGTACCATTCAGTAGCTCCCACCTAAATCCTTTTGTCTACAAGTATATTCAGAAATTCTGTGCAGTCAAGTTGAACTGTTTCATGTTTTTCTCAATTAAAAATTGTTTTTCATTTTTTATGATTTTAGAGAATTTTTTTTCACTGTGATACTTTTACTTTCTTATCCAGAATTAAAATACTAATTAGTGAGTACTAGGGAAATGACCAGATCTTTTGAGAAAAAATAAACCCATTAAATACTCATTTGAAAAATGAAGGATTTCATTTGCACCCTGTGGCTAGCCAGTGTGAGTCAGCTCATAGCCCGGGCTCAGCACACATAGGATGGATTTCTTTGAGAGCCTCCTGTGGACTTGTCTGGGACTGTCTGATACCATTTTTTTGCTCAGACTAGTTTTTGGTGTACTCATTTATTCATTCTACCAACATTTGTTGACTGCGTCCCACTTGCTGAGAGCGTCCTCTGTGTTGTGCCAGGCCTTACATGGCAGCTCCAGGTTATATATGGCTGGTAAAGGCTGCCGGGGCAAATGGCGGCTAAGCTGAACCTTTAGGCACAGCTGGCCAAGTGCTGGCAATCACAGCCTCCACCCTGAACAATGTATCATTTATATCACATTTTAAAATTGCAGACAAAATTATTTACATGCTGAGTTCCATACCTTTGCAAGGGCTCAAGCTGTCAGCATAATACATCTCATTACAACCAACACTAGGCATGGAAAAGATTACTTTTCAAGGTTGTGAGTGCAAAACATCAATTAGTTATAGGAGAGAACAGGTAGCTGGCATGTGTTGGAGATTTTGTACCTTTGGGAGGGAGGGAAATGGAATTACTTAATCTTTTGTAGTTGAATCAAATGAAAAAGGAGACAACAAAACCATTCAATTTGAGCTAGTTGATTCTTTAATCAGCCAAATAATTCCATGCCTCTCAATTAAGGGTAGCACACAGTGAACAGAGAACAGAGACAGCCACAAAGGTGGCCTTTTCAATATGCCTTCAATATTCACTCAGAACATAACCACACGCCACACATGAGCAGGAGGCTCCAAAAGTCAATAGCAGCTTTCTCAGGCTTCACTCCTCTGAGCTACAGCTGCGGAAGAAACACCTTTCCTTGTGTCACTTTTGATTTCTTTCACTAAATAAGAGAAAGACCAGATTCAATGCACATTGATGGAATCCTGAGCAAGTATGGGGCCATGGAGCAAAGACTTGTGGGATTGGCCTGTGTAAAATAAATGGCAAGGAGCCCTTAGCCTAGCTCATCCCTGCTCCTTTCTAGGAATGATTGGTTTCGCTGATTTGGCTCTTTGAGAGAATCTGAGAAATACAAACGTGAGTTGGGCATTACATGATGACAAAGAATTGTCATTAATTTTGTTAGCTATGAATATGGCGTTTTGATCCTCTAAAAATGTTTATATCTTTTTAAGAGGTGTCTATATCTTTTTATATCTATATCTATATCTATTTATATATGTCTATATCTTTTAAGAGGTGTTTATATCTTTTTAAGAAAGATGCAATGGTGCAATGTCAGGATTTCAGCTAGCACTTTCTGTGGTATAACACAACCCAGAGCAAGTGGAAGGTGTGAGCAGATGAAGCCAGTGTGGAAAACGCAGAACTGCTGTTCAAGCCGGATGGTTCATCAACGGGACTTCACCGTACTATTTTCTCTACTTCTGCATGTTTGGAAAATGTTCCTATTGAAGAAGTATTGTGAGAGATGTGATTTAATTTGAACAGAGGTGTATTCCTCCTCTGACAGGATTTCAGAAGCAGAACCTTTGGGATGGCTAGACTACAAAATTAAGAACAGTGCAGTTTAATGTTATAAGATTTCACATTTTTTATTGTATGTTGTAAGAAAATATTCTCAACACTGAGCTCTATAGCCAGCCCACTTAAGAAGTGCAGCCTTATTAGAAGTGGACAGTTGCAAAATATATATAAATCAAAATATGGCATTTTAATATTGATGGGCCTGGAGTGCAGCAGGAAACACCATGTTTTGCTAAATGAAGAGTAACACTAAGACCAGCTACAGAAAGAGATAGCTATGGCTGTATCCTTACATTTGTATACAATGGCAATGCTATTGCAACTGTTAAGTCGCAAGGTAGTCAATCTGAAAGCTATTTTGGGTTAGCAAGTGTATTTGTAAATATAACATGGTAGATTTTCAGTTTGGCAAGTGACTGCTATAAAAGTGAAATAAATTAAAACCGTTCCAAGTTACACAGAGTATATTCATTGGTGGGGACTCTTATAAAACTTGTTGTTGCTCCTTGGATCTAGGAGAGTGTTTTGTTTTGTTGTTTTTGATCTCTTTACCCCTTTCTGTAAACAGTAGCACAGCTTCGTTTATTCAGCTGGGGCTCTCCAGAGTATACAGATGGATTGTTCTGTGAGTTGCTGGCACCTGAGTAACTAACTTTGTGTCCTGTGGGACTGTTTTTCACTGAGATGATCCCCTCTACAACCCCACCCAATTCAGCTTCCCCTCAACTAAGAAAAATCTCCTTTGCATAAGAGAGAATGCCCAGCTGCTGGGGGTTGCAGCTCAGTGGTAGAGTGCTTGCCTAGCAAGCTCAAGGGCCTAAGGTTCATCCATAGCACCACAAAGACAGAGAAAGAGGGAGGTAGAGAAGAAATGAGAGAGGAGAGAGAGGGAGAAGGAAGTCATCATACCAACACTTGGGATTGGGTGGAAAAGTGTTGTTTGTTTGGTCTTCTGAACCTGAACCTGTGCTGATTTGGCAGGATATTTACATGAAGTCTTTCCTAAAACCGTGCTAAGAAGGGGAAGCTGGTCTCTTAGACCAATCCTTGGTACTGAGTCATTTCTAAAGTGGCAAACATAAGAAGTTCATGAGTTTGACACCAAATTCAGGAACTTGAAACACGTTTTTCAGATGCTTTAAGGAAACATGTCAATATTTAAATTTGAATATGGTCTTCAGCATTTGAAGAATCACTGTTACCCTGCCAAGTGAAAAAAAAAAAAAAAAGATGGCTCTGGCAGTGAGCAGAGACTTGGCCTGGTAACGGCCTTTGGAAAGCAGCCCAACTGCTGGGACCAGCTACTTTGGGCACAGATGGACTTGCTTTGCCAGAATGGATGTCTTCTAGAAATGTTGGCTCAGATGTCTGCTTTCGTAAATTAAACCATCTTTCCTTCATCAGCCTCTGTTATATTTGTTTTCATGTTGATTCTCTGGCTCCCAAGAAGTACTAGACGTCATCTTTTAGGATGTGACAAAATTTTCTGTTTTACCAGAATGAAAAAATATTGGCTTCCCCAAAATTGTGTATTTTGGGATAAGTGATACTTTTCCCACTAACCATGAGAAACACTGCTCCAATTACACCTGGAAAAGGAGGCAAGTCTATGTGTTGCCTCAGTTGTTAAATATATTCCATTGCTTACCTCTCCCTGGAAAAATGTTTTCTTTGAAAACCCAAAGCAATTAGGCGTCTCTTCGGTAAAGAGCTTTATTATATAAGTAATCTCTGAAATGTTTATTTGTTTATTTATTTGGTCCAAGGCTGCCAGTTACTGCAGTGTTTGCTCAATATTCTTTTAATTATTCAGTCTGAGAAGAGATATTTTCTGTAGAGCTGAGGCCTCAGGTGGTGGCTGAACAATAGTTAAACTAGTCCCTGTCACCTCCATAGATATTTGTATTTAAGTGGAACCCACATTCATTATCATTCTGTCAACTCAAGTTTCCTTGGTATTTAAAAGTTTAATTTAAAATTTATTTTTAATGAACACATAATAACTATGCAGTATATAGTTACTGTGTGGTATTTTAGTATATGTATACAGAGTGTAATAATCAAATTAGGGTAATTAGCACACACATTTGTAACTTCATTGTGGTGAGAATATTAAAATCTTTTTAGGCAGCTTTGAAATATATAATGAATTATTCACTCTGGTCGTTGTACTGTGCTTTAGAACACTAGGGCTTACTCCTCCTGTCTGACTGCAATTTTGTCATCATCAGCCAGCATCTCTCTTTTCCCCCTCCCTCTCTCCATTCCAAGGCTTTAATGACCACTCTTCTACATTTCACTTCGGTGAGATCAACTTTCTCAGCTTCCACATGAGAATAAGACCATGTAGTGTTTGCTTTTTTCTGTGCATAGCTCATTTCACATGACATAATGACCATTCTTACGGCCACAAATGACAAGTTTCATCCTTTTTTATGACGGGAGAGTATCCCATTGTGTGTCTTATACCAAAATTTCTTGAAGTTTGATTAATACTATTTCTCATCCTGACTCCATTCATGTAATATTGTCTTAATAGTATGCATATCATATAGCTATTTGTGAATAATAATAGAACTGAAGGCTTTAGGGATTTCTTTTAGAATAGTGAAAAAAAATGATGTTTAAGTTGTGTTTCATAAGAAGTGTCATGTGAAATGCTTCATGGTTAGATTTCCAACCTGGAAGCTATAACAATGCGTTTCGTGTCTGTTTAGAGTTCACACAAGCTTCTGTCAAGATCTGCTCTCAGCTATATTTTCTTGGAACTCTCTAACCCATTTAAAAATAGCTTTAATTGGTTGGTATGTATTTTTTTTAAAGTACAACCATACTTTAATTTTAAAATATTTCAGAAATTAAAATGAAACCACTGTAAATTCTTCCATCTCTCCAAAGGGTGTGCTGTCCTGATAGTCATATGGAATCTAATCAGTAATTGTCCAAATCCAAGTTTCATTTTTAAAGGAAAGTGGGAACTCTGTAAAGATACATAAAATAAATCAGTGGAAAATCAAATTCACAATCCGAAAAGTTCTTAAAGAAAATTCTAGTGGTGCAAATAGAACTCATTTACCAAAAATTTCTCTTTATTCATTAATGGCAACATTTTTAAGTCATAATGTTTGAAAAGTCTAAGATATTTTTATTCTGCATCTGTATAATTTAAGCGCCTGTATTAAAATAAAAAATATTATTTCTTAGCTGCACAACAACCACTATTTGCAAACATCCATAGCATTAAAATTGTTCCATTAATTGAGAGTATGCAGAAAGAGCCAAGGACATATACACCAATGGGCCAAGTGTACAGTAATAACCCAGATTTAATATCCTCCCAAATTAACATGATGCTCATTAGTTTGACAGTATGTCTATTGCGCCTTCCAATGAAAACACATATACAAAATACTCTGGCTACATTTTAAATAAAAACTTTGAGCACATTAAAATCAATCACTTCTCTCATGTTAGTAAATTCATTGTTTTTCTTTCATATTAAAATTTTTATTTTACTTATAGCATATTTTTCTCTATGATTCTGCAAACACACTGTTAATAACTGCTTTGCAAATGTGATTATGCAAAGAACAAGTGAATATTGATTAAACTAGATCATACATTATTATTCAGGATTAGTATATTAAATCAACTCTGTTAAGAGACAGCATGAATTTAACTACTTTTTTTTTTTTTTTTTTGAAACTGCAACTAGTTTATTTTTCATTGCTATGAACATTCAGACTTCAATCCCTGGTACCAAAACAAACAAACAAACAAACAAACAAAGCCATTCAGACTTAAGTTTCAAACATCACTTGTTCTGATTTTTCTTCTTTTTGATTGTGATTTTTAATGTGCAAGAGTAGTTTCCTTAAAGGAAAAGTAAACCTCACTACTCAAACACAACTATTGTTCAGGTTTGTACTTTCTCACTTTATTATTGTTTGCATTGAGTGTCTGCCCTACTGTGTTTACTCCTATGTTTACTCCTACTCTGCATTAAGATACAAACTTTAAAACTAGACTATTTGATTTTCTCTACCTTTTGATATTTACATGGCTTGTAGATACTTAATGCAGCACTGCACAGAACAATAATATTAGAACACCAATTTTTCATAACTCAAAGCATTGTTTCTGGAGATTTTTTTCCCTAGACTTACTTGAAACTATTCCAGAGATTATAAAGAGTCTCAAGAAATATTTGCAGCAATGTGAAGTAAAACAACAAATGATTGGGGTAGGGAGAGAATGTAACCTCCCACACGGTTTGGGTACAGGTAGTAAATCTATGGTCACTGCTAACTACTAACAGGATGTGCCGGGTACTTGGCATGTACCATCCCATTTTACCCTGAAGCAATCCAGAGAAGTGAGTAATATTGGCATATTGCTTTCCTGGTGGGGAAATGGAGTCTTAGAGAGTTTAAGAGAGTTGTGATGGTTGTTTGATTGTGTCAACTTGAGTAAGTGAAGCTCCATTAAATTGGCTCAGCAATACCCTATGGTGTGGAAGGCTCAGCCTAGGGTGGCTTGTCACCTTGAAAGTACAAAGGGGACTGAAGCATGGATCTGCTTCTGTTTCTTGGGAGGAGTTCCAGTCTTTGCCTTCACCTTAGACATCATTTCCTGGCTTCCAGTGTCGACTCTTTAGCGTTCATCGTAAACCCATTGTCCTCCTGGTATGAACTTGCATGGGACACTGCAGTGAGCTCCAGACCCTTAGACTGAATTCTTCTGTCTCCAGTGCAGACACCCTCTGCACTCTTCCTCTTCCAACTCTGAGGGTGGCCACTGTAATTCAATCTTGCAAATTCCTATACATTTATATGTCCTGTGCTATATCTGCTTCTCTAGTAAAGCACTGACTGATACAGGAATTACTCAGAATCATACAGCTATATGGAAACATCAGATTTTGAACTCTGAAACTCTGATACTAGAACCTTCATTAAATCCTAGGCCAGGTTAAAAGACATGATGCCAAGAAGTACTTCTAATGCTCTGAGCATGTTCTAGCCAGGACCTTGAGATTTTAGGAACTAATAAACCCTGAAACACAGGAGCTTACTGTAGGGACTTTGAAAGAATTCACACCTATTCCTGCTCCAGCAGTTAATTATAAACCAGAATCAAACACTACATTCTTTCTACACCTACAGTCTTGAGAGAAGTCCTCTGTGTCAACTTGAGAAGCTCCAAGCCTTTTATTCCCACCCCGTGTCCTTATAAGCATCCTTTTTTTTTTTTTTTTTTTTTTTTTTTTTTTTTTTTTTTTTTTTTTTTTTTTTTTTTGCCTCCTTCTAACCAGCGCTTCCAGAGCAATGTGGAGTGACAGGATATAGAAAAGGCATGGCGGCCTCGGAAGAAATATGCTGTCTAAATTCGTCCCTGTTTTCTTCTTGTTGTGATGTGAGAGCATAGCTTCTTTCCTATTCTATATCCTGGATAGCTTAGCACATGGATAGGAGGACTCTTACTCTCCTGAGGCAGGAAGATTAGCCATTTTCTGTTGGTATCAACCATCATGGTTTCAATACAAACTAAGGGAGGACAGTGGGAGGAAGGAAGTGAACAAGTTCCTTCTCCTGCCTACCACCCGGAGGACAGCCCTACAGACATGTCTTCTGTAATGGCTGCAGCAGGAGTATGATTTCCCAGTCCCCTCTCTTTACTCCTCCCAACCCATTCTTTTGTACCCAGTAGCTAATGTGCTCCTTCTCAAATGTGGATCTGATCATGTCATTACCCTGCTTCAAACCAATCAGTGTGGTCCCAATACATGGTCCTCCCCACTTTCTCATCCTTTGTACTGCGCCATCCTCCACCCCAGATCTTTGCACACTATTGTTTCCTCTGTTGGACGTGCTCATTACTTCCTTTCTCCCCACCAAGACTCTCTTTTTCCCTCTGTTTGCTTCCCAGGTGCCCTAAAGTGAATACACCTCCTTTGCCATGCACATTCTGCCACGGTACTCTGCCTCACCATAGGAACAAAAGCAATGTGACCAAGTAACCTTGGACTGAAACTGTGATCCAAAATAAAGCTTTCTTTCTTATAAGTTGTTTAACTCAGGTGTTTTGTGGCAGTGGTGGAATCTTGGCTAACACAATGCTCTAATATAAAATGGTGTAGTATCTGCATGTACCCTCCCTTCCAGTATACTTTAAATGAGATCTAGATGACTTGTAACACTCAATACAATATAAAAAACTATGTAAATTGTTATACTATGTATATTTTATAGGGAATAATGACAACAAAAAGGTCCCCAAATATATTTCTTTTTTTATTAGTGCATAATACAGATAGTTGGTTTCATTTTGGCATGCTCATCCAATCATATACTTTGATCATTTCTTCCCCATCACTCCATTCCTTTTTTTATCCCCCTTCCCTGTCCATGTCCTCTTCTAACAGTGCTGCTTCTGCCCTTATGTTGGCTCTCATTTCCCTCCGAATTCATCATATGAGAGCAAATGTGTGCAGTTCGAATTTCTGAATCGTGCTTTTTTTATTTGTTTATTACAGTGATCTCCAGTTTCACCCATTTTCCTGCAAATGACACAATTTGTTCTTCTTCATAGCTGAATAATTCACATTTTTTTTTTATCCTTTTACCTGGCGATGGGCACTTAGCTGGTGCCATATTTTAACTAATGTGAATTGTGCCACAATAAACATGGGTGTGCAGATATCTTTAAAGTGTGCTGACTATAATTTCTTTGTGTATATTCTAAGGAGTGGTCCAACTGCATCAAATGATAGCTCTACTTTTTTTTTTTGAGTAACATTTGTACTTTTTTTCTTTTTGCTTTTTTGAGACAAGATCTTGCTATGCAGTTCAGGATGGTCTTGAACTCACTTTGTAGCTCAGACTAGTCTCTAACTTGCAATGATCTTCCTGCCTTAGCCTCCTGAGTGTTGGGATTATAGGCACGCACTACCACATCTGGCTCATATTTATTTTTATAATGGATTACTAATTTACATCACTACCAGAAGTATAAGTTGTCTTTTTCCTGCCTCCTCAGCAACACTTATAATTTTTGTATTCTCAATGATAGCTATTCTGACTGGAGTAAGATGAAATCTCAATGTAGCTTTGATTTGCATTTCCCTGATGACTCAAGATATTGATGTTGGTGTTCAACATATACAATTCATGATCATTTTTTCTTTTCATATACAATTTTTCATATACAATTCATGATCATTTTTCTTTTGAAAGTGTCTGTTCAATTCATTTGTACATTTCATGACTATTTCCTGAATACTTTTGATCCACAATTAGTTAATCTGTGGAACCTAAGGATTACCAAGGGCTTCTGTGATACATATTCTATTGCTAAGTAATGGCACATTTGACAAGTGTCACTTGGATCCTGCTGGTTAATGATGTTTTGTTCTTCTGTATCTGATTTTATTTGCAGTAGTTTTGTCAGTTGCAGAGTGTGGGTACTGAAGTCCCCACCTGCCCCAGTGAATCTGTTTAATACCTATATTCCCTGCTAGACCACAAACTCAAGGAGGGTTCAGGCCAGGTGCATGTTCCTCACTGCTGATTCCCCAGAGCCTGACTCAAGAGGGTACAGAGATACAGAAGAAAGCATGATTAGTATGTAGTTAAGTGATAAGAAAAGGTGAGGAAGGAAGGTCCTTTCTGTGGGAAGGAGCTGCAGGAGCAGACATGGAAGTGAGAAATAGTTGAGCGGGTTCAGGGACATTCACATAGCTCAGCAGCATCAGAGTGTAATGTCTGTGTGGGGACTGGAAGCGGTGATGCTGACAAAGCCCTCTGTACCTGGCCCTTGTTGACCTGTTTGAACCCTTTCTCCTTCTGTGCCCCCCTATTTATTGCTCCTCGACCTTACCACTCTTGGACTTTCTTCTCAGATAGCGTATACTCCTGCCTTGGGCCTACATGCTTCTTGGGCTCCTCCATCTGAACACCTTTCCTCCTGAGCCATCTGAAGATTTTAGCACAACCCTCCCCTCCTCAGAAATGTATTCTTTTGTTTTCTTGCTAGCACTTATCATCTCTATATGTAGTTAATTTGTTAATGAATTTTCTTTTGAATTTATTTGTTTTCAGTTCTCTGGAATGTAAGTTGGTGGTTTTGTTGTTGTTGCTATTTACTCGTGTATTCTCAGCCCCTAGAATAATGTCTGATGTTCTATAAGTGCTTGATAAATAGTTGTTAATTGAGAAAATACAGACAAAAGTTAACCTACAGGAAAGTGTTCATTTAATTCTATAATGTCCCCCAAAGCTGCATGTGTTCAGAGGTGAGTCTGGGAAGGTGATTGGATCATAGGGCTGCCATACATATCAGCAGATTAAATCCACTGATGCATCCATCGTTAAATGTGCTGTTAAGAGGTGGGGTCAAACAAGCAGGTCACTGTGAACATGACTCCTTCTGCAGCTACTTCCTGTTCTGTTTGCTTCCTGGATGCCATGAGGTGAGCAGCTTTCCTGTGCCAAACACTTCCACCATGCCCTTCCTGCCTTGGAGTCTACCAACTACGGATGAATCCTCTAAAAAATGTGAGCTAAAATAAACCTGTACTCACTTAAATGGTGGGTGTCAGGTATTGTGTCTCAGCGGTGAGAAAGTGAAGGAGATACAAGGCAAATATCATTGACTATGATTTTGTCCTTGAAATTTTCTAGGCTCCAATTTCTTCACCTGGAAAATGGAGCTAATCGTAATTATGAGGTTAAAAATATAGATTCCAACCCATATTACTTGCTACATTCTTGGAGAAATGGAGTTCTGAATACTGAGCAGACAGAAGCTGTCTCCAGGCACTGGTCTCATAATGCTTGGATAGTTATGGAAGCCAGCCCTAGAATATCAGAGCTGGAGAGCATTCTTACAATAAGGCCATTAGAAGATTGTGGTGTCTCAACAATGCCTTGTCAATGCTCAGGTGCATCAAGCAAGCCTTTACTCTGCCAAGAATCCTTATTTAATTTCTCTCATCAGCTGTTGCTGTTGTCACTTTAACCTGAGTAGGTAAATAACTGGCTGCTCCCGCTTAAGTTTTCCCTTTGGGTACAAGAAAGAATGAAAACAGAAGCAATACAGTCATTTCATAATAGCAGGAATTGACAAATGGGATTGCATCAAATTAAAAAGCCTCTGTACAGCAAAAGCAATAATATTCAACAGAGTAGAGACATCCTTCAGAATGGGAGAAAAGTGTTTACGAACGATCCATTTAACAGAAGATTAACATCTCCAATATATATATATATATATATATATATATATATATATATATGAACTCAGCACCAAGAAAAGCAGTCTAATGAATGAATGGGGATATGAACTGAACAGACACTTTTCAAAAGAGATACAAATTGCCAATAGTTATATGAAAGCATGTTCAGTATATTTGGCCATTAGAAAAATGCAAATCAAAACTACACTGAGTTTCTATCTCACCCCAAGGAGAATGGCTATTGAAGGAAACAAAAAGTAATAAACAATGTTGAGGTTATAGAGTAGGGGAGGAAAAGGAACTCTTCTATACTGTTAGTAAGAGTGAACATTAGTACAACCACAGTGGAAATCAATATGGAGGTTAGAAAACTAAAAACAAAACTACCACATGACCCAGCTGCCCTACTCCTGCATATATACCCAAAGTAATGAGCATCAGCATTCTATTGGAACCCCTGTGTACCACTTTTATTACAATACAATTCACAATGCCAAGTATATAGAATCAGCTCAGGTGCTCATCAATAGATGAATAAAGAAAGAAAATATACACAAAAAAGTAATAAACAGCCATAAAGAAGGAAAAGCAACATCATTTGCAGGAAACTACAAGAGATTGGAGATCATCATATTAAGTGAAATAAGCCAGACCCAAAAAGACAAACACCATAAGTTTTCTCTCATGTGTGAAATCTAAGGGGAAAAAAGACAACATGAAAATAGAATGAAAGCTACAAGGAGAGGGAAAAGCTACATGAGAGAGGGGCTGAGGGGTAAGACATGGTAATTGGTATCATGAAAGTATGTTACTGCATGTATGCAAATGTCATAATGAAGCCCACTTTTATAATTAATATGCAATAATAATTATAGTAATATAAAGAAACACATGATGATTTCCCAAGGCATAGAGTATTTTATACCTATCATTTTATTTAACCTTCCCCGTAACTTCTCAAGGTAGACTTATTCTCATCTTATTGAAAAGGAAACTGAGGTTCATACAGGTTTTGTGATATGCCTAAGGTCACGGAGTTTATGAGCCAGAATCTCTCAGACCCAAATAATACAAAAGTGAATTTGTTGAATGCTGCAGCGTGGCATCCTGCAGCAAAATCCAGGTCACAGTGACAGTCAAGAGCCTCACTTCCCTCTCGAGACCCCTGCTTCTGCAGCTCCATGCAATGGGACAGCAAGGTACTAGGGCTCTTGATTCAGTCTCTGGGGAGAACAGCTCAGTGTCACTAGCCGCAACTGTCTTGTAGACCCTCAGAGGTTAAACTAGGAGCCATCCCAGATTGCTGCACGTAGCGGTCGAAGGGAAACTACTTTAGTGAATTTTAAACATGTTTTGAATGCAGCAGAATAAATTCAGTATTTCTAGTAAACTACCCCAGCTATGTATTTTTATGGTTTGTGTATTTTGGCTGGCTACCAAGGTTGTGACAATTAGTGGTCACCAGCCCGAAGCCTGACAAAGAGCAGCCCCTGAAAAGTTGCATGGACCTGTGCAAACAGTATAAGTCCAGTTAAGAAAGCTTAGGAAGAAAGGTGTATGTGTAACAAGTCTGCACATTAAAATTCCCTTGAGCAGGAATAGAAGCCACTTACCCTATACCAGTCAAATAAAGGGAATCTGGTGAAGTATCCAGCACCCTGTTTTGATTCTATCTGCGGTATTTCAGTGCTCTTCAAAGACTGTTAGCTGCCTCAGAGATTAGCACCATGTAGTCAGGACCTGGAGCTCTGTGCCCTTTGCCTCCTTTTCAGATCAGATCTCAGTAACCTGCCTTAGTTGCAGCTCAGCCTCCATTGCTCACAGGCTGCTCTTCTCCAGAACCATTACCTGAGTCCTGCAGATGTTGTTTTCTTGCTCTCTTAGTCTCCTTAGCTTGGAGAAGGCACCCCTTCCCTTTTGTCTGACTGATTTCTCCTCACAGCTTTCAGGCCACTTCTTTCAGAGTGACTTCAGGGCTTTCTTTGCCCTCCCACCCATCATTCTAATTGGGTAGGATTTCTGCCATTCTAACTTTCACCACATGATTGCCTGGCTGCTGTCCGCTCCCCTCACCCTGTTCTGGTATCCAGCACAGAACTTACTGTCAGTAACCAACTTCTGAATGAATGAATGAATGAATGAATGAATGAATGAACATTGGCATGCATAATCATTGTGAAGCATTTGGAAAGCAGGAAGACGTTTGAGAATAACTGGGTCACTGGTATTCCCTTAGCACTGACCACACTTTTCTAAGACAGTTTACTTGTCTGGCTCCTTCACTGAATGACTGAACTTTGTGGTCAAGATTCTCAATCACCTTGGTTTATGTCCTTTGGTGCTTAATTAAATAGCTGATGAATGAATGAGTGAATGGAGGAAGTTCTTGCACATTGGTCTTGCAGGATGATCCTCAATGGCCCTCTGCCACTTGTTGGATTTTTAAATCAGACTTTGAACACAAATTGCAAACTATTCAGCCTCAGAGAAGCACTCCTCAGGGGCTCAACTGTCAATAGCCTAGTCTCCAAAATCAGCACTGGTGCTCTCAGGGAACAGTGCTGCACGGAGGAACCCTTTGCACTGCGCATTCCCAACTCCTCCCTGAGCATTCTCTGGTAGATTGAACTGGATACTGAAAGTGTGTTTTCACAAGAAATTTCATAATCACTGTTGTTTTATACAGCAAATGGGTTCAAGTCAAGACCCCACAAATGAATCAACACCTCAAAGACAGATATCAGGAGAGTCCAGCAGTTTGTACTAGAAAACAAATAAAAACAAGCAGAAAAGTTCTGAGGTGCCAGAACTTTTGTGTTTGCAGGGCAGCAAGTTAGGGAAAGGTCATAGTTTAGTTCCACTGGTTTAAGAATCATACACACAGAGATCCTCAGTGTGTCACTTATGGGCTGTATATCCTTGGGTGTGCACATATATTTCTCAATTCCCTGATTTCTTTACATGTAACTTGCGGATGATGATAACACATCGTTCATAGGACAAGAATATTGGCAAATTCAAAGGATGCATGCAAACAGCTTAGCACATGGTGTAAGTGCTCAATAAATGTAGGTATTCTGACCCTGTAATGCAAATCCTTCTGGTGCTTAATTAAATATTGAGTGAATAAAAGAATCAATGGGATAAAATTTGTCACAGTGAAATACAATTCTGTAATCGGGTTTGGTGGCTTAGAGAGATTGACCACATCTCTGAGAATAGGCTAAATTTTGCAAATGTTGTCTGTACATTCTTCTGAAAGCAGAAATATCAGATTATGTAGGAGTTTTGGGAATAACAGGGGAGAAAGATTTATAAAACCTTACAAAAACGCTGAATACATAGGTCAATACTTATGTAAATGAGGAGAAAGGCTTTTCCTTACATAAAAAATCAACTAATAAATGATTAAGGGATGGTTGAATTAGAAAACCACCACTTGGCAACCATCATAGTAATAATTAATTCAGCCAAGAAACATCAATGGATGCTAGAATTAGTGGGTGAAAGTTTGATGAGAAATGGAAAATTGACATAGTCTCAGGGCACCTCCACACAGAATACTTATTAATTACAAAGGGAATAACTTTCCAGTGGAGAATCCTGGCAGATACTGCCACCTTAATGAAGTGATCAAAGAGAACATCATTAATAATAGGACAAATTGAAATTATGTGCCACCTGATAGGAGGCAATGAGAACACACAGCATCACTTCTCTGCTATTCCAGTAAAGGATGCATAACTTGAACCTCATCATGAGAAAGCTTCCCACAAACCTAAATTAAGGGACATTCTACAAACAAAATTGCCTGTACTCTTTAAAAGTGTCAAGGTCATTGTAATAGAAGGAAAGATGGAGGAATTGTTCCAGGCTGAAGGAGACTAATAAGACAAGAAGGTAAAATGCTACCCATCATTCTGGACTTTTGATCTTTTTGCTCTAAAGGAGATTATTGAGACATTCGGAGAAAATTAAATGATATTTGGGAATTAGATGGCTGTGATGCATTAAAATACTTATTTTATTTTATTTTATCTTATTTTATTTTATGGTGCGAGAGATTGACTCAGAGCTTTTGCACCAAGCTACATCCCTAAATCTTTCTTTTTAATTTTGAGACAGTTTTTGCCTAAATTACTAAATTGTTCAGGCTGAGTTTGAACTTGCCATTCTCCTTCCTCAGCCCCTCAGAGTACGGAGATTACAGGAATGCACTGCCATGCCTGGTTAACATGCCTGTTTTAATGGTTGTATCCAAATTATGTAGCAAGATACCTTATTTGTGGGAAATACATGCCAAAGCACCAAGAGCATCAAGTTGGTAACTTATCAAATAATGGGGGGCATATATTGGTACTAGTCTTGCAAAGTTATCTTGAATTGGAAATTTTTGAAAACAGTTTTGCCTTGCAAATGTTCTTATTGGGATGTAGTTTATATTTTTTAATTAAAAAAACAGTGTAAGAGATACAGGACTTCAAAATATTAAGAAATCAACAATAGTTACCATAATGCCTTTTGATTTCTTAAAAATCACTGCAGATAACTTTGGACATAGTAAAAATCAAGCAGAACACAAGAGAACAGAAACAGTAAAAACAAAACAATGAATGCAATAAAGCATTTCAAGACAAACCAATGGCGAATCCAAAACTGCTACCGTAGTATATCTTGCTATCTTTGAAATAGCTACTCCTGCCATCAGATTTGACATAATCAAATGAATCCAAAGCAAATAAAATCCAACCCAACAAAACAATGGGAAAGATATAGAACTTCATAACAAGACCATAGGGATTAACAATGACTGCAACCCTCAGAAGAAGATCCACCCTAGATGTCACATTTTGTGCCTCAATCCTCTGAACCTATGATCAGACCACTGGCCCTAGACCTGCAGTGTTAGTGAAACAACAAAGCACCTCAGGGATCCAATTGCATTTCATCTCCATAGCGATCATCACAACCTGTGTTTCTCTGGATAAGCCGGCCACTTAGGGTGAGGGTGGGGGTGGGGTATTGGTACTTCTTGTTGCCAGCCCGCACCCTGGAAGGAGCTGGGGTCTGGCTGTTCCAGTCTGGCAGCAGCCACATGTGGTGCTGGTTCCAAGACTGGGCTTGCTTGATGCTGTGGCCTTATTCTCTCTACCCCCCGCCCTGATCTGCAAACAGTATAGTTTATATTTTCAATGGTTACCTTGGAGGTGGAGTTACAGATATTGACAAATAATAAGTTAAGGATGAGAAGACAGCTCTCAGTTCTGAAATAGGAGTACAAAGGGAACTACTCATGCAAATAAACATAATAAATTAGTACAATATTGTAAAGAAAACCTAAAAGATCTTTACTATTTCCTCCTCCTTTGTTGCACATAGTCTGGGGGAGGAGATTTTCATTAGCGTGATAGAAATTGTTTTAAAGTATATCATTAGTTGTGCTGTTACAAATCTAAAACAGTAAAATAAGAAGAGAAACGTTTCTTTCTGCTTTTATTGCTTACAGATATGAAGACTCATTCATGCAAGCAGGTTTTAGTGAATAAGCTAGGCATTTTTACTTCTTTGTAATAAGCATTTTCTCTTAACATTCATTTTAATGAAAATAAGAATTTTAATGGCCATTTACTGCCGAGGCAGTAGATTCTATCCCTGGTATATGAGATTTCTACAGGATATATTTTATTCTAAATTTGTATAACTTGTTTTAAAAGCTATCATAATTATTAGCACATATTAACTGCACAAACTAATGGGTTTCACTGTAACGTTTCCATACATGCATATATCAAGCTTCGGTCATGTAGCCCCTCCCTTCGTCTCTCACCCTCCTTCCCATCTCTACTACCAGTCCCTAGCAAGAAGTATTTTAAAAACCTGATCACTGAGTAGAAAAATGCACTTTTAATTCATAAAAAAGATCAACATAAACAGAATGAAAAAAAACTCTACATTTTTTGGATAGAGACAAGTATTTTCCTGTAGTCAGCATGGCATGAATACACACTCATTTCATTTGCTAAGAATGCCTCCAACAGACCAAGAGTTCGTGAATTCCAGGATATTGATGAATGTAGCATTAGCCTTCTGAAGCCACAGGACAGGCCCTACATTTGATTTTTGCCCTCCCAAGTTAAATCACACTGTAGGACCCAATCTGAAGTGTGGCAGGAGACGTCGAGCTGGATGAGCTGACTGGCAGCTTCTGCACAGCTTTCTTGGAACACTTGATTGCTGAGGAATCACATGCCAAGTCATTGACTGTGGTAATTAGGCAGACTCTGGAAGTGGAGCTTCATAGGCACATGCCAAAGTGCACCCAAAAATGAGTAAGTTCCCTTGTAACCCCTTGCAGATGTCACTCAAATGCAAAGATCTTGGGAGATTCTTTTTCCAAAGCTGCAGAGACATCACTGGAATCAAATGCTCTGCCCATGCAAATGATAAAATGTCAGTTAATATCAGTCCTTTGCTAAGAGACTCAGCTGGAGACTCTGTGCTGGCAGAGGGAGGCTGAATTGTATAATCAGATTTTGTCTCACGAGCATGTCAATATGCAGTTCTTAGTGCATTTAATTCTAAGGATATGTTTGTGCTGCACTGGGATACTCACTGCCCCCAACACACACATAGCATCCACATAACACTGATGAGCAAGCTTTATGTACTCAGTCTGGACTTGATAGTAACATCTGCCTAGTGAGGTATTACGGTGCCATCAGTAGCATGTCACCAAAATGCAAAGACAGAAAGATGTTAGTGTCAGTGGATTTTGGTTTTTTAGAGTGTCTGCCATCTCTCCTTTACATAGTGTGGTATTTCACTGGATAGTGCACGAGGAGGCTGTGGCCAGGTAAGAACTGATATGTGAGCATGAAGGGTTACCCTTACTGTTACTCAGTAGCTTCAGCAAGAACCAAGCCAACGAAAACTCAAATCTCAGCATATTTCAGTAATGTCACTTCATAGTCTTGAGTTTACAATAACTCTGTTTATTTTAACAGGACTAAATAATTCATTGTGATCATCTGAAAATCAGTTTCAGGTAATAAATATTGCTTACCTTTGATCTCTTCACATCACAGTTCTTAGAAGAGCTGTTTATTTTTCCTTCCTGTATTTCTTCATATTTACTTCTTGATCCTTTGTGCTTTAGTTCCCACCTTCACCATTCTATCCATAGTGCAGAGCATTAGCTATTTATTGATGTGTAAGAAATTATGCGGAAGCTGAGTGATTTAACATCATGTGCATTTATGTTGTCACAGTTTCTGTGGGAAAGGAAGCTGGATGCAGCACCACTAGATTTTCTGAGTCAAGGGTATAGCTTTCTCAAAGTTTTATTGGGAAAGCACTCACTTCTAAGGGATTCTGAAATCTCTATCTGAGCTCTACTTTAGTCTTTCTAGCTTCCTAGAAGAAATCCAAAAGCATAATGTGCTAAGATCTGACATTAGCCTGTCTTTTCATAAAACCAGCATACATCGTGAAACACTGTTTCTTCTGTTTTAGTCACTTTCTTTGCCACTGAGACAAAATACCTGGTATCACAATTTTAAAAAGAGAGAAGTACTTGGTCTCATGGTTGGCTGGCTCCAGGGTGGAAATACCATTGCAGAGTGGCGTAGAAGAGGAAAGTTGCTCATGCCATGCCTGCAAGGAAGCCAAGGGAGAAGGGAGAATTTGGGAAGGAAGACGTGCCCTTCCAAGATATATTCCCAGAGACCTACATCATCTGACCAGATCTACCACCTAACATCAAGTCAGATATCAACTTTTCTGTAGACTAATCCAGTAATGAGTATCACATTTTCATGGTCCAATCATCCCTCAAAAGTCCCACCTATGAGTACATGAGGCGCAAGAGGACATCTAGATACAAGCTTGTAGTGCTCATTATTTCCTTTTATATCCTCCTTGTTTATATCTGAATTTCTCTACAAAGGACAGTGTTGTGAGCCAAAGAAACAATGTCCACATTTCCCTGTTTGAAACATTAATAGACATATCAGTCACGACTGCTTATGAGAAGACAATCATTCCATTTATTTTCATAGTTATCAAGCATCTACAGTGGATAATAGAAAAGTAAGGTCTAATTCTTTCTTGTAAAGGTCTTTCAGAGGGGGGGGAGGAGAGGGTTACGATAAGGTGAAAAATTGCAATAGTTAGGAGAAAATTTCTCTCCTAGTGCTAAACAATGCAGCCAGTAATTAGGTTACACAAACTCCCACTCATGCTACAAAGTGGGGCACGTCTGAGTCAGAATTAGTGAGTTACAATGAATGGACAAAGAAAATACAGTAAATGTATGCAGTAGAATATTGTTCAGTAATAAAAAGAAGGAATTTCTACCATATGAGACAATATATACAGATATGGAAAATATTTTGCTAAGTGAAACAAGTCACTTACAGAAGAACAAATATAGGCTGAAGAACTGCAAATCTGATACAAGGTTGGGCAACTTAGCATCTTAGTGAGATCCTGTCTCAAAAAGCTACAGCTGATGATGAAGCAGAGCAAGAGCCTTGGCTTCACTCCCCAATACAAAAAGAAACAAAAGAAGGAGGATAAGGAGGACTAGGAGTAGAGGAGAGGAGGAAGAATAAGCAAATACATGTATTCTGGAAATTTAAAAAGTTGTCAACACACTATTCTGGAGAAAACACCTAATCGTAGCTTTACGACTTTATAGGTGTTGAGAGTAGAATGGTGGTTGCTGAGGGGAGGGAAACTTGGGGCAGTTATATGGATGTCAGCTTGCAGTTATCCAAGATGAGTATATTTAGGCTGGGGATAGAGAAATTGCCGCATTATGCAAGAGGCCCTGGATTCTATCCCTAGCACTGTAAGATAAATAAAAACAACAAAGGTGATTAAAGTCTAAATCCAACATAAAGCATATTAAGGTTTTATACAATTAAAAATCTATGAGAAAGAATATTAAAATATCTAAAAGATGGTGCAAATAAGGAAGTATTTCTTAAAAAAAAAAGAAAGACTAAAAGATGGAGGAAGGGGAAAGAAGAGAAAGGGGCTGAAAAAGAAATGAGATGATTTACATTCATGTACCAACTCCCCAAAATGTCATTTTGTACTACTAAAAAAAGATTTAAAAATCTGTTAAGTGGATAAATCTTATGTTAAGTTTCCTTATATCACACACACAAAATGGACACAAGGAAACTTCTGGAAGCAGTAAATACGTTTTTGACTTGGACCATGGCAATAGTAACAGAAATTTATTTATTCATGCAAAGAATACCAAATTGTATGTAATATCAGTTTTTGTATACCGATTATACTTTAATGAATAATAAATCAAGAATAAAACACAATCCATCAGTAACAGAGGTGAATGTACGGACACTTGTGGTGATTTAACTCATCTCAGAACAGTGATTCCCAGCAAGGTGCCACGGCTGGCAGCAGCAGCATCACCTAGAAACGGAGGAATGATGCTGACTCTATGCCCCTCCCCCAGACTGAGTTGAAAACTCTATTAGCACAATCCTCAGCCTATGTCTTATTGATATAGAGGAAATAAAATGTAACTCCCAACCTGGTAGACGTCAGATATGTTGCATTCTTGTGTTCCCCATAACTGCAGAATGAATTCTAGGGATCAGTGGAGGTTATGAATAGGAAAGCTTTCTTGGAGATACAGCTCCTGAGAGTCAGGAGGGTCCTGAAAGTGGGTCGCCAATTAGCACACTCCAGAGGAAGTTTAATAGAGCAAAATCACTCACGAGGTGGGTACAACGTGGTTCAAAACTGTGATCAACCAATTAGACTACAAGTACAGCCACTTAGGTAATATTGATCCAATGAAGAATCAGGTCACATAGCAAGTGATATGGAAAGAACAAAGATCTTCTTTAGGAAGGAGTGGATGAAGAGTTTTTTGTCACCCACCAGGGACTGTTCTCTCTCTAGACTTTAATGGACCAGGTTATATCAATTATCTTATCCCCTGGGAAGGTGTGTAGGCCTGGTCATTCCATTTTTATCTTGAATCCTGGTCTTCAACAGTTGTGCCTCTGGCCACAGTTGCAATGTGTTCTTATCCTCTGCACTGACTCCCCTGGGGCCCAGTCCTGACTGCCTATAATATTTCTATACTAATGTCCATTCTCCACTGGCTTTTTCAGTTTTCAAGATTGGAGTATTTCAGGGGATATTATGGGGTATAAGTAAACCTTTTGCCCTTAAATTGTTGATTATAGACAATAGTCTTTTAAAAACCACAGGCCTTAGAGGGTATTGTCTCTAGTAAGGAGGTAAGGAAAAACAATAGACTTTTTACAATATATATTATGGCCAGGAATGATTATGCAAACCTGTAATCTCAGCACTCAGGAGGCTGAGGCAGGAGAATTGATGTGAGTTCTAGGCTGGCCTGCATTTCAAAGTCAGTTCGAGGCCAGCCTGAACTGCATAGAAACCCTCCCTCAAAAAGAATATATATATATATATATATATATATATATATATATATATATGTATGTATTTACATCAGGGCAACTCTTATTGCTCTTTCTCTTCTACCTTTAGTTGCTCTTATTTCAGTGTTTATTTCTGTCTCCATGAGAAAGAGGCAGTGTACCTGTCTTGGGTGTGTATATATTATAGTACTCAAACAAAGTAAGATATTTCTCCCCCAAGAGGGGCACTGGATATTCAGGCATAATTAAAAAGGAATGGGAAAAGAGAAAACCATCCCACTTGCATACTAAGGGTTGTGAGAAATAGCGAGTTACCTCCTCTCCAGTGGCTCCTTTTACTGAAGTATGACAGCTGGAAGGAAGGCCAGGGTTGAGAAGAAGGCTTGAGAGACACATGACAGTGTCCAGCAATAGGCTGGTTTCTTTTCCCTCTATAACGATGATTACCCAGGCTCTTTCACGGACATGACAGTCTGGCCAGAGGGAGAAAACAGAGAGTGTCCTTGGACTCTTTAGTCTTCTAGGCCAGATGATAAAATAGGTCTCGTTCCTAGGACCTCTGTCTCAGGGGACAGTCTGGCTTCCAACACCCTCCTTTGCAATCAGGGCATGGCTTAGGGGGCCTTTAGTTGTGCTCGCTTTTATCACATCCCTCCTAAGGTGGTTCCATTTTCTGCAGCAGGAGAAACTGACTTTAGTCACTGAGCACTTCTTGGAGTTTTAGAATCAGACTTAGAGTTTATTTTTTTAATTTTATTTAAAGAAAAACAAAACAAAACAGTAAAAGGGTACAAGTAATACAGAATTAAAAAAATAAACAGTAAGAAATCACTAGTTAATAGATTACATATTGTCATCTTAGAAATAGTTCTTCAAGTTTCAAAATTAAAGCATACAAAGTGGAAATTCAAACAGTGAGACTGCAAATAGTTGTGTTCAATGACCAACAAAAACTTAGTAATATAGTCATCTGTCTTACACACCTAAACACACTTGCAGTTGTATCCTGTAGAGCACTTTCTTTTCCTCTCTTTTTTACAATAACATTTACACATTTTAGGTTTTATTACTCCAACAGTTCTTATTACTTTTTTTGGGAAGAGAATGAAACCAAATGTGACAAAACAAAGCATAATCAGTCAAAACAAAGGATGGACGTACTACATGATGTAAAAACAGAATACAAGGTAATCAACAATGGTTACCTGTCTTAGTTACTTTTTACTTGTTGCTGAGACAAAATACCTGAAGCCCAAGTTGGAAAGGAAAGGTTTATTTTTTACAGTTTTTGGAGGTTTCAGTCCACACTCAGTTGGCTCCAAGGCAGTGGGGCATGACTGGGCCACAGTTTATGGTGACTGCAAACAGCAAGCAGGAACCAGCAAAGAGCAAGACACACCTTTTTTCTGCCATTACATCACATCCTGGTTATACCCATATGTGGGTGGAGCCCTGGCACCATCAACCCAAGCACTAGACAATGAACCATCACAGATGCACAATGCAAACTCATGAGGACTGGGGGCCACAGACATAAACCATGACATTACCATAATGCCTCTTGCTACCTTAAAAAGAATTGCCTATATCATCAGGTAGAATAAAATTGAACAAAACAGTACAGAACAAAACCAACAAAACCTAAACATTGGAGACATTACAGGACTTCCAAAGAAGATAATAGTCAAATCAGAATGGGCATCATAGTGAGTCTTATTGCCTTCAAAGCAGTTGCCTATACCCTCAAACCTGATACTATCAAACAAAACAGAATAGAGTAAAATCAGTCAAAAGAAGATGGTGAGAGCAATACAGGGCTTCAAATCAAGTCAATAGGAACTTTTACAAAGTTACTATAATATATCCTGCTAATTTTTTAACTTCTCCCCTTAGTTAAAATAATAATAAAAAATAAATAAATTTTTTAAAAAAGGAGGGAGATTGAGATAAAAAAGACAAAACAACATAACAATACAGGTCAGAACAGAACAATTTAAGCAACATAGTGTTTCACCACAAGATATCCCAACTTAATAGTAGTTACCGTAGTGTCTCTTTCCTTGAAATAGTTGAGTATCACTTTGGATACTATAGCCAGACTTAGAGTTTATTCCTTTTGAGGCCACAACCAAGGCAGCCACTTTCTCTTGATCTCTTTGTTTTTTCCCCTTGTCTTCCTCCTGGTCTTGATTATAAAATACTGAGGAGTCATTTCTCACTAAAGTATCAAGTGGGCTATCTAGAGCAAAAGCCATGTTTTGTAGATTTTTCCTAATGTCTGAAGCTGACTGGCTAAGAAGTTCGTCTTTAAGAACTATCTGTCCTATCAAATCAGGAGCCAAGGATATATGTTTCATCAATGACTCTTGTTAATGAGAAGGCAAAGGGCTCCCATCTTTCTCTTGATGAGTAGATAACAATTTAAAATAATTGGAGAACTTAATTCTTGTCCTCCTAGATCTTCAAGAATACATAACCGAAGATGTCTCCTATTCCGGTCTTCTGTCTGGTTAGTCAGTGAGCAGGGATCTTGTGTAGGAACTGCTTGGGTTCCAATAGGAGCCAGCTGTTCCCCTGACTGTCTGTCTTCTGGCATTCTAAATTTAACAATATGATAGTCATCTCCAAACCTGATGGCAACTTGTAATGCTACGTGTCACTCATTAGAAGTCAATGTTTGGAGTTCTGGGAATGAGGGAAATGGCGGTTGTCCACCCATGAGCAGTCCAAGGCTGGCCTTAAACTCACTGTGCTTGCATTGAACTCATGGTGATCCTCCTGCCTCAGCCTCCCCAATGCCATCTTACAGGCTTGAGCATCCACACCCAACTAAAAGGGTCTCATTACATAGTTCAGGTGCACCTTAATCTCACTCAGTAGCCCAGGTGTTTTAGAACTCATTGATATCTTCCTGCCTCAGCCTCCTCAGTGCCCATCTCGCATGCTTGATCATCCTTACAAGCTGAAAGGGTCTTACTGCGTCAGCAAGTTTCCCAGGCTGGGCTTGAATTCGCAATCCTGACATCCGGCTCCCCATCCCGGCTGCACTTGGAGAACTGCTGAGCTTCCAATGGGTGGGTGGGCCCACACTATCCCCGGAGCCCAGCCTGTTTGGGCCTCCCGCACCTAGCCATCGGCGTGCAGAGGAGGGGCTGGGTGGATCTGGGGCACCTGCATCGGCCTCCCTGTGTGTCTGGAGGACTGTGGATGTCTCGGCGGGCGATGGAGCATCGTGGGTTCCAGAGGCCCTGTAGCCTGTGGTGAGTGCTCTGCGTACTCTGCGCAGGGCCCAGACTGTTTGGGTCCCTCCAGGCTTCCAGGAGCAGTGAAGTGGAGAGGTGTGTTTGAGGCGTCTACATCTGCCTCCACATCCCGGCTGCAATTGGAGAGCTGTGGAGCTTCTAAGGGGCAGGTGGGCGCACAGTGTCCCTGAGGCCCAGCTTGTCTGGAACTGCGGAGTTCTGAGCAGGCAGAGGAGGGCCATTGGTTCTGCAGGCCCAGTGGCTTGGGGTAGCGTGGTGCCAGAGTCTCAGTAGCTGCAAACATAGACGGGAATTTCCAACAGATCCTGAGGAAGCTTTCAAATAACACTTGAAACACAGAAATATAGGAAAATGACAAAACAAAAGACCAAATTACAACCTCAAACCTCCAGCCCATCTCAAGAAAGCCTAGGAGCAATGTATATAGAAGAAAATAAATGCCATTCACCTCAAATATTGGACACAATATCTACTGAAATTAACAAGCAACTCCAGGAAGCTTTAAAGAAATTCAAACTCGAAATAATCTCCCAGGTGAAAGAAGAAATGATAAAAGAAATGAAAGAGATTCTAAATATATCTAAAGAAAACATAGATAAAAAATTGGAGGGACTAAACAAAAAGATAAAATCCCTAGACGAGCAATATAAGAAACAAACAGAATACATAATGCAGATGCACAGAGATATACAGGAAATAAAAAACTCCACTGAAAGTTGTAAAAACCGCCTTAATGAAAGTGAAGACAGAATTTCAGACCTTGATCACAGGATTGCAGCTAGTGAACAGGAAAGGAAAGATCTTTTTTAAAATAACAAGGAATCAGTAAACAACAATTCAATAACTGCAAGATGATGCAAAGAAAAATAACATAAGAATGATAGGGATTAATGAAAAAGAAGGAGACAATATAAAAGATGTCAAGAGGATATTTAGAGAAGTAATAGCTGAAAATTTCCCAAGCATGAGATCAGAAACTGACATCAGGATCAGTGAAGCTCATAGAACTCCAAATGGTCATAACCAAAATAAAACTATAACCAGACATATAATAATCACCATCCCAGAAATCCAACACAAGAATAGATTATTAAAAGCTGTCAGAGAGAAAAGACAGATCACTTATAAAGGAAAACCTATCAGAATCACAGCAGACTTCTCATCACAAACAATAAAGTCAAGAAGAGCATGGAGTGAAGTATTCCAGATCCTAAAGCAAAATGATTTCCAACCTAGACTGATATATCCTGCAAAACTATCATTCAAAATTGATGGTGAAATACAATACTTCCATGACAAAGAACAGCTGAAGGACTTCATGAACACGAAACCAACCCTGCAAAAAATATTGAAAGACAGTGTAGATACATAAAGGAAAAAACCACTAAGCAAAGCAAATAATTAAACAGAACAGAAAGATAAAGATGCAACAGCAGAGAGATAACATGCCAACAATAAAACAGCACTTAACAGTAATAACCATTAACGTAAATGGTCTCAATGCACCAATCAAAAGAAACAGACTAGCAGAATTGATCAAGAAACAAAATCCAACCATATGCTGTTTACAGGAAACCCATCTAACCCAGAAGGATACTCACAGACTGAAAGTCAAAGGATGGAAAACAATACTTCATGCAGCAGGAATCCAAAAAAAGGCAGGAGTAGCCATTCTCTTTGCAGACAATGTGAACTTTAAACCAACAATGACCATAAAGGACAAAGAAGGTCACTACATACTTGTAAGGGGAAAACTCCAAGAGGAAGAGATAACTATCTTAAATATATATGCACCAAACTCCAGAGCACCCAGTTATACAAAACAACTATTAACAGAAACGAAAGCTCAAATTATCAGTATCACAATTGTAACAGGAGACCTTAATATGCCATTGACACCAAGGGACAGATCAACCAGACAGAAAATGAGCAAAGAAATAACAGAACTGAATCACACCTGTGAACAAATGGGTTTGATAGACATATACAGAATGTTCCACCTAACAACATCAGAATACACATTCTTCTCAGCAGTCCATGGATCATTCTCTAAAATATACCATATATTAGCTCACAGAACATATTTAAATAAATGCAAAAGAGTTGAAATCATCCCTTGTGTGTTATCGGATCATAGCGCTCTGAAATTAGAAATTAATGATAAAAGATCCTGCAAAAATCCAGCAAAGACATGGAAACTGAATAACACACTCTTGAGTAATCAGTGGGTCACAGAAGAAATTAAAGAAGAAATTAAACAATACCTAAAAGAAAATGAAAATGCAGATACAACTTACCGGAATTTGTGGGATGCAATGAAAGCCGTCCTGAGAGGAAAATTTATTGCACTGAGTTCCCACATCAGGAAAACAGAATGAATACAAATAAATAACTGGATGCTATACCTCAAACAGCTAGAAAAAGAAGAGCAAGTCAAGCCCAAAGCCAAAAGAAGAGAGGAAATTATAAAAATCAGAGCAGAAATCAATGCAATAGAGACTAAGAAAACAATCCAAAGAATCAACGAATCAAAGAGTTCTTTGAAAGAATAAATAAAATCGATAAGCCCCTAGCCAACCTTATTAAAAAAAGGGAAGAAAAAGCTCAAATTCATGCAATAAGAAATGAAAAAGGTGAAATCACTACAGACCCAATAGAAATACAGAAGATCATCAACACCTATTTTGAAAACCTCTACTCTCAAAAGTTTGATAACACAGAAGAAATAGACAGATTCTTAGAAGCATATGAAGTACCAAAGCTAGATCAAGAGGATGTAAAACTGTTGAATAACCCAATCTCTGTTACTGAAATTGAAAATGTAATTAAGTCCTTACCCACCAAGGAGAGCCCAGGCCCAGATGGATTCACTGCAGAATTCTACAAGAAATACAAAGAAGACCAAATGCTGACACTCCTCAAACTATTCAATGAAATTGAAAGGGAAGCTATCCTTCCTAAGTCATTCCTGGAAGCAAATATTACTCTAGTACCAAAACCTGAGAAAGACCCAACTAAAAAAGAGAACTATAGACCGATCTCCCTAATGAACACAGATGCAAAAATCCTCAATAAAATATTGGCAAATAGGATTCAGCAAATCATCAAGAAGATTATACACCATGACCAAGTGGGATTCATCCCAGGAATGCAAGGATGGTTCAACATACGTAAATCAATAAATGTAATCTACCATATCAATAAAGCCAAAAATAAGAATCACATGATCATTTCTATAGATGCAGAAAAAGCCTTTGATAAGGTCCAACAGTTATTCATGATAAGAACTTTACAGAAAATTGGAATAGATGGCTTTTACCTAAATATAATAAAGGCCATTTATGACAAACCAACAGCCAGCATCATACCAAATGGCCAAAAATTGAAAGCCTTTACTTTAAAATCGGGCACAAGACAAGGATGTCCTTTATCACCACTCCTATTTAATATAGTACTGGAAGTACTAGCCCGAGCAATTAGGCAAGAGAAAGAAATAAAAGGGGTAAAGATACGAAAAGAAGAAGTTAAATTACCATTGTTTGCAGATGACATGATACTCTACATAGAAGACCCCCTAAACTCCATTGAAAGACTCTTAGATACAATAAATAAATTCAGTAATGTGGCTGGATACAAAATCAATACTCAGAAATCAATAGCATTCCTATACAGGAGCAACAAAATCACAGAGAGGGAAATAAGAGAAACTGCACTCTTCACATTAGCAAGCAAAAAAATGAAATATTTAGGAATTACTCTTACGAAAGAAGTGAAAGACTTATACAGTGAAAATTATAATACACTGAAAAAGGAAATTGAAGATGATCTCAGAAAATGGAAAGACATCCCTTGCTCATGGATAGGAAGAACAAACATTGTGAAAATGGCCATTCTCCCAAAACTGTTATACAGATTCAATGCAATCCCAATAAAAATACCATCAACATACCTTATAGATCTAGAGAAATCACTCCTAAATTTCATCTGGAACCAGAAGAGACCTAGAATCGCAAAGGCAATTCTAAGCAGCAAAGACAAAGCAGGAGGCATCACAATCCCTGACTTGAAGTTATACTACAAAGCAACAGTAGTAAAATCAACATGGTATTGGAATCAAAACAGAGCCGAAGATCAATGGAATTGATTAGAAGATAAAACCACAACTACAAACACACTCAAACACCTTATCTTTGATAAAGGAGCCAAGCAGGTTCACTGGAAGAACGACAGTCTCTTTAATAAATGGTGCTGGAAAAACTGGCTCTCCATTTGCCGAAAACTAAAGCTGGATCCATGTCTATCACCATGTACTAAATTAACATCTAAATGGATCAAAGATCTGAATATTAAAACAGAAACACTAAATCTATTGGAAGACAAATTGGGTAGAAAACTTGAAGACATAGGAGTAGGTAGAGAATTCATGAACAGGACTCAAACCGCACAGGAAATACTTCCCAGAATCAATAACTGGGACCACTTCTTATTAAAAAGTTTCTGCATGTCAAAAGAAATCTCCAGCATAGTGAAAAGAAAACCCACAAACTGGGAAAAGATTTTAGTGAACTCTCTCTCAGACAAGGGACTCTTGTCTAAAACATATAAAGAATTAAAAAAAACTCAGACCCCCAAAATTCAAAGATCCCATCCAAAAATGGGCATCTGAGATGAATACACACTTCTCAGATGAAGAAATGCAAATGGTAAATAAATACATGAAAAAATGTTTATCATCATTGGTCATTAGAGAAATGCAAATTAAAACCACACTGAGATACCATCTCACTCCTGAAAGAATGGCCAGGATCAAGAAAACCAACAACAACAAATGCTGGAGAGGCTGTGGGGAAAAAGGAACTCTCCTGCACTGTTGGTGGGAGTGTAGACTGGTGCAACCTTTGTGGAGATCAGTGTGGAGATTTCTCAAAAAGCTGGGATTGGAATTCCCATTTATTCCAGCTATTCCACTTCTAGGCCTATTCCCAGAAGAAGTGAAAGCATCATACCACAGCGATATATGTGCACCTATGTTTATAGCAGCACAATTTGTAATAGCCAGATCTTGGAAACAACCCAAGTGTCCATCAACTGAGGAATGGATAAAAAAGTTTTGGTATTTCTATACAATGGAGTATTATTCAGCTATAAAGAAGGATCACATTGAGATATTTATCAATAAATGGGCGCAGCTTGAGACCATACTCATAAGTTAAATAAATCAATCTCGCATGTGTGAATACCGAATAGTTTCCCTAATGTAAGTAATGATTCAAATATATAAAAATATGTGGTAACCATGATTCCCCATTATGTGGCCTTGAAGTCTTATTAAGTTTTCACCTATTAATTGGAAAGGCTTTATTCTGGGCTTCTTGATATGGAAATATTTGAAGCTATAGTAGATGAAGTTTTATCCAAATATTTCAAGGAAAAAGACAGACACTATGGTAACTACTATTACATCGGGTTATTTGGTGGTGAAGCACTAGGTTGCTGAAACAGTCATGCTTTGACCTGTATTGCTGTATTGTTATGTCCTGTTTTATGTGAATCTCTCCCTTATTCTTTAAAAAAATTATTTAGTTATTTTTTAAGTTTGTTTTAATTAAGGGGAAAAATTTTAAAAAATTAGCAGGATATATAATCGTAACTTTTTTTGATTTCCTATTAACTTGTTTTGAAGTCCTGTAATGCTCCCACGATCTTGTTTTGACTGATTAGACTCTGTTCCATTCTGTATGATAGTATCAAGTTTGAGGGTATAGGCAACTACTTTGAAGGCAATAAGATTCACTAAGATGCCCATTCTGGTTTGATATTGTCTCCTTTGGAAGTCCTGTAATGTTTACAATGCTTAAGGTTTATTGATCTTCTTCTCTACTGTTTTGTTCAACTTTATAATATCTAATGAGATAGACAATTCTTTTTAAGGAAACAAGAGACATTGTTGATAACCATTGTTGATAACCTTGTATTCTGTTTTACATCATGTGCTATGTCTATCCTTAGTTTTGACTGACAGCTTTGTTTTGCCATATTTGACTTTATTCTCTCCCCCCCAAAAAAGTAATAAGAACTAAGGAGTAATAAAACCCAAAATGTGTAAATTTTGTTGTAAAAAAGTGCTCTAAAAGATACAACAGCAAGTGTGTTTAGGGGTATTAAATAGCTGACCATATTAATGTTTTTGGTTGGATCATTGAACACAACTGTATGCAGTCTCACTGTTTGAATGTCCACTTTGTATTCTTTGATACTGTGATTTGAGCAACTATTTCTAAGATGATAATATGTAATCTATTAACTGGTGATTTCTTACTGTTTTTTTTTTTCTGTAGTGCTGTATTACTTGTACCCTTACACCACTTTGTTTTGTTTTGTGTTTTTCTCTTTTTCCTTTTAAATAAAATTTTAAAAAAAGAAGTCAATGTTTGATTTAAGAGCAGTATTACATCTCTCCAGTCTGGTTCATATGTCTGAGTAAACCCCCTTAAGATCTCAATGTACTTATCAGGATAATCTGAAAATTTTCTCAGAACTTGTTTGATGTGTTTGTAGTCACTGATAGCAAGTGAGGGGAACCTTAGGCTCAGTAATAGTGGATGAGGCTTTAATTAAGGTTGCCTTGGAAACCTTGAACTTAATGTCCAGAAATCAAGAGAAGAAAACCTCAGGCTCAGTAATACTAGATGCATGTGATTGAGCCTTAGAGGGCCAGAGGCATCTCGCTTTCCTGTGTCTTACATTTACACTTTGAACACAAGTAGGAATCATCTCTTAATGCAAAAAAAGTCTTAACATAAGGTAATTCTGACCATTTCCCTCTCTTTTACATTACAATTCTAGTTGTGAAAGGGTATCACCATTGACACTTCCCTCTGCATTCCACTTTTCCTCTAGAGGGTAGGTAGTCCACTGCACAAGTGCAAAAAAAATATTAAACAGCTCTTTATCAATATATGAGAGTCAAACAATTTCTAATACTTAAGAATACATTCCAAAGGACTGTGAGAATTTGACACTGAGCTTCTCATTTGGAATACAAGATCTTCCTTTTTAAATTCCGACTTGGTTTCCATACCATCTCAAGATGCAGAGCAGCTGGGTGCTATCTGGAGCGTGATCAAAAAGTATGTTAGGTAGGACCAGCCACCCTTACTGACTTGTACCCCTACCTTCTCTGGAAACTCACACTCCTAACTCCAGCAAAGTTAAACCAATAATCAAGAGACTGGAATAACTGCTTTCCACTTCTTTGAAAGAGAATGGAAAAACACCAAAGGGCAAACTGGAAGTAGCTGGAGCATTTTGCAGCCTGCAGAAAAGATCACCTCCAGAGATAGAAAGGCAAATAATAGCTTTAAACAATCCTGCCCTGAGCTCTAGGTGAAAGAAGTCTCAAAATTTTGTGGTTTCTGCCTAACTACCTGGACAATCTTCCTAAGAAGCAAGACAAGGCCAAGTTTTACTGAAAATGTACTCTAAAATTTCTGTGTCTCTGTATCTGTAACATACACATGAAACTCATAGGTTAAAATCTGTATCCACCATCCAGCAACCACAGTTTATTCACTAGGGAAAGTACTTCCCTCTCTTGCACACATAAATGATTAGAACCAGGCCTAGTAGGGGAGACAGAGATCCAGGAGTCCAAGGATTCTCCCTTAAACTGAATGTTTTCCTTACCTAAAATGACTTCCCTGTCTCTGTCATTAGCAAACACTCCTTTTCTATGGGCTCAATTTAAAAGTTCTTAGTTGTTGCATAAGAGGGAGATTTTAAGACAGTTCAGGGCTCCTCCATCTCTGATCCTTAGCAGAAGCATGCTTTAAAAAAAGGGACTGGAAAAGATCAGAAATGAGATCAGAAAAAGGAACTCTTTTCTTCTCATATTCATGGTGAGTTATTGAGACAATTTGCCCATGAATCATCACCTCAGCCTGGAAAAGTAAGAGTGGACTAAGATAGTATCCTCACCACTGGGAGATCAGTCCACAAAGGAAACAGGCAGAACAGGCTTGACATTTTCTATTAGAGTGTGGAGGGAGTATCAGGCCAAACTGTCATGGTGAACCCTGCTCCCCGTCTTAAGAATCACTGCTGGCCTATTGCCTTGTAACTGGCTGCTGGGGTCCCATGATATATATATATCCCCCAAATAAACTGGATTTTATAAAAAGACCCATTTTACAGCATTTCTTGAACTCACATTTTGGTTAGTATCAAAATCCACTAGGGGACACACTAACATTATTTTTCCCTAGCACTGCTATCTAAAATAAAATAGTAAACTACAACAGCCAAAACAAGTTAAACAGATCAAGCAAGGAGCACCAATAAATTCAGTAAGTTCAAAAGCAGCATATACAGAGCAGCAATCCGGAATCTTGCCTGCAAAAGTAAAATTCCTCATCAAAGAAACATCATAATCTTCTCACGTTCTCAATTTAAACATCATTTTAACAAAAAACAGTATGTAAAAAACACAAAGCAGAAAAATTCAAGGCATAAGCAAGCGCCAAACAAGGGTGACAGTTTTTGATTATTCAGACAAGTCACAACCCAGAATCCACGAAATAAAAGCAAACTCTTACCCCTTTTCAATTATCTCTCTTGTGCCTCTAAATGATACAAGAAAGTAAATGTAACTCCTAACCTGATAGATGTCAGATATGTTGCATTCTTGTGTTCCCCATAACTGCAGAATGAATTCTAGGGATCAGTGGAGGTTATGAATAGGAAAACTTTTTTGGGACATATAGCTCCTGAGAGTCAGGAGGGTCCCGAAAGTGGGTCGCCAATTAGCACACTCCAGAGGAAGTTTAATAGAGCAAAATCACTCATGAGGTGGGTACAACGTGGGTCAAAACTGTGATCAACCAATTAGACTACAAGTACAGTCACTTAGGTAATATTGATCCAATGAGGAAGCAGGTCACATAACAAGTGATATGGAAAGAACAAAGATCTTCTTTAGGAAGGAGTGGATTGGGGGTTCTTTGTCACCCACTGAGGACTGATGACTCTCTAGACTTTAATGGACCAGGTGATACCAATTTTCTTATCCCTTGGAGAAGCATGTAGACCTTGTAATTTACTCTTTATCTGAGGCCTGGTCTTCAACAGATGCACCTCTGGCCACAGTTGGAATGTGTTCTTATTCTCTGCAGGGATTCCCTTGGGGCCCAATCCTAACTGCCTATAATATTTCTACTTCACTTAGTTGTTTGTAATATTATCAAGCTCTTCAAGTGGTTTGGGTGCACACTACCTTTTTCAAAGCACTGTCTTAGGGCATTATTCAATCTTGTCAAGTTCTCCTAGTGAGACTTATCTCATCTTTAAAGAGACACTATTGGTCCTTGAACCGTGGTTCCTGTTTTCCTGAGGACAAATGAACACTTTCCAAGGGCGTGTATAGAGAATCAACATCCAGATCCTCAAGTTCAATATACAATGTATTTTCTCTAAAACTCTTGCACCTGAGAGAATATTCACGGTGGAAGCATCAGGTCAGTATTCTCCACAAGCTTTCTTTCATATTCCTAAAGAAAGAGTAAATCTCACCCTAAGACTCGCAATGGTGCTTTGCCCTCAGAATGTAAACACCTTTGGGAAAACAAACAAAGAAGTAATTTGAAATACGGTGCAGGTTTTAAAAAATGTGGATGACTCTAATCAAGGCTGAGCAACAAATCTTGTTACAAGTAGGTGGTGTTTAATTCTTTGCTTTCAACAAAATTAAAGAATGTCTTAGGTGTATTTATTGCTAGCTGATTGACTGTTAGAAATGTGTTTCAGTGTAACTCTTGTATGCCAATGGTGGGAATGTAAAATGGTACACAGCCATTATGAGAGATATCGTGCTGTTTTCTTGAAAAACTAAAAATGGAAATATATGATCCAGCAGTCATTTCTAGTTATACACACAAAAGAATTGAAGACATATTGTCTCAAACACTGGTACCCAAGTCAGTATTATTTATAATATTCAAAAAGTTGGAAGCAACCCAAGTGTCCAGCAAGTAAAGAAAGTATGGCACAAGCATGCAGTGGAAAATTATCCTACCACAAATAGTAAATAAATCTGCCATAACTTACAACATGGAAGAAACTTGAAGACATTACGCTGAGTGAAGAAACTCAAAGATGCATCAAGAGAGCGAGGTGGGTGAGCAGGGAGGAAAAGAGGCTGAAACAAAGAATGAATATGTTTTTTTATACAAGTACCAGCTCCACACAAGGAGTGTAAGCACTATGTACTGCAAACAGGCACTAATAAAAATACATAAATACGATTTGTCAAAAATCAATGGCAAGAGCAAATATTCTACACTTCTTTTATTCTACACATACAAGGTACATACAGTAGTAAACTTCATAGACAAAAAGTAGAACGTTACCTTTGAGGGACTAAGAGCAGGGAATGGAGACATAATGTTTAGTGAATGAGGAGTTTCTTTTTGGAGGATTCAAAAGTTCTGGTGATATTACAGGACTTCAAAAAAAGATAATAGTCAAACCAGAATGGGTGTCATAGTGAATCTTATTGCCTTCACAGTACTTGCCGATACCCTCAAACTTGATACTATCAAACAAAACAGAACAGAGTAAAATCAGTCAAAACAAGATGGTGGGAGCAATACAGGGCTTCAAATCAAGTTAATAGGAAATCAAAAAAGTTACTATAATATATCCTGCTAACTTTTTTGATTTTTTTCCCTTAATCAAAAATAAATTTTTTTAAAGAAGGGGGAAATTGATATAAAAGAGGACATAAAACATAACAATACAGTTATGTATTGGGTATAGGAGTGTAACATCAAAGTGCAACAATTTAAACAATCTAGTGTTTCACCACAAGATAACCCGACTTAGTAGTTACCATAGTGTCTCTTTCCTTGAAATATTTGAGTATAATTTTGTATACTATGGCATCAAACATATCAAGGCAGTGTAAAACCATTCAAGAGGATGAAAGTATTACAGGGTATTTAGAACCAGCTAAAGGAAAACAAACGATGGTTTCTCAATGTTTAGGTTTTACTGGTCTTGTTCTGTACTGTTTTGTTCAATTTTATTATAGGCAATTCTTTTTAAGGTAGCAAGAGGCATTGTGACAATCATTGTTAATTACCTTGTATTCGGTTTTTACATCATGTACTATGTCCACCCTCTGTTTTGACTGATGGCTTTGTTTTGTCATATTTGGTTTTATTCTCTTCCAAAAAAAGTAATAAGAACTATGGGAGTAATAAAACCCAAAATGTGTAAATGTTATTGTAAAAAAGAGAGGAAAAGAAAGTACTCTAAAGGATACAACTGCAAGTGGGTTTAGGTGTGTAAGATAGATGACCATATTACTAAGTTTTTGTTGGATCATTGAACACAACTGTTTGCAGTCTCATTGTTTGAATGTCTACTTTGTATGCTTTAATCCTATGACTTGAACAACTATTTCTAAGATGACAATATGTAATCTATTAACTAGTGATTTCTTACTTTTTTTTGAAATTCTGTATTACTTATACCCTTATACTGGATTTTTTTCTCCTTTAAATAAAAATTTTTTTAAAAGTTCTGGTGATAGATGGTGGTGACAACTGCCCAACAGCATGAATGAATTAGGTGCCACAGAACAGTACTCTACCATACCTAAAATGCTAAATTTTATAATGCTTATTTTTACCTTATTAAAAATATAGCATCTTCCCAAAAAGGTACACATACCTTAGGAAAAGAAAATTTCATATAAATATTTTAAAATTAAATTTATTGAGACATCATAAGATTTCTATAAGTTACCTTTGGCTTCTGCATTTCCGAGGTGCTCAAAGTGGTGTCAATTCATTTCCAGACATTTGCTAGTACGGTGAACTACTGCTTGGGTAACCGTGGTCACTGAGGTTGTTGCACATCCATTTTAAATTTCTTCTCTAAGGACCAGCAATGTAGCAGGTTTTCTGCTATATTTGACATCCTCACGGGTACCTTACATAAGAATAACACTATCTGTTGAAAATGATCATGATATGATTTTTCTTTTCCTAAAGTATGCATACATTTTGGGGGGAAAGTCTGTACATATCTATGATGTTAAGTATGTGACTTGAGGAAATATGAACAGAAAATGACTTTCCAAAGGAGGTGATGTTATTTTAACAAAATCCACTCCTCCTTCTAGTTCAATACACTTATTTACAAGAATGAGGTTTCTTTGTACTTACATCCATACAAATGTAAAACAGAAATAACACCAATGCTGAATCCCATCTCTTTAAGGTAAAAAGCAATATTTATCTTTGGTATATAAATTAATTGAACAGAAAAGCCCCATGCACTTCCCTGAGATGTTTTCCCAAATAAAAATCATACTTTAAAAAATGTAATGTTATTTATCAGAATTTATAACATATTTATGTTATTTTCATTAGTAGTTGTGTACTACTAATAAGTTTTGTGATAAATTAACCCAGAAGAAATTTTGGCACTAAAATCTTATGGATATATGATAGAATTTTCAGTGCAGAAGGGAACCATCTGATAGGATTTTTGGCATGGCTAAAAAGGTAGGAAGTATGAAATTGAAATGGCCTTTATTTTAAGAATGTGGGGAGAGACTCCATGATCTCTGGGGTCTGGCATTCTCTCCACCAGACACACTGTGTGGGGGCATACATGTAGCTTAGGTTTGGGGTGGTGCCTAAGGGGCATTAGTGATGCACAGGTAGCCCATTGGTATTCAATTTGTGCCATAGGTAAACTGCCTAGGGGCGGGAAGATGACCTCAAGATAAAACCCCTTGGTTCCACCTCCCAGCTTCACCCACTACAGTGTCCCATCTGGGGCAGAAACCTTTCATCCCTGTCTTTTGTTTATTAGGAAAAAGGGCTAAGATTTTCTTTCTTTTACTGATTCCTGCTGAAAGGGGGTGCTATACTTAGGTATAGGAGTGTCCACGGGATGATGGTTGATGCCCATGTAGAAGTTGGTGCCAGGTGTTTTAACCAGGACAACTTTATCACTGGTGAATGCCTGTATGTTAGACTGGAAAAACAAAGAGACAAGGTGTTATGAGGAGGCAGATCACTATCATATTTAAGGACCCCGGTGAGCTAGAAGGAAAGGTGCCTTTCATTTAGATATGTCATTTTATCAGGACTATGTTTAGGTAGAATAATCGCTACCATAAGATAGAATTTTGAAAAATAAGTGTGGGGTTATGAGAAGTAATTATTTTCCCTTCTGAAAGGGTAAAGGTTAAGAGGGTAGGTAGGTAAGACTTTTCTCTGGTATGTATGATGTGGGAGTCTTTAGGAAGTATTGTTGAGAGTCTTACTGTAAAAAGGATAAAAAATTTGGAACCAAATTGGATAACAAAACATGACAGCCTGAGAGTTGTTGCTGTGAGGCCTTGGTGAGGTGGAAATGAGTGGGCAAAAGGATGGTTAGATTTAGGACTGGAATGGCACCACTTGGCTGAGTGATGTGAAACCAGAATGGCAGTCTAGTGACTTTGACTGCTGTTGAGGTTGCCAAGAAGATCAGGTATGGGCTGCTCTAACTTGGTTGTAGTCCTTGGGATGATTTGCTGTAACAGGACTTTAGTAAGTGTATTAGCAGTCTCCCTGGTTGTGGGAAAGGCTTTTATGTATCCTGAAAAAGTACAAACAAGGTGAGAAGATAATCTGTCAGTCTTGACTAGGGTTGTGTCTGAGAAATTGGTGACTAGGAAAGCAAGGGGGTGCTATGTGTCCCTGAGCAGAGGTTTTACCAGCAATAACAGGTGTAAGCTGTTGAGACCTCAGAGTGTCTGGGTCAGTCTGCATAAACACAAAGGAATAAAAAGGCATTTTTAAGGTTTAGAACTGTAAAATGAGTGGTGGAGGGAAGGATATGAGAGCATGGTATAAGGGTTTGGCATCACTGGGTGGACTGGGAAGCAGCAGCCTGGAGCCTGCATGAAATAGGCCCTATCTGTACAGGCTGCATAGGTTGGTCATCAATACCACAATAGAGACTGAGGACTTAATATAGAGGCCTGAAATCTCAGGAAGAACCCTTTACATGGCCTCTATGTCTACAAGTATATAGAATGTCTTACCTGAGACCTCTAGTGGGACTTGGGACTCTGAGAAGTACAGCTTAATGGGGGCTGTGGACCCTGAGCCCCATCAGTCTTCAGCAGCAAGTTTAACCAGATCTGTCAGCAATGAATCTGGCAGTATTGGCATTTCCTGTGAGGGCTAGAAGTTAGGACGGCTTACCCACTCTCTGGTGGCTAGGACAGTCCAGTAGCCCTGGGGTAAGATCTCAAAGGAACGCCAGGATGGAGCACTCTCTTGCCCAATGTCCTTCTGCTGCATTGGAGGCATAGTCCATGGGGGGGGCTCAGGCAGTTCCACCTTCTGTTGGTTTACCTGTCTCAGAGCTCCAAGTGTTACTGCTAAAAGATCAGATTGCTATTTTTTATCTCTGTTGTTGAAAACAACAAAAGCCATATTACGGTCTCCCTGTGGGGTTTGAGGGCCAAGTTTAGCCTTTTGTTTTGGGATCTAGTCTACAGTAAAAGATTATTTGTAGAATTAATGAAGTATACAGGAGTCAAATAATACAATCAACAGGGAATTTATGATTATAACTTTATATAAGTATTGCTTTATGCTGTTAAAATGTCTAATGCCATCTGATTTTTGGAGGATGTCCTATTTTATTAATTTTACCTTTTTATTTAGGAGAGAGATCAGCTACAGTGTCATTTAATGCCAGTTGAGTATAGTTAATTATGGATCAGTGGAGGGCTGAGCCAGGGCAGGCAGACAGGCTGGGAAAGGCTCAAGCCTGGCCTCTGTCCCAGTGTTGGTCTTGTTTTTCATGCATCATATAACCTTTTTTTTCTGGAAAAGATCTAGTGGTTCCCAGCAAAAGGAATCTAAAAGGAATTTATAATTATCTCTTAATTTTAGTTGTTAAACATCTAGAATATTGATAACAGACAGTACAATATAGGCAGTAAGCTTAACATAGAACATTAAATGGCTATCAACCATTAGTGTTTTAACATTTGAATGCTGAAGAAATTTGTGAAACATCTCTAAGTGTATGTCTGGATCTGGAAGAAAACATTTGTCATCATACATTACATAAATTTTGTTTAACATTATTATTTGACTGGTTTACTCATGTTGGTCTGATTTGTATCTCTTGGCTGGAACACAAGAAAAAGACAGCAGAAACAATCCCAATTTTATATTTGAAAGCATAAATATGCAATCAGATCAGCAACAATGAATTATCTTAGTCATATGAACTTTAGTTGAGGTATCTCATATAAGGTTATGGAGATTATTGCTAAACAAGGATGGTAAAGTTACCAGGTGGCCACTTCCCTGTTTACCAGTTAAAGTCTTGTCTATTGTCTTTTTATCACAGTTTATTTAACTAGTTTTATCAACATTTTAACCAGCTGTCAAACTAGATGGATGCATGTTTTTTTAATCTATAACCCAAATAAGCCTCCTTTAAATGGTTTGAGAATGTAAAAAAAAAGCTGTTGTGAACCCTTTGGTAAATAAATTAAGAGATCCCTTGAAATAAGAATTGGCCCCTTTTTGTCCCATAAGTTGTCTCATTCTCCAAGCCACCAAGCCAACACTCGTCTGTGCTTGTGTTCAGAATGGCGTTTGCATTCGAGACAGGGGTTGGGACTGCTTGGGAGATGTGTGCAGGGTGGGGACAAAACATGGAAGGTGTGTGGAGTGCCCAGGGTGGTGGATGGCATAGGCAGCATGTTTGGCGGGGCATGCAGGGCAGGTAGGAGGTGGGACTGCTAAGGAGACCCATGGAGCACACAGGGTGGGAATGGAGCACAGAGGGTGGGGGTGGAGCACACAGAGCAGGTGGAGCATGGAGCTGGGGTGTGGCATGAGGGCCCAGAGCAGTTCACAGTATTTCCCCCAACATTGTCCAGGCACACCTCCCCCATTCCGGCAGGAAACGCAGGTCAGTGGGCGGCAGGGAGAGGGACTGAGAAATGGGTGAAGCAGGTGAAAGGAGGATGCTGAGAAAGCTTAGAGGTTTGGAATGTGAGATATAAAGGAAGAGCTGTAAAGAAAGACATCTCCTAAGTGTGGAGAGGAGGAGGGATCCTGGAGGAGCAGAGGGAGAAAAGGACACATTCTTAAAACAAAGGCCCAAAGATAGAGAGTTTTTGCAAACTTGTCATCAGTGTTTTAAGCTATAAATAGGTATGGTTTGGGGGGGACAGGAAGTGGTCCCCAAGATAAAATCCAGTGTGGGGCCTGGCCCAAAGACTCACAGTCAGAGGTTGCTCACCTGCGGTAAATGAATTAGACCAGTGTTGTTTGCAAACCAGTACTGACAAGTTTAGCAGCTCCTGCGTATTGAAAAATGAGGAATTAATTCAGTATGCAGTCCGGTCCTAAATGGTCAGCAATCTCTTGTCTGCCTTCCCTGTCAGGGAACCTTCTGATAGAATTTTCAGCATGGAAGGGAACCATCTGGTAGGATTTTTGGCATGGCTAAAAAGATAAGAATTATGAAATAAAAATGGCCTTTAAGAATGTGGGAAGAGACTCTATGACCTCCAGATCTGGCATTCTCTCTGCCAGACATGTTGTGTGGGGGCATACATGTAGCTTAGGTTTGGGGTGGTGCCTAAGGGGCATTAGTGATGCACAGGTAGCCTATTGGTATTCATTTCATGCCATAGGTAAATTGCCTAGGGACAGGAAGATGACCTCAAGATAGAGCCCCTTGGTTCCGCCTCCTAGCTTCACCCACTACAGTGTCCCATCCAGGGCAAAAACCTTTCAATATACACATTTAAAATTTTAACTTAAATTTATTTCTAACAGATACATAAAACATAAAAATTGTATTAATCAGATAATATGATGGTTCAATACATGTATGTATTTTATTTTATAATGTTTGCATAAGGGTAGATATAGCTCTGTCTTCAAACATTGGTCATATTTTTTGGTAAGAGCACTCAAAAATCCTTTCCTAAAAACAAAACAAACAAACAAAACTCCTTTCCTTTAGATTTTTGAAATATATGCTGCATTTTTATCACCTATATATATCCACTGTGCAATAATACATCAGACTTTCTTGCTTATATCGATAACCTATTGATCAGGTTCTCCCAAACTCTCCCTCCCTCTGTTGAAACATTTAAAACTTTGATTTCTGTATTTTTTTTGTTAAATGCTATTATCTTAGGTGTTATGGCTTGTGTTTAGATGTCCCCTCAATACCTCATATGGTCTATGTGAGGCTTTATCAAATACAGTTCACTCTAGAGTGTGTGACTCTGGAATTGATGCATAGTTTAATGTTAGGCTCACAGACACTAGGATTAAGGTTGTGGGTGCAACCTGCCCTAAGTAGTCTGGATAAAATAAAAAGAGCAGAAAGATACTGTTACAGTTCCTGGTTGCTTTGCTACCTTCTGCCCATCATGAATGTTTCTTCTCTGTGTGGCCTGTCTGCCACATCAGCCTGCCTTGGAGTCAGTCAATAATTGACTGAAATTTCTACAAACTGTGATTCAATAAATCTTTTCCCATTTAATTTTGGGTGTTGGATATTTTGTCTCAGCAATTAAAAATGTAACTAAGACAATATAGGTGATTAGTCAGAATTTCTAATGTAACAATATGTTACTGTTAGATTCTATTAATCTGGTTAATATGTATCTATGTAATTTACTTTATAAAGATTTATAAGATAACTATGTGCTGCCAACTGGGCTGTAAGACTTAAAAGACAATAAAAGTGAATCTGATGATGACAAAACAAAAAATGAGTGGAGAGGATGGGGAAATAAGAATTGAGATGTGCTATGTGCATGTAGCAATTCCCCACTGCTAGGATTATTTCCAAAAGATGAAAAATATTTCCAAAAGATGAGAAGTATAAAATAAAAAGCAGCCTTTATTCTGAGAATATGGAGAGAGATGACCAGCACCCCCACCGCTGACGTCTGGCAATCTCTCCAGGGGACACGTGGCATGGGGGCATGTAAATAGCCTCGGTTTGGGGTGGAACCTAAGGCAGGCATTAGCGATGTACAGGTAGCCCATTGGTCCTAGGTTTGGCACCATATGTAAATTTCCAGGGGTGGGAAGATGGCGTCACAGGTAACTTCCTAGGGGTGGGGGAGATAGGGGCTTCCTGCTTCCTGTTGAGGCTTTACTGGCTACAGTGTCCTGTCTGGGCCAAAACCCTTTCATATCCCGTCTTATGATTATTATTATGAAAAGGGGCGAAGATTTCTCTCTTTAACTACTTCCTGCTGGCAGAGGGCACTGTACTGGAGCCTAGGGGAGTCGACGGGATGAAGGTTGATGCCCAGGTAGATGCTGGTGCCAGGTGTTTTGGCCAGGACAACTTCACAACATACGTGAATGCATGTATGTTAGACTGGAAAAACAAAGAGACAAGATGTTATGAGGAGACATAGTACTGTCATATTTAAGGACCCAGGCGAGGTAGAGGGAAAGGTGCCTTTGATTTAGACATGTTCCACGGTAAGGCAGAATTCTGAAAATTAAATGTGAGGTTAGGAGAGATGATGTTATGAGGGGTGATTATTCCCCCATCTGAAAGCATAAAAGTTAAGAGGGTAAGTGTATAAAACTTGTCTCTGGTCCAGGAGTTGAACTGGAAGAAATAGGGGGAGCAGGGAAGGCGGTGGCTGTACCAGTATAAGGAAGGTAAGGGCTTAGGCTTTCAGGGATGTCACGTTTAACCAGACAGCTGAGGGTAGAAAGAACTGCAACTGTTATCATATAGAACATTATGAAGATTATCTTACACATGATGTGGGAGTCTTTAGGAAAGACTGTCAACAGTCCTGCTGTAAAAATGATCATTAATAGAATGTAAGAAATTAGGAACCAAAGTGGATA
Source organism: Cavia porcellus (assembly GCF_034190915.1). Classification (NCBI taxonomy): domain Eukaryota; kingdom Metazoa; phylum Chordata; class Mammalia; order Rodentia; family Caviidae; genus Cavia; species Cavia porcellus. Next base: position 103,519,888 of record NW_026947486.1, on the reverse strand, counting down.
ACAAAACATGACTTAGCCAGTTAACTGTGGCTGTGAGGCCTTTGTGAGATGGAGATGGGTAGGCGACAGAAGATGAGATGACCACTTAGAATGATCAGATTTAGGGCTGAGAGGACACCTCTTAGCCTGAGTGGTGTGAAACCAGGATGGGAGTCCAGCAACTTTGACTGCTGTAGGGGTAGCCAAGGAGACCAGATGGGAGCCACTCCACCTTGGTTGTAGTCCTGTGGATTTAGAACATTTGAGATAAATTAGATCTCCTGGGGAGATGGGAGGATCAGGTTTGGCCTCTCCAGAGGGTTGTGGGAGGCAGAGATCAGCATGTTGTTGCAACAGGTGTCAGAGGAAGGAGAAAACTGGGATATAGCCAAGGGAGGCAGATTTTGGGGAGTAGGAAGATTGTGGAGTAAGAATGGCCTGCCATACATAAGTTCAAAAGGACTTAAGAAAATAGGAGCCCAGGGAAGTGCCCTAAGCTTGGCTAAGGCTAAGGGCAAAAGTTGAGGTCAAGGTTGATGTAGTTCTAAAGTCAGTTTTGTAAGGTGTGTCTTTATGAGACCATTTGCCTTTTCTACTTTTCCTGAGGATTGTGGATGGTATGGGATGTGTAGGTGCCAGGTGATGTGTAAGCTTGAGGATACCCGTTGAGTGATCTGAGAAATAAAGGTGGGACCATTATCTGACTGAATACTCTGAGGTAGATCAAACCTTGGGATGATTTCTTGTAATATGACTTTGGTACCTACATCAGCAGTTTCTCTGGTTGTGGGAAAGGCTTCTATCCATCCTGAAAAAGTACAAACAAAGGTGAGAAGATATTTGAGAGTTTTGTGGTGGGGCATGTGTATAAAATTTATCTGCCAGTCCTGACCAGGGGTGTGTCCTTGAAACTGATGGGTAGGAAAGGAAAGTGTGCCATACATCCCTGAGGAGAGGTCCTGGCACAGAGATCACAGGTGTGAGTAATCTTAAGAATGATAGCTTTTACAGAAGGGTGTGTGACTATTGGGGCTAAGAGTTTGTATAGGGCCTGTGATCCTATATGAAAACAGTTGTGTAAGTCAGCGATGATGTCTAAGGCCTGTTGATGTGGGAGAACAAGTTTAGATCCCTGAAAAATCCATCCCTGAGTGTTTTGTATGTCACCTGGTTTATGAAGTAGCTGTAACTGCTCTGGTGAGTAATTAGGCTGAGGTAGACTGTTTGGGACTAATGGGAGAAGAGGAGAAGGGCAGGGCCTTTGTGCAGCTAGCTTGGCTTGTAAATCTGCAAAAGCATTGCCTTGAGCAATAGGATCTGTAGAGTTTTGGTGTCCCCTACAATGAATAACTGCTGCCTGCTTTGGAAGTTGGGCTGCCTCTAGAAGTTTAAGGATAAGGGGAGTATTAATGATGGGGGTTCCCTGAGTGGTAATAAAACCCCATTCTTGCCAGATAGAGGCATGAGAGTGTAAAATGCTAAATGTATACTTTGAGTCAGTGTATATATTTATAATCTTGCCTTTTGTTAGTGTACAAGCCCTTGTAAGGGCAATAAGTTCTGCCCTCTGGGAAGAGGTCCCAGGTGGCAGTGGATTTGCCTCTATAACTTTTGACTGGTTAACTATTGCATATCCTGCCTTTTTTTGGTTGTCTGTGTTTGTTGAACTGCCATCTATGAACTATGTGTCAAAGGCCAAAGAGAGAGGTATGTTACTGATGTGAGGGAAAGGGGTGGGAGTCATCTGTAAGACCTCAATACAGTCATGGTGAGGGTGGCCCTCTGAGGTGGGAAGTAAGGTGGCTATATTTAGAGGACCACTAGTTGCAATAGAGATGGAAAGGTCTTGAGAGAGAGCTAAGTGTACTTGTTGAAGGCGAGAAGGGGCCATTAGGGCAGGGAGCACCTTATGTGAGATAAGCTCACGTAGGTGATGAGGTGACTGTACTGTAATAGATTTCCCTAATGTAAACTTTTTAGCTTCCTGTGTCAAGAGGGCTGCAGCTGCAAGAACTCAGAGACAAGGAGCCCATCCTTTTACTGTGTGATCTAGCCATTTTGATAAGTAAGCTACTGCTTGAAAAGAAGGTCCCTTTTTGTGTCCTAGTACACCTATAGCATTGTGGCCCTGAAAGGTAGTGTATAGGATGAAAGGTTGGGTGGGATCAGGAAGGGTAAGAGCTGGAGCTATTAGGAGAGCCTCTTTTAATTTATGAAAGGAGGCATGTATGAGCCTAGTAGGGCTCAAGGGTTCTGATAAGGAACCTTAGTGGCCTTGTAGAGGGGTTGAGCTAGGGCTGCAAAGTTAGGAATCCAGAGACGAAAGAAATTAGCTAAACCTAGGAAAGATGTAAGCTGCTGTTTAGTTGTGGGTACCTGGAGATCACGAAGAATTGCCTTACGATCTGAGGTGATGAAGTGAGTAGTGGGGGTGAGAGCAAGACCTAGGTATTTGACTTTTGGGGAGGCTATCTGGGCTTTAGCAGGAGAGACCCTGTATTCACGGCTAGCAAGGAAATTAAGAAGACTGGCCGAGTGGTGTATGGCTAACATATGGGATGGAGAACATAATAGAAGGTCATCTATATATTGAAGGAGAACACTAGGTTTGAGATCAAGTTCTGTGAGGTCAGTAGCGAGAGCCTGGCTAAAGAAGTGGGGACTATCCCTAAACCCCTGGGGGAGTACTGTCCAAGTAAGTTGTTGGGACCTGAGAGTGTCTGGGTCAGTCCATGTAAACGCAAAGAGGTTTTGGCAATCAGGGTGTAGGAGGATAGTGAAGAAGGCATCTTTATGATCTATAACTGTAAAGTGAGTGGTGGAAGGAGGGATATGTGAGAGCATGGTATAAGGATTTGGCACCACTCGGTGAGTGGGGGTAACAGCACTGTTAATTACCCTAAGGTTCTGTAACCAGGTGATAAGACCCATCAGGCTTAAGTACCGGGAGAATGGGAGTATTGTGGGGTGAATGGGTAGGTTTAAGAAAACCATTGTCTAAAAGCCACTTAATTATGGGTGTAAGCCCCCTTAAATGTTGGGGGGCTATGGGGTATTGGGGAACACAGGGAAAAGTTGAGGGATCCCTGAGACGGATCAAAACAGGTGTGGCATGTGTAGCCAGAGTGGGATTGGATGTGTCCCAAACTATGGGGTCAACCAGAGAAGGAGGAAGGGGAGGGAATGGCTTTGCGATGCATTGTGAGGCTGTTTGGAGAATTAGGGCTGTGGGGAGAGAGAAAGTGAAGGAAAAATTAAGCTTTTGAAGAAGGTCTCTACCTAAAAGGGGTGTGGGACATGTTGGGATTACTAGGAAGCTATGGGTAAAAAAAGAGCCTGGAATCTAGACAGGATAGGCCCAGTCTGCAAAGGTTGATTTGGCTGGCCATCAATGCCCACAACAGAAATCAAAGATTTACTACAAGGTCCTGAGAATTCAGGAAGTACACTATAAGTTGCCCCCGTATCCACAAGCAGAGATATTATCTTACCTGAGACCTCCAGTGAGACTCGGGGCTCCAACAAGTTTACCCGAGAGGGGGCTGTGAGCCCCGAGCCCCGTCAATCTTCTGCAGCAAGTCCGAGCAGGTCAGTTAGCGATGAATCTAGCATTGACGGAGTCTCCTGTGAGGGCGAGGGATTAGAGGATGGCTTACCCGCTCGTTGGCAGCTAGGACAGTCGCTCTTCCAATGCCCTTTAAGGTTGCAGTATGGACATGGTCCTGGAGGAATGCCAGGGTTAGGGCAATCTTTTGCCCAGTGTTCTTGTTTGCTGCACTTGAAGCACGGTCCAGGTGGGACTCGGACAGCCACACCTTGTTGCGGATTTTTTGTCTTGGGAGCTCCGAGTGCCACTGCTAAGAGGTCAGACTGATATTTAGCAAACTTTAATTTTTGAGCTTGTTTTTCCTCCTTTTGAAACTTAATCTCTATTGTTGAAGACACAGAAGGCTAATTTGAGTAGATCCCCTTGTGGAGTTTGAGGGCCATGTTCAACCTTTTGTAATTTTGCATGAATATCAGGAGCAGACTGTGAAATAAAGTAAGAGTTAATAGCAATCATCCCTTCATGAGAGTCTGGGTTTACATTGGTATATTTAATTAAGGTTTCCCGAAGCCGATTTAAAAACATAGCCGGGTTTTCAATAGCCTCCTGGGCCTGTTCTAAAAGCTTGTTATAATTAGTGTGTTTGTGAGCAATCTTATTAAGGCCCACAATCAGACACTCAATCATCTTATGTAATTTTGTTGAACCTTGACCATTTTGATAGTTCCAGTTAGGGTCTTGGTCTGGCACAGCTACAGGCCCAGGGTCGTTGTCAGTAGTATTTGCTCTGTGCCTGTGATCAGCTTCTTCTTGAGCTGCCTGCCACAGCTGATTTCGCTCTTGTGAGCTAAGGGTAGTATTTAAAATCACATAAGCATCCTTAAAATGTAAATCATAACAATTAGTAATGAATTCAAATTGCCTGATATAATTCTGTGGGTCAACAGAGAAGCTACCTAATTTATGGGCAAGCTGAGATAGATCAGAAAGGGGAAAAGGTACATGGATGTTAACAAGTCCCTCGGGGCCAGCTTGCTCCTGAAGTGGTAGCAGAGCCTGAGGAGAAGATTCTGGAGCAGAGGGCCATTGGGCAGCCATCCGTCCAGTAGGCACATGTGAGCAATCATCTGTAGAGCAGCTACGGAGTTGCTGCCAGTCACCCTGGGAAACACAGGCAGATGGCGTCTCACTGTGTGCCTTGCAGCAAGAGGACTGCTGTCGGCAGCACAGTGAGGCATCATGTGCACTGCAAGAGGGCGGCTGTTGCAGTTCACAAGAAGAGTCACAAGGGGGCGCCCATTGACAGTGAGGGTCCTGGGAACTTGGCGGCACCCTGTCGCCATGTGACCCTCCTGAACATGGCGGCGCCATGCCACGTGGCAGAGGGTTGCAACATGGTGACTGTTCCCGGCGCAAGCTGGAACAATCACATGGCCTGCTGGAAAGCCATAGTGACCGAGACCTAGTATGGTGGGCAGGTGGTGAAAATGCTGTAGGGGATAGAGAATTCTCAGGAGAACAAGAAATCGGAGACTTTGAGGAAGCGCTAACAGAGTGATTAGAGTTGCTGGGAGAGTTATGGGTCCCAGAAGGTGGAGAGGAAGATGATTGCACAGCAGGAGGTATCTGCGACGCTTTGGGACCAGGACTGCTGAGAGAATCAGGCATGGGGGAGGGGAGAGCAGTCCAGCGGGAGGTAACGACAGGGAACGAGTTTGGGGGTAGGCAGGTGGCGGCCGGGAAAACATCGGAGTAATGTCCTCAAGCAAATCCTAAGGGCAGGATGGAAAAGTTTGTGGCATGGTAGAGTTAGCTAAAAGTATCTCAGTGGGAGCACAAGACTTAATGAGACACTGGCGTGTTCTCAGAACAAGAAAGGCCTGAACATAAGGGAGTTCTAACAATTTGTCGCCAGTCTGACAGAAATCATACAGGTTTCTGAGAATGCAGGGGTCAAATGTTCCTTCTTTGGGCCAACACTTGCCGATAAGCAAGTAGGTTGGCCAGACCTCCTGGCAGTAAAAAGTTAATTGTTTAGTTTTTATGGTACTTTTAATTTTTAGAATACGTAAATTGGAAATTAGGCATTGTAAAGGCATCTTTTGGGAGTTAGAAAATACGTTCCCCATGACTGATTCAGGCAAGAAAAAAGCCGGTGGTCCAGACTAAGCCGTCACTCGTTTGTGGCACCACGTGGTGTCTACGGTTCCAGAAACTCATATATTCCAGTCGTCACTGAGAGATTTACGAGTGGAGCCCACGTGGGGTCAGTAACAGTTTTGCCCATGAAAGCACAAGGCTTTAAGGGAAGTGAGGTGATTTCTTTCTCTGCTTTGGGCTATCCGAACCCAAAGAACATGAGAGATTTAATAGAGTGTGGACACAGGTTTGCCCAGAAAGAATCCTGCCCTGGGCTGTCCTAAGGACGTGAAAATGCACAGACCCACGTGAATGGAGAGAACAGTCCACTGGGGCTGCCCAGTGCCAAAAGTTCCCCAGGAGTGCTCACCTGAAATCAATCTGGCCAATGCTGAGTGCAGGCGGCTGGCGACAAGGACGTCTCAGGAGAGGAAAGAGCTTGGAATTAATCCAGGATGTTAGCTGGTTATCGGCTAGGGGACTCAACTGGGTGTGTCCCAGGAGTCAATCACCTGCCGATCGAGTCACAGCACCAAATTCTAGGATTATTTCCAAAAGATGAAAAATATTTCCAAAAGATGAGAAGTATAAAATAAAAAGCAGCCTTTATTCTGAGAACATGGAGAGAGATGACTGGCAACCCCACCGCTGGTGTCCGGCGATCTCTCTGGCGGACATGTGGCATGGGGCATGTAAATAGCCTTGGTTTGGGGTGGAACCTAAGGCGGGCATTAGGGATGTACAGGTAGCCCATTGGTTCTAGGTTTGGCACCATATGTAAATTTCTAGGGGCGGGAAGATGGTGTCACAGGTAACTTCCTAGGGGCAGGGGAGATAGGGGCTTCCTGCTTCTGGTTGAGGCTTTCCTGGCTACAGTGTCCTGTCTGGGCCAAAACCCTTTCACCTACAATGAATGGAATCATTATGTATTGCAAACATGTACACATAATTTTTTAGAAAAGACACTAGGAATTTTTTTTAAAGATTCTATGAGAGAAGTGGAATGTGTATTTAAGTAGAAAAAGGAATGGTAGAATATACATATGTATACGTGTATATTCAGATTCCTTTGGATATGAAACAATCTTCATTTAAATGAAAAAATATCATGTTGAAAATTTAAAATATTAAAGTCAAGTAAAACTTCTAAAAGATGTTTATTTTTCCAAAATTATTTTTGGGCACAAATGAGTAAAACTATTTGAATTGCTATTTGCTATGGATCTTTTCCTATTTCTTCTCACACTGGACATGCCTGGTTCTAGTCTCATTTATTATTTTCAGCATTTTCCTATCCATGGAAAGTTCAAGTCCTCTTGCTTTCAGATTGAAAATATTATTTTCAGGGAAATTCATTGAAATGTCTGGATTCTGATAGAAATAATACTCAACCAGGTACAGTTCTGTTCCTCAGGGGACCTTTGGCAATATCTGCAGGCAGTTTCCATTGTTCCAATGTGTTTGGGGTGATACAAACAGCTAGTAGGTATAGGGCAGGGAGTTTCTAAGTTTTCTACAATTCCTGAATGGAGCAACAGTTGGGTGAATGTGCTAATGGATAAAATGAAAGAATGAAGAAATGAATCAATGAATAAATGTGAGCTAGTTCAGGTAAACTCTTGAAGTTGTACACATGTGAGAGCTGTGCTAGACTCTCAAAATATATATACCCTTGAACCTGGCCATCCAAAGGTTGCTTTAATGCAGCCCACACTTTAGAGTCCCAACCTAACTCAGTGCCTTTTTTCAAGCCAGGAGCTTCTGGCTAAGTAGCAAAAACTCCTCCTTTGTTTAGAACTACATTCCTCTGACCTTTGGAGTGCTCTAAAAGCTCTCACTTTTTTAATTGCTTGGGTTAGGGTTTCTTTGTCCTCTGGATGAGTCACTCTTCCTCAGGGAATGGCCTCAAGGGTCTCATCTCCATAACACTTCTTTCTGTGTCAAACATCACCCCGGATCAACAGCAGGACTCCAGAGTGGTCGCATTCCATCCCTCAGGTTCCCAAAATGCAGCTGAGAGGGCCAATCCAGTTTTGATTGCCTCAGGGAAAACTCTTTGCCTCCAGCTTCTCTTAAGAGGTAATAAGCACAGTATGCAATCTCTTTAACTTACTTGATTTCCTGGTTTTAAAAATCTATGTTCAAATTGTGGGATCTGAAAATGTCCTTTCTTCCAAACAGTTGGTTAGTAAGTTCAGCTATTTAAACAATAACTACATGAAAGTCATTTTACAAAGGGCTCTAAGAGGCTGCGATTTCCTTTCCGAATCCTGCCTCATCCTCAGTTCTTAGAGCCTGAAGATTCTATAGGAAGATCTCCATGTTTAGAGAGTCTATGAATCCAAATATTCAGTCATGGAGCCTTTTCAGTATCTGTAATTAACAATAGCTAAGGTTTATGAATGCTTATCATATGCTAGCACTGTGCTAAGCTCTTTCCAAAGGCCAGCCTGTGAATGCCATCCAAGAGTGATAGTCACAGGCTAATGAGATTCTCCTTCTGTAGGCTATGCAAGTTTTCATTATCTTGAACTTTTAAGGCTATCAAGCATGCCCTTAAAGGAAAAAGCTATTAATTTCCTTCCTCTAAGAAATATTCCTGACTCTTTGATGTAATGGACATTTATTTAGTAAGGAAGTTTAAGATGCTTGCTTACCCACATACTCTTTCCCTGAGAATTGCTTCTCACTTGGATTCTGCTGAAAGAAGAATCCAAGTTGTCCAAGTGAGTCCTCCAATCCTGCCCTCAGTACACTGAATGACCTAACTCCAGCTGGACCAGTGCAATCCTGTTCCCAGGAACATGGAATTAAAATAACTGTACCATTTGCTTATGGCAAAAAGACTGATGAAAATAGTCATGATGTTTTATGTGCAAAGTGCTGGGTGGATCGATAATGAAATTCTGTGATGTAAAAGAGGAGTTTGAAGATATAATGGGAAAGATGTTGTGACTCCCATTTAGTGTCAATTCCTGCAATTACTATGAGGTCTGGCTTACTTTGCTCACTTTCCTGGGGTTCTATGACACACCTTGTGCCATTTGTTTCCAAGAAACTGCCTATATTTAATCTATGTAGAATAGATAGGAAGGAGACAAGGAAAATCATATCCAAATACTGTACTTTTAAGAGGACTGCAACTTCTGGGACCAAGGCAAATTTACCCAAGGTGAGCACATCAGCATTCCCATGATTAAATTTAGGCTCTTTCCTTCTAGATCCATCACACTCAAAATTCCTCAGGAATACTGCAAATTCATAAATTGACTTTTCTGTTGTTTAGAGTAAATAAAGATATTTAAGGAATTGTTAAGCAAAAAAGGACCAGTAAGATTTGGAAAATTCTGTCCATGCATACCACAAAAATTGAGAAAGTTTGTTCTAGAGATGAGAGGTGTGGCTAGACTATCTCTCTGTGCAGAGATTCTCCAAGAGGCTATTCAGTCATGCCAACAGAAATTGAGAATAGAGATGAGATTATACCAGCAGACACCAACAATTTGTTAATATCAGTGGGTTAATCCACTTTTGATTATAGGACCACCAATGTTCAGTCACTTCTCTAAGGGTCTCCTTAATATAGTCAAACTGATGTTCAAGATTAAATAATACAAGGTCCCATGTGTGAAAAAACTTGCAGGTGAGACTGGCATGCAGAGTGAAAGGTCAGAGGCCCTGTTTAGGATCAGAGAGTGAAGTAGTTTCCCCACTGGGTACGAAAGACAGACTATCCATTCAATAAGGATTATTTTATAACCTAATATTCTAAGGGAATTTGCCTTGCTAGGCTTTGGACTTACATGGGACTTACTTTCTTCCTTCTCATTTCCCTACTTAGAATGGGAATGTCTAACTTATACCCCGTCCCATAATTGTATTTTAGAAGCACATAACTTGTTTGGCTTCAAAGATTCACTGGTGGAGAGGAATTTCTCCTCTTGATAAGTATATCTCAAATCTCACTTATATCTGACTTGTTTAGATGAACTTTGGACTTGGAATTGATATTGGAATGAATTAAAATTTTGAGCCTGTTGGGATAATGGGATTTGATTTCACAACAAAAAGGATGTGAATTCTGTAAGTTCTGTAGTAGATTATAGACTAATTTGTGCCTTTCTCCTAATTCATAGATGCATTGAAACCCTAACCCATAATGTGACTATATTTGGAAATGAGGTCTTAGGGGTGTAATTGAAGATAAATGAAGCCATAATATTGGGTCCTTAATCCAATAAAACTGATGTCCTTATAAGAAAAGTGTGAGGAACATGAAGTCAGTCAGGCTAAGTATGCAATGATATCACAGATGTATGGCCACAGAAGTAAATAATTCTAAGAGAACAACACCCAAAGAAGCTGATTGGTTATACTCAAGACCCAACTACTGCAGCCCAAGAACAGATGGCCCAACTACCACAGCAGAAACAGCAGGTAAGATGGGTGGACACCAGCACACGAACCACATAAAAAGAGACACTGCAGAGCAGAAAATTAGATGTCATCATCTGCAACAAACAACTAAGCAAATGAGCTCAGACCACAAGCCACGTCCTCAAGCCTCAAGGAACGTAGGCTCTTCAGGACCTTCTGTGGACTGACCTGATTTTGCAGCCTGCCTCAAGTTTGGCCTGAACCTTTGTTCAGTGAGTAACTTAGACTCAGTTTGGTCTCATACCCATATAAGTGACTGAGATTGGGACCTTATACCTGCTTGCATGTGCCTCATAGAGTAAAGATAAAGGTTTGATGTATAAACATCAGCAGCAACTGAAGCTAAGAGTCTTTATGACATGCAGTCCTATTGATTTTAATCTTCTATACTTAAGAACTGTAAAGAAATAAATTTTAGTTATTTAAGTTACACATGCTAAGGTATTTTATTATAGCAGCTCAAGGCATTTAATAGGAAATGTCAAGGTATTCATGTTGTAGATATCTAGTAGGCAGCTAGAAATATACTTGGAGTTTAAAACTACTTGTAAGATAACAATAGCAGCATAAAAGCTAACATTTCTGTAACATTTCTATCCTTTTTTCTGTCTTGCCTTTTAAAATTAAAAAAAAGAAAATATAGAGGTCAGAGGTTTAGCTCAGCAGCACAAGTGCCTGTCTAGCAAGAGTGAGGTCATGAGTTTGAGCGCCAGTACACCCTCCCCAGAGAAAAGAAAAGAAAAGAAAAGAAAAAAAAGAAAAGAAAAGAAAAGAAGAGAAAAGAGAACAGGAAGAAAATATAAGCATTCACTTAAAAAGAGAGAGAGATAGTTGTGGGAGTCTTATGATTATTAGAATATGGTAGTAGATGAGATAGTTCAATCAGAGAGAAGTAGACCATGGAGCAAAAAGACAAAGGTGACTCAGGTGAAACTTGGGGTGGAATTGGCACCTATAATTGAATGGCTTAGTGAAGAAGATAGAAGTACTGATGTTGAAGGTATTGGTACCAATAAAAAGATAAAAGTGAGTTATAACAAAAACACACGAGTTTTTGAAGCCAGAATAGTTGATTAATAGCACCAAAGTGTTAGAAAATTCATGGGAGAATCAACATGAAGGCCGTTAACCTTCCTATTTAGCAGTTCATTGGTAGCCTTTATAAGAGGCATATGGTTGCTTATGAAAAGTTCAATTATACTGGTTTGTGGTAGCTACTCACTCAGAAATACTTTTAGTGAAAGATTTGTTGTTCTTTTGCTAGGAGTGTAATGTTATAAGTGGTCTTTCAGAGATTGTGTCAGCTGCAGTTATGTCTCTCAAGATCACTCACTGTGTTCATCAGCTTTCTGTTATTGCAACAAAATATGAGGCAATCAACTTAAAAAGAGGAAAGGTTTATTTTGGCTCACAGTTTGGGTGGCTTAAGTCCATGGTTGGTTGACTCCATTGCTTTTGGGTTTGAGGTAAATCAGTACATTATGACAGGTAGAACGTGGCAAAGAAGAAACAAGGAAGAGAAAGAGAACAGAGTCTCAAAATTCCCTTTGAAGGCATACCTAGATGAGCTAAGGCTTCCCACTAGTCCTGATCTCTTAAAGGTTTCCACCACCATCTAATAGCATAATTGACTAGGACCAATTCTGTAACATGTGGGACTTTGGTGGGTATTTGAGATCCAAATTGTAGTGCTTTCCTTCTCATGGTGGCCCATGTTTAATGCCTGGTCCATGTGAAAGGCATGGTGACTGAGCAATCACTGGGTTTGCATCAAGCTGGTCTTCTCCCTATGCCCAATCCTGCTTCCACAGAGGCTAATCTCAAGGACTTTATTAGTAAATAACCTGCATTTCAATTCTGACTCAGAGCCTACTTCTTAGAGAACCCAACCCGACACTTGGGTTGAAGGAAAGATGTAGAAGGTATAAATATAGACCACTCTTTCAAGGCCTCAAGGAGTAAAAATAAGATTGTAACCTGAGGGCAATTATTTTCTCCTTTCATACCCTGCATCAGACATCATATTGGATGCACACTACATGGTTTAGCCTTGACTCTAGAATGCTAGGATGAAGAAAAAATAGAAAACTAGATTCTTAGTTCTTTTTTTTTTTTTTTTTTTTGTCTTTTTCCTTTTTATCGGTATCAGGGATCGAACTCACGACTGCCTACTTGCAAGGCAGGCACTTATGCTGCTGAGCTAAATCCCCAGCCCCAGATCCTTAGTTTTTTAGAGGTTTCCCATGAAATATTTAAACAAAAATATAGAGTCATAAAATATTTTATTAATATTTCCCTCCCCTTGGTCCCAACACACACACACACACACACACACACACACACACACACACACACTCACACACACACACACACACACACACACATCTATAATATCTCCTAGATATAAATTATCCTCTTTACTTCTACCTACTTAATATCACACAGAAAAAGGGATCACGTTGTTTCTCATATGCAAGAAGGTTACAAGTAAAGGGAAAGAGTCAAAGACATAGATGATGGGTCAGAAGCACTCACAGTTGCTGATAAAGAGGAACAGTTCCATCCACTCAGGGCAAACCAATCACTCCATTTCAGACTTGAGCTACTTAAATTTAGTCCTTCACATGACAAAAATTCAGTTAACTGGGAGCAAACAGTCTGAACTGAGAGTTCTACAAGAATCAATGGATAGGTCCAGATAGAAACCATACTGGTCTCTGCAGCCCTCCAGCATTTCAGACCCCTTTCTGCCTCTCTGGAGAAAATGGATCAGAAAAGAGTGCTCAATGAAATGAGCATTTTGTTGTCATCACTGAAGAGGGAGCTTCCCCAACAAGTCCCCCAAATTCAACTCAAATGATTTTTCACACAGTGCTCTGCATGAAAGTAAGTGGGAATTCTGTGCTTGACTGCAAGAGACATATAGGGAGATGAATGAGGACTATGGCTATCACAATTACTTGGCACCAAAGCTGCATAGAGCAGAAGCTTAGAGAACTTTCAAATATATAGAGGCTGAAAGCAATCTGCCTAAACCCAAAGCGAAAGACTCTGGAAAAACACAGACTTAGAAGGAAACACAGGAAAGAAAACAGGAAGTATTTCATCAGATATTACACTGTCTGACATGAAATGCTCCTGCATGGAAGCACGTTAAGTGAATAACAAGGAAAAAATGGAAATACAAAAAGCTATAGGTGTACTTAGTTCAAAACAGTTCCTTCAGAAATGCTAGGGAGGAAAAGACAAGCTACAGATGTTTTCCAAGTGCTGCTCCCCTAAATGTCTCTGACTGTACATGCTTTGTATTTGAAGAATTGGAGGGTGCTATCTAGAAAGTAACCACGTACAATAGATAGAAAAGAATCTATTAAAACTACAGGAGATGGAATTATAACCCTTATAGCAATCTAAATGGAGTTGGCATTTCTGATCTGTACAACTGGAAAAGTAATGCTTTATCCCTTAACAATTACCTTTAAATTAAAAGGCTGTGCATTATTTTTTAAAACACCCAAATTAAAAAAGAACAAAAGCATTTAAATGCAAGAAATAAAACATATACTCTCTGCAATCATGCCCATGTTCTTATTTCATGTGCTTTAGTTTCTCTGTATTATTTTTATCAAGTTCAATAGCATTTTTAAAATCTAAAATGAAAAAAAATAAAGGTAAGGAGATAGGGATAGAGATACAGACATAGAGGTTAATTCTATATTTCTCTATATAAAAGGAAGAGTGAAAGAAGTATACTCCCAGAACATTTTTTTTTTTTTTTGTCTTTTTCCTTTTTATCGGTACTGGGGATCGAACTCATGACTGCCTTCTTTCAAGGCAGGTGCTTATGCCGCTGAGCTAAATCCCCAGCCCCTCCCAGAATATTATTAATTGTCTGCTTCAAATCAACATTTTAAAAATCTAGTGGCTTCCTCCCAAACTACAATGTTATTGCATTTCTTGTCATCCTAGAAGGGAATGTTCAAAAGAATGCAACCAGATTCTAGCACAGAATTTATCACTCCAGAACACAGACTTTTTTTGCCCTCTATTGAACTACTGTTTTGTGTTCTATCCCAAGCTAATAAGACTACAAATTTTTCTGATCCTATATCTTTGAGTCTCATTGGTCATTTTCAGTGTGGTATATAGAATTGTTAGTCCATCATCTGCTGATTTGGCAGAGTTCTATTGTGTGCCATTTCTGCAGAGCAAATGTGTTATTAACTGAGGAATACTGCCTTGGTAAAACTAGAATCTCTGCCTATGAGTAGCCCAGGCTGGTTGACTTTCAAATAATCAACTACAATATGGAGCAGTAAGGACTGTGATTGGCAGTGAGCACACTGAACGAGAAGAACAAATAAAGAAGATCCAAAGGCATGGAGGAAGGACTTCCTTCCAAAAGTGACATCTGAGCTGCAACACTTTACCATTTTCCCCTGTAAGCCCTGTAAGGGCAAACACTACCAATTCATGAGTACACCCTCACCATGTGAGTGCTTGGTGCATGGTAGATATACAAAAAATGATGTTTAAAATGAAGTCATTCTTGGAAAACACTGGGAGAAAAGGATTTGCCTAACATTTCCCCCTTCCATTTTGACAACAGAAAACAAACTTGCAATGGATGTATGCTAAATAAATAAATGAACAGGAAAATTGGCTACTTAAGCAAGAATGAGCCAGCTCATTTTTAGAACTACTTAGGACAGTCTAGTTCACTGAACACTGAGTGTCAACTTTGTGGGAGTCCTGACCCTGCTTTTTGGGAACATGGGGATGCAGGTCTAAGACACAGGCTATGTCTACAGTGTGCTCATGTGTTAGTGACAACTCAGGATCACAAAGAAGTGATGACTTGGTATATTTAGGTCAATTCAGTGTGAAAATCATCTTCATCCCTCAGGAGGTGGGAGAATACAATAGACAACCAATTCAGGTTGGCAAAATGTCCTCTACAGCCATTCATTCCATCTCTGTCACAACCTAGAAACCTTCAGAGTAAAGCCAAGTTACCAAGAAGTTCAGTTTATGTGTATGTAAGCAGTAGTATTTTATTTTTTTGGAAAGAGCTATTGAAAATATATAATCAAATTTTAGAAGTTGAAAATATCAAGAAGATTCTTTCCTTTTGTTTAAAATTTGAATGTACCTAGTGTGTAAGAAATCCACAAAAGAAAATAAGCCCCTTGGGTGGGA
This sequence comes from Cavia porcellus, assembly GCF_034190915.1. NCBI lineage: Eukaryota > Metazoa > Chordata > Mammalia > Rodentia > Caviidae > Cavia > Cavia porcellus. Next base: position 103,504,587 of record NW_026947486.1, on the reverse strand, counting down.
ATGAGGGTGTTTTTAACAATGCAGAAGAGCAGGAGAAAAACAAAACTCACACATGCTATTTGGAAGTTAGAATTTGAATATAGACTGCTAGTTCTGAAGTTATTTTTCTTTTCATGACATTTACTGTCATGAAAAAATCTAAAGTTGAGGAAAACTCTACCCATAACCTAGACAAGAGATGAGATAAGCAGAATGGTAAACTTTGAAGTCTATTGGAAATCCAAATCCAGGCAACAGGTGTGCTTTTTGTGTTCTCAACAGAGCCAAACACAAATTAAGAAGAAACCAAAGAAAGGAAAACAAATTTCAATGCTTCTTAAAATTGTAATATTAACACATACTAATTTAAAAAAATTAATGGGGCTCAGTATGAAATTTCCATACATGCGTATATTGTATATTGATCATGGTTGTTTAGCCTTCCACCTCCGCCTCCCCCACCTCTCACCTGGCTGGCTTTCTTTCCACTCTTAGTCATGGCCTTAGCCTTCTGGTTCTTGTTATTTTCTTCCTCTTCTTGCTTCCAAATAGGACAGTAAACATGTGTCACTTATTTTTCTGTGTCTGGTTTAATTTACTTAACATGATGTCCTCTAGCTCAATTCAATCTGTTGAAAGTGACAAGATTTTATTCTCCTTTCTGGTTGCATATTTCATTGTATATATATATATATATATATAAACCATATTTTCTTTATCTACTCATCTATTGACAGGACCATAGGCTGATTGCATATCTTGGCTACTGTGAACAGTGCTGTAGTAAACATGGAAGTGCAGGTGTCTCTTTTGTATGCTGATTTCATTTCCCTTGATTATATGCTGAAGAGCGATGTCACATGGTAGTTCTAATTTTAGCTTTTCAGGATCCTCCATATTGTTTTTCATAGTAGCTACATTAAATTTAATCCCTACCAAAAGTATAAAAGAATTGCTTTTTCTCTGCACCCTTACAAGCCTTTTAGTTTTTGTTTATAATAGCCATTTAGCAGGAGTGGGATTGGTCTCATTACATTTTTTGCATTTCCCTGATAGCAAATGATGTTGAGTATTCTTACATAAATGTATTGGCCATTTGTACTTATTCTTTTAAGAAGTATCTATTCCAATCATCTTTCTATTTCTTAATTGGACTACTTGATTTAAAAATTATTTTGTTCTTTATACATTCTCGTTATTAATTCTCCATCAGACAAATAGCTAAGAAAGATTTTCTCTCATTCTGTAGATTGTCCTTTCACACTGCTGATTGCCTACTTTGCTCTGCAGAATCTTTTTAATTTGATGTAAATCCACTTGTCAATTTTTCCTTTTGTTTCCTGTGCTTTTGGAGTCTAATCTAGGAAATTGTTGCCAGTGCCAGTATCTTGAAATATTTTCTCTATGTTGTTCTCCATGAGTTTCAGAGTTTCAGAGTTTACATTAATGCTTCTGATCCATTTCAAGTTGATTTTTGTATATAGTGAAAGATAGGGTTTTCCCTAGCACTATTTGTTGAAAGGTCTCTCTTTTCTCCAATATATATTTTTGGAACTTTTGTCAAAGTGAGTTTGCTACAGATGCATGGATTCATTTGTGAGTCCTCTATTTTGTTCCATTGGTTTATATGTTTGTTTTTAGGTTTATATCATGCTATTTTTATTACTATGACACCATAGTATTAAGATCTACTGTTATGTTTCCTTCTGCTATTCCAGACATTTTGTAATTCCATGTAAATTTGAGAGGCATTTTTTCTAGTTCTGTGAATAATGTCATTGTTATTTGATGGAAGATTGTATCGAATCTGCAGATTGCTTTTGGTAGTACACACATTTTAACCACATTAATTCTCCCAATCTATGAACATGAGAGGTTTTTCCACATTTTAGTGTCTTTAGACTTTGCTTCAGTACTTCGTTTATTACTGTATTTATTCATTTCTCTTTTTTAATTTATTATTTATTTATTTTTTTTGTTTTGGTACCGGGAATCATACTCACGACCTTTGCTTGCCAGGCGGGTGCTGGGTTGCACAGTTATATTCCTCATTCTTCAGAATTTTACAATTTTCATTGTACAGGTTTTTTGCATTCATAGCTTTACTCCTAGGTACTTTTATTTTTTGGTATGGCTATTTTCTTTATTTTTAGTTTTATTTTAAAGGAGTAAAATTAAACACAACAAAACAGAACAAAATAGGATGTAAGAAAGCAATGTAAGAGATACAAATTTCAAAACTAGACAACCTGAGACCTTATTGTCTCTATCATATTGTATCTTGTTTTCTTCCAAATAGTTGTCCATGTCTTCACATACAGAGAATTCATACAAAACAACATAGTATAAAACTGATCCAAACAGAATGGAGAAGGCATATTAAGTCTTCAAAACCAGACAATTAAGGAAGTCACTAATGACTGCAGTAGAGTCTCTCATTCTCTTCAAAATAGCTGTCCATACTTTCATGTATATTGAAGTTCAACAAAGCAAAACAGGCAGCAGGTGAGGGGTTGCTTGGTTTCACAGTGCTCCAGGTCCCAGCATGGCAGGGGTCTCAGTAAATACTGGTGGACCCTACTTCCTGATATACTATATGTGTGGTTCTTTTTTTTAATTTAGTGTATCAAAGCCATCTATATTAGACATTATAACCAACCTTCTCTGCATCATTTCTGTTATGCTCTTTTTTTGCAATCAGTTGTCTGCTTGTGATCTTCATTCTGTTTTCTGCTCCATTCATTGAGGCCTCTCCACCACTATTCCTGGAATCCTAGTACTTTTCTCTCCCTCTAGAATACCCTGCAGTATTCTCTCTAGAGTTGAATTGGTGGTTGTCAATTTCCTGAGTTCCTCTTTGTCTTGGAAGCATCTTATTTCTTCATTAATTTCTAGAGACAGTTTAGCAGGGTATATCAATCTGGGATGGAGATTATTTTCATTCAGGGCTTGGAATATTTTGCTCCAGCCTCTTCTTGACTTGATGGTTTGTGTCAAGAAGTCTGCCGTTATTCTGATGGGCTTTCCTCTGTAGGTTATCTGTTTCTTGTCTCTAATACCTTTTAATAATCTGTTCTTATATTGAATTTCTGGGATCTTGATTATCATATGCCTGGGTGTAGCTCTGTTTTGGTTGTAGGGAGCTGGAATTCTGTATGCCTCCATACATCTGAATATCATTTCCTTTTCCCATGTTTGGGAAGTTTTCCTTAATTATTTCTGTAAATAGCCCTTGTAATTCCTTTGTTTGTACCCCTGCTTCTTCATTAATATTTTTGATTCCCAAATTATAGATCCTCTTGTCATCTTCTAGTAATTTTGTTGTCAGTAGCTTTTTGTTGTTACTAATTTTGTTGTCTTCCATAATTTTGTTGTTAGTGTATAGAAATGATATAGACTTCATATGTTTCTAGGAGTCAATCTCTTCTGTATTATCAAACCTGTGAGAGTAGAGGTTTTCGAAATAGGTGTTGATGATATTCTGTATTTCTACAGTCTGTAGTGATTTCACCTTTTTCATTCCTTATTACAGGAATTTGAACTTTTTCTTCCCTTTTTAAATAAGGTTGGCTAGGGGCTTATCAATTTTATTTATTCTTTCAAAGAACCAACTATTTGATTCATTGATTCTTTGGACTGTCTTCTTAGTCTGTATTGCATTAATTTCTGCTCTGATTTTTATAATGTCCTCCCTTCTTTTGGCTTAGGGCTTGACTTGCTCTTCTTTTTCTAGATGTTTGAGATGTAGCATCAGGTTATTTATTTGCATTCATTCTGTTTTCCTGATGTGGGAACTCAGTGCATTGAATTTTCCTCTGAGGACCGCTTTCACTGCATCTCGCAGAATCCAGTAAGTTATATTTGTATTTTCATTTGCTTGTAGATATTGTTTAATTTCTTCTTTAATTTCCCCTGTAACCCACTGATTATTCAAGAGTGTGTTATGCAGTTTCCATGTGTTTGTGGGAATTTTGGAGTATCTTTTGTCATTAATTTCCAGTTTCATGGCACTATGATCCAAAAACATGCATCGGATAATTTCAACTCTTTTGCATTTATTTAAATATGTTCTGTCATTTAGTATGTGGTCTATTTTAGAGAATGTCCCATGTACTGCTGAGAAGAATGTGTATTCTAATATTGTTGAATGGAACACTCTGTATATGTCTATCAAGTCCATTTGTTCATATGTGTGATTCATTTCTTTTATTTCTTTGCTGATTTTCAGTTTGGTTAATCTGTCCCTTGGTGTCAATGGTTTGTTAAGGTTTCCTGCTATAATTATGTTATTGCTAATTTGATTTTTCACTTCTATTAATACTTGCATTATATAACTGGGTGCCTCTGGAATTCGGTGCATGTGTATTTAAGATTGTTATCTCTTCCTCTTCAAGTTTTCCTCTGACAAGTATGTAATGACCTTCTTTATCTCTTCTGATCATTCTTGGCTTGAAGTTCATGTTGTCTGCAAACATAATAGCTACCCCCAATTTTGGGGGCATTCCTGTTGCATGTTTTCTATCATTTGACTTTCAGTCTGTGAGTATCCTTTTGTGTTAGATGGGTTTCTTATAAAAAGCATATGGTTGAATGTTTCTTCATCCATTCTGCCAGTCTTCACTGTATTACCATGTGCCACCTCCCCTTGGGGTCAGTCAAGCTTCTGAGGCCTTCACTGGGTTAGTGTATGCCACCTCAGTAGGGAACTGATTTTGGATAACCTATTGGGTCTCAGCCAGGTCATGTGACACAGGCCAAGCTCACTCCACCAATCCCATTCGGGAAGGGAACAACTGACTGAAGTGACTGCTGCGCCTTGTGCTTGCCAGTTGTGCCCGGTCCCACAATGTCATCTGCCGGAGCCCCCTTTTCTGTGGAATGACTCCACTCACATCACTCAACCACAGGTTGATGCAGGCTCCCTGCCAGCTCAGCTCTCTGTTTGGCTGGCTGACCCCTGATCTCAGTGTGACTGTGCCTCCAGTGAGTTGAAGCAGCGGGACCTCGGATGGCTTGGTTAAGTCGCCTGTTGCAGCAAGAGTACTGAACCTTTGGCTGTTCCAATAATAGCACCAGGACTGTATGTTTGAATTGTTCTTCCCACCTTAGTTTCTTCTTGGGATGAGAGAATTAATCTCCCTGTGTTCAGGACTCCCTATGCTGCATTATGTTGAATTCTAAGTTGACTATCTCAGGGAGCCTCTGTAGACAGCTTTTATCTATCCACCATCTTTGCTCCAATCAGGACACAAGTTTCTCATAGGCAGAATATTGTTGGGCCTTGTTTCTTCATCCATTCAATCAGTCTATATCTTTTAAGTGTATAATTAGGATTATTTACATCCAAAGATATTATTGAAAGATAAGGAGTTGTTCCTGTCATTTTGGGTTTTTACTTGGTTGTTTTAAATAGTTTTTTTCTTCTTGTATTCATTATTCAGGTTAGATGGTTTACTATTCTGATGATATTTGATTTTTTTCCTAGTTCTCATTTATGTTTCTACTCTTCTTTTTTTAAAAAAAAATTTTATTTAAAGAAAGATTAAACAAAACAGAAAATAGGTAGAAATAATACATAAATTCAGAGAAAAAAATAAACAATAAGAAATCACTAGTTGATGTTTACATATTGTCGTTTTACAAATAGTTGTTCAAGATACAAAAATGGAACATGTAAAGTGGGAATTCAAAGAGCGAGACTGCAAACACTTCTTCTGTTCAACTGTCCAACAAAAACTTAGTAACATGGTTGTCAGTCCTATACACTTAAACATACATGCAGTTATTCATATCTTCATTTATGTTTAGATTAAACAAGCTAAAGCAAGTTAAAATCATTTTGAACAATGAATAATAGTATTACTGGAATTCACAACATGAAACTCCATGATCAGCACTGGGTACTGTAGTGTCTTTTTTTAAAAATTTAATTTAAAGAAAGACTAAACAAAAGAGAAAATTGGTAAAAATAATACATAATTTCAAGGAAAAATAAACAGTAAGAAATCACTAGTTGATGATTATGGAGTGCTCTCTTACAAAAAGTTATTCAGGATATCGAAGTGGATCATATAAAGTGGGAATTCAGACAGTGAGGTTGCAACCAGCTCTGTTCAACTATCCAACAAAAAATTTACACATATGGTTATCAATCCCATATACTTAAACTTACATGCAGTTATCCATATCTTCAATTATGCTGAGATTGAATAAACCCAAGCAGGCTAATATCACTCTGAACAAAGAATAATACTATTGCTCGGTGTCACATTATGACACTCCAAGATCAGCACGGGGTACTTTAGTTTCTCTTTTTCTTCAAAGTATTTGTTCATTTCATCATGTGTCATAAGATCAGTTCTCATAAACTGTTTATAGATTCTGTACATTCATGAGTCTGAACATGTATTTCTATCCTTTATATTACAGGGAGAAACAAAACAAAACATATTCCTATAAACACATGAAATGAAATAAACATATAAGACCATTGTACAAAGAGTTCTACCATGGTTCCTGTGATGTCTCTTGTTATCTCCAATAGAATTGGCTATATCATCAGACATAGTATAATTAAATATATCAGTACATAACAGTATTAATCAAAACATAACCTTGTATATAGTATAGAACTTCAAAAGCCAGCAGTTATCAAACCAGAATGTGTATCGTAGAGTGTCATCTTGAGTGTAGTTGCCTGTACTCTCAGACTTGATACTATCAGTCATATCAGTTTTGAATAAAATCTTCTCTGCCTCATTTTTGTTATGCTCTTTTTTTTGCCATCAGTTGCCTGCTTATCTTCTTCATTCTGTTTTCTTTTTTTTATTTAAGGAGAAAAAGGAAAAAAAAACAGAAAAAGTATACAAGTAATACAAAATTTAAAAAATAAACAGTAAGAAATCACTAGTTAATAGATTACATATTCTCATCTTAAAAATAGTTGTTCAGGGGCTGGGCATTTAGCTCAGCGGCATAAGCGCCTGCCTTGCAAGCATGCAGTCATGCATTCGATCCCTGGTACCAATAAAAACGAAAAAGACAAAAAAAATAGTTGTTCAAGTTACAAAACTGAAGCATATAAAGTGGACCTTCAAACAGTGAGAGTGCAGTTTTGTTCAATGATCCAAAAACACTCAGTAATATGGTTATCTATCTTATACACTTAAACATATATGCAGTTATATCCTTTAGAACACTTTCTTTTTTCTTTTGAACAATGACAATTACACATTTTGGGTTTTATTACTCCCACAGTTCTTATTACTTTTTTTGAAGAGAGTAAAACCAAATGTGACATATCAGAACAGAGTCAGTCAAATCAAAAGGATGAACATAATATACAATGTAAAAACAAAATATAAGGTGATCAACAACGGTTACCATACTGCCTCTTGCTATTTTAAGAAGAATTGGTAGTTATAATAAAATTGAACTAAATAGTAAAGAATAAAACCAAAGCATTGGAGACATTACAGGATTTTAAAAGAAAATAATAGTCAACCGGAATGGGCATCATAATGATTCTCACTGTCTTCACAGTTATGCCTATACTTTCGAACTTGGTACTATCAAGCAAAGCAGAATAGAGGAAAATCAGTCAAAACAAGATGGTGAGGGCAATACAGGATTTCAACTCAAGTTAATAGGAAATCAAAGTAGGTTACTATAATGTAGCCTGCTATTTTTAATTTTTCCCTTAATTAAAAAATGAAAAGAAAAAAGAAAATAATTTAAAAAGGGGGGATGGAGATAAAAGAGGGCATAACAACAGAACAGCACAGGTAAAAACATAGCCATTTAAGCAAAATAGTGTTTCACCACAAGATATCCTGACATAAAAATAGTTGCCATAGTCTCTTTCCTTGAAATCTTTGAGTATAACTTCTTATACTGTAGTACCAAACATATCAAGACGCTACAAAACGATTCAAGAGAATGACATTATTACAGGTTATTTAGAACCAATTAACAGAAAATGAACAATGATTTCTATATAAACTCCTCGTCTATAAAAGTTTTTGCTTATATTATCATATATAATAAAATCCAATAAGATACAACCTTTTAAGACCAATGGAGAGAGAAGAATACACGTTTGATGGGCCTTCAAAACAAGATGATACTAAATCAGCACTATTATGATGTCTTGTTTCCTCGAAAATAGCTGTTCCTACCTTCTCATCTTCTCTGCCTCATTTCTGTTGAGCTCTTTTTCTGTCGTTTGTTGTCAGTTTGTCTTCTTCATTTCATTTTCTGCTCCATTCATTGTGGCCTCTCTGCCACTATTTTTGGAATCTTGGTATTTTCCTTTTTTAGACTATCCTGCAGTATTCTCTATAGAGCTGAATTAGTGGTTGCAAATTCCCATAGTTCCTCTTTATCCTGGAAGCACCTCGTTTTTCCATCAATTTCTAGGGACAGTTGTGCAGGATGTATCAATCTTGGCTGGAGGCTATTATCTTTCAAAGCTTGAATTATTTCCCCCCACACTCTTCGTGATTTGATGGTTTGTGCCGAAAAGTCTGCTGTAATTCTGATGGGTGTTCCCTTGTAAGTGATCTGTTTCTTGTCTCTGATGGATTTTAATATTCTGTTCTTATATTGGATTTCTGGAATTTTGATTATTTTATGCCTGGGTGTAGCTCTTTTTGGGTTGTAGGTGGCTGGGTTCCTGTATTCCTCATATATCTGAGTATCTTTACCATTTGCTAAATTAGGAAAATTCTTTTGGATTATTTCTGTGAATAGCTTTTGTAGTCCATTTGTTTGTGTTCCCACTTCTTCTTTTATGTTCTTAATTCTTAAGTTATAGATTCTCTTATCATCTTCTAGTTTTTGTATTGTTCCTGTTTGTTTGTTTGTTTGTTTTTGTTATTTTTAAGAAGTTTTTTATTTCATGCCCCCATATTACAAATCCGCCTTCCAGTTCAGATAATCTGTCCTTAGTTTTTTTCAAGCTGTTATGCCAGTTTTCCATGGAGTTTTTAGTTTCCTGGTAATCTTGTTGAACCTGCTTTACTTATTCTATGTTTTCTCTATCTTCCCCATCAAACAATTCTCCCCTTTTTTTCTGTTCTTCCATTCCACCATCTGTTTTTTCTTTGATGGTGCTTAGCATTTCTCTAACTATTCTGCTTATGTCTTGCTTCAGGTCATTAATAACTTCATTCCTGAACTTGTCTATGAGGCTCTGGAGATAGCGCTTTATATCTATTGGTGCTGTGTCTGCTATTGCATGTTTCTCAGGATTGGGGGCCGAGGACCCTTTCTTGTTGCTCCCTCTTCCCATATTCTTTGTTCCTTATATTTAAGCATTTATAGGAGGCCCAGCTTCCTTCCCTGTCAACCACAGTCTGTTTGAATTGCGACTGCTAGGTGTTTCCGCCCACTGCAATGCAGCAGGGAGACACAGACCTGGGCAGTCTATGCCAGACCCACCCCTCCAGGTCAACCTACTGAAGGCTTCATCACGAGGGTGCACCTCCAGGTGCTGGGACCTGAGTTGGGCTAGCCTATTCGGTCTCAGATAGCGGTGTCTCAAAGGCCAGGCACTCCCCACCAATTCCACTTAAGAGGGGGATATGTGACTGAAGTCACTGCTGCATCTCGTTCCAGGAAGTCTGCCTGTTCTGAGTATGTCCTCCGCTGAAGCCTCCTTCTCTATGGAAGGGTCCTGATTCACTCACTCACCACAGGTTCATACAGGGTACCCAGCCAGTCCCATTCCCAACTCCTTCCAATGCTTCCCACTCTCTGAGCTTTCACGCCTCTCTCCCCACTGTGCCGACCGGGATGCAACAGAGGCTGCAGGTAATTCAAATTGCAGTTTCCAGTTGCACGGGGTCCGGCTTCCATGCTGAGAACTTATCTGTTCCTGCTGTATCACCGGAATTGTGTTTTCAGTTGGTTTCTCTTAATTTAGTTCGTTCCTGAGTCGGCAAAGAATAGCCCCCCCCCCCCTTTCCTAGGACTTCTGCCCGGCACTATTCCTAGATTTCAAGTGCAGTTTCTCAGAGAGCCTCTGAGGCTGCTGCTATTTATTTTCCATGTTCTTCCAGACTCCTCCATTCTGTTTTCTGTTCCATTCATTGAGGCCCCCTCCACTGTTCCTGGGACCCTAGTACTTTTCTCTCTCTCTAGAATGCCCTGGAGTATTCTCTGTAGAGTTGGATTGGTGGTTGTGAATTTCTTAAGTTCCTCTTTGTCTTGGAAGCAGCTTGTTTCTCCATTAATTTTAGAGACAGTTTAGCAGGGTATATCAATCTGGGATGGAGATTATTTTCATTCAGGGCTTGGAATATTTTGCTCCAGGCTCTTCTTGACTTGATAGTTTGTGTCAAGAATTCTGCCATTATTCTGATGGGACTTCCTCTATAGGTTATCTGTTTCTTGTCTCTAACAGCTTTTAATATTCTGTTCTTATATTGAGTTTATGGGATCTTGATTATTATATGCCTTGGTGTAGCTCTGTTTTGGTTGTAGGTGGCTGGAGTTCTGTATGTCTCATATATCTGAATATCATTTCCTTTTCCTATGTTTGGGAAGTTTTCCTTAATTATTTCTGTAAATAGCCCTTGGTAGTTCCTTTTTTGTAACTCAGCTTCTTCATTCACATTCTTTATTCTCAAGTTATAGATCCTTTTGTCGTCTTCTAGCCTTTGTATTGTTGCTGCTTGTTTCCTTGTTATTTTTCAAAATTTTCCCTTTCATATTCCCATATATTCCAAAATTGTTCTGCAGTTTGGATAATCTATCCTTAGTTTCTTTCAAGCTTATTTGCCATCTTTCCATAGAGTTTTGGATTTTCTGGTGATCTCTTTGAATCATGTATGCTATAGTTTTTTTTAATATTCTTCACCAAATTGTTTTCCCCTTTGTTTGAGTTCTTCCCTTCTTCCGTTTGTGTCTGCTTGAGGGGTGCTTAGCATCTCTTTTATTAATTTTCTTGTATCTTGCTTTATTTGGCTAAATATTTCAGTTTTGAACTCATTTATGAAGTCCCGAAAATATCTCTTTATGTCGCCTGGTGCTGATATTGCATGTTTGCTGTTCTTATTCTCCTTTGTATTTACCTGTCCTGGGTCAATGTTCTCAGTGTTGGGACCTGGGGAATTTTTGTTGTTCCTTCCTCTTCCCATCTTTTTGCTTCTTCCAGGAAGCTCCAGTTTCTTTCTTTGTTGGTTACAATTCTTCTGAAGGGTGCTGGCTAGATGAGCCTTCACACTGCTGTGTGCTAGTGAGTTGCAGATAGAAACAGCGTATGCTGGCCCCTCCCCTCTGGATCAGTCAAGCTGCTGTGGCCTGTATGCACCACTTTGCATCCCCTCCCCTGTGGATCAGTCAAATTTCCAAAGCGTCACTGGATTAGTGTTGTTAGTGTGCATCACTGCTGTAGGGACTTGATTTCAGATAACCTATTGAGTCTCAGTCAGGTCATGTGACCCAGGCCTAGCTCACTCCACCAATCCCATTCAGGAAGGGAACAACTGACTGCGGTCACTGCTGCTCCTTGTACTTGCCAGTCCTGCCCAGTCCCAGAATGTCATCCTCCGGAACCTCCCTTTTATGGAATGGCTCCACTCCTGTCACTCACCACAGGTCAATGAAGGCACCTTGCCAACTCAGCTCTCTGCTCAGCTTGCTGACCCCTGAATTCAATGTAACTACACCTCCAGTGAGTCAAAGCAGAAGGACTCCTGACAGCTTGAAAAGTCATGGCAGGAACTTGGCTAGTTGCGGCGGGATCTCGGCAAGTTGCGGCAGGACCTCAGATGGTTGGCAAGTCTCCTTAATTTCTTCTTGGGTTGATAGAATTTATCTTCCTCTATTTGGGGCTCCCCATGCTGTAGTATGTTGAATTTTAAGTTGACTTTCTCAGGGAGCCTCTGTGGCCAGTTGTTATCTATCTGTCATCTTTGCTCCTCCCCCTTTTCTATATTTCTACTCTTCTGGTGGGATTAATTTTTTCAAGAGCTTTCATGATGCTGATTATCTTTGTTCCACTTTGTGGGGGTCCTTTAACAGTTTTTGTCAAGTTGATCTAGTGATCATGAATCCTGTTACTGTATACTTACTATGGAAGGTCTTTATTTCTCCATCAATTCTGAAGCATAGCCATGATGTGTTTAGTTGATTTTTGTCATTTTGGTTGGTATTTATTGTGTTTCAGGACTTAAAATACATTATTTCACATCATCTTGGATTTCAATGTTTCTGCTGAAAAATCTTCAGTTAGTCTAATGAGTTTGTCTTTACATGTGACTTGGCATTTCTTTCTTGCAAATTTTAGTATTATTTCCTTATCTTGTGCTTTTAACTATTTAACTATAAGTCTTAAAAAGATTGCTTTGTATTCATGTCTGCTTGAGATTTGGAATGCTTTGTGTTCCTGAGTGTCTATATTTCCAAAGACTTGTAAAAATTCTTGCTATTATTTCATTGAATAATTTTTCTTTGCTGTCAACGTTTACTTCTCCCTTGGGCATGCTGCTAAATTAAAAGTGTTTTAGTTACTTTTCTCACTACTGAGACATGCCTTAGTTACTTTTGGTGTTACTGAGAGAAAATACCTTGTGCCCAAAATTAAGGGAGGAAAGGTTTATTTTGGTCACGGTTTGTGGAGGTTTCCATAATTGGCTGGCTCTAAGGCAAGGTGACAGAGTGGCACTCATTCATGTTGGAAGCAGACAGCAAAAGCAACAATAAAGAGAGAACAAGCCTTTTTCTGTCCCTTATATTGTATGCAGGTTACCTACCCTAGGGTAGATGTGGCACTTGCCTCAGCACTGGACCATGAATCAAACACAAACTCTAGATTCAACCACCTTTGAAAAGTTCACCCTCATGACAGCATGGGGCTTTGCAAGGATATCCAGGCACAACCCATAACAACATCCAAAGTTAAAGGAGGAAAATTTTATTTGGCTTATAGTTTATAGAAGTTTTAATTCATGCTCAGCTAGCTTTAAAGACAGAGGAGCATTGCAGAGAAGTAGGTCATGGCAGAGCAAAAGACAAGCAAAGCAGCTAAGTAGGAAAGAAGCAGCAGCAAAGAACAAGTGACAACACCAGCTCTTTCTGTCTCTTATATTCTATTAAGGCTATACACCCTCTTATATTCTATTAAGGCTATAAGCTATACAAGGTAGCACTTACACTCAGGTGAACTTCCCTGTTACCCACATTCTTAACCAATCAGTGGACTAAATTAGTAGTCACAAACTCTTGATCCCAACATCATACATCTAATCCCAGCATCACACACCCTAGATCCAGCCACTTCTGAAAAGCCCCATCTATAACCACCTGGGGCTTTTAGGGTACATCAAGACACAAACTATAACAAGATCATTTGATTGTGTCCCAGAGATTTTAACTACACTCTTTGTTCTTTCTTATTTTTTCTTTATTTCTATCTGAATGCAAAATGCTAAAAGATATGTCTTCAAGCTCCCATATTCTTTCTTCTGCATGATCTGATCTATTAGAGATTTACAGTCCAATTTTATCTATCTTGTTGAGTTTTTTATTTTCAATATTTCTTCTTGGTTCCTTTTCAAAATCTCTATCACTTCACTGAATTCATGTCCCGTATTGTCTTCCTTATTTTAAATTCAACTATATCATATTACTTTGTCATATTACTTTGTTTTTTTCTGATTTCTTGTGTTTCTATGTTGAGATCTTCACATCTGTTGGAATGTGAGGCTTATTCTACAATATATCTTTTAAGATACATTATACTACAATGAAAGTGGTAGCCCCTACCAGAAGATGGTGGTTTCCATAAGTACAGTTTGTCTGTTACTTGAAAGTAATTCTGATATGAGTTGCTGCTGTGATGGTGAAAAGCCTGAAACTCTTGCCTTCTAGAGCCTGAAGCTCTTCCTTGCTTCACAGGGAGAGTCAGGGCCTGAAATCACAGCTCCCTCTCTATGGCACTTATAACCAGTCTTGTCAGCAATTGCAATTGAGCAAGAATATCTATAACCAATGTAGAAGATACCCATAGATGTGGCTTCATCAAATGTAATTTTCTTTTCAGCTGTCTTTCTAGGGGGTGCCTTGCCAGGACTTCAAGACCCTCTCAGACATGCCCTCTTGGGGATGGGCCAACAGCTTGATGATTATACACTCTTTTTCTTTTTTAAAAAAAATTTTTTAAATTTGATTTTTAAGACAATGAAATCCAAAAAAGCAAAACAGAATAAATCCAATCAAATTTGGTACAGAACTTCAAAGCAAGATAATAGGAAAACAATAATGGCTACTATAGTGTATCTTGTTTTCTTTACAACAGTTGTGCATTCATCAGGTATAGCAAAATCAAACCAAAACAAAACAGAATAAAGCCAATCAAGACAGCATATTGAATAAAGCAAAACAATCAGAACAAAACAAAGCAGTGAGAACAATATTGGATTTTAAAATCAACATAGAAGGAAATCCCCCATATTTGCTATAACAGTATACTGTTATCCTCCCTATAGATGCTCAGACCTCAGTTGTTATCAAGTTAGTCTGTCCTCTGAACTACCTAATTGCTTATGGGGCTGAGCACAGGAAGTTGGTAATTCTCAGCCCATACACTGGTAGGTTCATGGGAGGTGCAATCTGACTTTTGTCTTCCTGGGCCCTGCATGACTTGTGTGGCTTATCAGAAAGGCTGGCTAGTTTGCCCCCCTTTTCTTTAAGACTTATCTGCTAAGATTGAAGTGGGACTGAGTCATGGCTGGAACTGGGCATGATTCCTTTCATTTGGGTTTAGAGTGTAGCTTATGAACATAGAACCTGTTCAGCATGTGCAAGGCTCTGGTCTCAATTCCCAGAACTGTGAAAAAGTTTTTAAAAATACAAAGGGAAAATAAGGAAATGTAAGAAATAATACAAAATAAAAAAGGTGAATGAAGAAAAACTAAAACTAAAAATTTAGTAGTAAGAAAAAGAAAAAATAAAAGAGGTAAAAGTTATAAAGAAAATAATAAGAAAGATCAAGAAGGATAAAAATATGCAATAAAACATTTTAAAAATTTCTTCTAGCTGAGGTGTTTACAAACATGAGCTAGAGCAGATGACCACAGGCTATGTTGGCCAAAACTTCTCTCAGGGCTGGGCAGGGAAGTGCATTCCTGTAATCCCAACCCTCAGGAGGCTTAGGCAGAAAGATTCCTGTAAGTTCCAGGCCTAACCTCAGCTACAAAGTGAGCCCAAGTCTAGACTGAACTGCATAGAGAAACCCTGTCTCAAAAAAATGCTTTTCTCTGGCTCTTCACAAGTTATGTGACCTATGAGGAAAAAGTTGTGTTTTTTCGGGGAGAGTGGTGAGAGGGTTCAGCTTCCAGTACTTTCAACTGTGGCACTAGTCAGATATCAGGCAGGAAGAAGATGCTGCTACAACTTGTTAAAATTCTTCTCAGCTGGATTTCATGGTGGAATGAGTTAGGAAAGAATGTGGACTGTGCTGGGCATGTATTCTCGCCAGAACTTCCTATGTGCATGCCTTAGTGATGAGGCAAAGGCAGTAGTTGAAGTGGGCTCCCTGATGCATTTCAGGACAGGGGACAATTAAACCACAACATTCTGTGCTGCAGAGGGCCTAAGGACCCACATGATCCATGTCCTTGCATCATGACACCTTCAGCCCTGGATGCTGGGTAAAACCTATGCAGTTGGTCACACTCCCATCTCAGTGGGCAGATTCCTCCATCTTCGGTTCCAGAGGGTTATCCCCCTGCTCTCCTCTATGTTGCAGGTCATGCCCTCCTCAACATAAGGGACTATGTCAGAGTCACAGCCCTTAACCGAGACTGTTTGCTGAGGCCACCATTCACACTGGCAATAGAGCATAGTGCTGTTCCAGGTGTCCCAGAGTACTCATGATTCTGCCCACTAGAGCAATATAATCTCAGATAATAGGGCCCTTCTTAGTGTAGTCCATCTGGGACACCACCAGGAGATGAAATAAACTCCTCTAAAACATGCCTGCTATTCAGACTCCAGGTCTCTTATTTACTGTAGCTGCAGAAAAGATACTATCTTTCAACTTACCCCCTCAGAGAGGAGAATCTCTGTCTCCCAGGCTTGGTGCTCAGCCACAAGGTTGGGACATTCTGTTTACCCTGCTATTGGTCCATCCCAAATCTCTGGATTTCACCAAGTTTCTGTCCCTGATGTTGAATTTCAGCATTCTTCTACAGCAAGTGACCTCCAAATGTAGCTTCAAGCAGTTTCTGCTTTTATTTGTAATCCTGAGAAGAAGCAGGTGTGTCCTAGTCACCTCTATTCCACCATCTTGCCTGCCTCTGAATGTCTTCAGGTAGAACAAACCCTATAATTTGCCATAGTTCCCACCATTCTTCATTCACTTTCATACCTTATTTATATTCCCTGTTTTCTGCTTGACCCTTGAAAATGTGTTTGGGTTCGTGACACTGATTTATAATTCATTATTATTTAACACCTGGATGAGCAAATACTTCAAATCAGCACTACAGAGCTCTCTCACTTTAGGAGGAATTGTAAAAAGTGCCAACAGGTTAGCAAATTTAGCAAGAGAAGCTGTAAGTGTGATGGCTGCCTTGAAATGTCTGGTTGGAACATTGCCCTAGCACCCTGCTATTCCAAATCTTGAACTTCTTCTTTGCCAGCTCTATTACCAACTCTCAGAGTTCTCAATGTGAAGACAGATAAGAAATCCCTTCTCCACCCAAAATCCATTCTATAGAGCTGGGAATATATCTCAGTGTGTAGCACTTGTCTAGCTTGTGTGAGGCCTTGGGTTCAATCTCTAGTCCCATGGAAATAAAAAATACACAAGGCCTCCTCTTAAACTCTTCAAGGATCAGCAAAGTTTTATTTCCTTTTAATTGTTTTGTTCCCCAAAACATAAATACAAAGGCAGGAAAAAGACAGGGGCTTGGGGACATGGAAAGGAAAGACAAGCAAGAGCAAAGGAGTGGTAACTCAGTGCAGTAGCACTTGCTTAGCATTATTAGCAAGACCCTGAGTTCCACCCCCAGCACAGAAAAACAGAAAGGCAGAATGTGGTAAACAAAAGCAAAGCAAGAACTAAAGACAACATAAGGGCATGATGGTAGTTCTGAATGATAGTATGTTAGCTGTTCTTAAAGGTTTCTCTGCCCTTTCCTGGTCATTGACTTATATCAGCATCGGCCGGGAGCGTAAAGTAACTATCAGACAAAATCTCCTTACTCTATAGAGGAAATAAAGGAGGCAGAAGAGAAGTGACTTGCTCAAGGTCGCAGAATAAATGAATGATTTGCACTACTGAATCTTAAACTAAGATCCTTCTTGAATTTCACAAACTCTTTTTACTCATAACCATGCAATGGTAGGCTGAGGACAACCTGGCTGTCTCTTCCAAAGTCAGTGCATCTTAGGGTTGGAGTACTGGATGGTCATTCATTCATTCATTCATTCATTCATAAGAGTAAGTACTTACTGTATGTCAAGTACTGTGCTTGCCTCAGGAGAAAAAAAGAAAAATGTAAAAAAAATTCATGTCATTCTAAGGCTGGACACAGAGTACATATTCATGAACTCTTACACAGTGCCTAGGGCAATGTTACCCTCAAAAAAACCAGGACCACTGTACATATATAATTTTTATTTTTCTGGTAGCCTCATTTAAAAGAAACAGCTACATTTAATTTTAACAATAGATTATAATTCTAAAGCGGTGCATCTAAAACAACATTTCCACATATAATGAAAATAAAAATTAATGATATATTAAACACTTTTTTGGTAAGAATTGTTTACAATCTCGAGGGCATCTTTTAGCTATATTATACTTCAGTTTAGACTAGACACATATAGCTTGTGACCCTGCTACTTGTCATTGAAGGCATTTGTTCCTGAACTCAACTTTGCCAAATGCTAGGCCCCCCCATAATCTATTTGACCATAGCTTGGTCACATAATGGTGTCTTGGTCTAGTTTGTGCTGCTATGACAGAATATCTGAGATTGGGTAATTTATAAAGAACAGAAATTTTTCTTTCTCTCAGAGTTCTGGTGGCTGGAAAGTCCAAGATCATGGTATGGATAGGTTCAAGACCAGTTTCTCTGCTTCCTAGAGAGTTCTTTGATTGTGAATTATGGCTCAACAGAATGGGAGGAGGGTCATGCTCTTACAAAGGAGCAAAGGAAGATAGATTCACTTCCACAAGCCCTTTTACACCAATATTAATCCATTTAGGACAGCAAATTCCCCATGACATAAACACCTCCAAAAAGGCCTTGTCTCCTAACATTGTATTGAGGATGGAGTTTGTGATTCATGTTTTTTGGGGGACACACTCAGGACACAGCACCTTGAAAATGAGGTGGAGTGGGGAAAAGAGGGGAATGTTTTAGAATATTGTAGACTTTAGGCTTTCAGAGAGTTCACAGTTTCAATTGTCGACAACACATACTAAGCTTAGCAAGGACAGAATCCACGACTGCACATGGCTGGGTCGTCGTCAGTGTTAGAAGTTTCATGCCAATGAAGAGTGGACTAACAGTTGTGCTTCCACTCTTCCCGGCAGATAAGTCTAGACAGCAGCATGAACCATAACTGAAAAATTTGCTTCTGATGCTCAAAATCCGTATGAAATAGCTCATCAGTGTAGCTTGAAAAAGCCTGAGGAACACAAGTTAACAGAAATAACAACGTCTTTCTCAAAGCTGAGCTTTCTCCAGACATTGCTCAGGAGAACATTAAGGGTCGACCAACTTAGTATTCTGGCTCCATCTCAGAACCTTAGCCTCCCTAGTGTAAGAAATGCCTTGGTCTTTGGCTTTCTTTTTTCCTTGATCATTTCTATTTACAACTTATTTGCTGCCATTGTCTACCCAGAAAGGATCATGGCTTCTATCAATTCTACTGTGTAAGATAGAATAGTATTCACAAAACAGCTTTCTAGCTGCATGACACAGGGCATCACAGAGCCACCAAGTGATCAGCATTGCTTGCTACTGCCACACCTCCCTTATATTATAAATGTTAAGAAATCATGATTTGACATTTTAGAATATAAGGAGAAATTTCAAGTGTGCTCACATTTTAGTTTGTTCTCTAAATCATATACTGTTAAAAGAAATCTTAGTGATAATTTAGATGTATTTCCATTCCTTAAAACTCAAGGGTGGGTGCTTCTTAAGAATTACTGAAAGGTATTAAAATCAAAGGGCTTTTAGGGTCATGTCTAGAGCTCCTTGTAGCATCGCCAGCTAACTCTTGGGTTTGAGAAGGTCCAAGTGTTCCAAGGTATCCCAGCCAGACAGCAACCTAAGGTCTTCATTCAGTAAACAGCTGGACTTCAAACTTAGACCAGTCAAATCAAGATTTTTCTAAACACACTTTTCCAGTCTGGAGGTATTTTTCTTGTGGATAGCTCCATGTGTGTAAAACCTAACAACGTCTCCTCTTGCTCTTTTCAAATTTACTTTCATGAAATAAGTTATTCTCCTTTTCCAGCTCTCCACTGGCACCCTGTTCCAATCAACTATGCCCATCATTTCTGCCTTCCCTACCCTCCTTACCTTCAAATCTGGAAATAGGGTTTGACAGTGACGAGTGTGCCCTCTGCTGACTGGATGTCTGCTCTGCAGTCCTGTCCTCCTATCATTTTCACATTTATAGCCTCAGCTACCTGAGAGATACATTAAACAGTAACAAAGCTTGAACTCTGGCTTCTTTCTCTTTTATGATCCACCAATTTTAGGGCAAATCAATCTTTCTGGGGCCACTTGTCAGTTATTATAATGAGATGACTATCGTTTAAAAATGTTCCAAGTTCTGATTTTCTACTGATTTTGCCAGAAAAGGACTTTTCTAGCGTTTACCACTCTTCTCACCCTACCCAGAAAGTTAAAATGTATAAACAGTGCTTCAAACGTGGACTCAGTACAATAACAGGCTTTTAAAATAGAACTTAAAAGGAACCCCTTTTCGAGGAGCATAAAAAGTAATTAGAACTACAGTTTTGAGTCCTTCCTAGATCCCTAGCTCTCCTGGGGTGTGCTTTTAGGGTGTGTCACTTTTCTCACATGCCTCCTCCTACCCTCCCCCACCGGAGCTGCCTTGGGAGCTTCAGCCTCATTCTCAAGCCTTTTCAGCTGGAGGCCTCCCCTCACCTTCTCAGCATTGCTTCCTACCAAAGCCTCTCCTTTCCCACTAACTTTCTTTCTAGCTTTCTTCACTGCCTGGGATCAAGAGAGACACCTCCAAGGTTATATAGGAGCCCATAGAAACAGACCTCAGCACTGATGTCACAATGTGTTTGCCTCCTGCAGAGAAGTACAGATACCACTGAAGAAAAATGCCAGCCCATAGTTAGGAAGAGGTGAGGTGAGGTTGGAATCTCATAGTTGCCTGCACATTTTCTTCAAAGACCTGGGAAAGTTGGCAACCACATAGTCCTACCTGGAGTTCCGACTCCCTTGTAATTCAATTCCCCGGGAACACTCAGGAGGTAGAGAACAACGAAGCTGTCCTTTAGAGGGTGATGGAATGGAGACACCTCAGGATAAGCCAGAGGTTGGAGTTAGAGAAGAAACAAAGGAAACTATCAGACTGAGAAAGTGAAGTAAGTTCAGAGGACCTTGGTAGAAGGAAAAAGGAACAGGAGAGCAACTCAATCCAGAATGGTAGAGAAAACACAGCTCAACCCACATATCCAATTCCTTCCCCGCAGTGATTCTCCTTCTACCCCAAAGTTAGCAAAAGGGACTTCCAGGTCACTGCCCCACCTCACACTTTTTTCTACCAGCTATCAAACACAGTGGCCAAGCATCTTGTCACAGCTTCTGAATCTTCTAAGGGAGGGCAAAAAGTCTGGCTAAATAGGACTATGTCAGAAGTCTTGTTGCTTGTTGAAAGCATGGGCCCAGCCGGGGATGTGGGGATAAATCGAGATATATTAGGAAATAGTTGATATGTTCTTGAATCCAATGACTAACATACATACTTTTATATTTAATTACAAGCTGGAAAAGATCTTAAGAAAAAGTTTAGCATCATTGTTCTTGCTGAGAAAAATTTAGCCCTGGGCTAAAAAAGAGAAGCTTGGAGTGTGGGGGTGGGAGCTTGAGGGGGGGGGTGTGAAGCTGAGAATCTGTGATTGTCACTGTGTCCGCAGAGTGGGTGGGACCTCATCGCAGTCCAGGAGCACTCCGGAATCCTTAGAGGGGAAGCTCCTTCCCCTCAGGAGCCTGCTTGGGAACTTAGTGCCCTCTTGGTTGTTCTCTTGGTTGGAGTTTTCCTGCATTCGGTGACAAGTGGCACCAGGGGGATGAAGATGAGGGTGGGACACCAACATGAGAGGCCCTAGGAATGTGTGCCCCTGCAATGGCCCGAGCTACCGGATTGAAATTTGTGTTTCTTTGTTTGTTAGTTTTCTCATTGTGTGGAGGTAGGCTTGCACCGTACCTGGCAAGCTGTGCCGGCCCAGTCACTTTGGAACACTTGTCCCTGAAGCACTGCTGGGGGAATTTCAGGTCCACTTTTTTTGTGAGAAACGTAAGGGGTGTCAGGCGCCGGCGCCGTGCAAACTGCTACGCGCTCTCGATATGGTTTCCTGCACCTGGGTGGGGCTTAGATGTGGCTTATTTGTGAGAGGCGGTCTTTGCACCCCTCAGCCCTGTTCCCTCCCCTCCTCCACTGCATCTTCCCCACCTTATGGGCGCCTGCGAGGTCCAAGCCCTCGACTCCGACCCCAACTGTCTCCTGCGCCCTGACTACCTGTGCCAGTGGGTCTCCAGAACCCAGGGCTACTCTGTCCAAGGACTGTGTTGTACGGTGTTCTCTGTTGATTTAATACGAGTGCACGGTGAATGCTGAAAAATACATAGAAGGACAGAACATACGACTCTCCTTAGTGAAAGTCTTTTAGAATAAATAAAAAGAGGCTGAGATTTCACTGTTGAATGTAAATTCCTTTGAAGTGGAACTAATCATTTCAAGGATAGTTCACGTTGTCCTAACAACGCGGATGAATGGCAAGGGCCTTTCTTTTTGTCAAAGATATGTTTTCTTTCTTTCAGTCAAAACTGATGATGATACCCCTTTCACGCTCTGTCCTCCAGGATCGTAAATCTCCACTTCTAGCTCCCCAAATAGAACTTTCAGAAGCCAAACCCCCGCGGGTGACCGCTTCTCAGGCGGGGCCCTAGCGCACCAGCTTCCCGGCAGTCGCCCCTCTCCCGCGGGTCCCCAGCCGCTCCCCCGAGCTGGACCCACCTCCTGGCTGTAGGGGGCGCTGAGACCAGGGTGACCGGGCTGCCTGAACTGAGAGTGCTGCCCCGTCGGTACCGGAAAGTTCTGGAGTGCACAGGTTCCAACTTCCAACGAAACAGGACATCGTGAGCCCCGAGTCCTTCTAAGGGCCCTGTCAGTCTCTCAGCCCCAGGAATGCTGGTGAGAACTGTTCACAAAAGCAGCTTGCTCCTCATGCGCGCTTATCAGCAGCTGGTGCCCACTTAATCGGGGAGAAAAGGTCAGCCTGGAACAATCCTGCCCAGCCAAGCTGCTCGCATTCTAACTTTTCTCTCCCAACGGGCGCCCCCTTCAACAGTCTCCAAGACCCCAGAGGCCCAGCTTCCCCCTGCGCGCTGTCGCCTACCCCTGCCTCGACGCGCCGGGGAGGCACCTCACGTGCCTCCCAGAGTGCCAAAGCCCAGAGGCGGCCGAAACTTTTGTCCCTGGAAAGTGTAGCTGGGACTTGGGCGTGAGACGGTTGCTTCGGTTTCACCTACTCCAGGCCCAGAGATGAGGGAAAGGGGTCCAGTCGCCTGCAAAGTCTCTCTTGGATTTCACAAATGCTAAGTCTGAGGCAAGAGGGGCTAGCTGGGTTCCCCAGTACCAGGGCAAGACGGGCTAGCCCAGGTGCTTCTGCATCCCGAAAGAAGGGAGGCAGGAAACAACGAATGCAGTTGGCCCTGAGCAGCAGCCAGGGTGGGCCTGCGCTGGACCTGTCCAGACAGCAGAGTAGCAAGCGGAGCTTCCCTTAAAGGAGCACTTGGAGCCCACTCCCAACCCGGGACAGGCGACCTGCCTCCGTTGGCTTCATTCGCTTTCTCAGCCCCCTGGGGCGAGCACCCAGTACTGCCCAGTCACAAAAGTCCAAGAGGAAATCAAGGGGCATATTCGCCTTCCTTTGGATGGCATCTCGCCTCTCTTGGAGGGAACCTGGCCCAAGTCCGGCTCCAGCGTTGACTATTTGCATCGCCTGGGTTTTAAACCCTGAGTCGCGCACCAGGGTGAAACCAGCCCATGTGCCATAGGCGGTCTCTTACTAAATGTACCGAGTGGGTGCAGTCTTCTCAAGAGGAAGGGGGTGGGAAGGCCGTCCCTCGGTCTGGCGGCATAGGACAGCAGGACAGAGTCAGATGTGCCCGTTGTGGCCTCAGTGTGACCTGTGAGCATTTGGGGACCCAAATCAATGTCCTATGGCACCTGGGGGAAGCACCTTGTAGAAAGATCATTGACTCTGAGCAACTTTCTACCGGTCCTTAGCTCAGCTGAGGGCTCTGATAACTCAGCCCAGCACTTCTTTCTTCTAAAGAAAACGAAACAAAAATTCCAAACACAAGCCGCAGACAGGGGGCTGCCACCCTAACAGGTACAGGCTGGGCTGCATCTACTGTGCCTGCTAGGCTGAGTTATCACGGAGGAATATTTGGAGGGCCTTGGGGCAAATGAAGGCTGTTTTGTGGGATTCTTTCTCCTCTGCCTAGTAGAGTCCAGGGTGGCTAAGGCATTGTTGGCACTTTGCTGTCAAATGCCCTTCTGGCTTCAGTTCCTGCATCTGTTAAGCAGGAGCAACAGTAATTTCCCATCGGTTGCCTGGAGAAAGGGAGCTAGTATTTATAAAATACAGGTTTTATAGCACACAGTAGGTGTTGAGAAATTCTTATTCCCTCTGCACCTTGCAACGCTGGGGCCCTCAATTCACAGTCTTCGCTGGTTACAAAGGCTGAAAAACAAAACCGGTCATGAGTGCTGAAGATGGTTTTATTGTCCGAGTTTTTCTTGTATGTTAAGCTTAAGCCTCACACTCCCAAACCCTGGACCCTCTTAGTGCTAGCTACTGTAGCTTTGCCGCCACCCCACCCCACCCCCACGGCCACCACCCTCAGATGCTTGTGGGGCCCAGGACGCTCTGGGGAGAGCTACCAGGGGCCCTCCTGTCCTCCGAGCCTCCCAGCCTCAGACCTCAGAGCTAGAGAAAGAGATACTGGAGCATTTGCAAATTGGGGAAACAGGATCCCGGGCAACACTCTGTGCATCCTCGGCAGCTTGCGCACTGGCCTTCTCCTTGGCCCAGGTCTGATCCTGAACTGTGTATGTCGGGCTGCTGCGGGGACTGGGCTGGGGAGTGGCTACTGCCACCAAATCTGGCGGGGCTGGAAAGAAGCGGCAGGCGGGAGGGGGGCGCTATCCTGGCCACTCCTTCCCGCCACCTCGCTGGCGGAGGAGGTAACATCTGTGCTCACCCCCCAGAACCCCCCACCCGCCAGCCACCTCTCTTTTTTAAAGGGGAAAAAAAACCCCTTCCTTTGCTTCTACAATAGGCGCACCAGGGGGCTTTTCTCTTGGCCAATCTCAGGAGTTTCATATGAACTTCATTAAATCAATTACTCGGTGAACACATCACAATTTATTTACAATTAGTATCAAAATGTCTTACTTTTCTTAATAGGTCGGAGCAGATGTAGCTACAGAAGGGACAACGCGTTTTCGTGAAATCTATCTCCTGCGACATATTAAATCTTCTGGTCAGAAGAGAAGGAGAAATTCAAAGGCAGTTTAGAGGAGGAGTGAAAAACCACGCTGGAGACAAATGCGATCCGTGCAGGTGTTGGAGCAGCTTGCGTTATAATTGTATCTAGCGAAAAGGTTGCCTTTATTATCTGTAATGATCGAACAAAAGTCACCCTAATTAAACGTCTGGTTTTCTCCGACGACCGAGAAGTGCGTGTCTGAAAGGAGCCCGTACAGCCAGGGACTTCAGAAATGGTTAACAAGATGCCCCGTTCTTTGAATAGTGGCTTTGTCTTGGGGGGGGGGCGGTTAGAAAGAGGGAGAGAGAGAGAACAGTTATCTAATTTTCATTGCCCCAAACCAGAGATTTATTGATTGCGACAAGAGTTTTATTGTACTCGAGGAGGAGTGGGTTGCTGCAGGCTTGTAGAAACTGATTTACTTTCGTTTAGATGTGAAATCATATGCAACAGTTTCTCGTTGGAAGGTTGGACCTCAGCTCCTGTTAATACCATTAGTGACAGAGGATCGAATTTCAAATGAAGCCTGGTGACAATTACAGACGGAAACAGATGCCCTTGGAAATTTAGGTCAAGTGTCCAAGATTCTGGTTTCATGGTCAAGGTTGTGTTGAGGGTAGCCTTTAGGAGCGGATCATAAATCTGTCCTCCTCTCTGAACTGGGGATGAGCTTGCCAGGGGAGGGATGCAGGGAAGGAGGGGGTTGAAAATTTATTTAGATGGTACTCAAGTCGCTAAAAAAAAAAAAAAAAAAAAAAAAAAAAAAAAAGACTTGGTTTTACAAACCAGGCAAGGGTGCTGGATTGGACTGCAGGGCGTGGGGGGGGGGTAGTGACTCCTGGGGTCACTTCGGGAAAGAACTGCGCTTGTCCAAACTGTGAAGCTCGGGACTCCTGTGTCCCACTTAATCTGCCACAGGCGCACAAGGACCCTGACCAAAACCGTCGGAACCTTTTTTTTTTTTTTTTTTTTTTTTTAATCCATCCACAAAATGAACCGCATCGTACCCTAGCCTGCCTTTCTGGAAGAGCTGGCAGCTAGTTGTTAATGTAATAACAAATGGGAAGGCCTTGGACTCACATGGAAGGTAGAGTTATGAAAGTGTAACTCCTCCCATTGCATTTTAATCACTTGCCCTTTTGCTAAGTAAAAAAGATATCCTCTCCTCCCTTCTCCCTCCAGGAGCCTGTCCGGAGAGCAGCCCGCAGGCTCTGGCGGCACCCACGCCTTCCTTGAGGGGCATAAAAGCCTGTTGTCTTTTCGCTAGCCCGCATCCCAACCGGCGTCTCTAAGCGTGGCAATCTTCGGGTTTTACATCCCTCTGGTGGGTGTTTTCCACTTGACAACTCTTTTAAAGACGCAGAACCATATTTTATTTACTGCCTACTATAAATTATTTACTAGCAGGCTGAGGTAATTCCATTAAAGCCGCAAGGTTTGTTTATACTAAATAGTTATCTGGGGACTCCTTGCTTGCCTTAGAGCTGCGAGGCTTGGGGGAGGTGGCGAAGGTCCACGAGGGAGAGAAGCCCACTCAGAGAAAAAGGATGGGTCTGAAAAGATAACAGCATATTCTTTTTGGTGAGTTATTTAAAACCAGGTAAAATCTAATAATTAAGATATGGGTTTACTATGAGATATCTTCACGGCCCCGGGTTACTAAGCGCTCCCAAACCCAACTCTACCCACTACCCCAGCCTCTGGGAGGGACCACCTCTCAAGGAACTCAGACTGGCATCAATCAGATTTGGGTGTGCATGGACTAGCATGGGGAGGTGGTGCTTGGGGCCTTTCATAGGATGAGGGGTGCAGGAAAGGAGGGCAGAGTGGGAGTTCCTTTCAGGGGTTGCTGGGGAAGAAACAAAACTCTTCGAACTTTGCCTCTCCCCTCCCCCAGCACCTGTATCCGGGCAGAGAAGAGGGTGTAGAAAAAAACCAGCCCAAGGGAAGTTACCACGTTATTTATAGACTCGGTGGGTGTGCGTGTGTGTTCCTGTATGTACCCACGCGACAGTCTCCCTTGCTAAAATTTTAGTACAAGCTGACTGAGTTACTTTATGTTGTGTATAAAAATTGACGTGTATCTCTCAACACGGTGCTGCTTTTGAAAACATCAAACAACCCAGACAATATACTGGCCTTTGGAGGAGGTGGAGGTGCTTGGGTGATGAAATATTTTTTTTAATTATCTTAAACGAAATATTTATCTGAACTTGCTGCCGAGTTATGTTGGCCTTGGAAGAGGGGAGGAAATTACCCATTTCTATGGAAGTCTTTTTTTTTTTTTACAAAGGGTTCTCAAGGAATGTAGTAATGGTATGCTAGTTTCCCACCTGTTTTTGCAGATGGTGATTTTGGAATAGTTGGTTTGGCATGGTAACAAAGGGAGAGATAAACAAGGCACCTGGACAAAAAGTCATTTGTCTGAAGCAACTTAGAAGTGATCTACAATAAATATAAAGGTCACTTATTTCATAGTTTGTTTTCTTTTTTTCTTTCAGATGAAACAGAGATCCAAGACAGAAAAAATATCTGATCTCTGTGAGTGTAAGACCTACCACTGTTCATTACAGAGCTGGAGGACTGCAATTGATTTAAACATTCAGGACACATCTTGCACACCACTAGTTAGGTTCACCAATAATTAAAATCCAATGACATATTTTTAATATCTGTGACTTATATTTCTTGATAATTTAGTCTCCTTTATTGTTTTGGATTGTTTTATTGGACAAGGTCAAGCAACATACAATGTTATAAACATCTTAAGTATATAAAAATACATCAGGCACTTTGAGATGATGGAGATACAAGTTAACCCTATGAACGCATGTCTTTAACAAAAATAAAGGTCCTCACCATTTGCCTGCATTTTTAGGACATTGTGAATATTCTTGAAATGAATGTATGATAACCATATATTTAAAAATCCCCATTTAGAGAACTTCTTGATTTAAAGTGAGGTATAACTTGCATCACACAAAAGTAATTATTCCAAAAGGAACAATTCAGTGGTATTTGACTGTATTTCATACATTTACAATATAACCGCCACCACTACCGAGTCACACAAAATATGTTTCCCAAGATAAAACACTGGGCACAGTAAGCCTCTGTTCTTGTTCTCCCTTCCTGTCAGTCTCAGGCAAATATTTTTATTGGTGTTTTCATTTCCTAAAACAAGTATTTTCGTCAACAACAAAATTTCTACATGCTACTATCTTCCTAAAATCTATTTTATCACATTCTTTTCCATACATTTAGCTACAGATACAAAAAGAGAAGAGATAAACAACACAATCTCCTTATTTGTATTTGTTCTACAAGCCAATAGATTTCCAGATTGGTATTTGCAACACGAGCCTTTTAATGAGCAGTGGATCCCTGGGCAACACTTATGCCTACTTTGCTAGTTGTTGTGGGAGGGACATGAATATGAGGCAAAAGTTAATCCTTCTGTCATCAATAGAAAGTGGGTTAGAGTGGTATTCTCTTTTGAAACGTAATTCATAAAGTTTAACAAAGCAATAGCTTGTCAACTTTGTGGAAAAAAGACTTCTAGGATGAGTTGTAGCAAACCATTTGTTTCTGGTCATCACAACTGTGCCCTGAATTCCCAATTATGGGAAAACATTGTGAATAGCTTACAATTGCCAGAGTCCTATCTCCCCGCCCTCGTGTGTACTGATGCATTCATTTATTTCACACAGTTGCACCACAAAGATGAAAGGAAGTATGAGTGTGGCTTAAGACTTTTAATCAAAACTGAAGCTACCATTCATGTAATTAGGACTGCAATATCCAAAGCTGTTGGGCAAGTTATTTTTGCAGATGAGAGTAAGAGGTGAGGACTGGTCCAGAATCATAAGCTCAGACAGATTTATGAGCCCTATCTGCCCTCCAAGATGATTGTGGAATTAAAGGGGCAAAGAAGTATTAGATCATGGGTGGTCAATCTGGTGGTTCAGCATTTTGCTCCATTCTGTTTAGAGAGTGATAATTTGCAGAGAAGCTAGCTGATTGTGACTCTCGTTGACATGCTGCAAGACACATACTTTACATTTAATTTTTGCAGTACTCCATCATGACAGGAAAACAGAAAAGATCTTCCAAAAGTGTTCTGTCCCTCATGATACATTCTTCCAGTGAAACATGTCTTCTTTTTTGCTGGAAACATGTTTTATTTTCTACAGCAGGTGTTTGCAACATTTTCACTACTGACATTTTATACTGCATAGTTCTTTGTTGTGGGAAACTGTCTTATACATTCTACCCTGTTTAATAGCATTTTTGGCCTTTCTACCCACTTTGTGAGTAGTAGCTTCCAAATTGGTCATAACAATGAGAAGTTCACCAGAAATTTCCAAACACCACCTTGGGGCCAAAATTACACCAGGTTGAGAATCACAGTTTTACAGTGCTATGTTTGATTTTGAGACAAAATGTACTTTAAAAAGATTTTTTCTGATGTTGAGAATGGAAAATGCACTCTCTCACCTGCTAGGCAAATGCAATACCATTGAGGTACATCCTCAGCACTGTACTATTTTATTTTCAGTTCAACTTTGTAAAACATACAATCATATAGCATCTTAAGATTCTTTATTCAATATGTAGGGAAGGCGTGGAGAATAAAGATTTGAGTACAAATCCTATACACTAGTCTGTAACTTCAGGAAAGTCATTGAACTTTTCTGAGTCTTGACTTATTCTTCTGCAAAAAGATGCTGAAAAGATCCATGGAATTTGAGACTATGAGTGTAGCTCATTTGTTTAGCATGCATGAGGCCCCAGGTTTGATCCTCAGCATTGCAAAAAAGAGAAAAAATCCATATGAAATTTAGACCAGATAATAAGTGTTCAGAACTTGTCCCAGTGCCTGGCACAGCAGGCCAGTACTAAGCATGCTCCTATGGCAAGTTACTAGACACTTACTGTATGAAGCTACCCGTAAAGTTCTTCTTTTGATTTCTGGACTCCTGTTCCATAGCTGTGACAGATGGGTGTGGTAAAGGTCTAGCCTTCCTTATGAAAACAACTACCCCCAATGCATGGCTGCTCTCCTAAGAAGTACTGCTAAGCTATGGCAGCATACTTGGTCACTGGTTCTCCCCCAATCTGCTGGAGTTTTCTCCCTTGGATTGTCAGTGTCACTTATGTGCTGTTTTCTAGTCCCCTTGATTCAGGTCCAGTTAGGTATAAAAATCTTAGCAGAGCTGGGAGACCTGACATTTTACTAATAACTATTACTATTACTAATTCCCCTTTCTAACTCTGATCAAATGTAGTGTCTTGATCTGGCCCATGGATCAATCTGTGGGGTGTACCTGGAAGGGGAACGGGGATGAATAGAACAGGGGGGAACAAAGAGAGATTGAAGCAAGTCGAGAGAATCCAATCAAGTTCGTTTATTCAGGAAGTGGTCGCATCCTTTATGGGCCAAGGGTGGGCTGGTGGGACAGGAAGAGGCTATGGGGTGGTTTCTGATGGGTCATAGTCACGTACATGTATATGATGTAAGCAGGAGAGGATTATGGTTAATGTAGGCAGGTGCATCATATGCCCATAGGAGAGAGGCGGGGAGGCAGCAATGGGGCAGTCACGCAGCTCCCTACATCTCCTTCATTTCTATATTATTTAATCAGGAGTATGGCAGGCCCTGTGAGGACAGTGCCTGTCTTAGGTCAAGGAACCTCATTACATGAACCCAACCAGGCCTTACCCATCGTGGGCTTGCAGGACAGCAGTTGGTCCTGTGCCTGTCTTAGGCAGCCGATGGAGTAACATGTATGTCCTAGTTGCCCGTCTCTGGCTGCCTGTCCATTGTCCCAGGGCAGTTAGGCTGCATTGTCATATGGGCCACTCGTGGGAATTCCTTCCCAGTAGGTTTGTTGATCTGCCATCTCTAGCTGGTGATAGTGTACCTGAATGGGCTTTGCCATAAACACATCTATCCAGTTATTAATGAGCATCATAATCCTCTGAAAAATACAAGGACCCACAGAAAGGAGAAGCAACAGGGCAGCTAGGGGACCCAAAAGGGGTGCTAGGTAAGGGAAAAGACCCCCTACATCGAGGAGAAGGAGTTAGCAGCCATTTGTTGTCGTCACTGTTGAAGCTGTTCTTCTATTTCTTGGAGCTTGCCTCGCTCAACACCGGACTGATTGACATAGAAGCAACATTTTTCCTGTAAGGCAAGACAGATTCCCCCCTGCTCTGCTGTGAGTAGGTCTAGCCCTCATCTGTTTTGTAAAACATCCTCTGCCAGTGAGTCTAATTGGTTTTGGAGAGTTTTTATCGTAAAGGATAAGGCTTGAACATCTTCAGACAACTGGTTGGATAGGTCAGCATATTTATCTAAGGCAACGGCGAAGCCAGCAGTACCCGTGGCTACAGCGCCAGTGAGGCCCATTTCCACCAAAAGCAGGATCAGTGTTATTGCTCGTTTTTGTCGGCCAGCAATGTAATCAAGTGTTGGCACCGGGACAGGTTGGTCACCTGAGACAGTATCTATGTCGGGCAGGAGGGAAGCAGTTATGCATGTACCTGTCCAGTTGGCTGGAATATAGGTATAGGCCCTGTTATTACCACAGACAAAAATGTGTCCTGTCAGGGCGCACAGGGGGCCTGTATGATTGACAAATTGAACACAGGTAGTGGACAGGAGATGGCCCATATCTATAAGGGTAGAATCATTTTGGAGAGAGCCCTGTAGGCAGGTCATGGATATGTTGGGTGTCATTAACGGCTGGACTAGAAATGATTGGGAAGGTCTACAGGTAAAATTATGTGGATCACGAGAGGGGTCAATTGAGTTGGAGGGGATGGCTAAGGGCATTGGAGTGCCTAAGGCCATGTACAACCAGCAGTCTTGCACTAAAGCAGGGTTAGTGAGGTTAAGTATATGGTGAGTGGCTGAAAGGATATCATAAGTTTGTGGGTTTAAATCCACACCCCGTGATTTGGGGAAAGCTAATGGGTGGTAATTGATCTTTGGGAATAGACTGTCTTCTATTTCTTTTAGTTCTTTCTCAACATAAAGTTCTCTCATTTTATCTTGAAGACCTCCCCCATCTGAGACATGGATTGGAGCCCTCTTATACCAACAGACTGGCTTGTTGATTTTGCCTTTGCAGGAGGCTTGGGTGTATATGGGGCTTCCCGATACAGAGGGGTTGAGGCCCCAATCACCTCCAGCAGCTGCCATTTTTATTTTTGTAAGTATGGCTGTAAAATAAGTGCCATTATCTAAGCCAGTACATTCTTGTACAGCATCATAACAGGAGCTATGCATCTCTATCTGGTATGACTTACACTCCTGTGGGCAAGGCCCCAGTCAGTTATTTTGTTTGGGTATAATTTGGGGTTTAGTTTTGCATTCCCAATTTTGAGTTGATACCCGTGTTGGGAGGGCCTGGCCACGAGAAACGCTAAGGGTCGGCTGCTGGATGCAGGTGCCATTTTAAGGGTGCCACGAGGCTTGCCGGAGGCAGGGGTCATCTAAGGAGCACTATAAGGCTGTGTAGCTGTGAGGGCCTTGTGCAACCATCTCCTCGATCTGAGGATCTGCATGTCGCTGGGCAAGCAGCTCAGAGATTAAATTCCAGTATGCAAAGGTGGTCATCAGAACCTTTTCCAGACCGAAGACCCTATAATAATCTTTTAGGGCATCTCCTACTCTTTTCCACCTCTTGGTATCTATAGAGCCCTCTAAGGGGAACCAAGGGCAAGCCTTATGAATAAATTGAAAATACTCCAATAATTCTTTTTTTCTAACCCTTACCCCTCTTGTCTTTCATGCCTTTATAAGGCCTCCCATGAACACTTCATGTTCGCTCAAT
Organism: Cavia porcellus; assembly: GCF_034190915.1. Lineage (NCBI taxonomy): Eukaryota > Metazoa > Chordata > Mammalia > Rodentia > Caviidae > Cavia > Cavia porcellus. The sequence continues at coordinate 103,471,976 of NW_026947486.1, read as the reverse complement.
GCTTGACCCATGTCAGGGAAAGGGGATGGGGTTGCTGTTCACTCACCATGACTTGGGTGGCACGTCGGGTGGTCATCCGTGCAGGCCTCAGTCCTTGATTCAATTTGCTTCCACTTTTAGCTGGCGTTCTCGAATGGCTCCCTCTTAAACTCCCCCATGCCAAGAGCCCCCACTCTGGGCGCCACTTGATCTGGCCCATGGATCAATCTGTGGGGTGTACCTGGAGGGGGAACAGGGATGAATAGAATGTGGGGAGACAAAGAGAGATTGAGGCAAGTCGAGAGAATCTGACCAAGCCTCCTTTATTGAGGAAGTGATCAGATCCTTTATGGGCCAAGGGCAGGCTGGTGGGACAGGAAGAGACTATGGGGTGGTTTCTGATAGGTCATCGTCACGTCCGGGTATGTGATGTAAGCAGGAGAGGATTATGGTTAATGTAGGCAAGTGCATCATATGCCCATAGGAGAGAGGTGGGGAGGCAGCAATGGGGCAGTCGTGCCGCTCCCTACAGTTTCTAACGAGACAAGCACATTTTTTTTTCCCTTTAAACACATTGTGATATGTGCAGCAAAGGCAACAAAATCAGATAAAGTGGATCAGATTGGGATAAGAGATTTCAGGGATATCTTTTCTGAAAGATGATATTTGCGCTGTCTTCTAAAGGATGAGAAGGTTCTTGCTTGCTTAATGAAGACTGGGGTCAAGAAAATTCCAGGCAGAAGAAATAGCAAATGTTAATGACCTGAAGCAAGACAGAGCTGGGCATTATAACTGCTTGCTACATTTCCAAGCACTGTTTGAAAATCTTTCCACTTAAAGTGCTCTTAAGTCTCGCAGTTAAATTGATACTTATGAGCTACTATTATTACGTTTTGTAAATGAGGGAGATTGAGGTACAGAAATTTTTAATTAGCTGTTCCAGAAGTTACTCAGTGGCCAAATATAAGCACCATGCCTCCATACTCCAGAGATAGTAACTACTGCATTATATTGCTTGGGGCATAGAGTGCCCAAGGGGAATTTGGCTTGGAGGAGACTTGTTTGGAAGCAGATGAAGGCCCATCCATGAGGAGAACTTGTATGTCTTGCTTAGGAGTATGTCTTTATCCTGTGAATAATGAGGAGCTTCTGAAAGTTTTTGACCTGAAGAAAGACAAGATCTAGTTTATATTTTTACAGGATCAGTCTTGCCTTTTGTTGTGAATAGACTATAGAGGTCAAGAGTGAAGTCAGAAAAAACAATGAGTGGCATTACAGTTATCCCATTAGGAGTTGAGGAAGACCTAGATGAAAATAATGACAATGGAGATAATAACTAAGTTGGAGGTAGAGATGGTGGGACCTTTTAGTGAACTAGATAAGGTGGGTTAGACAAAAAAAAGAGTAAAAAATCAAAGATGGCTGGCAGGTTTGGGTTTGAACAAGAATGTAATGTTAATTAGCTTCTTTTTTACTCTTTACCCATGTGGACTCTGAGTTACCATTTTGCCTTCCAGACCTCTAAGGCACTGTTCAAAAACTGAATCTTATTCCTTTTTCAGGATTAATATCAGAGCATTTTCCCCCTGAAATGGTCAGAATACTCACATTTACTAATTCAGTTCCAGTGTTCAATTTGAGCAAACATCGAGTTCAGAATTAGATTGCATGTCAACCATCAATGGTTAATGCTCCTGAAACAATCTTCAGTTCACTCCTAAAGCGTTTAAAGGTGACTCTTTTAGGTGACACCATTTCCCATGTATAAACAGAGCAGCATAAAGAAAGGAAAGAACTCAGGTTCTGGAGTCAGACACATATTTTAATCCCTGAACCACCACTGATCATCTGTATGGTTTAAGACAATGCTCTCAACTTCTTGAAGCTTCAGAGTCCTCATCTGTAAAACAGGCTGTCTACCAAGACATTACCAAACTTTTCTTTCATTGCTAAGACAAAACACCTGAAATTCAAAATTAAGGAAGTAAAGGTTTACTTAGCTCACAGCTTGTGTAGTTTTCAGTCCATAATCAGCTGGTTCCAGGTAAGTCGCTTGTGGCAGAGGGCAACACTTCATAGAGGCAGAAGACAGCAAAAGCAACAAGGGCAAAAATAGAGGAGCATGGAGAGAAGACTCTTTCTGCTCCTTATAGTGTATGTAGGCTACACCCACCTAGGGTAGGTGCAGCACTCATATCCATAATCCTAGCATTGAACTATGAATCAATCACAAATTGTAGAAGCTTGCCCCCAAGATTGTATGAGGCTTTGGAGGGGGACATCCAGATACAAACTATAACAGAGGCCTAATCATTTTGAATGCCTAATGAAAGTGCTATTTAAGCACCCAACACATCACATAATGTCAAAAGTGATGATTATCAATACAAGCACTTTTCACTTACTTGTTTTAGTTCTTCCTCAAGGCAGCATTTAGCATATTAAAGAATATCTACCTTTTTGTAGATGTGTCTTTCTGAAAAAGTCTCATTACCTGAATTGTTCCAAACCTCTCTAGCACCTTAACTATTAGAAAGTTTTCTTTGCCCACTCTGTTCTTGATTTAGAATTTGAAGCTAAATTGAGCATTAGTAAATGTTATCAGATCTATATCCTGTTACATAGCCCTTTCTAATTCAGTAAAGGTATGACACAGTACAGATATGGTACCAACTTTGAAATTGAAAGATCTAGATCCTCTTGGACTTCATGATAATATGTAGCAGACACATTATTTTCAGTTCTGTTTAATCTAGTTTCGATGTCTATAAAGTGGAGATTGTACTACTATTGACTCTACAGGAATATTGTGAAGTACCAGTGACATCATGATAGTGAAAACTCTTGTTGAATTGTTGAAGAGCTGAACAAATAATTTTATTCCTTAAAATTGATGAATTGATACACAATGATAAGTTATCCTACTTTGCACATGAAAAATTAGGACATCAAAATTCAACTTGGACAAACATCTAAAATATTTTAAAAATTGTAAATTTCTAAATGTTAGTTTTATGTTCCTGAAGTAGAAACTGGAGACTCATTTTGAGTACAGACAATGGCATTGCAAGGAACTAGCTACAATGTTTGGCTAATTTCCAGGGTATTTTGTAGTTCCAAATGTTTAGTAGGTAGTCTACAATTTATTCTTGATATGCAGGGTGGAAAACAACATACTCAATTCTAGATTTACAGTTTAACTCTTCTTTATTGAATACATGGTATGTTTTTGTGTCAGGCACTGTGATAAATAAGATATTTTTAATTGAAAATGAATATATACTATGAAATAAAAGACATTTAATATATATGTTGTACCTATTAATCTAATTTGTTCGTAGACTTGTTCCAAAAATAAAAATTATTATTTTAATGAAAAATATATCCATGCTGTGTTGAATGTTAAAAAGGAACTTTTCAACTACACTTCTCTTGGGTTGATTTAAAATAGAAAACTAAAGTAAATCTGACATTTTTTTTTTTTTTGTCTTTTTGAGGCATGGTCTTGCTATGTGGTTTAGGCTGCCCTTGGCTCAATTTGTGTCCAGGCTGGTCTTGAACTTGTACCTCCTACTTGTTCCTCCTACCTCACCCTCCTGAGTGCTAGAATTACAGGAGTGTGCCACCATGCCCAGCTGTTTTTTTTTTTAATCTTATATTTTATTTTAGGTACTGGGGATCAAACTTATAGCCTTGCGTACCTGGGGAGGTGCTTATGCCACACTGAGCTAAATCCCTTGCGCAAGTCTGATAATCTCTTACCAGATTCTTAAAGTTTTGGAAATGTTTGCTTCATAAAAGTTAACAGTCTTTCTGCTTTCAAAAGAACAAAGCTTCCACATTCTTTGTATTTTGAAGTAACTAAAAAAACGTTTTTTAACTTTTTTTTGCACTTCTGCAGTTAGATCTTAGAGCCGTGTACATGTTAAAAAGTGCTCTGCCACTGAGACACACACCCACACAGTTCTTCTCTTTTCTTGTATAGTTTTTAAAAATATATGTGACCAAATAATAACAATTGATATATCTAGATAAAATTTTTGAAATGAAAAACTAAGGAAACACATTCAAATGAAACTTCTAAGTGAAAATTTAGTAAGCCATGAACATTTCAATGTATATTAGAACAATTTAAGATTAATGGATAATAGATAAATAATAGATAGATAAATAATAGATAAATAATAAATAGATAAATAATAAATAAATAAATGATTTGGCAAAATCTAGATTAAATCTACTTTGAAATGTAAGGATTCAAAATTAGCCAAAATAATATTTGGAAAAGTGCATTTAAATTTATTCGATGATGTGTTTGTTCATTTTGAAAATGTTTCATATCCTTCAACTTCTACAGTCATTCCTTCCTCAAATATTTGTTGAGCTTCATGGTGAGTAATTACCTTGTTGCTTGGTGAGATTCAAAGGTATATACGACATGGCTTGTGCCCCTGAAGAATTTACAAGCTAGAAGCAGCACCCTATTCTTCAAAAAACTTTGGTAGTGTACTGCAGAAGTCCATTTTTTCTGTGTTACCACCTCTGATGCTGCAGTTGTGTTTCTTTTTTAAAGCAGAAGCAACTGCTGTACTGCCTAAAATTATGATTTGTTCTTTGTTCTTTTTTTCTCTGCTTCCTTCTGTTTTTCATTTTCCACATCATCACACTTTATTCATATGTAATTAAAATGCTTGAAAGCCATTTTTGAGCCCTTAACATTGTTTAAGTTTTTGTGTTTTTAAAAAGTAGGATGTGCAGAAGCACTATGATTGTTCTGTGATTACGAAAAATTTTTAAAACAATAAAAACAATATTAGGATTGTATAATTAATGTTTCTTCATAAAGTAGTGTATTATTACTTTAAGTAAATTGATCTAATAATACATTAAGATATCTTTTTAAAATTCCACAATAGGTAGTTTTCTATGTGAAAAAAATGACTTTGGGGGTGGTGCCAGGAATTAAACCTAGGGACACTCTACCACTGAACTACATCCCTAGCACTTTTTATATTTTTATATTATTATTATTATTATTTATTTTAAAGGTGGTAAAACAAAACAGAACAAAATAGAACAAAGCAGATCAAAAGAAAACAATGCAAGTGACACAGGATTTCAAAGCAAGACAACAGGAAATCATTCCATAATGAGTACCACAATGTCTATTGTTTTCTTCAAAGTGCTTCTCTATATCTTCACACACAATGAATTCAAACAAAGCAAAATAGTAAAACCTGATCAGGGCTTGGGAATTAGCTCAGCAATGTAAGCGCCCACCTGGCAAGTGTGAGGTTGCCTGTTTGATCCCCTGGTAAAAAAAAATTTTTTTTTGAAAAAACTGATGAAATTTATTTTTTATCCTGAAGTTGAGTTTCACTAGCTGCCCAGACTGTGCTTGAACTTACAATCTTCCTGTCTCAGTCTCCCTGTGTACCTGAGGTTACACTCACGTGTCACTGTAGCTGGCATAAAATGATTTCTTCACATCTCTTACTTATCTGTGTCCTGTCTCCTGTGTTCTCTGAGGACCTTGAATTTTTAAGTTTTCAGAAACACGGGTTGAGAGGTATGAATTTTGCATCTTGGTGACACTTACCACAGAATACTGTTTCTTTGTCCTGCCTGTCCCTTTTACTAGAATCTATTTACAAATGGCTTTTTTTTTTTTTTTTTTGGTCTTGGAATGCACTGATCTAATACCTGCTCTCTGATGTTTGCATTAGCTATAGAATGATGCTTGCTTTATGCCAGTAAAATATGGTCTACAACAACAATAAGAAGGGTGGGAGAGGGTGTCAGCTTTATTACAAGAACTTCAATAGTAAGGAATATTTTTTAGGAAAAAACAAAAGAGAAATATAAATTAAAGAGGGTGCTTACTTCACCTCCTTATATACCTTGGATGTTCCTTATTTCATTAATTTGTCATATGTTATTCCATAATGTGGATGTCCCATAAATTTATTTAATCTGTTGCTGATCAATGGATATATATATATATATATATATATATGTACAAACACACACACACACACACACACACACATATATATATACATATATATATGTTTATTTACTCTTGTACTATATATAATCCCATTTAGTGTTTTACTAAGGTTCTTCTTTTTAAAAATTTTTTTTAAAACTTTTAAATTTTCATTTTAAAGAGAACAAAGCCAAACAAAATAAAACAGAATAAAACTAATCAAAACAAACCAGTATAATTGACACAGGATTTCAAAACAATATGAAATCATCAATGGTTACTATAATGCCTCTTCTTGTCTTTAAAATAACTGTCCCTATCTTTAGACATAGTAAAAATCAAACAAAACATAATTGAATCAATAAAAACAAAACAATGAATGCAAAAAAGAACTTCAAAACAAGACAATAGTAAATCCAAAATTGCTACAATAATATATCTTGTTATATCTTTGGAATAGCTGCCCATGTGATTGGATATTTAAAAAATCAAACAAAACAAAACAGAATAAAATCCAAACCAACAAAACAATGAAAATGATATGGGACTTAAAAACAAGATAATAGAGAATTAACAATGGCTACCACCTTCAAAAGGAGACCACCCCTAGGTGCTACCATTGCATATTGTTACTCTCTAAATAGATGATCAGACTACTGGCTGTAGACCTGCAAAGTCAGTGAAACAGTAAACACTACAAGGATTAAATTGTATTTTACCTCAATAGCTATCACCACAGCCTGTGTTTCTCCAGATCAGCTTGCTGTTTACCGTGCAGGGTAGGAGTGAGGTTCTTGTTTCCCAGCCCATGTGCCAGAAGGGGGTGGCATGTGGCTCTTTCCTAGCAGCCTGCACATGGTGCTGATCGCAGGGAGGGCTTCCTTCTTGGTGCCTTCTACTTATCTTCTTTTACAGTCCACAAATGGTGCTAACTTACAGGAAAAGGCTGGGGTATGGCTGTTTCCCAGCAGCTCATTCATAGTGCTGATTCGCAGGGAGGGCTTGCTTCTTGGTGACTTCTTGTCTTCCCCTGTAGTCCACAAATGGCACTGACTTGTAGGAAAAGGCTGGGGTTTAGCTTTCCCCACAGCAGCCTGCACTTGGCACTGATTCCCAGGAAGGATTTGCTTCTACCACTAAGATTCTTCTATAGAAAGAAGTTGCTTTTTCATCCTAAGAGAAAACAAGTGAATCCTCTGTACTCTATGCTGTGAGTAAAGGGTTCAAGAACTAAAAGGGACTTCATATATCTTCCTCTCCATGCTCAAGTTTTCAATATTTCCCATCCCATTTCTCCTTTCACCTAATGACTTAATTTTCTATTTTATTGAGAAAAGGACATAATCACAGGCTATTGCCTTCAAATTCCCAGCACCATATGTACACACCTACCTGCAGGCTCTACTTGGTCTTCTCCCCAGTTACAATGAAAGAACAATCAGTGCTTCTGGCTAAAGACAAGGTCTTCTTGTGTATGGTAGATTCTATTACCTTTCCATACTCAAAGACATGGCTCAAATAATTACCGCCTCTTTCTCTGCCACATCAACCTTTCTTTAATTTATTGGCTCACTTTCATTCACATAAAATTTTGTTGCTATTTTCTCCATCTTAAATATACACCTTTTTGCCACCATTTTCACTTTTAGTTACTGTCCCATCACTCTCCTCCATTTTGCAACTAAATTCCTCAAAGAGTTGTCTCTACTTACAGACTCAAATTCTTTTGCTTGCAGTTCATTTGAACTTGATTCACTCAGGCTTTTGCTCTTCCTACTCCAGTAAAATTGCTTTTATCAAGGTCGCTAGTAAATTAAACCAAGGAGATTTTTGCCTCATGATATTTCTTGACCTATTAGCATCATTGGGCACTCTAGATCACTTCCCACTTTGATATTAATCTACCAGTTGGCTTCTATTATTTGAATGGTGTCTCTTCTGTTATTTCTGAGATTAGGAAGTTGTGTCTTGTTTCTTCTTCCTCTGCTCAGTCTAACCAGAAATATTTCAATTGTATCGATATTTAATATAAATCAGCCTTTGGCTTTACTAATGTTTCTCTACTATTTTCCACTCTTTATTTCCTAAATTTATGTTTTGATGTATATTTTTTCCTTTCTTTGGACTTACATTTTTTCTAGTTTCTTATGGAGTGAATTGAAGACAATAATTTCAGAATTTTTTCCTTTATCCAAAAACAATGTTGACTTTTTACATTACCTAGACTTAATGCTTTAAGTTACATTTACAGTAATCCTGGTATGTTGTGTTTTCATTTTATTTACTGTAGAATATTTTCTAATTTCACTTTCAATTTTATCTTTGATACATGAGTTATCAAAACAATTTCATTTGAGTTGTAACAATTTTGGAAATCTTAAAGTTGTTTTTCTGTTCTTCTCCATTTTAATTTCACTGAGTCAGAACAGACTGGGTATTAGCTGCATCCTGTTAAAATTATCGATGCTTGTTTTATGTCCTAGAATGTGGTCTACCTTAGTAAATGTTCCATGAGTTTATGAAAAGTATGTGTATTCTGCTGTCATTGGATAGAATGTAAGTACCAGGATAAGGTGCCTGATAGTATTGTTCCAATCTAGTTTATCCTTGCTGATTTTTTGCTCATTTGTTATATCAATATTGGAGAGAATGCTATTCAATTCTCTAATCATAATTGTAAATCTGTCTCTTTTCTTTAACTTCTATCTTCCTCCAACTTTCTCTTTCACACTCTTTTTAAAACTAGACTATTCTCAGTTTATTTCTCTTTCATATAGAATTTATATTAGTTTGCTAAATTCTGTGAAATGCTCATGTCTAGAATTCTTTTTATGATTATTTTGGTGGGATTCTTACCTTTATAATACTTTATTTTCTTATATATGAGTACTACATATTGTTCCATTTATTTAGATCTTTGATTAAATTTTTACCAATGTTAATATTATTTTATATGAAACCTGTGCAAAAGAAATCCATTTATCAAATATGTTTATCAATTCACCGTTGTGCATTAGGTACTGTTCTGAGCCCAAAGGATACACTGCCGAGTAACTAAAGGCAAGTGTGATCCATGTCATCTTGGAGTATTGTGTTTTCAGGGGCAGTAAACAAGCACCAAGAAAGAAATAAGCAAAAAATAAGTAGAACAATTTCAGAGAGTGAAATGCTGTTCAGAATGAAGAACTTCTAAGTGAATCTAAGATAAACATAGATAAAAAAAATACTGGAGTTTATAAGACTGGGTTGTAATTAGTGACCACACAAATTCTCCATTAATTCTGAAAGATATTTTTTCAGGATATGTCAATCTGGATTGGAGGTTGTTTTCTTTTGGGACTTGAGATACTTCAAGCTCCCCTTGACTTAAGGGCTTGTATTGAGAAGTCTGCTGTGATTCTGATGGTTTTTTCTTTATAAGTAGTTTGTTTCTTTTTCCTAACAGCTTTTAATATTCTGTTCTTATGCTAAATTTCTGGAACCTTGATTATTATATGTTTTGGTGTAGGTTTATTTTGGTCATGGCTAATTGATATTCTATATGACTCAGGTATCTGCCTGTCAAATTATTTTCCCATGTTTGGGAAGTTTTCTGCCATTAATTCTGTGAACAAGTTTTTTTTTATGTCATTTGCACTGTCTCCTGCTTTCTCATTAACTTCAATCAATCTTATATTGTTTTCCTTTGCATCATCTAGTGGCTGTTGAATTAATTTTTCATGGGCCCTTGCTACATTTAAGAGCTCTTGATTTTTGTAATGGTTAGCCACATTCCTATCTTATAAGTCTAATAGTCTGTCTTCACTTTTGTTCATTCAGTTTTGCAAATTTTCAATGGAATTTTTAATTTCCTGGATATCTGTTTGGATCTGTTTCATGGGTTCCATTACTTTACTATATTGGGCTTTCACAGTTTCTGTAATTTTCCTAAGCTCCTCAGTTCCACACCACTGGCTCCTCTTATGTACTCATCAAAGTGTGACAAGAGGGGGAGTGCTAACGTCCCAATCCTTGTTCCTTCATGCCCAAGGCTGTTTGCACCAGTGGGAACAGGGTAGGAGGAGTGCTGACTCCCCAGTCTTGTAGGCTGGGAGGATTACTGACTTCCCAGTCCAAGGCTCCTTGAATTCCTCATCCACAATCTGTGCCACTCTCACTCTCTCATACTGGTCATACAGACACTACCCTCATTACCTCCACTGTGGTCCCTAACATTATTGTTGCTAGAGGGTGCAGTTAGTTGCTATGGAGCATGAAAAAAATGCAGCAAACAAACACACAAAAAGCTAGTGGCCCATCAGGGAGGGAGCAACATCCTGGTCACTTGCTCCTGTGTGTGTGCTGGCAAAATTTGCTGCCAGGGTGCAGCATCCTGTGTTTGGAGAAAGGCACAAGATGGCAGGAGCCTCATGTCCCAAGTTTATCCTGTGTGGCTTAGTTACCTGCACTATTTCAGTTCATAAATTTCTTGGAAGCTTCCTCAATGGTATTCAGCTCTGCAAACAGGTGGGAAGACCCACAGGCAGACCTGTGGACTGGATAATTGCTTAATAAATTTCTATGCCTATCTTTTATATGATCTTGAAGTCTTTTATTTTAGATTGATTTTGGCATCAAGATGTGTGTACTGCCCTTTCTTCCAATTACCTCTGTCTTTATTTGATTTTCTCTGAGTAGCTCCAAAGTGGCTCCTCCTCTATTCTAGTATAGCCTTTCTAGCTGAAATTTGATCATTATTTTCATAGTATGTATTATGTCATTCTCTTATGTCCAACCTGTTTGTACTGTTGAATCTGAAATGCATCTATTGTAAACAACATATATTTTACCATGCACTTTTTATCAATTCTATCAATCTTTGTCTTTCACTTGAATTCTTTAATCAATTTACATTAAGTGTAATTAGTGATAAGGTAGGCTATATAGCTGTGATTTGCTATTCGTTTTTTGTGTTTCATGATTTTTTCCCCTTAATTCCCTTTTTGTTAATTTTTTTTTTTTTTGTACTGGGGATTGAACTCACAAGCTCAGGCTTACCAGGCAAGCACTTGAAACACTGAGCTAAATCCTTGGCCCTAAATAAGTATTTTCCCCTATACTATTTTAACATCTGTGCCATTTCCTTTATGGTAATTTTTGAGTTATTTTCCTAGTGACCACCCTGGGATTTGCAAATAGCATCTTATCATAACTGTCTAGTTCAGATTAATAACAACTAAATTTCAATGGCATGTACAAACACTGATTTCAAATATCTTCTTTCTTTCCTTTTTTCTTTGTAATGTTATTTTCATACAAATTAAAATTTTATCCATTCTATGCCCATCAAAATACATTCATAATTAATGCCTTTTGTAACTGTCTTTTATGTCAGAAAGAAGAAAGAGAATTAAGAACAGAAAAACTCAAAATAACATTTAGTGATTTCAATAATGGATTGAATAACTAGATGGAAGATCAACAAAGACACCAAAACTTAACTCTGTACACAAAATAGAACTGAGATATACCTATAGAATATTATATAAAACAGCGACAAAGCACACATCCTTCTTAACACATGGAAGGTTCTGTAGGTTAGGCCATACGTTAGGCTGTAAAATATTAAATTTGATATGACAGAATATGATATAAGTCAGAAACTATATGCATTCTAACCACAAAGGGATAAAATTTAAAATAATAGTGAGCTGAAAAATATATGGATATTAAAGAATGATTTTCTAAATAACCAATTGATTAAAGAAATAAGAGAATAAATTATAAAATACTTTCAGATGAAAGAACATAAAACAGAACATAGTACAACCTATGGGATACAGTAATAGCTGTGCTAATAAGGAACTCATACATATTATATGTCTATTTTAGAAAAGAATGTCAGGGTCAGGGATGTAGCTCAGCTGTAGAGCAATTGTGCAAGGTTCTGGTTTGGCTCCTTAGCACCACAGAAAATATAAACATAAAAGAAGAATGTCAAACCAGTAACCTAGCCAATAACTTAGTCCATAAAACATCTTGAATTGATAGAATAGACTTCTTTTAAGAAACTAAGAAGGGCCTGGTGACACACACCTGTAACTACACTGCTGTTCAGGAAGGCTGAGACACTGAGACTTCAAGGCTAGTCCACACTATACAATAAAAGCCAGCTTCAAGAAAGCCAAAGCAAAAAAAAAAAACCACCAAAATGCTGATGTGGTAGCACACGCTTACAATCCCAGCACTCTGCTAGGCTGAGGCAAAAAAAATGCCAAGTTGAAGTCCAACCCAGGCAATGTAGGGAGACCCTGTCTCAAAATTAAAAACACTACAAAAATTTTAAAAGGGCTGGGAATGGAGCTCAGCCTGTGGTCCGTGATTCAATTCCCAGTGTGGTTAAGTGGGTAAGGGGACAGAGAAGGAAGGAGAGAGAAAGAGAGAGAGAGAGAGAGAGAGAGAGAGAGAGAGAGAGAGAGAGAGAGAACTAAAACTGAAGTGAGCACAAGGAAGGCAATACTAGCATAGAAGTATATGAAATTAAAAAAACAAAAAACAACAGAGACAGTCAATGAAATTGAAAGTTGGTTCTTTGAGTAGATCAGCATAAATTGGTAAAGATTCGGTCCAAGTCAAACAAACAACCAAACAAACACAAAAGGTTCAAATTTCTAAAATCAAGAATAAAAGAGGATAGATTACTACTAACCTTTACAAAATAAAGGATTACAAGGGCACAGTTTTATTAGTTGTACATCAAATGATTTAACAGTTCTAGGCCTAAGTGTATACTCAAGAGAACTGAAACAGAGGTGGAAACAACACAAAGGTATTTCTGATAACTGGATAAACAAATTGTGGGAACTATATACAGTGGATTGCTATTTGACCATATAAATTGATTAAGTACTGACATATTTTATACAAAAGAAGCATAATAAATTGGAAAAATGCTAAATAAAAGAACTTAAATGCAAAAAAGCTACTTGAATTTATTTACACTAACAACCTAGAAAAGGAAAATTTATAGTCAGAGTGCAGATCAGTGGTTAAATGGCCTTGGAAGCAGGAAGCAATGAAGAATAGCTTCTAACAGAATGGTGTTTCTTTTGAGAGAAAAGTAAACTGTTCTGAAATTAAATAGTGACACAATTATAGATATACTAAAAATCCACATAATTGTACTTCTTGAATGATTGAATTTTACTGTGTATAAATCATATCTCAAAAAATTTACAAAAAAATCATAAAAAGCAAGACTACCAGGATTTGAATTCTGCATGTTGACACTGTCACCTTAGTTGGCTATGGTAAATTCAGTAGGTGATCCCAGCTCTTCATGTCACCGATAATTGTTTTATTCTTCCACTTCAATGTTTTTGCATTATGGTGAGCAGATTATATCTTCCTATCTCTTGATCTTTGACTTGGTCACATGACTTGCTTTAACCAATGGGATGTCAGAAGATATAATACCAGTAGTTGTATAGAATAAAATTTCCCTCTCACCACTGCACAAGCAGAACATTCTGTTGATTTTCCATCCCGGGCTCCAGAATGAAACATATTGCAGACATGCCTTATTGACCTACTAACTTGAAAGCAAGAAATAATAGTTTATTGCTGCATACCACTGAGATGCCCAGGATGACAAATGCAAGATCAAATAACCCAAGAAGTGTAGTGGTTTATAAGCACAAAGATTTAATTTTCAGCAGTGTTATATATACTATCTGGCTCAATCTCACTTCTGGTCTCTGTCTTCATTCGAGGATGCAATGCGAAGCAAAAGCTCCTCCTCTGGTAATACTGTTGATCTTGTAGATGAAGGAAAACAGAACATAGCCAACTCATGGGGCTTTTGATCAGAACAATTTATTTCTGTTCATACATTGTAGGACAAAGCAAAATCACATGGATAAAATAGATGTAACTGAAGAGAAAGGCAACTCTTCCCATGGGGTACGCCAGTACAATTCACATAGCCAAACCTGAGGTGAACAAAGCAGGGATGTATAATCTTCCTATAAGAAAGGCATTGAATGTTTTAAAACATAATACTAGATCTCTCTGTGCTTGGTTTTCTCATCCATAAGGTGAGATTAACAATCAAACCTACCTCATAAAATGCTGTGAGGATTTAAAAGACTACTGGAAGATCATTTAAACAAATGGTACCTAGTAAATACTATATAAATAATATTAGTATTTGATACATGAAAATGTTTGTCCATACAATTATTTCTTCTTGCCATAGTAAAAATTGTGTCCTCACTGTTTCATTATCATATGCCTAGAAAACATACTTTATTTACAGGCATTTTAAGCCAAGAGTTTCCTACTTTTAAAAGCTTGTGTTGCTAAAATCAACCTTTCAATATTTGTGTCATTGCTTAAACTCCTTAAGAGATACTCCTAATATCGGCTTGCTGTCTGATTAGTTTTCCGGAAAGAGAACAGTTTCTGTGTGGTAGGAATAGGACAGCAGGTGGTGGTAGCATAAAACAGAAGAAAAGCTTCACAGCTGAAAAAGGATGGCAGGCAAAAGGTCCAAAAAGCTGCTCACAGCTGGGAAGGAAACAGCATTTCTGGAACCCAGGTGTATGAGCTGCTGAGTTGTCACTATCGCTAGGGGAAAAGGGATTTATATTCTCATTATGTTTCTCCTTTAATTCTGCTTTATTCTGAATACCTAGTTGTGCATTTTGACTGAAAAACTCTGCTCACACAGCAGGCTTGTTAATCCCTTCCAGTAACATTCAACACACACTTGGGATTTGTTAAAAGTGGTGAAAAAATATTTTTTCTCAGTTGCCTTGCCTCCTGAGTTTATAAAAGACAACAACTGATCACACCTGGAAACAAATCAGCAAAATAAAGTAACTACAAACAAACTCAACCTCTTTCAGTCCCTTCCAAAATCCTTGCTTATAGAAAAGCTGAGAGAAGAAAGATCTGGATTTTTTATTTTAAACACTGCCCTATAGAAAAGAGAACCTAAGCAAATCCCTATGATAATTGTACTTTTGATTAAATACATTCCACATGTTTTCTCTGAAAATCCTGGGCTCTTTAAGGTGATCCTCAGTCCTATACTTTACGTTAATATTACATGAAACCTAATAGGGATAGAGGGTAGAAAAATTCTATATTTCCTCTGTCTTTAACCATTTATGCTTTACATTTTAAATTAGAATGAGCAGTCCAGCTCACAGGTTCCTTAGCTGTGTTTCTTATTATCAGTAGACCAAATTTATAGGCTCTATGGACATTTTTAGCCCTTAGATTTTATAGCAAGGCTATTGTAACTACTATAGTTTACATTAATTGATCACATTTACCGTATGCCTGGAGCATGTATTATTTCAGTTAGTCTTTGAAATACATTTATAATTTATCATCTCCACTTCACAAATGAAGGAATGAAATCTCTGCAATGTATGTGACTTTCTCAAAGTTAGCATAAAATAGAGATGCATACAAAGTTAGCATACAATAGAATTCTAAAATTAGATTGTTTAGCTTTTAATTCTAACTTTGCTTGATTACTAGCTATTTAAACTTATTTGATTTATTTGCTCTTCCTGTGCTGGAGATTATGGTACTGAGAGCACTTTCCTCTTAAGATTGTTTTGACAATTAAATGAGTTAATTATAAAGAGTGCAAGCAGCACATAGTAAGCACCATAAGAAAGTTAATTCAACATTTACTGACGATCAAAATTTTCAGCAAAGTAGGAATAGCAAAGGAATTCCTCAGCTTGATAAACAAAATATACAAAAAAAATACCACTAAAGTTGTATGTAATAGTGAAAACAGAAAGCTTTCCCCCTAAGACTAGAAAAGGGCAAGGATGCCTGCTCTCATACTTACAAAACATAGAATTGGAAGTCTTAGTGCAATGAGGTAAACAAGGAAATAAAATGTGAGCAAATCAGCAAAGAAGAAATAAAACTATTCCTACTTACATATTGTAATTGCCAGTACATAAAACTTACAAGGAAACTACAAATCAATCCTAGAACTAATAAATAAGTTTTACAAGATCATTGTAGAAAAAAATTTTATTTATTTGCAATGAACACATGTCATATAAATTAAAAATACAATATAATTTATGGTTATGTTATAATAAAACACAAGTGTAGATATAAAAAACATAGCCATGATTTATATAATGAACATTATATAACACTGATGAAGGAAAGCAAAAGATCTAATTAAATAAAAACATGCTATTTTCATGAATTGGAAGATTCAACAGACTAAGGATGTTAATTCTTTCTAAATTGATCTATATTTCTATCAAAATTCCATCCAGAGTTTTTGTAGATCTAGACAATAGCATTTAAAAATTTTGATGGAAAGACAAAGAAGTTAGAAAACCTAAATAATTTTGAAAAATAATTTTATTTTGAAGAATAACTCAATGTGGTATCTAATCTTATCCTGTAGGCATAGTTATTAATCCTGAGTAGTACTGATAAAGAGATGAATGCGTGGATTAATGGGCAATAAGTAATAACCAAGAAATAGATCCACATAAATATGTCCAACTTAGTTTTGAAAAAGGTACAAGCAGATTCAATGGAGGAAGGATAGATTTATCAACACATCATGTTAAAGTAATTGATCATCCATGGACAAAAAGAGGAACCTTTATTCGTAACCCATACCAAATTAAAAAAGTATCTTTTTTTTTTTTTTTTTTGGTACCAGGGATTGAACTCACAAACTCATGCTTGCCAGGCAGGTTTATGCTGCTGAGCTAAATCCTTAGCCCTAAAAATAAGTATCTTGAAGTGTATTGAAGACTTAAATACAAAACATAAAGGTATAAATTTTGTTTTAAAAATAGAAGAATATTATTAGAACATAAAGCTGAGTGAACTGATTTTTTTTATTTTGTTATCAATAATATCTACTTATCAGTTGAAATTTTTATTCTTGATATCAAAAGTATGATCCACAAAAGGAAACTTTGATAGTTGTGTCCTCATGAAAGTAAAACACATTTGCTGTATGCAACACTATATTAAGAAGATGAAGAGTGGGAGAAAAGTTTTTGCAAGTTTCATATTGACAGGTAGCTAAAATATATGAATAATTTTAAAATCCAACAATAAACAAATAAAACATTTAGAATTGCCAAAAGATCTAAGAAGGCACCTTTCTAAAGAAGATGAGCAAAAAATTTGCACATGGAAAGATCTTCAACATCATTAGCCATTGGGAAAGCCAAGGAGAGATAATTGGAAGCAGGGAGACAAATCTTTCCCCAATGAGAAGAGGATCAAGAGACGTAGAGAGGGGAAAGAGAATTTAAAAAGGAACTAAAATGTGTTTGGTATATGTATCAGCTCCACACAAGAAATGTAAACAGTATGTATTGCAAACAAGTACTAATAAAAAATAAATAACCACACTATGGCATCACTACACACAAATCACTAGGGCTAAAATAAAAAAGAGAAGCAATACCAATTGCTGACAAGGATTGGCGAAACTGGATTATGCCTATGCAATTTAAAATTGTATATCCACTCTGGAAAATAGTTTGGCAGGTCCTTTCAAAACTAAAAATGCACAAGATAATGTGGCACATGCCTGTAATCCCAGCACTAGAGAAGCTGAGGCAGGAGGATTGTGTGAGTTTGATGCCAGGGTTACATAGCAAGACCCTGTCTCAAAAAAACCAAACCAAAACAACAACAACAAAAACAAGCAAACCTAAAAATGAGTTTACCATATTGTACAGCTACTACACTTGTGGGCATTTATTACCAATCAAGACTTACATTCACAAAAAAACCAGTAAACAAATGTTCACAGCAGATTTATTCACAGTAGCTCCAGACAGTAGATAACCAAGACATTGACTGGGTGTATAATTAAGCCAACTATAGTACATTTATAGCATGGAACACTGCTTGACAACACAAAGGAATGAACTACTGATTCAAGTAACAACTTACATGTATCTCCAGGAAATTATACTGAGTTGGAAGAAGTCAGTCTCCAAAGGGCACATACTGTATGACTCATTTTATATAAGAAACAAGAATATTAAAAAGATGGGAAACCGATTAGTGGTGGCCAGGATCTAGGAGTGATGGGAGTAGTGATGGGGAAAGCAGGAGGAGGGAGAATTCCGTGTCATAAAGTGAACTACAAATATTGTGTACAGTGTCAAGATTTTGGTTCAGATATTATAATTATGTAATGTTTCACCACTGGGTGAAAACATTTGGAATCCTGTTGCACATTTGAAAAAACCTTTCTGTGACTCCACAATATTTTCCAAGCAAACAGTTAAACATATTAAACAAATGAAATGCTGGGAGCAAGCTGGAATTTGTTGATTTGTCTAAACTTCTGCTACCTAATTGTGATGAGCATCTATTAAGCGTTCAGAATAAGCCAGATCTTATTGAGCAGCTTGCCAGATGTCACACAGCCATAAAGTGACAGTGCACGAGTAGGACCCAAGTTTGGTTCCAAGGATGTACTTTTAATCACAGTGCTAATTCTCTCTGAATCATATGAGCGGGATAGAATCATGACAATAGGTGACCCAAAACAATGGGAATAAGAGGGAAGCTAAAGGACAGAAAAGAAGCATGGAGTCCTGTACTTCACTCATTGTGGTTAGGGAAGTAAATATTAAGTCCACACTAAGACATTACAGTAGAGCTTTTAGATTCACCCAACTAAAAGTCTGACAGCATTGACTGGTCAAGCTATGGAATACTGGACATTCTAGTGGAATTCACTGGCGTTGGGAGAGTATATTGATAGAGTCACTTTGGAAAGCAAGTATTGGCTAGTTAAAATGAACATGTATAAACTCTACACATAGTAATGCCACTTTTAGCTGTGTGCAATGCAAAACTTTGTGCCAGGAGATATTTTTATAGAGCTTTGTTTATAAAAGAAAAACCTGTGACTGATGCAACTGCACAACAGTAGTAGAATGAGTAAATAAAACGTGGCATAGGAAATAAGGAGTTAAAGGGTTGAATAACAATATAAATTTTATATAATATGAACTTACATAAAACATCTACTCAACAGTAGAATACTTTCTTCACAAACACACGTGGAACACTGCAAGAGAAACCATGTCACAAGGCGAGTCTCAACACATTTTAAAGGACTGAAATCCTGCAAAGCACCCTTTCCAATTGTAATGGTAACAGGCAGTGAATTAATAACAAAAGGGCAATTAGAGACTCCACAAAATCCTGTAAATTAAGCAGTACACTAAAAATGTTCAAAAAAGAAATTATAAAAGAAATAAAAAAGTACTCAGACACAGATGAAAATACCAATATAGCATATCAACACTCAGAGGATGCAGTGATCACAGTGTTCATAGGGAAATTTATAGCAGCAAAAGTCTACATTTGAAAAAGAAGAAAGATCTCAAATAAACAACCAGCTTTACACATTGAGCAGTCAAAAAGACAAGGCAAACTAATCCTAAAGATGGCAGAATGAAGGGAATAATAGAGGTCTCACTTGAGTATGGGGAAGAGTAAAATGATAGGGAGAATCAAGAAACTTAACAGTGGACTGTATGAAAACAACAAAATTGGCAAAACTTTAGGTACAATGGCAAAGAAAAGAGTCAGAGCATACAAATAATTAAAAACAGGGGGCTGGGGATTTAGCTCAGCGGCATAAGCGCCTGCCTTGCAAGTGCATGGTCGTGAGTTCGATCCCCGGTTAAAAAAAAATTAAAAACAGAAAGTAGGGACATAATTGCCAATTCTGTAGAAATTTAAAGATGATTATAAAAGAATGATATAAGCTGTGTAGTCCAATAATTGAAATAACCTATATAAAGTAGGTGGATTACTAGAAACACACTCATTATATAAACAGACACAGAAGAAACGATAAACATGGACAAACCAGAGTTAGTAAAAAGACTGATAAAATAAAAAAATCAAAACTAAAAAATTTGAAAAATACCAAATATACTAAATTAAAAATCGATAACGAAATGACAACCCAAATTTTAAAAAGGAAAAACAAATAAAAATGGGCAGGACAGGCGAGGTGGGCATCTATAATTCCAGCTCCTGGGAGGGTGACGTTGAGGTAGGGAAAACACTTGTGCAGAATATATTGGGGTCAGCCTGAGCAACATAAAAGTGGGTGAGGGCACATTTTTCCAATGGTGATATACCAATGGCCAATAAACATATGAAAGCATATTCATTATCATTAATCATTAGAGCAATGTAAATCAAAACCACAATGAGATATTCTTTCAAATGCACAAGAGCAGCAACAATTTAAAAAAAGAATCAGGAAACAGGATGTATTGGCAAGGTTCAAAGAAATTAGAACCTTTATAAGTAGCTGGTGCTGATGTAAAATGGAATGGCCATTGTAGAAAACAGTTTGGTAGTTCACCGAAAAGATAAATGGTATTACCATATGATCTAGCTTCTGCTTCTGAGAACCCCAAAAAATTGAGAACAGTGATTCAAACAGATAAGGTACATGAATATTTATTGTAGCATCATTCACCAGAGCCAAAATTTAGAAGCAACCCCAATGTCCAACAACAGATGAATGTATAAATCAAATGTGGTATAGCCACACAATGGAATATTATGCAGCTCTAATAACAAGGAATGAAATTAAGATGTATGCTATGGTGTGGATGAACCTTGAACACATTTTGCTAATTGAAATAAGCTACACATAGAAGGAAAAATGATTCCACATACACACTTGCAACATTATCTAGAATAGATAAACTCAGAGGAATAAAGCAAATTAGAAGTTAGTGGCTGGGGAAGGGATATATTATGGTATAGTGAGCTAGTGTTTAATGGTTACAGAGTTTCTGTTCAAGGCAGTGAGAAAGTTTCAGAAATTGTTAATGGTGACTGTTGTACAAGGTTATAAATGCAACCAATGCCATTGAATTGAATACCTAAGAATGGTTAAAATGAAGGCTCAGAAAAACAAATACCACATGTTCTCAGTCATATGTGGAAGTTGATCTCATAGAAATTAAGAGTAAAATAATGGTTACCAAGGGTTATGAGGGTCCTCAGGGAAAGTGGGATGAAGTAGAATTGGTTATAAGGTATGAACAATACAATTATATAGCAGGGTTAATTTCTAGTATTCCATATAGCATAGTAGGGTAACTATCATTAACAATAATTTAATACATATTTTGAAGTAGCTTTGAATGCTCCTGACACAGTGAAATACTGAAGTGACAGTTATGTTAATAACTCTGGTGCAATCGCTGCACATTGTATGCATGTGTCAAAAAAGCACACTGTATCCCATGAATATATGAAATTATTGTGTGACAACTAAAACCTTAAAAATAGTGTCAATGGCAAATTATATATATATATATATATATATATATGTCTATATATAAAGCCAAATTTTAATAATGTGATGTAATCAGGTAATCAAACACTATACAGCAGTGAAAAATGAATGAACAACAGCTATTATTAATATGGATAAACTGCACAAGGGTACTGAGAGAAGCAAGTTACAAATGATGGTATAATTTCATTTATGTAACTCTCAGGCAAAAGTGAAGCACTACCTCATTTAGCAGCACATCTATAAGTTCAAATATACAAAGAAAGACAGGAGAGCAGTTATCGGACAATCAGTAGAGTGTTTAACAGAGACTAACGCGGTGGGTTGAAGGGAGTCTGCTGCCATACCAGCAGCGCCCTGTTTCTTCCTGCGGATGGTGACTGCATGGGTGTTTGGTTTATATTTGCTATTTCAAATCTGATGTTGTTGACATCACCGGGAAGCTTTATTAGAGAGGCAGAATGTCAGGCTTCACTCCAGACTTGTATTTCAACATGTCCACGGGTGATTACTGGGTAAATTAAAGTTTGAGGTGCATTATTGTGAACTTTATGCATGCTTCACGCACTTTTTCTGAAGTGGCGATATGTATTAGAACTTTAAAGCACATGGTCCTGGTTTGTTTCTGGATCTGGCAGGCTTTTACCCCAATAGTGTCATCCTGCTGTAACTAGTGTCATTTTGGTGATTCAGAAACCCTTACTGCTAAGAGGTGTGAATCTCGGGATGCTGGAACAAAAAGGAGGGCGCATGGGTAGTTGGCCAACTCTCTGGATCACAGGATCACAGAGAGGACTCCTCACACACTGCAATGCCTGGGGTGGGGGAGGGGAGGTCCAGCCCCAGCACCCCCTCCCACACCAGCCACAGCCAGATGGGTCTACAGTACAGGCTGTGTTGCTGGGACCCCTATCTCCCGCGGTGCAGGCCTGGCCCGCTGGTCTCAGCAGACGGAAATGTGGTGACCTGTGTTGCCATTCCCGCTTGCTGGGCCTGCCGCTGGCTCCCTAACACTTCAGCCTGCTGCACTTGGGATGCACACCCAAGAAGATCTTAGCAGCCTCGGACGTTCCTGCGCCCTTGCCATGCATTCAAAGTCCTGAGCCCTCCACAGCCTGTTCCCACCCGGGGCCTGGCGGGTGGCACCCCAGTCAAACTGGAGAGATGTGGGTGAGGAAACTGACAGAGTCACTATAGCACGCGGTGAGCCAGTGTTGGTGGTGGAGAGCATCTGGGGGCCGTTTCCCCATAGAACATCAGGCTCTGCCCCTCTATTTGCTGTCCCACTGTTCCTTTGCTACCACCATCTCTGAAACTTCCTGGGCTCTGTTACTTCTTGGTTGTCAACGGTTATTGCACATTATCCCCATAAATAGTTGCACTTTCTCATGCCCCCTCCCCACTTTCTTATCTGTATAAACTCAACAGGAATGAAACACAATAAGTATAATGAAATGTATTTGGTTTTTAAAGACGCTTTGAAAATTACCTTGGGTTCCCACTTAGTGCCCTTGGTTAACTGACAATATCTAGCATTATTTTCCAAGTGTAAAATTATCTGTGATGAGATGGGAATGAGAAAATACCATTCTTGAGGAAAAACCTTAAGTGCTAAATGCTTTTAAAAAACAGTACCATAGATGGGAATTTACTACAAGTAATGATATGATTTTCCCAATGATTTATTATTCATTACAATTACAACAAAAGATGCATGATATTGGAACTTAAAATGGAATGAAGTGTTCTTTCTTCAAGCTTCATAAATCCAGCTGTTTGTTTTCCATATTTGTGCATGCCTATTAATTTTAATTACACTAATAATTTCCCTGGATTCTTAAATTTACATTAGCTTTTAAAGTATAGACAAAACATTTCTCATATAATTTAATCATTTGTGCAAATGGCAGACAGGAAAGTTACTGGTTTGTATTATAATTATTGTAGTCCGTGCTTTGAGCTCATTTGTACAATTGCTAAATTAATAATTATCATTTACGTAAGCAGATTAGATCATCTGCACCCATTTACAATTATAATTCAGAAATGATTAGGTATTCTTCAAATTTCTCAGTTTCTTTAATGCCCTTATTAAAATTGTACATTAAAGAATTTTCCAATTAAGTCTATTATCATAAGTAAATTTGGCTTAGTACATGTAATCACTCCCATGCTATTGCATATAAATTTTCAATTATTCCATGTCTTTTCTAAAGTGTATGGCAAAACAAGTTGATTGTCATAGTGTTATTTGCACCACTTGCTTAAAAGCTGTCCTTGTTAAAATTCACAATGCCAAATCCTTACAAATAGTATAAACTAGTGTCTGAAATTGTTCTATTGAACAGGTAACATCAGGGATAACTTGTTATGTATCTTGCTTGTTACAGTGATATGTAGGTTGTGGGAAAAGAACTTCTGATTTACTGAAAATATTCTTTGATTTCAGGGAATATTTAAAATATTTAAAATCCATGTGCAGTTGAAAGGATTTTGATTTACTTCATATAATAAATGCAATACATATTCATTGTGTGACACTTCAAAAATACAGAAATAAGGGAGGAAGGAAAAATGATTTTGTATAATTTCACCAACTAGGACAATCTTTGTTAGAATTTGGGTTTCAATCTTTGAAGCCTTTAAAGTGGGTTTTTATTTATGCACTTGTGTCTGTGGTATGCAGTAATAACACTGGAGTTATATTGTACATAGAAATACATTGAAAAGAACAACATCTTCTTCCATCTTCTCTACTACAAAACTGACTTTCTTTTTACTTATTATAAAAGTTCAATACCTTACATTACTTCTTTGCAAGGCTCAGTATCTATGGTAGTAAAATAAAGCTAATGGTGATAAACCTAGTTCAGAGAGCTGTGAGAATCCAATGAGCTGATTTAATAGAAAGCTTCTACAACAGTGCCTGACACATTGTAAGTGCCATGTGTCTTCTCTATTATGCTGGCAGCTTTGTATAGGTGAGATAATTTAACTGCTGATAGGTTATCCAAGTGTTGGAGATCTTATTTAGGCTAATGATAGTATTACCATGGAATGGTTGAGATTTTCAGGTACAACATGAGGAACAATGTGTCTACCTAGATATACTACATGAAGACTAGCCCCAGGTGTGGAAAGAGCGGAGATTAAAAGACACTTGTTTAGAGACAGAGATAGTAACAGTAGCTTTTCCCAGAGTTCAGGAGTACTACTTGTTTTATCAATCCTCTTAAGCAAAACTAAATATTTAAAATTCTGTTTTTGTAAATAACAGTAAGTTCTTTTGTTAATAAAACATCTGTTATGATGGATACATTATGTCAACTTGAGAAATTTAGAAGTTTAACTGGGAGACTCAGCAGGGAGCTAGGATGTTTATTTTGTAATTATCCTCATCCTGTGCAAGAGGAGGGAACAGAGATTTTGTGAGTGCTACACCCACCCCTGAGGGGGAGGGGGCCTATCTAGAATATAAGGGAGGAAAAGAGGCTTGCTTCCTCCTTTTTGCTCTGACTGCCTTTTCTGCCTGCTTCCTTGAAGTGTTGCCCAGTGCTATGCCACCTTGCCTTGGATTCAGCTGATTACAGACTAAAACCTCCATAAACTATAAGCTAAATAAACCTTTCCTTCCTTCATTTGAGGTGCTGGGTATTTTGTCCCACCAATGAGAAAAAGTAATCAAGACAATGTCAAATCAGTGGGCAAAACTAAAAGGTAGATCTTATTACTTAGCACACAAGAAAAATTTTAACAAATTAATTTTATTGATATTTAATTTACATACAGTACTCTTCATCAGTTTTTGGAAGTTGCAGTTTGATGAATTTTGATGAATTTTGATACCAGGGTATCAAAATTATATTCACTCTTACTCTAGGTAAACACACAAAGAACCATTGATTTTCTCTCACTTCTTTTTATCTATATCCTCTAAAATTTCACATGCAGGTGCACTTCATTTTACCATAAAATTACATCCCTGATGACTCCACTGTGAATTGAAAATGTCCTGAGTCAACAATAGACTTAATATACCTAACCTTTCTGTCTTAGCTACATTTTTCCAATGCTGATACAAATACCCAACACCCAAAGTTAGGAATGTATTTTGGCTCACCATTTGTAGAGGATTCTGTCCATAATTGGCTGCATAGCAAGGTGCATAGCAGGATACCTTGGCAGAGAGGCTTCACAGAGGAGAAAATAGTTCATGGCAAAGCAGGGCAGGTCAGCAGTGAAGCAGTAAGAAAGAAGTGACTGGACACCCCTTTTCCGTCCCTTTTATCTTATCCAGGCTACCAACCATTGGGATTGAAAAACTCACACCCAGGGTAGAGTACACTTAATCCTGTCTAGAACCATGCAAACCAACCAGGGGACTAACTTAGTAATCACACACCCCTAATTCCAGTATCACACACTCCATATCCAGCCACCTCCAAAAATCCCCACTTATGAGAACATGAGGCTTTAGGGGGATATCTAGACACAAGCCATAACACTGTTGAGAAGCACAATCAACTCTAGTGGTGTCCATTGTTTCCCCTGGTGACCTGGTGACTGTGTGGGAGCTGTGACTCCTTGCTGTTGCCCAATAGAGAGAGAGAGAGAGAGAGAGAGAGAGAGAGAGAGAGAGAGAGAGAGAACTGCTAGCCTAGAAAAAGATTGAAATTAAAAATTAAAGGTGTGACTTTTCCTGAATGCATATTACCAGCATTGTAGTTTTGAACCATCATAATGAAAGAGTTGCTGGCCCAGACCGGACACTTTAACCAGGAAAAGCCTCAGCCAAGTTAGGGGGCTCCTGCCTCCCCCGCCCCTATAGATTTTCCTGTAACCCTATACGCCCATCCCTGTAACCCTGGCGCCAAACGTGTGCCAATGAAATACCTGTGCATCCCTAACGCCCCTTGGGGTCCACCCCAGACAGAGGTTACTTATGGGCCTCACTCCACGTGTTAGAGAAGAAGAAGAGAAGAAGGAGAAAGGGAGAGTGTGTTCCAGAGAGAGACCACTGGCCCTGGGGTGGAGATGCTGCGCCCCGGGGCCCCGGGGGGGGGGGTCTCTCCTCGCATTCCCGAAATAAAGGTTACTTATATTTTATATTTCTTATCTTTGCAGCCACCGCCGTCCACTACTTTCACAGCCGTCCACTCCACTCCTTCCACGGACCTCTTTCCCTCCCTTCCCCTCTTCTTCCCCCTCTTCTCAGACCTAACAATAAGTTTAGGATCATTTGCAAATGCAATATTGTATAGTAAGTACTCTTGTGCATGGTTTCCATTATGTTCAGCACAATGTCTTTGAGATTTATCCACATTTTGTCATGCATCAGCAATTTATTCCTTTTCACTGCTGAATGTTATCTCATTGCACAGAATACCTCATGATTTGTTTGTCCATGCACCTGGATAAATGATGAACACTGGAGTTATTTCCTGTTTCAAACAATACATGAATGATATACTGAAGCTGTTATGTCTGAGCTGATTGTGCATCTTCCTGGTGTTATGGTTTAGATGTCCCCCAAGAGGCTCCTGTGCTCATAGGTGGGGATTGGGAAGGTGGTTGAATTATGGCATAGGTTTACAGCTGACTTGCTGATAGGAGGCAGGGCCTGGTAAGAAGAGGTGGGTCACCATGGCTGTGAGCTGGGAGGGTATGTTCCCCTCCTAGGTCTTTCCCTCTCTGTACTTGGCTGCCATGACTGCAGCAGCTTTCATCCTCAGAGGCCCTTCTACCATGCTGCTTCTACATAGCGTCAGATGACAATGCAAAGACTGAAACTTCTAAAACACAAACCAAAATAAGCCCATATTCCTTTAAGTTGCAAGCATCAGGTATTTTGTTCCAGCAACAAGAAAGGCAGTAAGATATCTAGCAATTTCTCAGGATAAGAAAGACATGGATCAGATCCAGTGTTGTCACTTTGAAATCAGTATGATTTTTTTCTTAATATGTTATAATTTTCACTTGATAGACAAGTCTATAAGGGAGATAAATTCACTGATCTTATCCCATTCTTCATTTGCATCATCATGGCTATTCAACTATTTGTGACAATGAGCTATTTGAGTTTGATACCAGTTCCTGCCAAAGTTCCGTTTTTTCTTTTCATTTTGAGGTTGTTTTTCTCTTAAAACTAACTTTAGTCTCAACTTTTACCTTTTCCCCATTAGCCCTAAATAAAATTTCAACCTAGTCTGATATATTACCAGCATGACATCTACTAGTTTGCTTTTATGATATTTACAGTCAATATTTTAAACTAAAAGTGCTCATTTCCGTTAGCAATCTACTTCATCTCTCTCATCCCATTTATCTGAGTGATCATAATATATTTTTTTCTAGATCTAGTGACTCTAAATCCTTGGTGTTTTCAAAGACTATTCATTTCATTATCCAGTGTCTAGATAGTCTCCAAGTCCTGTTTCATTTCCTGTGGATACTTTTTTTCCTATTTAGTCATATTGGCATCATTACAATGCCTTTGGTTCATGCACTTCATTCAAGGTCTAGCTGAAGACACTTCCTACCCACCAACAAATGTCAACGACTGTTAATGTCTTTCCCAGCTGCAATTCTCAGTGCTTTTTACCAGGAAATAATCTGCACATCATAATCTAGGACTTGATTATTTAGCTTTTCAGAATGTTTAAACCACACATTGATTGCTCTCACTACTCCCTTCCTCTTAGTTTAAAGCCCTTAATGATTTTCCATTGCACTTTGGTAACACCCAGAATCCTTTTCATGGTCTACAAAGTCCTATGATACGGCCTCTTTCCTACTTGTCTATTCTTATCCCAGCCACTGTACCCATTGCTCATTCTGCAGCCCCACAGGCCTTCTCAATTCGTACATTGTTGCTAAACTCTTTCCCACTCCTACTTGACCTGATTGTTCACTTCCACCCAACTTCCAAATCTTTGTCCAACTTTCACTCTTCTTTTAGGTGTCAACTTAGGGTTCACTAACCCAGAGTTTATCAATTTAGCCTCTGTGGTATGGCTTTTTCATCAAATTCTACTCTTTTCATTCAAGTGCTTAATGGGATTTATAGTTATATATTTGTCTGTGATGTTAAAAATATCTACTTAGCAGTCTAAAAGCATAAAAGTAGACATTCTGTCTCTTTCATTACTGAATCCGCAACTATTAGTGTGGTTCTTGGCACATAGTAGGCACTCAAGACAAATGTTAATCGAACAAGAGATATTCAGTAGCTAGAGAAAGTTTCTTATTTATCTATCCTCTTAATGAAAACTGAATCCTACTTACCCTAAGCCATACAATCCCTAAGCCCTGTATATGGTATAGGCTAATCTTATTAAGTTGTTTTGACTGGGGAACTAGCAGACACCTGCTCCTGGTTTTATTAGGTGAGATTATACCAGTCACTCATACTAATTTCCTACAGTGTTTCTGAGAATTTCCGCTGGAAATAGCTTTATATTTTCCTTTAATGTACTTACTGGCTGATCCTCATTATAGTCTGCTATCCAAGCCCTACCATTGTCCTCCTTGCCATCTTTGGAACTCTGCTTTGGCTGGCTGCAGTCAAGTCAAATCATGACTCTAAGGTTTCAGTCCTTCTGAAAAGCACTGGGTATTTTAGATTCAAGTATTTAAATATGTCTCCTTGGAAATTTTACTCTCCCCTTTTCAAGAAAGGCCAAAAGTATAGGTGTCTTGAATTAGAGGTGTGGGAAAATGACTATCTGCATAAAAATCTTCTAGGTCCCCTAAGTATGTAATCTTCAGTAAGCTACCCAACCTGGCTGTGTACTATTTTCCTTATATGTAAAGTGGGGATGATGAAAAACGGGAATAATAAAAACAACTACTTTGTAGAGTTACACATGGATACAACGAATTTATATTTGTGGTGCTTGAAACAGGGCTCGGCATATGATAGGTACACAATTACATTTTGTTGTTGTTTTATTTTAAGTGATGCACTTTCTCTAAAAGAGTGTGTGCACAGCAATTTGCCCTCCCATTCTTTTTTTTTTTTTTTTTTTTGTCTTTTTCATTTTTATCGGTACCAGGGATCGAACTCATGACCGCCTGCTTGCAAGGCAGGTACTTATGCCGCTGAGCTAAATCCCCAGCCCCTGTCCTCCCATTCTTGTCACTGACTATTTCTGAGTTCAAAAGGTATGAAAATGATGGCATGGAGGCAGTGTATCCCATTAGTGTAAAGATTCATCCATGTCTTCTGGTTCCCACAAATGAAAACATTTTAGCCCTGGACTCATCATTCCTCCTGTGTGTAGGGCACTGGAACCCAAGGACATTGCCTTTTTGTCTCTAGTGCTTTGCAGATATCCAGGAGCTTTTTGGACAAATCCAGTCATACAGTAGTCCACGAATCACTTACATTCAGGGCATTAGCCCAACTGTTTAAGATCTATCTCTATTCACCTAGAGTCCTGTTTTGCCCAAGATATTTCCAGGTGTAATACTGCAGGTCCTGTGCCCCAGGAAATACTCCACTCCAGCCATTCTAAGACAGTTGAACCCCTTATTTTTCACCGCCTTCTACTTGCCTTAGTATGTCTCTCAGAACTTGCTATATTACAATCCATCTTTGCTACAAAGCTGTTGAAATTATCTGTGATAGTTAAACTCAAACTCAATATGCACTATTTAATGTCATCTGCCACTTGTACCAACTTCCCCCTATCTAGAGTTCCTGCAAGAAGTTGAAGCCATGCTTTGATGTTGCTAGACTGTATGGTTTTTACACTAGTGTAATGGTTTATCTTTTGTGGTAAAACTTAACCTTGGCAAATGGGAATACAACACCTTATTCTATTTTTTCTCTTATTTTTTTATTGAGATAAAGCTCACATATCATTAAATTTACCTTTTAAAATGTGAACCATTCAGTGGTCTCACTACATTCCATTATCATCATCTAATCTGAAGAGTATTTTTTAACCCAAGAAGAAACCCTGTATTCTTTAACAGTCAGTTTCAGTTGCCCTACTCCTACATTACAGGCCCTGGAAATTACTCAAATACTTTCCGTCTGTATGGTTTTTCCTATTCTACATTTACATTTACATTCTACATTACATTTCATGTAAATGGAATAATGCAGTGTATGGTTGCTGGCTTATTTTATTTAGCATAATATTTGCATGATTCATCCAGTTGGTAGCATATATCAGTAATTTGTTCATTTTTATAACCACAGAGTACCCCATTGTATGGACATATGATATTTTGTTTGCTCATTCATCAGTTGATGTGCTTTGACTCATTTCTATTTTTCTTTCTTTTTTTTTGTCTTTTTCCTTTTTTTATCGGTACCGGGGATCGAACTCATGACTGCCTGCTTACAAGGCAGGCGCTTATGCAGCTGAGCTAAATCCCCAGCCCCTCTGTTTTTCAGTTATTATGAATAACGTGGCTTTGAACATTTGTATACATTTTTGAGTGTAGAAGTGTTTTCATTTCTCAGGGTTGAACTTTTAGAAGAACTGCCTACTGCTTTCCAGCTGGTTTTTCACTTCATGTTCCCACCAGCCGTATAAGAGTTCTGACTTCTGCTATACTTATTTATTTCTTTACTCATGTGGGGATCGAACTCAGGACCTTGTGCTTGCCAGGCAGGTGCTTATGCTGCTGAGCTATATCCCCACCCCTCCTATACTTATTATTGTCTCACTACTGGGGATTGAATCCAGGCTTCCCACATATTAGACAAGCATTGTATTACTGAATTACACTCTCTGGTCCTTACCTCATTTTGAAACTTTATGTGCCCTTAAGGGTATGAATCAGTACCTCATTGCAGATTTGACTTGCACTTCCCTCCTGGGTAATAATGTTCAGTCTCTTTTCATGTGCCAGCTGCATATTTTATCTGTAGGTATGTTTATTCAGATTCTTTGCCTGTTTTTAAATTGAGGTGTGTTTTTCTTACTGAGTTGCAACAGTTTTTAAATATTCTAAATGCCTTTCAGTAGATAAATAATTTGCAAATTTTGGGGTGAATTTTCACTTTCTTAAGATTGTCCCTTGATGCAAAACTGTTTTTAATTGTCATGAAGTCCCACTTACCAGTTTTTCATTTTTGCTTGTAGTTTTTGATGTCATTTTAAAGAATCCATTGCCAAATTTAAGAAAGAAAATATTTGTTCTGGTTTTTATTCTGAAGAGTTTTATATGGCTAACGATATTTGATCCATTTTTGAGTTTATTTTTGAATATAATGTGAAGGGAAAAGA
This sequence comes from Cavia porcellus, assembly GCF_034190915.1. Classification (NCBI taxonomy): domain Eukaryota; kingdom Metazoa; phylum Chordata; class Mammalia; order Rodentia; family Caviidae; genus Cavia; species Cavia porcellus. The sequence goes on along the minus strand of NW_026947486.1, from coordinate 103,440,412 downwards.
AAACTTTGTTCTTTTGCATGTATTCATTCAGTTGTCACAACACCATTTGTTGGTAAAGATTATCTTTCTCCATGGAGAATCTTGGCACACTTATCAAAATCAGTGGACTATGGATAAATGAGTGTACTCTGGACTCTCTATTCCATTTATCTGTATTTCTACCCTTATGCTGGTGCCACACTATTTTGACTAAAATCTCTTTGCAATAAATTTTGAAATCAGAAACTGTGAATCTTCCAACTTGGTTTTTCTTTCTCAATATAGTTTTGGAGTCAGTCATGGTGGGGCATGTCTGTTATCTCAGCATTTGGGAAGCTAAGATATGGTCACTGCAAGTTCAAGATACATCCTGGGGACATAGTGATTTCAAGGCCAGCCTGAACTATACAATTAGTGAAACTCTGTTTCAAAAACAAAACAAAAAACAGTTTTGAGGTTTCTGGATTCCTTGAACTTCCACATGAATTTTTAGAGTAGACCACCAGTTTCTACAAAGAGACTGGTCAGGATTCCTTACAGGAATTGTTTTGAATTTGTAGATCAATTTGGGGAGCTTTGTCATATTAACAAGATTAAGTTTTCCAGTTAAACAACATGAGATACCTTTTCCTTTATTTAAATACATTTTTTTTACTAATTTTCTTTTACTAATTTCTTTTACTAATTTTTAGTAGATTTCAGGGTATAAGTTTTGCAGGTGTGTTAAACATTGTCATAGTCCATTTTGTATTGTTACAACAAAATATCTAAGGTTGAATAATTTTTCAAATAGAGAGGATTATAATATGCAACGTAGTATCTATGGTGCACCTCTGAAGGTGATAGTCATTGTTAATTCCCTATTATCTGGTTTTGAAGTCCTATATCATTTTCATTATTTTATTTGGTTGGGTTTTATTCTGTTTTGTCTTGTTTGATTTTATTATATCTGATGGCAGGGGCAGCTATTTCAAAAATAACAAGATCTATTATAGTAGTCATTTTGAATTTATTATCTTCTTTTGAAGTTCTGTTTTGCATTCATTGTTGTATTTTTATTGATTCTATTCTGTTCTGTTTTGCTTGATTTCACTACGTCTAAAGACATGGACTGCTATTTTGAAGCCAACAAGAGATATTATGGTAACCATGGTTGATTTCCCATTATCTAGCTTTGAAATACTGTGTCACACTACTTTGTTTTGACTGGCATTATTCTGTTTTATTTTGCTTGGTTTTATTATACTTAAAATAATATAAAAAAAGATAGTTCATATCAATGTCATTTTGATTGCAATAATATACAAAATATTTGCTGACATAAAATTCTACTCCTTTGCTATTTCTGCATGGTATTATTGTCATATACATTACATATTTATATATTGTATGTCCATCAACACAGAAATACATTTTTGCTTAACACAGTTGTCTCTCAAGTTGAATAGGAGGAAAACCTATGAACCAAAAAGTATATTTAGACTCTGCACTTACTTATGTAGTTACTTTTACTATTGAGCTTCATTTATTTATGTACATTCAAGCTTTTGTCCTTTCATTTTAGCCTGGAAAGATATCTGTATTATTTCTTACAGTGCATTGCATTCTATTAGTTTTTGTTTACTTGAGAACATCTTAATTTCTTCTTATTGCAAAGAGGTCTAGTTTTTTTATCAGAGAATTCTTTTAGTAGATTTATAATCCTGACCATGTCATCTCACTGACTTACTAACTTCATTGCTGCTGATGGGAACTCAGCTTATGATACTATTTGGGATGCCTTTTACTCAAAGATTTGTTCTTGTCTTAACTGCTTTCGAGATTCTCTCTGTCCTTATATTTTCACACTGTGGTAAGGATGTGCCTCATGTAAATCTTTTTAACTTTATCGAGCTTCTTGAATATGCAAAGTACTGATGTCCTTCAAAGTTGAGAAAATTTCAGTCATTATTTCTTTGAATATTCTGTGTCCTGTTCTCTTTTTTTGCCATCTTATGTGAACTTCTGTGTGATAATATGCCTTACGGTATCGCACAAGACTATTACCTTTGGAGCTGTGAGGTTGTATTCGTTTCTTTGATGTCTTCTCTTCCTGCCTTTTGACTGGATAATCTCAGTCCTTCTTTTTCAAGGCCACTGGTTTATTTTTCTGCCTGCTGAACTCTGTTGTTAGTCTTCACATATGCATTTTTCATTTCAGTAATTGCAATTTTCACCTCTAAAATTTCTATTTGGTATCTTCTTATAATTTCAGTATCACTATTGATATTATCTGGTATGAAACATCATGCTCATGATTTCTCTAGCCTTATAGATCTGCTTAAAAATGTCTCTGTGAAAATGTTTGAGATAATTGGCTTAGAGCTTTTGTATAAGAAGTCCAATGTATTGGCTTTCTCAAGGACAAGTTTTGTTGATTGACTTCCTTCCCTCTGTGTATGATACATTCTTGTGTTTCACAAGCCTCATTTTTTTTGTTAAAAATGCACATTTTATATAATATAACATGGTTAAATGTAGAAATCATATTCCTTCTAGGGTTTCTCATTGTTGCTATTTGTTTTTGTTTTTATTATTTGTTTCTCAGAGACATTTCTGAAAGATTTCTGTGAAGTGTCCCTCCTTCATTGTATACATTCACTGAAGTCACTGGTTAATGTAGTAGTCATCTAATAATTGCACAGTGATGAACTTAAATTATTAGAACTGCTAAATGTTCTAATCTTGTCAAAGGTTCAACACTCTGCCAGATGTAGATAACCTGGCTTCACCTGTCTTAAACTCATAGTTATTCAATGGGGAAAAAGTGACACCACATAGGATATCATTATATATTTCCTGGAGGTAGCTTATTTACTTGCCCTGAACTACAACAGATTGGTATAAATGGATTCATTAAATACCAAAGCATTAAAAATCACATTCAAATTATCATGTATTTTATTAACTGGAAGGCAATAAAAACTATGCAATAACTAAATTCTAATTGTTTTATCTTTGTACTAAACACAATGCTTCAGGAGAAATAATTCATTATGGTTTGTTATGCTTAGAATTTAGCTTCCTGCTTTAACTCTAGGAAAATGTCTTTCTGGCATGTTACATTTTGCTCATTAAACTGTTATCTTTCTAATATAGCCTCTCTTTTTGGTGCTGGGATTTGAATTTATGGTCTTGAACATGCTAAGGACCTTCTCTACCACTGAGTTACAACCTTAGACCTGAGATGACCTTAAGAAATGGTCCATACAGCTATTTTGAAGAGAACAAGAGACACTATGGTAGCCATTATTGATTTTCCTGTTGATTTGCCTGGTTTTGAAGGCCTGTAATGCCTTCATTACTCTGCTCTGATCAGTTTTATGCTATTTTGTTTTGTACGAATTCCTTGCGTGTGAAGATACAGCCAACTATTTAGAAGAAAACAAGAGACATTATGTTAGCCACTGTTGATTTCCTGTTGTCTTGCTTTGAAATCTGTGTCACTTACATTGTAGTCTTCTGATCTGCTTTGTTCTGTTTTATTTTCCCTCTTTAAAATAAAAAAGAAGAAAAATAAGAAAAAATAAAAAAGAAATGGTACATAAATGTAAAGTAGTGATCACTTTCATTTTGGCTTACCTTTGATAATGCCCATATAAATTGTTTGATTTTGTTTTATTACAAGTGAAGTAAGTTGCAAAAAGCTCATATATTTTTAAGTCACAATGGACTGAGTCATAAAGGAGGATTTTAAAATCCAGCAAACAAAACTGTTTGTTACTTGCAAACATTTTGGGGAAAAAAAAAACACAAACTTTCCTTGATTTAAAGCTGAGAAGTCATTTGAGTTAGTCGAGCATGCAAATTAATGTGCTTGAGTTTAGCGAAGGAAGATATGTGAATGTCTCAAAGATTAGCCCTTAGGATTATAAGTGATAAGGAAGGGTGCCAGAGTACAAAAAAAAAATGATTGAATTTAATAGTCTCCAAAGAACAATGTTCCAAATCTTGCTCAAATTTTTTCAGGCAGCTTTTTTTAGTATCCTGGTTCATTTACGACTTTTGAAACAGCAAGAAGAACAATAATTGACCTAAAAGGAGAAGAGTCATTCTAAGTGAAAACAAATGTGGATAGCTAACAGTAAAATGCAAATTCTACCTGTAGGGAAATAATTAGAACAGGGGCCAGCACACAGTAAGGACTCAATGAATATTTGTTAGTTGGATTGTTCTAATATTTTTTTTTTTTTGATGAGAAGATACTAGTCTTACATTTATTCTTATGTGCATGGGGAAAGAGTTTGCTAAGCAAGCATGCATCCTTAACACAAAGACACGTTAATCATATTGGCTGATACTTGAGTTTAAAGAAAATATTTTGTGTACAAGCAAAATTTAGGTTTTCTTACATAAATTATGCTGGAAACTTGACATTTTGGGCTGAGGTAGCTCAGTAAACTACTGTAGTGAAGTAATTTGCAAATGTATAGAGAATGATAACACTCCACAGAGATTTCTCATAATGTGGATGTATATGTCTGTATTTTAAGGACAAATGAAGCTTGGACCTTGGAGACATTTCTAGGTCACAAATGTTGATGATTTGTCTTATCTTTGGCAAAGTACATTTGTGTTTGAAGAGATTAAAATGAGAACCCAGGTTCTTTTCCATTTATCTTGCAAGGAATAAAAGAGGCATCTACTTCTTTCTCCTGCATGTAAAGGAGAGAAAATACAATTTCCCTGTTTATTAACTGCAATAGAGATTTTGTGGGTGTGAGAGACTTGATCTGATTTTCATTATGTCATATCAGGGGTGAAAATCAAGGTATGGGGAATTATTTGCTTTTTAACTGACTAACAATAATCTTTCTTGATTTTGAGAACCTCATATGCATTTAGAATAAAATTAATAAAGATGAGTATTAAAAGCTCAACACATGAGTTGTTTTCAAGAACTGTTGTCACAGCATCATTTGCATTCCAACAAGAATGTGTGATTTTTTTAAAGCACTTCTGGGATTCTCAAGTACAATACTTGAAAGTAATAACATGGCAGGTTATTAAAAAAACAACTTCCATAATTCTGAGTACTCCCCAAACCTAGCTGGCCACCTAATTAGTGGGGCCGATTATGGGGGCTTTATAAAAACTGAAGCTCATTTGAATTATATCACTCTAAAAAGATAAGAGCTCTTCTTTGAAAATCAGAACAAAAAGTGCTAAAAATTTGAAAGTCTTTAGTTTGTTGTTCAGCTGATTCCATTTGTTTCTAACTTAGAATAAAACATCCTTATCAGTTGGGAGACAGGCCTTCCATGCAGGTACAGCTGCAGACAGTATTTCATTTCCTGCCCACAAACATTTGAAGTAGCTTATAAAACTTACGTAATCTTGTTCAGTTCACTTAAAAAAACTTGTATGTTAGATATTTTTGTTGTATCTAGATTCAAATGGTAACATACACAGAGTTCAGTAAATGTGCTTTTGGAAATTTTGACAGAAGGAAATAATAGACCTACCTTTTCATTTTGTTTTCTGTGAGTGGCTTCCAACTTATGTGCAAGGAGAGCCATGGACAAGCACAGCAGTAAGGCACATTAGTGCCCAGCTTCTTAGGTTCCATCAAGTTTGGGCTCCTTGGAGTGGCCCCTTATGAACTGTCCTAGGTCTACACTTCCCACCCCATCCCTTCTCCCTCCTTACTCCTTTTCCTGATAGACTTTACATTGCTCCAGTGATGGGCTAGTTACTTAACATTTTACAGACTTTCTGACAAATCTCTGTTGTCCTTGAACATATTGACCTCCTTGGGATTCTCTTCCCACATTCTCCACCTTGCCTTTTGTGGGAAACTCCAATTCTACTTAGGCATGACTTTCTCCTCTGTTGGGTGTTGCTGGATAACACCTTTCCGTAACATCTTCATGAATCTTACTTACACATGTGTCTGTTTTTGCATTTGTCATTTTATACTTCACTAATTTTTTGTGTATCTCTAGATCCTGAAATTCTGTTTCTTGTGTTCCTTTGCTTGACATAATACTTTAGTCAAAGTAGCCACTCCATAAGTGTTCACTGAGTGAATTAATGAATGGGTGTTTGAATAGAAGCATGGATGGAGGCATATCATTTGGGAGGGTGGGTACTGAGACCAAACTCAGAGCACTGTATCACTGAACCATATCCCCACCCCTTTTCTTTATTTTTTAATTTCTAAAATTTTATGACACCATCTTGCTAAGTCACTAAATTGCCCGGGCCAGGCTCAGACTTTTGATCCTCTCTCAGTGCTGAGATGAGAGACACACAGCAACACACCAGGCATATGGTTCTACTTCCATGGGGGCTGATTAGCATAGGAAAGAAATGAGTGTTTTGAAAAGATGATGTTGAGATGACTGACCAGAGGATGCCAATATTTTCTCTGCAGCATCCTGACGAGAAGCTCAGTCATGTTGAACATCTCAAGAATGAAGTTCTTGCCTCCTGAGTAAATGTGTTCTATTATTGGAGAGGTTTTTTTTTCCTACTTTTTGGTTTCAAAAGTCAAACTCAGGTTTTGCATTTGTCAGGCAGGTGCTGTGCCTCTGAGCTATATCCCTAGCCCTTTTTATTTTTATACAATTTCCTTTATTTGTCTTATTAATCTGATCTGTGCTTTCTTGTAATTTCCATCTGCTTGTTCTAGATTTTGTCTCTGGAGTAACACAAACAACTGTACTACTCTATTCCATTTCAAATCTTATCAAAATCAGCTTAGTCTTCTCTTTAGGCCTAAAATTTAGTTACTTCAACCCTTTCTTGATAGCATGGTTTCCACATCTCTCCTTATCTTAGTCACCTTCTTGGTACATTTTTCCACCCTTGCTCCTTAAATGTAATATTCTGTACTTGAATCTGATGCTCCAGGTATGTTCTGACCCCTGTCCAGTAAGGTCGTCACTTATTTGTGCACTCTATTATCTTGAGAAGCTAATGCAACCCACGCCATATTATCCCTCCTCTCACTAATAGACATTTCTGGAGTTTTCTATATGCCTTTGAAAGGAGTTTCATTTATTCCTTTCATATTTAGAAGATGATCTGTCCCTATTATAAGCTCAATATGGTGAGTATGGGTTTCTAGGCTGGTGAGCAAAAATGTTTCACAAAAGAAACAATAAACAAACTGGTGCGGTAAGATCAGGACAGCATTACCTTAATGCACAAATTGGATCTTCTAGGCAGGCCTGCAATTACCTCCTGTACTGTCGCTGGTTCAGTGTATATAATAGAAGATGTAGATGGGATAACGAGGCAAAGCTTTTAGCAATGTTTTGCGTGCACATTCAGCCTGAAGAGGCAACCCCACCTTGCACCTCCACACATATAAAATGACTGCTAGAGCCAGTTTTGCCAGAATATACAGGTAAATGATGCGACAGCGTTACCAAGTTCAGATGAAAGCCAAGAGATGGCTATGTCTAAACTGGTCCTCTTCGCTCAGGGAACATTAGCATGAGCAAGAGGCTCTTCATCAACAAATGAAAAGACAATAAGCACATAGCTTGCTCTTTCAGGGGACACAGATTAAATACCACCATCTCAGTGGGCACAGTGAAATCTCCTGGCACCAGCCCCAGATCCCATCTTTCCATGTCAAGCTGCTCTTCCACAATTTCACGTATCCATTTGGGCTGCAATTTTGTTAACAAGGAAAAAGACATAAAAAATCTCATCCAACAGAAAATTAGCAGTACTATCATACTGTCTTGTAAATTCATAAAGCATATTTTTTGAGGCAGGGTCTCACTTTATAGTACAGACTGACCTTGAACTTGTGGTGATCCTCTTACCTCAACCTCCCACATACTGGGACGATAGGCATGCACCACCATGTCCAGCCTATAAAGCACCTTTAATTGGTTACTTGAACCAAAAACTCTGAATTCTATACATTGATTATTAAATCTCTATATGAGAGATTTACCTGGAATAAGCCCAGCACATATATACACAGCACACACATTGAGCATTTAAAGGTCGCAGTACTGAGGATTTCAATGAGTTGCATTTTAATAATTTCCTTAGGTTTGCGTCCGCCAGTCTCTTCTCTCATAGATATAAGAAGATGAACACCTCTCAAACTGCACATTGCTCAGTGAATACTAATAAAACATAGTCACAGTTCAAAATGAGTTTCTCCAATCTTACATTTAGAAAGATTACTGAAAAATGTTCTTCAGATTCCTGCCAGATGTACATAAATCCTTTACCTTTGTCTTTCAAATGGACAAAAGCATAAACTGATGCAAGAATCAGTGCTCTCTGCCTTCTGGTGTTTCTTTGGTGAACATAAAGTGGCACATATTTGTTTTCTCATTCTCTGAGTTTTATGGAAAAGGCTTTTTCAGAAACAGTGTTGTGAAACAAGGGAAAGCCACTATAGATGGCCTTTGTTATTAATCTCCTTGTATTAACTGTTTCATGTTCTCTGGCTGGCTTAGTGTTATAACAGACAATGAAGAAAAATTTTGACCTAATACAATAAGAAATATTTACTGATTTTAAGAGGACACAGAAACCTCAAGGCAGAATCCTACGAACTGTGTTTCCTGCTCACCATGTGATGTCACTACACTAACCATTCACATGTGCATTCTTTTTTAAATCCACATAAAACACTTATGAGATGGGCATTGTTACTATCTCCATTTTTCAGGTTAGGAAAGTGAGATCCAGAGAGGTTAAGTGACTTTCTCAAATGTATACAACTGATAAGTGGGACGGCTACTTCTTAATTTTTCTACTGTCCTTTCTCCATAATTTTGGAGAAGACAAAACTGAGGGCCAGAGACAATAAACTGCATTTTTCAAGTTGCACAGCTACTTAGTAGGAGAGTCAGGATTATGATGACCCTCGTTTTAACTACTAATGCAATGCACTTTTTATGGCTTCCAGCACCTAAGCTCTTCAGAGAAATGGAATATGTTCCAGATGGTTGGTCCAATGTTCTTTCTTCAATAAAACCTTAAAAAAAATAAGCTGAGCAGGAAGTCATCTTGATTCTGCCTTGAAAAGCTTATTGAAAGTCTTCTGTCCCTTAAAATAGCTCTATCTGGGGACATTGTTACATATTGAACATACTCAAGTAAATGGAAGTGGATCAATAGTGGGGCATAGAACAGCCATCTCTGCATGGAAAATGAGTCAACAGCTTTCAGTCCCCTGGCTAATCTAGGCACTGCTTACGTTGTACATCCATTAGTAGGTAAAAGCTAAAGCAGTTTCAAAATAATTCTCAATAATCAAGAAAAGTATCTTTAACAAATCAGAAATGTGTGTGACTGCCATCCCTGAAGCTTGAATGATCATCAGTACTTAATGAGGCAGAGAGAAGCTCTATGGAATGGATTTGAAGACTTGTTTCATATAACCCAAAGACAGTACTTAGCTGCTGTGTTTATTCAAGATGAGTGCAAGTCACAAACAAAAATCAGTGAACTGTATTTTAGTTTCAGTAGCTAAGAGCTACATGTTGTCCCCTGGACCCTCCTTCACAGTGTCTCAGCACCAAGCACAGATCACAGCACATGTCACGTGCTCGCCCGTTGTTTAGTGCATGACTGCTTTGACTCAAGTCACCAAGATTTGAAGCAATAGACCCTGATTTTTGGAAGGATTTAGGAAATATAAAAGAAGACATGAAGGAGATATGTACTCTTTTATGAAGCTCTTCGACAGAAACTAAAGCTTTTAAAGTATATTTTATTTATTATTTTTTGCTGAGGCTTATTTTCCCTTTCACATAATGGGCATTTGCTGCTTCCAACAGACCTCAGGTTGATGTGCTGCCCTTGAGTGCAGATAAGAAATCCTTTGATGTTCATCCAAATGTGTGAGATAAAGTCACCTGTGTCATAATATGGAAAAATTACAGTGCTATTGCTGTTCACAATGATCCTGCGATGCCACCCCTGGCCCACTGCTTAGCTGACCACAGAAAGGGAAGCCTCTTGCCGTGAATACTAAGCTGTCTGAACTGAAGGGCAGAAAGCAGTCGGAGAGAAGCTCATCTCTGAGACAGATGGAAGCAGTGACCAAGCCCTTTGGCAGCCTCAATTCCTCACCTAGATGTCCTTTTGGCTCAGTCTTCCATGAAGATATTTCTGAGCATCATTTATAAACTTGAAAGGGAAGCAATTGATCAGGGGAGTTGTTCTTCTATTTCAGCGAGGAGCGCTTGATTGAAAATAACATTAAATTCTACCAAAGGCTGCTCATTTCTTAGGGCTATTTGGAGAAGAAAAGGTATAGGTGATACCTTAAGACAAGTAAGCATTACCATGCCTCTGAAGAGTTAATACACCAGTACCTTGAGTTTCCTGCTTAGAAGCAATAAAGTAATCCTTAAAAAGCAACAACAACAAAAGCAAAGGTAGTACTTGCCAGAAGCACAGACTTGCCTGGCTTTCCTGGTACTTCTTTTTTCCCAAAATTCTTCCAGCACTTGCACAGACTGAAAACATTTCCTAGGACCTTGAGGTTGTTTCTTTAGGGGCAGAGGAGCAACTTATAAGATGGAATGAGGGGACTGGAACAAAGTGTCAGGCCTGGCCAGAAAAAGGGGCAATCTTGGCTCTGACATTTTGTGCTGTGTGCTCTTCAGCAGGTCTGCTGCCATATCTGGGCATAAAGCTTTCAAACCTATGAAAGGAAAGGACTTGATATGAATGTTCTCAGGCATTCTTTTGAGTGTTAACTATTTATTATTCATTATCATTTCTGAGTTCCTTATGCCGTTGCTCCAGGTAAAACAAAGAATAATTTCACTTGTAGCAAGATAACCAATTTCCAGAGAGTTGGCTATGATCCAGTGCTATCACAAATTTCTGTGAGAAAAGCAGCTCTTTGTTTGGCACAATAACTGCCAAAACATGGGCTAATCAAAATGCCATTTCCTCTCAGTAATTAAAGTATCGGCAAGAACTTTGAGCACAGCCAAAAATGCCTGGCTTGATAGTGTGCAGGATTGAGCAGTGGGAAGAGCCCTGGGTTAGAGTTTGGAAATTGGAATTCGAATGATGGCTCCATCCCTGATTAACTGTGTGCCAGTGAGGAAGTTAAGGGCCTCCATTTCTTCATACTGAAATAATATGCATTCTCTAGCTTATTGTGAGAATTTACTTAGATAGCATAATTAAATCCTCTGGCAAATAGAAGATGCTCAGTAAATCAGTTCCTTCCCCTGCCCACTTGCTCCGCCAAAAGAATATATATAGCAAACTCAGTTCCTGCCTGCTGAACTATATAATCCAGGGATCAACAAGAACACACTTGAGGGCAATTAGGTAACAGTGCCAGACAGCAAATGAGTGGTAAAGACCCAAGGGATTCGAAAGAGACTAAAGTGACCACAGAAGCTTCTTAGCGGAGGTAGGCTTCACTAGCATATATTTCATCTTTGCATTTTAAAAAATATGTAATACTTACGTTGTGAATGTATGATTTTCAGAAGATAAGTGATTTCGTTGATTTCATGAAGTTTATGATGAGAATAGCTGGGATTTGAACTCGTGTTGTTTCCTGATTCCAGTTGTACTGCTCTTTGCAAAGAAAACAGGTGGAGCCTGGATAGTAGAGCATTTGGTTAGGGAGGGAAAGTATGAGGCCTGAGGTGCAGCACAAAAATACATGCAGTTGCGGCAATATCAACCAGTAGTGCACAGCTGCCTGACCTTTTCAGCCCAAGTTCTACCTATGTAGGTGCTCTTGCTTGTTACAGTGGGTAATGGACTCTTTCTTTTCCCAAAAACCATTGAGCAGATTCCAACCTAAGATTTAATTGCTCCAGTCTTGCTATTTATCACTTCCCATCAATTTCTTGCTATTCACTGAATAACTTCTCAGAATAGTTATCTCTAGTTGCTGTTTTCACTTCTTAATCACTTTTTCCTTCCTCTCAGGCTCTCAGTTCCACCAGTCTATCTAAATGGCTATTATCAAAGCCAATAATGATACCCATCTTTGCCAAATCAATGATTATACTTAGCTCTTGTCTTTCTTCATGTCTCTATAGTCGTTGACATGGTTGATTACATCTCATTTCTGAAACTATTTTCTTCTTTAGGTATCCAGAAATTCATTTTCTCGTGATTGTTCTTCAATTTGGTCTTTTTTCCTTACTTCTCCTCCTTCTTTGTTGGATTTCTAAATGTTTAACACCAATGCTCAATTCTTGGACTGTATTATGGACTGATTTATTTCCTTCCAATCTAGATACTGAAACCCCAACCCAAGTGCCTCAGATGTGATTGCACTGGAAATTAGGGCCTTTAAAAAGTGACTGAGTTAAAATGAGATCATGAGCATTGTCCCTGATCCAGTTGGACTGGTGTCCTAAGAAGAGGAACTGTGGACCCACAGAAAGAAATCAATGTCACATGCCCAGACCAAGACCACATGAGGATGCAGTGAGAAGGGTTAGGAGAAAAGGCTCAGAAGAAATTGACTCTGACAATACCTTGGCCTTCAACTTCTATTATCCTAACTGAATGAAAACAAGTTTCTTTTGTTTAAGCCACAATTCGAGACAGTTTGTTATGAAAGTCTGATCAGACTAACATAGATAACTTTCCTCTCTGTTTTCATTTTAGATTTGGCCTATTTCATTGGTTCTAAACACCATATATTTTCTAGGTCCCAAATATGTCTCTAGCCCATGCATTTCCATTTCTTATAACCAACTGTCTACTCCCCACATCTTCATTTGGAAGTCTAATAGACATCTGAATGTTGCAAAACCCAGAGTTTTCTGATTCTAAAACTCAGGCTTTTAACCAGCATATTGAATTAGAGCTATTTCCTTGTCCATTTCTATTAATGTAGTGTATGATTGTGCTATTAGTTTTCCTTTGCTCTGTTTGTTTTTGCTCTTATCAAAATGCTGGTGACTCATACTGTATTTGAGATGTTTTTCAGTTGGAGTACTGTTAAGATGAATATTCTTCAGGATGTTTTGGCAATTGACATTTTCAAAATCCAATTTCAGTTCCTTTATTTTTGTCACCTTTCATCTTCCTGGTTTTGATCCATCCATGTAGCATACCAAGATTTTGAAACTCTGTTGGGTCAAAATTAGACTTACTTTCTCATTATGATTTAGAGCTATCTCCTAAAAGTGTGTTCAGAGGTGGGGTTCAGACATGTGTTCAGAGGGGGGATTTTCAGAAGGCAGTTGGATCATGGGGGCACTACTGTCATTTGTGAAATCGTCCATAGACTAGTTCATAGATGAATGGGCTATTAGGAGGTGAGGCCTGGTAGGAGGATGTATGGTACTCGGAGCATGACTTTAGAGGGCATATCTCTTGCTCATGTTCTCTTCCCACTCTCTTTCTGCTTCCAATGCATGCGTCGAGCAGCTTTCTTTTGCTATGCCTCTCTGCTGTGATGTTTCTGCTTTCATCTCTATTTTAAAAGAACATTCCACATGCAAGATCAAGAAGAAAGCTCTTAGTCTAATACATCCATGTAGCCCTAGCTACTTGATAGTCTAAGACAGGAGGATCACTTGAGCCCAGAAATTCAAGACCAACCTGAGCAACATAGCAAGACCTCATGTGAAAAAACTAGAGAAAAACATTAAACAAAACAAAAAAACCAAACATGAAAACTATGGCACTCAGTGGAGTGCCTCTCTCATGTTGTCAGCAAGCCAATAGTCAACATTCTGGCTTCAACTCCTCCATCACTTGGGGATCTAGCTAACTAAACCAACATTTAGTCCATATATCACAATATCCATAGGTTTCCAGGGCTAAAATTCATGACTGGGCACATCAATTCTTTCAACATTTCCTCATAAAAAGTGACCTAAACAAAACAATCACTAGGAACATACAGTCATTTTAAAGTTCTTGGTTTAAAATAGTAAAATAGTAACTAATGTTACTGTTTAGCTGTGTAGGGAAAGAATAGGATCCTTAGTGTCAAATTTTCTTTTGATAAGTTATACACTGATATTCAAGAAATATAAAGAAATGCATTCTTAATCTGAATATGTTATGATAATAATTACCTATAGTCATTATTCTCCAAAATTTCTGTTAAATGTGTTCTTAGAAAGTATATTTCTAGAAGGTCATGAAGTTGCATTTAGAATTTTCTTTGTTCACAAGTTTAGTAAACTACTGATTTATCTGCTTAGTAAGAAAGGATTTCGTTTCATCCATTTTTGTTGTGACTGGTTTCCACTAGGCTGCCTATGATTCACATTTTAAGCCAAACTTGAATGTTCCAAATGTTAGAAGATTTCATTTTCAGCTTCCAAATTACAAGTTCTAAAAAAATTTGGAACTCACATGTAGAATCAAACCCTTAAGTTTCACCCAGAGGCCAAGCTATTTACCTTTTTGAAATGACAGGCACAAGGCTCTATTAATTATCTAAAAAGTTTCAATGATAGAGGTAGCTTCGATTTTCCTTCTAAAGGGTCAATAAACACAACACAAAACAAAGATTTGTGCTCTAGTCACTAATTTTCTTACAATTTCTTTTTCATGGATGGTATTTAAGCTGTGAAAATACTGTAGTTCATTGTATTTCAGCAAAGCAAGAGTGACACTGTTACAAATGGTATAGTTTGGGACAACTCAGAATTCTCCTTAAGTAGGTTCCAAGGTTATTTATAAAGTGATAAATGACTGGTGATGAAAACAATTTGATGACACACCAGAAAACTTTATCAGAAAGTATACTTCCACCCTCAAATTATTTTGACATGAAATGACATCTTTTTTCAGCACTCATAAGTATTTAAAATGTTCAATTAGGATTATATGGTTTGCTTCAAATTTAAATGCAGGCAAGATCTTCTATAGTAATATGTAAAAGACTTTGCAACAAGGTATACTGTAATCATCTGGTCTTAAAAAGGGAGAGTCTTTTAATCCTCAAATAAAAACAAAATTTATTTTCCTTTGTATTCAAGGTGCACTTTCTCTTAAACTTCAGTTTTATATGCTCTCTCACCTACTGTATTTAGTTAAATCTTTCATGGAATTCTTTGT
This sequence comes from Cavia porcellus, assembly GCF_034190915.1. NCBI lineage: Eukaryota > Metazoa > Chordata > Mammalia > Rodentia > Caviidae > Cavia > Cavia porcellus. The sequence goes on along the minus strand of NW_026947486.1, from coordinate 103,425,397 downwards.
TTTCATGTATAGTCGACTCTTGATTATCTCAATTCAACAATACAATTGAACAAATATTTATTATTGAGCACTTGATAATAGTGCAGCTAATCTAAACCAGCAGATCATTTTAAAAAATAAATCATATTTGGTTTTTGTAATGCATCATGATTTTATTATAAAATACCATGATTTGTATAGTGCTTTGTAATTTCCAGAGGAGTTTCACATACATTATCTCATTTGATTTTATGCAGATTCACTTCCCTACTTAGGAGAGGCTGATTTGGCTTAGGCTGATTGATATTAATATTAATTTGCATTCACTAAGCACACATTGCCTGAACAGCAGGAGCAGGCGGCTGCTGGAGTGTGCAGAGGAGAAGGGGAAGCTTGTCTGCGATTATAGCTCTGAGGTGGACAATAGAGCTGATGCACATAATAGGGTGGTAATGACCACAGAGCCACACTGGCATATATGCCTTAATTTATTTTTCCATTGCTATTAGCCACTGAAACAGGCATTTGGGGGGTTTAAAATGGATGGCTAATTATGATGGGCAAATAGGATGGCATAATAATTGTGTTTGGATGAGTCACTCTCACCACATCTAGTAGTTCAGGAAACCTTTGTGACTAGCAGTATTGGCTCTGGAAAAAAGAATTTAAATGGAAATGAACAAAGTAGCCACAAACACAACTTCAGCATCAGCTCAGAAAGTGAAGGCAGAAGGCAGCAAATTCAATAGTGGAGGAACATTAGGAATAGGGAGCAGTGGTCATTTTTACTTCTGTAAGCACAATCACACTTTGCTTTCATTAGGAGGACAACATGAAGAGTATGGAAAATGTAAGCACGGGTTTTGAAGTTTGGGGGTGGTAAACACTTTACACTTTGTGCAGCAGTTGTGATAATTCCAGGAGAGATTGTGTGTAAAGCTCTCAACATAGTGCCTGACACATAGTCAGCACTCAATATATGGTAGCTGTTGCCCGCAGTGAGTTTTGAAATTTGTTGTTGTGGATCACTTATTTTCCTTAGGAGAGCAACCCCACTCCTGAACTCAAGGCAGCTTTTGGAAACAGAGTGACCATAAGCAGGCTCCATGTGGTGCACTGGGAACCACAGAGGAAGAAATGCCATATTCCTTGTTCTTACTGAGAGAATAAACTTAGGATAGACAGGAGTTTTATCAAGGTGGCCAGCAGAAGTATTCAGGCAGAAGCTAAAAGCCAAACTCAGCTTCCCAAAGAAAGACAAGATGGGTGGATGGAAAGGGGAAAAGTTGCATCTTCTCTTTATTGAATATGAATCACAAAGAAACTTGCAACTGTGACAAATCTCCCAGTGTCCCCTCTAGTTGCCAGTGCCTACAAGTGCAGCAGAACCAGAACTGCAGGAGAAAACTGGAGGGGAGGTTAGGGATGGACAGAAGAGTACACAAACTGGAACTCAAGCAGCAAAACAGTCAGATGAAAAAGATCAGGGTTTCTGTGAGAATACAAACTAGGAGGTCAAAGGAGTGATCCTCTCAGAAACAAGGCAGGCTTCAAGATGGAAGAAATGGGTTTGTAGCAGGCCTCTGGAACAAGGCAGTGCAACTGAAACAGGCAGGAAACATGACAGATTAGTTCACATTACTGCAGACAGAGAAGTTACTTTGATGGACTTCAGACTACAGAGCCCTTTGGAAAGTCAATGAAAGTCCTGCAGTCTCCTGGAAAAGAAGCTGAGGTACATCTCTTCTTGAAAGTCCGCTTACAATGTAAAGGGATTTATGGACCATTTTAAACTCAGATTATGAACTTCTGCCATCCAGGATGTCGGTTAGGCTGGCATTGATATCACAAAGGTGAGCTGACCACTGCAAACTTCAAGAGATCTTGTGAATTTGCTTCAGCATTATTAAGGTATAATTGACAAATATTGAGTGAAATAGGAGGAAGCTAAATGAAAGTTTGCATCAGTTGGCCCTGACCACCCCAAGCAACTACTTCATGACTAAACAACCCCCAGTTTCCAAAGTAACCATATCATCATCACCAGTGAATTCCTCCTTGGTCCAAAAGATTGTTCTAATATGCAATGCTAAAGGAAGAGTAAAACTCTAGAGAAGCTTTCTTCCATGACAGGCAGGAAAATTTCAGGATTTCAGCTTATGATCTGTTATTTACATCTTTACATCTCCTGACATTTTGCACTAGGAAGACCAACTGTCTTGGGCCCCCAGCTACTGTTTAGGTGATGCCCTATCTTTCCTGTCCTCAGCCTTGCCACCACATAAACTGCAGGGAAAAATGGAAGGGCATACCTGAGCACTTCCAATGGCCACAATTGAGTCACTATAATAAATAATGAAATATTTGTTGTTTGGATGCTTTCAAGTTCCACAACTCCAGAAATAGCAATTTAAAAGACTTAATTTTCTTCTCCATTGACTTTAGTGAAGATCTCCTTCTAGTCAGCTACCCAGCCAAGTCTAAACTCCCAAATAGTTCTGGGAGTGTTTGACTTGGGTCAGAAATATCTGAGAAATGGACTCTGCTTATCCAACTGAATTATGACTGTGGATTAAATGATCTCATGACAAGGCTCTGAAAGGTTAAGTGTTAGCTTTAGAAGTTAACACACTTCAGTGCACCTGTAGTGCCATTTGAACACTGAAGCTGATGGATCTAAATCCTGCAGGTGCTTGTGTTTCTTCTTCATTTCTTTTTCCCTCAAGGACACTTTCGGCATGCAGCTATCCGCCTGGAATTCTTGGAGAGTGGATTTTTTCCCTTTTCTCTTTCACCCCTAGAGGATTAGCAAAAACAAATACACCCCCAAGTGAGTTCTTGTATGCTTTGTGCCTGAGTGGGGCACTGAGAGGTTTTTAGGGCTCCTTCCAGCCAAAAGACCTCATTTTATGCTGGGACATATCTAAGTGCAGACAGAAAGCAGACAATGATTTTGAGAAATTTGGAAGCTGGACATGAAAAGGTAAGACTAAAATAAAAGTAAGGAAAAGATTAAAACAGGAGTCAGAAAGCACGAGGAACACAAGTGGACGTGCTCAGTCTAGAACCAGAGCCCACTTTTAGGTTTAAAATTAAGAGGACATTATTATAAATTTAACATATTGATACTCAAATAATCAAAACATGACTATGATGGGCATGAACTTTGTTGTAAACACCTCTTTTTCACATGTCTTGTACTTTATATGACAGCTTTAAAGTGACATTAGCAAAAAAGTGTTGCATATTCATTGAAATGTAGTAAGACAATGAAGTTAATAATATTCTCCTTTAATATTTTAAAAATGAATCATCATTTAATCTAGAGTTTGTTCCGGGGAAATCTCCCTCACTTGAGGCATTTTTCAGTATATTAAACCACCAATCTAAAAATTAACTTCCTTGAATATTGTCAACAGAAGTGACATCACTGTCAGTATGGCCCATCACTTCGCTATTCTGCAACACTAAGACTGAAGAGCCCTGGGTGGCAACTGTTAAAAACAACTTGAGCAAATGAGATTTCTCCAAACACAGATTTCTGTACTTTCATAGTCTCAAAATAAAAGAGACCTGTGTCTCTTTTGTGCATTGACTTGATACCTTGACTTCTGGGAATCTGCTGGCTTTGAATAAGCAATGTTTATTTTATTTTTCCCTTCTCACATGAACAGCTACAGATTATTTTATTTTTTAATTAAAAAGATTGAATAATGTGTATAATAGCTTATATTTACTTAGCCCTTCCTGTGTACCAGGTAGTGCTCTACATGCATTACCCACATCGTTCTGTTTGCTCCTTACAAAAGCTCTGAAAAAGCCTGTGACCCTCATTGTACAGTTAAGAGGCTCTAAGGTTGCCAGCCATTCAAGGTTAGTAAAGGACAGATCCAGGGTGTGAATCTGCATCTAGCTGACCACAAAGCTCATAGAGTAGGCTCTTCTGCCTCCTAATCAAGAGTTTATAAATAAGCATGACTTCTATTTTTGTTAGGAGAAATAAGTCAGGATAAAAATCAAATACTTTATGTTTTCATTGACATTAGGAAGCTAAAAATTGCTCTCATCTAGGTAGAAAGTAGGTCACTAGGGGCCAAGGGAGTTTGGGTGAGGGGGAGCGTGGATGAAGGCTATAGTGGTACAGCTGGATAAGATGAATATTTTTTAATATTCAATAGCATGGTAGCATAACTGTGATTGACAACAATTAGTTGTGTATGTCAAAATAGATATTAAAGAGAATTTTGAAATCTTCGAACACAAATAAATGATATATGTCTCAGATGATTGTTGAAGGTGTTGAAATTTAACCACTGTATTCCTACAGATATATATGATTATTATCTATTAATTTAAACTTCTAAATAAATGACTTAACTTTTGAAAATGTGATTTTGGTAGATTTATATCACCTGTCAAGATAACATAGCATCAGAATAGTAGAAAGTCACTAGTGCAAGCATACAGTAACACCAAGGGATTAGATCTTCACACTGATCCCTGATTTACCCCATATCCCTCATTGCCCTTGCCTATATATCTATGTCCCTTGGACTTCCATAGTCTAATATAGGATCAGGAAAACCAGACTATCAACCTCAAGCTTTTCTTCCTTTACAAGCTGGCTGGGATGTGGCAACAGGAAACAAATGTCCTTGAAGAGTTCATAGTCTGTCTTGTCCCAGCTTCAGTGAAAACTCAGAGAACTGAGTGTAAAAGCCTATCACCAGCAGTGCTGTGTAGCTGTCCACAATGTCTTCTGGGACAAGGAAGGTTGAAAGCAGACTGAAAGAGATGCACTGTGAAGTCAGAGGCCCAGGGAGAAATCAAGATTGCGCAACAGAATATACCAAATTCAGAAAGAAGCTCCAAAGCTCCTTTTTGTTGTTATTCTTTTCTATGTGTAGAGATTTTGTTTTCTTCTTCTGGCCTTCACAATTCGACAATTTAACCTGATGAAAACCATCAACAGGTCCTTTGCCAACTGTGACATTTTAAGACTTGGAGATAAGCATCCAGAGGAAGTGTGTGTCTTCCAAATTTGGTCTCAAGTCGAATATTCCCCCAAAATGTCTGTAGCTAATCAGAGAAATTCAAGTACAGCGTTTCCTGAGTGATAGGCGTGACCAAGCAATTACACACACTCTATAAAGCGGCCTCCATGCCGCCACCCACATATTTGCTGATACCTGGGAGAAGCACAATATGGTTCAAGCTCTGGTGGGAGTGAGAGAAAGCTCTGAAAAGGCTGTTTTTCCACCCCAGAAATAATATATTGCCCATGACCATCATTTCTCAATCTCCCTAAAGAACCAGCCTTCAAAGATTTAAATAACTACAAGGGGATTTAGAAAGTCAGACTAGAAAGAGCCACAGGCAAAGATTAGTGTCAGGAAGGCTGACAGGTAAATTGTCATTGTGGTGTGCTAGGTGGAGAGAAATGTGTGCAGCCCGTCACAAATTTCCTCTCACTAATTTCCCCTAACAATGGGGTGGCCCAACCCACATGATCCAATGCCATGGATTAGAAAGAAAGCAAAAATAATAATAATGAGTATAAATCAAGTTTACTGCATCACAAACATATTATTATTATTTAACACTTAATGAGCACCCACGGTATGCTGGGACTTGGTTCATCTCAACAATAGCAGCTTATTTTTATGCATAACACTTCATGGAAAGCAAGTAGCATAATATAGGAGGAGTTCAAGTTCACTTCTAGTTTCCAGTTCCTCAGCAGTGGGGAATAATCTTATTGGGACTAGGCCAGATCTGTGAAGCCAATGAGAAATTATTTCTTTTAGCTGTGCCTGGCCTTACTCAGACTAAAAAATGATGCAGAAAAAGAAAACAGAAGAAAAAGAAGCAAGCACAATACAGAGGCAAGCAGACCAGGAAAAGCAGACCAAATTCAGGAATATGAAAAGGTACTGTGTGTGTGTGTGTATATATATATATATATATATATATATATATATATATATCAGGCAAATGGCCCAATGCACTGGGCAATTATGCATCTGCATCAGGGACGTGTTATATCAGGAAATGTGGAAAACCTTTATCTTGAATGGAACAGTGCAATCATTTTGGTCTCTGGGGAGCTGTTGCTCTCTCTTTCTTGCTATTCCAAAGTCAGGCACAAGGCCCAGCCTGAAGCAGGAGCTTGGGAGCTTGCTGCCTACACATCACCTTCTTTGACTGAAAGCAGCCCCCAAATGTGTGTGAAATCTCACAATAGGCAATCACATCGGGTTTTAAGAAGACGAAGAGAGAGTAGCAAAAAAATCGCTGAGTGGAGAGCCAACCTCAGAAAATGCACAAGTACAAGTCACCTATATGTCCACCTGGAAAAAAACCCTCTCTGCTATCTTATTTGTTTTATTCATTTTAGAATAATTTTCCCTTGTATTTGATGGTCCATTTGACTGAATCTGTTTTTCCCCACCTTTTCCTTTCTTAAGGCACAGTGAGTTTAGGCTCCACACCAAAGCACAGAGAATAGTGATTGCCAGGCACAAGGGAAAAGTTTCAGTTGTACAGGATGAGTAAGTTTGAGATACCTTATGTACAGTAAGGTATGATCAGGATTCATATGTGTAATTAAAATTTGCTAAAAAAAATGGGTGTTAAATTTCTCAACACACACACATACAATATACTCCCTTCCCAGAAAATAAAACCTAAAAGCAAAATAATGAACCATGAAAGTTAGAGATCAAAGGCCCAGGATGATGCAACTGACAAGAGGAGGCTGAGTTCATGTCCTTCTCTTCCTCCATCTACCAAGGACAGCAAAGCTGGCAAGAAGAGTAGCCCAAAAACAAAAGGGAATGCCAGTGACACAGTAGGTCCCTGGATAAGGCACACATGATGGACAGGCAGAACTAGAGTTTTGGAAGTATTCCATGCAACATTGAATCCAGGACATGGCAACTGGCCCGCATGAAGAATCCAGACATTTGCCCCACTCCTTAAATACTCCATCCTTTTTTCATTTTCATCCTCTTCTGTAGTTTCCCAAACCTTGTGTGATCAGCCTTTGCCCTCCAGCCTTGCTTATACTTCCTTTCAAATTATCTTTGTTTCATGTACTACCCTCCCTAAATTTCCCCACCATATAGTGAAACCAGTCTACCAAGGGGAAACAATTACAAAGGAAACCCCATCAGAATAACAGCAGACAGCTCAACACAAACCCTCAAGTCAAGAAAACCTTGAAGTATTTCAAGTACTGGAAAAAACAATACAAAGATTTAATGAATTGAAAAGTTGGTTCTTTGTTTTTTTAAAAATTTTTATTTAAAGGAAAAAAAAACAAAACAGTAAAAGGGTACAATTAATACAAAATTTCAAAAAAAAACCAGTAAGAAATCACTAATAGATTAATAGATTACACATTGTCATCTTAGAAATAGTTGTTCATGTTACAAAATTAAAGCATACAAAGTGGAAATTCAAACAGTGAGACTGCAAACAGTTGTGTTCAATGATCCACCAAAAACTTAGTAATATGGTCATCTATCTTACACACGTAAACACACTTGCGTCCTTTAGAGCACTTTCTATTCAGCTCTTTGTTACAATAACATTTACACATTTTGGGTTTTATTACTCCCACAGTTCTTATTACTTAAAAGTTGGTTCTTTGAAAGAATAAACAAAATTGATAAACCCCTAGCCAACCTTATCAAGAAAAGGAAAGAAAAAATACAAATTCATGCAAATAAGCTCAATAAAATTAACAAACACAATGCAGCAAATTGTCAAGAACATTATATACCATGAACAAGTGGAATTCATCCCAGAAAAGTAGAGATGGATCCACATATGCAAATCAGTAAGTGTATTATGTATACCATATTAAAAGAGCCAAAGACAAAAACCACATGATCATTTCAAGAGATGCAAAAAAATATAGCTTTTAATAAAGTCCAAAACCCATTCATGATAAAGACCATAAAAAAATCAGATCAGATAGTCTTTAACTCAATATGATAAAAGTCACCTATGAAAAATCAACAGACAACATCATACTAAATGGACAAAAACAGAATGCTTTCAAGCTAAAGTCAGGAACAAGACAAGGATTTCCACTGTCAGCATTTCTATTCAATATAGTGCTAGAAACATTAGGCAACACAATTAGATAAGAGAGAAATAAAAGGAAGAAGTATAGTAAAGAAAGAAGTTAAACTGTTTTGCAGATGACATGATATCCTACATAGAAGACTCCATAGGTTTCTAGATTTATCAACCAAATTTGGTAGCATAGCTGGATATACACTCAACACTCAAAAATCAATAGCATTCCTGTACAAAAACAATAAACTCACAGAGAGAGAAATTAGGGAAACCACACCCTTCACATTAGAATCCCCCTAAAATGAAATTCTTAGGAATCAGTTTAACAATTGAAAATTACAGTATTCTGAAAAAAAATCAAAGAGGATATCAGAAAAGTGAAAGATACCCCTTGCTCATGAATAGGAAGAACCAACGTTGTGAAAATGACCATATCCTCAAAATCGTTGTACATATTAATGCAATCCCAACCAAAATACCATTAACGTAACTTACAGACCTAGATAAAACATTCCTAAAACTCGTTTGGAACCAGAAGAGACCTAGAATAACAAAGGCAACACTGGGCAACAAAGGCAAGGTAGGAGGTATCATAATTCCTGACTTAAAATTATACTTCAAAGCTACTGTGATAAAATAAACATGGGAGTGTCAAAAAATAGACCTGAGGATCAATGGAACACATTAGAAGATGAAGACACAACTACAAACACACTCGGCCACCTAATCTTTGACAAAGAGGCCAGACATGTTCACTGGCAAAAGACAGCCTCCTTAATAAATGGTGCTGAATAAATTGGCTCTGTATATGCCATAGACTAAAGCTAGACCCATGTCTATTACCATGCACTAAACTCAAGTCAAATGGATCATAAATCTAAGTATTAAACCAGAAACAGTAAATCTATTGAAGGAGAAACCAGGTATAAATCTTGAAAATATAGAGATAGGGAAAGAGTTCATGAACAAAAAGCAAACTTCATGGGAAGTACTTCAAAGAATCAATAACTGGAATCTCATCTTACTAAAAAGATTTGCACATCAAAAGAAATCATCAAAGGAGTGAGAAGAAATCCATAAATTGGGAAAAATTTTATCCAACTGTCCCTTAGAAAAAGAACAATCTAGAACATATAAAGAACTGAAAAAAATGAGACTCCCCAAATTCAAAGACTCAATCCCAAAATGGGCATCTGAGATGAGTATGCAATTGTCAGATGAAACAATGCAAATGGCAAATAAATTCATGAAAAAAATGTTCTACATCATTGATCATTCAAGAAATGCAAACTTAAACAACACTGAGTTTCCATCTCACTCCAGATAGAATGGGTATCATCCAGAAATCAACTAACAACAAATGCTGGTGGAGCTGTGAGAAAAAATGAACTCTTCTTTAATGTTGACGGGAGTGTAGACTGGTGCAAACACTGTGGAAATCAGTCTGAAGTTTTCTCATAAAACTAGGATTGGAGGTTCCATTCATCTCAAATACTCCCTTTCTGGATATTTTCCCAGAAGAACTGAAAACATCATACCACACTGATATTCGTGCACCCATGATTATAGCAGCATGAATTGTAGTAGCTAAATCATGGAAACAACCTGAATGCCCATCAACTGAGGAATGGATAAAAAGATGTGACATTTTTATACAACAGAGGGCTACTCAGCTATAAAGAAGGATAAATTAAAGGCTTTTATACATAAATGGATGCAAATAGAGACCACACTCATGACTGAAATAAATCAAAGTTGCAGGTGTAAACATTATATTTTCTCCATAGTAAAGGAAACTGAAAGAGCAAATAAAATCCAATATCTAAAATACCTATTGTGGTCTGGGAGAACATGGCGGACAGATAGCAGCAGCTACAGAGGCTCTCTGAAACACCCAGCTTAGAATTCAGGAATGGTGCTGAGTAAGGAATCATAAGCAAGAGGAGATATGCCCCAGTGACCCAAGAACGAACTGGGCTGAGAGAAACCAACTGGAAATGCAATCCTGGTGCTATAAGAGGAACAGATAAAGCCTCAGCGTGGAACCTTGAGCCCGCGCCATTGGAAGCCACAATTTGGGTTTCCCACCGCCGCCGCTGCATCTGCATCAGCTTGGCAGGGAGAGAGACACGCGGTAGCTCTAAGAATGGGAATTGGTGAACGGAGTTGAGAGCGGGATGAGCGGGGAGCCGTGCATCCACCTCCAGTGAGTGAGGGAAAGCTGGGACTCTTCCACGGTCTAGGAGACTCCAACAGAGGACATTCTGGGACTCGGCAGACTTGCGGGCACAGGGTGCTGCAGTGACTTCAGTCACCAATCCCCCTCTCAAGCAGGATTGGTGAGCAGTGCCTAGCCCACCTGATGCTGCTGGCTGAGACCCAGTAGGCTAGCACAGCCCAGGTCCCAGCTCCTGAAGGTAGATTGACCTGGAGGAACAGGCCCACATAGGCTGCCTGGTCTGCAACTTCCTGGTGCACTGCGGTGGGTGGGAACACCTAGCCGATGCAATTCAATCAGACTGTGGCTGACAGGGAAGGAAACTGGGCCTCCTATATATGCTTGCATATATAAGGAACAAAGAATATGGGAAGAGGCAGCAATAAGAAAGGGTCCTCAGCCGCCAATCCTGAGAAAGAGGCAACAGCATACACAGCACCAATAGATATAAAGATATATATATATATATATATATATATATATATATATATATATCTTTATATAAAGATAGATATAAAGCGCTATCTCGAGAGCCTCATAGACAAGTTCAGGAATGAAGTTATTAATGACCTGAAGCTAGACATAAGCAGAATAGTTAGAGAAATGCTAAGCACCACCCAAGAAAAAACAGATAGTGGAATGGAAGAACAGAAAAAGAGGAGAGAATTGTTTAATGGAGAAAATAGAGAAAGCGTAGAATACGTGAAGCAGGTTCAAAGAGATTACCAGGAAACTAAAAAGTCTATCAAAAACTGGCATAACAGCTTGAAAGAAACTAAGGACAGATTATCTGAACTGGAGGGCAGATTTGTAATATGGGAGCATGAAATGAAAAACTTCTTAAAAATAACAAAGAAACAAACAGCAATAATACAAAAACTAGAAGATGATAAGAGGGTCTATAACTTAAGAATTAAGAACACAAAAGAAGAAGTAGGGGCACAAACAAATGAACTACAAAAGCTACTCACAGAAATAATCCAGGAGAATTTTCCTAATTTAGCAAAAAGTAAACATACTCAGTTGTATGAAGCATACAGGACCCCAGCCACCTACAACCCAAACAGAGCAACACCCAGGCATATAATAATTAAAATTCTAGAAATCCAATACAAGAACAGAATACTAAAAGCTGTCAGAGACAAGAAACAGATCACTTACAAGGGAACACCCATCAGAATTACAGCAGACTTCTCAGCACAAACCATCAAATCACGAAGAGCGTGGGGGGAAATAATTCAAGCTTTGAAAGATAATAACCTCCAGCCAAGATTGATATATCCTGCACAACTATCCCTGGAAATTGATGGAAAAACAAGGTACTTCCAGGATAAAGAGGAACTAGGAGAATATGCAACCACCAATTCAACTCTACAGAGAATACTGCAAGATATTCTAAAAAGGAAAAATACGAAGAATGCAGAAGTAGCGGCAGAGAGGCCACAATGAATGGAGCAGAAAACAAAATGAAGAAGACAAACTGACAACTAATGACAGAAAGAGAGCTCAACAGAAATGAGGCAGAGAAGACTGGATGATAGGAACAGCTATTTTGGAGAAAATGATGTCTTAAGAGGTAATACTGATTTAGTATCATCTTGTTTTGAAGTCTCATCAAGCTTTTGTTCTTCTGTCTCCATTGGTCTAAACAGGTGGTATCTTATTGCATTTTATTATATATGATAGTATAAGCAAAACCTTTTATAGACAAGGAGATTATACAGAAACCATTGTTCATTTTCTGTTAATTGATTCTAAATACCCTGTAATACTGTCATTATCTTAAATGGTTTTACATTGTTTTGATGTATTTGATGCTACAATATACGAAGTTATACTCAAAGATTTCAAGGAAAGAGACAATATGGTAACTTCTTTTATGCCGGGATAATCTTGTGGTGAAACAGTATTTTGCTTAAATGGTTATGTTTTGATCTGCACTGATTTGCTGTTATGCCCTCTTTTATCTCAATCTCCATTTTATTATTTACTTTTTTATCCTTTTAATTAAGGGAAAAATAAATTAAAAAATAGCAGGATATATTATAGTAACCCACTTTGACTTTCCATTATCTTGATCTAAAGCCCTGTATTGCTCTCACCATCTTGTTTTGATTGATGTTCCTCTCTTCTGTTTTGCTTGATAGTACCAGGTTCGAAAGTTTAGGCAACAGCTATGAAGATAGTGGGATTCATTATGACGCCCATTCTGGTTGACTATTATCTACTTTTGAAGACCTATAATGTCTCCAATGTTTTGGTTTTGTCGGTTTTGTTCTTTACTGTTTTGTTCAATTGTATTATAACTAATGATATAGGCAATTCTATTAGAGATAGCGGGAGGCATTATGGTAACCATTGTTGATCACCTAGTATTATGCTTTTACATTATCTATTACGTCCACCCTTTTGATTTGACTGACCATTCTGTTATGTCACATTTGGTTCTACTCTCTTCCAAAAAAGTAATAAGAACTGTGGGAGCAACAAAACCCAAAGTGTGTAATTGTCATTGTACAAAAGAGAGGGAAAAAAAAGTGCTCTAAACGATATAACTGCATTTATATTTAAGTGTATAAGATGGATAATGATATTACTGAGTTTTGTTGGATCATTGAACAGAACTGTTTGCAGTCTCACTGTTGGAATGCCCACTTTATAAGCTTTTATTTTGTAACTTGAACAATTATTTCTAAGATGACAAAATGTAATCCATTAACTAGTGATTTCCTACTGTTTATTTTTTTCTGTAAATCTGTATAACTTGTACCCTTTCTCTGCTTTTTTTTTCTTTTTCTCCTTAAATAAAATTTAAAAAAATAAAATAAAATACCTATTGTGAGAGGGAAAAATCTGCTCAAAAAGAAAGAGAAACTGGTATGGGGGAAAGGAGAAAAGAAATAAGGGAGAAGAATACACACACACACACACACGGACATACAAGATAGCTAAGATAATTACACTATTTTTTGTAGTTCATTGAAGAGAATGTTTGGCGCTTATATTTGATCAATTTCACATGCGTATATCTTGTAATCTGAGCAACGAGTTTGAAGGTAATAATACACAATATATTAATCATAGTTAATTTCCTATTATATTGTTATCAAATTCTGTATTATTTTATTTATTGGTTTCTTCCTCTTTAAAATAAGAAAGTTTGAGATGAAGAATGTAAATAGAGGGCTGGGGATTTAGCTCAGTGACATAAATGCCTGCCTGGGGAGCGCTAGGTCCTGAGTTCGATCCCTGATACCAAAATAAATAAATAAATAAAAATTTAAAAATTGTGAATGGAGAAGGGTGATGGCAGGTAAGGCAAGGATACTCTGACTGGGGTTGGCAGTTTTGATCTGTAGTTTAGTGAGGTTTTATTTGGGGGAAATATGGTATCTACATAAAGGTAATGGATATGTTAATTCACTTGAAGGTGGCCATAATTTCACAATGTACACATCTACCACAAAGCAAATTTTAACCCTTAAGTATACATAATTTTTATATGTAAATGATTTCTCAAAAACAGCTGTTTTTGTAGAAAAAAAGACTCCACAGTAAGTGGTATCTCATAGATCTCCTATAATCTTCAAAGTGTGAAGTAATCTAAAAGTTCACATTAATCCCTAATATTGCAGATGTAAAAGTCTGACAAGCAGAGCAAGGAAATGATCTCTTGACGCTGGACAGTCACGAAGTCACAAAGCCAAAATCTGGGCCTAGGTTAGCCTGAGTTCAAAGTCAGACACTTCAGTCACTAATGCACTGTATGTACAGGAAAGACCTGCTGTCTTCAAAGAGGATTCAAGATGTGTTTACGAAAGATGCTCTCTAATAGTATACAGGAGCATATCCGTTTAATGGAGAAGGAGGCCTGTGAACATCAGAATGTTTTACTTCATTCATTGCACAGACAGGTGCTTTCTGAGATAGGACCTGTACGGGGGAAGCCACTGAGGAGAAGGAAGGAACAGAGATTTTAGACCAGGAGGGAAGGGAATATGAAATCAGGGCAGAGTCAAGACAGCCTAGGCTGAGGGACACTGGAACCTGCCAAGTAGGGTCATTAGTGATGTCATGCCCTCATTTTTTTAAAGCAGCTTATGATTAAGGCACATACATAACAGGCAGGGGTGAGCAAAATCATCTATGGTCTCTGCCTTTGTCGAGTTTACAGTCATGAGAAAGACCAACCTGTAATAATGCACTGAAATGAGTGCTTTGACAAGAACACATCACTTTCTGAGGTCAGTTTTGAGGCCAGGGCATCAGGGAAGGAAGATTGCTGCAAGGGAACGAGGCTGACCTGGGCTCTGAAGATGAATAAGGCAAACATATAGTTGAAGAGCAATTCAGACAAGGAACCTGTGCAAAAGCTCTGTGGTCACAGGAAACCTCTTACCTCTGAGAAACCAAAAGGACATTGATGATGTTATTGTGCAGAATAATAGGGAAGAGATTTACAAGATGAAGTTGGAGAGGTAGTGAGGGATCCAATCAGTAGTGAAAAGCATATGTAACCATTTCCTATTAATTCCAATATACTCGGTATTTTTAAAAGAAGTAGATATAAAGAAACAGAGGACAGCTTAATAATTTCTTTGGGCATACTAGCTATGAATTCTGAAGTGACTTTTTTCTCATTGCATCCTAATAGATTCAAAGATCATTTGGAAAGCCAGCCTGGAGGAAACCAAATCGATTATATTTCCTCCTGTTCTTGAATCCATTAAGTAACACCTGTGGCCAAAGGGCACAGAGAGGAGCCTAATTTTTAATCTTGGACTGAAGTTCATTCTTCTGACTTGCCTGCTGCTCAGAAGTCTGAATCTTCACAAGGGAACTGATGTATGCGCCTGCTGGAATTTTCTTCTTTTCTGATGATTTCCTCACTAGCACAGCTATCTCATCTCCTATTGTAAGGTCAGAAAGGAACCACAACACTACTAAAATAAGCAGAGCTGAGGGTAGGTGTAGCATGATCAGATTCACATTTTGAAAAGAGTGCTCTGGAAGAAGTGGACACATAATGCCACCTGATAGTCATTGCAATTTATTTGGCTCCTGACAGAGTTGGAAGCACTGGTCAAGCATTATCTCCTTTAATCCCCATGGCATCCCTAAAAGTTAAATTGTACTTATTCTCCCCATTTTACTGGGGAGGGGAGCAATTCAAGGATAGAGAGACTGAATTCTACAGTTCACTAGATGGCATAAGGGAGATTCATATTCAGTTATCTGCCTCCGAAGCCTACACTCATAATGTTATGATCTCTACCTATATCATTTTTCTCTACCTAAACTTTTTCATCCTTTCCAACAAAAGTTCCATACCTATTAGATGATTCCCTATTTCTACTTCCTCCCACTCCATAGTAGACACCATTTTTATTTCTGCAGGTACCTGCTGTAGGTAGAATCCTATTATATCTATTCTTTGGTGTCTGGATCTTTTCATTTAACATGTTGTTTATAAAGGTTGGCCATATTGTAGACTATATTAAAATTCTTTTCTTTTATACCTGAATAATATTTTGTTGTATAAATTTTGTGTACCTATTCATTTTATGAAGAATACTGGATTGTTTCTGTCTTTTAGACACTGAATAATATAGCTATGAATATCAGTATACAAATATCTATTCATGTCCTTGAGTTTAGATAGACACATGAGAGTGGAGTACTTGGTAATACAGTAATTTTTTATTTAAAGAGAAAGAAACAAAAAAACATGGAGAAAATAAAGAGTGTAGAAATAATACAGAATTACAGAAAAATAAACAGTAAGAAATCACTAGTTGATAAGTTACATATTGTCACCTTAGAAATAGTTGTTCAGGGGCTGGAGGTTTAGCTCAGCGGCATAAGTGCCTGCCTTGCAAGCAGATAGTCGTGAGTTTGATCCCCGGTACCGATGAAAAGGAAAAAGACAAAAAAAAAAAATGAAATAGTTGTTCAGGTTACAAAATTAAAGTATGTAAAGTGACATTCAAATTGTGACACTGCCAACAGTTCTGCTCAATGATCCAACAAAAACAGTAATATGGTTATCAATCCTACACACTTGTTTTTTATCTTAAAGAGGGTAAGATTAAACATATCAAAACAGAACAGTTTAAAGAAATACAGATTTCAAAGCAAGTCCACTAGAGATCTTCACAGTCTATCTTACTATCTCTAGTTTTCTTCCAAATAGTTGTCCCCATCTTTGCACATATTGAATATATACTGCATATTATAGAACTAATCAAATCATTACAGGATGATGAAGGCTTTATGTTTTTTTTTTTGTTTTTTTTTTTTTTTTTTTTTTTTTTTTTTTTGTCTTTTTCCTTTTCATCGGTACCGGGGATCGAACTCACGACTGCCTGCTAGCAAGGCAGGCGCTTATGCCGCTGAGCTAAATCCCCAGCCCCCAATGAAGGCTTTTTAAGACTTCAAGATCTGACACTGGGGTAGACAATAATGCCTACGATAGTGTCCCTCATTCTCTTTGTAGTAGTTGTCCTCATCTTTACATATGCTGAAATTGAACTTAAGAGACTAGACTAATATCGCTTTAAACAGTGAATAATAGTATTGCTAGATTTTATACCATAATGCTACAGAATTAGCACTGGGTTTCTTAGTGTCTCTTCTTTGGAATATCTGTTCATTACATCTTGCATTATATAATCTGTTCCCATAAATAGTTTAATACATTCTTCCCATGTGTGAATTTCTACATGTATATCTATCCTCTCTGTATTATAGGGAAAAACAAATCATAACAAGATAGCAAAACAAATTCCTAGAAAAACATGCAATGAAAAAGACACATAAGACCACAATATTAGGTGATCTACCATAGCTACTATGCTTCCTCTTGTTATTTTCAATAGAGTTGTCCATATCATCAGGCTTAATATAGTTAATCATAGTATTACATAGCTATTTTTATAAAAACACAACTTTGAAAACATTGTAGGACTTGAAAGTGGTTAATAATCAAAACCGGTATGGATATCTTTTACATCTTGTCATCTTCAGAGCAGTTGCCTCTACTTTTAGACTCTATAGTATCAAGCAT
Source organism: Cavia porcellus (assembly GCF_034190915.1). Lineage (NCBI taxonomy): Eukaryota > Metazoa > Chordata > Mammalia > Rodentia > Caviidae > Cavia > Cavia porcellus. The sequence continues at coordinate 103,408,046 of NW_026947486.1, read as the reverse complement.
ACCAAATTTGAATAAAATCAGCCAAGGCAAAACCGCGGTCTAACAAACCAGATTCAGATAAGATCAGTCATAGTAAGATAATGTAAGTAATACAAGGTTTCAGTTTAAGTCAATAGGAAATTAAGGATAGTTACCATGGTATAACCTGCTATTTTTGGGTTAGATGTCTGTGTCCTCAAATCTGATATGAGTGGACAGACCGGAACAAAATAAAACCAAACTAAACAGAGCGATAAGACTACTGTGACATTTAAATCTTGATACACTATTAACAATGACCTCTGCCTTTCCTTTTTAGGCTATTTTTCACCTTTCCCCTTCTCAGGATGCTTTGTATGTTTTCGGTCTCACTAGCCCCTTTAGTTTTTAGATCAGGGAGCCAGCCTGTTGTCTATCTGAGGATTGCTGAAACTTTCTACCTCCGAGCTTGATCTTAAGCTGTACTCCTTTATTCACTAAAGTCATAGGATTTTCCTTCCTTCCAACTGTGTAGTTCTACACTGCCCAAAAGTGTCATAGCTTTCCAATCTATCTGCAGCTGCTGGATGAGTTGTCCCTATTTCTCTCTAGTTTCCTGTCACATATAGCTTTGCTTTCTCATCTTGGACTTTCAGTTTATTAACCCTCCTTTCAGTTGAGTGTATTTCCCATTCAGAGCATCTTGATGGGGCCTGCCTCCTAATCTACTCTGCCTTTTATTAGTGTATCAAGGCTATCTATAGTAAAGATTATAGCTTACCATCTCTGCCTCATGTCTGCTACTTCAATTTATTGCTATAATTTGTCCACCTTACTCCCTCATTCCACTGTCCACCCCGTTCATTGAGGCCTCTCTGCCACTGTTGCTGGAATCCCGGTATCCCTTCCTCTCTCTTTCTGGAATGTCCTTCAGCACTCTCTGTAGGATTGTGTTGGTGGCCATGAACTACCACAGTTCCTCCTTGTCTTGGAAACATCTTATTTCTCCATTAATTTTGAGAGAGAGTTTTTCTGGGTACATCAGTCTTGGTTGCAAATTATTTTCTTTCAGGGCTTGGATAATTTCTCCCCAGGTTCTTCTCAATTTGAGAGTTTGTGTTGATATTTTGATAATTTTCCCATTATAGGTAATCTGCTTCTTTTCCCTGGCTATTCTGTTCTTTTGATGGATTTCTGGACTCTTGATTGTTGATCTGTTTTGGTTGTAGGTGGCTGGAGTTCTGTATGCCTCATTTATCTGGATATCATTTCTTTTTCTTATGCTTGGGAAGTTTTCCTTCAATATATCTGTGAATATTCTTTGTAGTTCATTTTTGGTTACTCCGGCTTTCTTGCTCATGTGCTTTATTCTTAAGTTATGTATCCTTTTGTCGTCTTCTAGCCTTTGAATTGTTTCTTTCTGGTTCCTTGTTATTTTTAAGAGGTCTTTCATGATCATATATCATAAATCTCTCTTCAAGTTTCAAAAGGCTAACTTTAGTTTCTGTCAAGACATTTTGCCAGTTTTCAATCGAGATTGTAGTTTCCTGGTAGTCTCTTTGGATCAGTTTCATGTATTCTAGGTTATGTTTAAAATCTTCATCCGAGGTTTCTCTTTGTTTTCTGATTTCCTCTGTTCTTCCATCTGTATTCTCTTGGGAGGGGCTTATCATTTATTTAATTAATCTCTTTATATCTTTTCTCACTTGGATCAGAAGTACAGTTTTAAATTTGTCTTTGAGGTCATGAAGATATTTCTTTATATTGGCTGATGCTGTGTCTAGTATTGGATGCTGGTTCTGCTCTATATTTACTTCTCCTGGACTTATTTTTCCAGGTTCAGTAGTTGGAGATTTTAAAAATTTCTATCTCTTGTCATGTTTCTGGTTTCTTTCAGACTGGTATGTCCTGGTGGTTTCTGGCCCTCTCCATATTGCTTAGGGTCTTTCAAAGTGTGCTGACTGGAGTTTTTGCTGCCTTCCTCAAGTTACTGTTATCTGAGGTACACGCAGGGATGCAAGCACAGTGCAGGCTAGCCTCAAGCCTCTGTGCTAGTCAATCCACAAGTTAGGCTGTACCTTGTAGACATAACAGAGTTGTGACAATTTTGTATCTGCTTATTGGGTTCCAACCAGAGGCGTAGTTCAGCCCCAGCAGACCCTGCCAGTTCTCTCTGTGCCAGGGGCGGCTGACTGATGTAACCGTGGCACTAGTCTCTGCCCAAATTCAAGATGTCCTCCACCAGTCCTCTCTATGTCACTGATGCCACCATGGTGCTGGGCTCTGCCCAATTACAAGATGTCCTCCAGCCAGCAGCAGCAGCCATAGGACCCAGTCCCTAGAACTCACTGGGAATCAATGCAGATCTTCCTCTTGGGTCCACTGCACACTGTGCCACGTGTCTTTACTGCGTTCCCAGCACAGCACGGATTGGTCAGAAAACTGCACAGTGTCCGGCTTCGGAGCCCAGGAGCTTCTTACAGTCTCCTCTGGTGCAGCCAGGTGGCTCTAGCTGCTTCATGGAGCCCCAGGTCCCAATTTCCAGCAGTCACCAAGAGCCAATATATCAGTTATACAGTATTTTTGGGTTTAACCTTTTGAGAAGTTGCCAAACTATTTTATAAAATGGCTATATCATTTTACATTTCTGCCAGCAATTCACAGGGACTCCAGTTTATCCGCATGCTCATTGATATTTGTAATTTTCTGTATATTTGATTGTAGCCATTCCTGTGGGTGTATGGGGTAACTTGCTGTAGTTTTGATGTCATTTTCTAATGACTAAGGATGTTGAGTATCCTTGTATGGGTTTATTGGCCATGTGTATAGCTTTTCTGGAGGCTATGTCTGTTCAGATCCTTTGTTCAGTTTTGAATTCTCCTGCCTATCCTTAGTGCATAGGATAATTAAGAAATTGGGAAAGAGGATGGGAAGTGGGAGACAATTCCTATGAAGTGATAACCAAGCATAAGAAAGTCTTGAACAAAGCAGGCTGACCTATATATGAAGGAGACATTTCTCTTCTTGCAGTAATATTCACAGTGAAGCACTTCTGCCCCAGTGGTCTGTAATCCTATGAAGAAATGTTCTCTGCTGTTTAAGAAGTAGGGATCCTTATGACAAGCATTTTCTATAAATGGAGTTCCTCTAATGTGGCTGACCTCTCTGGTTTTTGAGAGCCGCTCCTGTCTCCAGTCTTTCCTCTGTCCTACTGCAATTGCCTTTTTTTTCCTTTAGCTTCCTAGCTAGACTGATAACTTCTGGAGATGAGGGAGCACGAGTGTTACACTCTCTGCTCTACCCTCCCACGCAATAGTTTCTGGTCCATAGTAGGTGCTCAGTAAGAATATTTTTCAGTGCATTTATCACTGTGTGTATGTACGTGAGCAAACAGACATGCACTCACATGTCAGGGATGGCAGTTAGTAAGAAAAACTTGGAGGAAGTGCTTTGGGGTCTGTAAGTGGCGGATGGTGACAGATATTTATATGTCTACATAGACTAGTGTCCTCCTAAGATGCTTTCTGGAAGAGAAGTGATCACAGCATCTAGCTGCTGAGCTCCCATTATATGCCAGGCCTGTTGTGCTATATATGTCTGTTCTCCTCTAATTCTCATGAAATTCTCTGAAACAACCATCTTGATTTCAGAGATAACTGGGCTCAGAGAGATAAAGATATTTTCAAAGTAATTCTGCTAATGAGTTGCAAAGATAAGATTTTGACCCAAGTCTATCTAGCTCCAAAACCTGAGCTTGTAGCCATTATGCTGAAAAATGCCTTGGTTAGTTTACACTGGGTGCTTACTGCCTCTTGGTGCTAAACATATCCCTGTGTTCCAGGCATGTCCACCAGAAGGTAGTGGCCAGAAGGTTGGAGGCAGGAGCTGAGAAAGCAAAGTGTGTTAGCTCCCTGCTGAAAGGTCACACATGAGGGCCAGTGTCACCTCAGTACCATGCTGAGGTGTTCCCTTTGTGTGGTCCCTTCCTGTGGTCCTAAGCATTTCTTTCAAATCCTTTAAAACTGTAGTTTTCACATTTTTGTGTCAAGACTCCTTTATATTCTTAAAATTATTGAGAACTAGCCAAGCACAGTGGTGAGCACCTCTAGTCCCAGATACTTGGGAAGCAGAGGCAGGAAGATGGCTTGAACCCAGGAGTTTGAGACCTACTTGGGTAACACAGTGACAGTTCAGCTCCTAAACAAGAAGTTTCAAAGAGTTCTGAGAATCATATTTATTGTTGTTATTAGCAATTATGACAGAGCTATCAGAATACAAATTTATTACTTCCTCTACTTATATGGTCCATGGCATAGCACATTATCCACAAAATATTTTTTGTGGAAAATAATAGCATGTTCTTTAGCAAAAGAAAATTCAGTGAGAAGATGGACATGGTTACATTTCTGTAAATTTAATGTTTGGTTAAATTGAAGACAACTGGATTCTTGCATCAGCTGCTGTGTTCAGTCCAAGGCTGTGCTACTTGGAATGTAGTATCTGAAGGAAACAAGTTGCACCCAGACACAGAGTTAGAATGCAGAGGAAAATACCTTGGATAGGGGGACCTCCTTTAATCCCCCCGTGAGAGTCTGTGCATTGAGAATCACTTTTCCAAAGTCTCCTTGTTATCTGTAAGCATCATATTAGGGCCATATCTATGACAAACAAAACAAAAATGAAAAAGTGCAGGGTCATTTCAAAAGGAAAAAACCTAATGTTTCAGAGCTGCCAGACAACCACAGAAATAGAATTGACCTAAGAGAATAGCCCTCCATGAACTGAATCAGTTCAGGAAGCTAAGCAGCCTGCATGCCAGCATGCAGAATGGGCTAATTTAAGGATTGGCAGATAGGCACATAATGTGGCTCCAGAGTTGGGAGGAGTTGGGAGAAGTTGGTAACTTCTCCCAACATGCCCAGCTGGAAAGGGCCTTCTTAAGCAGTCTTATTTTTATCTCCAATTTTGAGAATGGCAGGGCCAATTTAACTCCCACTCCAGTGTTCCAGGCTAACCTATTATGTTTCCATCCAAGCATAATTATTATTAAAGACAATTGTAGGTGGAAAAGCCATGTTCAAAAATGCCCCTTGAGTCTTTCATACCCTTTTTTAGAGAGAGAACGAGAATACTTTGTGACAGTGAGAGAACCTTGCTGAGTTCTGGGATTTTGAAATTAGCCAGGGTAGAGCTATGACCCTTTATGAGTTGGCAAAGTATGATTTCAGATGCCAAGGGGTGGAGGAAGCTTTCTCAACTTTGGTTACCAAGAAACACTGAACATAATCACCAAGCAAGTTTTGCATCTGAGTTAAGCTCCTCCCCTTCTGAGGCATGAAGAGAAGGGAAGGTGGTGGGAGAACACTGAGGTCCCCACTGTCCCGGGTTTGAGGGGTATTTACAGCCTCTCTCCCAAACCTAGAAAAGTCAGCTAATGAAGGCAGACATGTTTTCAAAGCCAGGTGTGATGGCACACACCTGTGATTCCCGCACTCTAGGAGTCTGAGGTAGAAGAATCACAAGTTTCAGCTCAGTCTGGGCAACTTAAGGACTCGGTGAGACTCTGTAGCAAAGGAAAAAAAGAAACTGAAAAATACAAAAGGGCTGGAGATATAGCTCAGCATGAAGGCCTTGGGTTCAATTCCAGTACCACACACTGACTCAGAACAGTGAAGCACAACATGAAGCATTGCAACATTTGACAGTGGGAGCTTTCCTTCTCATGGAGTTGTCCAGGGATCCTTAAAAGGCCTGTGTGGAGGGCCACATTGGGGGGAGGGACAGGCTCCTCTAGCAGATCCTGGTGGCGGGTGGGGTCCCATCTGCTGGGCTGCCTTATCGCCCTTGCTGCCTTTTGATGGAAGTGCCTGCTTCCTTCTTTGGCAGCATCCTGTGTCCTGCTAATGTCATCTCCAGGAATACCTGCTGGCTTGCTGAGACCCAGAGAAGAAAAACAATGTGAGGCAAATTGCATGTTCTTCTGCTCTGCTCCAGCTGCGAGGGCTTTGTGCAGACAATGGAGGGAAATGATAAAGGGGGAGACTCAGCTCTCTAAGTATGAATCCATCCCAACCTCTTTCCCCCACCCTGTTTCTTTTCTTCTTCCTTCACACACACACACACACACACACACACACACACACACACACACACACACACACACACAGTAACCAATGCATGCATGCGCAGATGCTTCCTCCCCAGGTGTTGTGCAATGCTATTTTGGAAGGTGGCAAAATTAGATAGTTGGGGAAACATGAGCTTGCTAAGACACTTTTGTGGTGAGACAAAATTTCATGTTTTATCTAAGCATCTGCAATTTGGAAGCTCATCGTCTCTGTTGTTCGGGCTTTTTGGCTGGGCATGCTGGAAGGAGAGACAGAAACCTTCTCAAGGCATCATAGCCATCCTGACATGCTACAGGCTTCAGCGTCCACCATGTAGAGCAGACCTCAGAGTCAGGGTGATGGCGCTTTAGGGACTACTGAAATATTCTGCGACACTCGGGCTTCCCTGTGGCCTGCAAACATGTTCCTGGGATATATTCTAGCTGTGTCTCTGGACTTGTATGTTCTCTTTCTCCCACCTTGCTTTCGCTCTGTCAATAATAGCCACCTACACTTCAGCAGCAGATCTCTGCAGAGGGTAGTGCCCACCCCCAGGCATCTGTTTCCATCCTTGGCTCCACTCCCTTCTGGAATATCACCCCTGGCTGCTCCCCTGGTGCTTGATGTCTTGTTCCCTCAGCCATTCTGCCTCCATTCCTCTCTACCTCTCCACATTAAGTCCCACCGACTCCTCCCCGGCAGTCACTATTGCTAAGCCAGTTCCTCTGTTATTGCCCAGGCCTCTGAGATCTTCTCCATTGGCCCAAACCAGAGAGATTTCCCTATATGTTCTAAGCTTTGAGGGTTTTTTGGTTATCATTTTGTTTTGTTTTTTTCAGTTCTTAACTTTTTATGCGTCCATGTTTGCAGTACATAATGATTATATTCCTCGTGAGAAGTTGGTATGCGGACATAATACATCTTAGTTCCTTTTTCATCTCTTTCTCCTCTTCTTTTTCCTCCTTCCATCTCTTGATCTCTTTCCCTTCTGCAAAAGATCTATCTCCCTTTCCCCTATTGTCTACCTTTACTTTGGTATTTATTGTTTGGCTTTCTCATATAAGAGAAGTTATGCTATACCTAAGTTTTGTGTTTGATTTATTCCACTTAACATTGTGATCTCAAGCTGAATTCATTTTCCTACCACTGATTTAAGTTTGGCTTTCTTTATGACTGAATAGTACTCCACTGTGTTCAAATACTGTGTGACTTCAGCTCACTGGCACCAGGAGTAAGATCAGGGCTTAAATTTCAAAATGGCTTCTTCAAGCAGGAAGTGTATTTAGAGAAAAATATATAACAAGTTATGAAAATATATAACAATTTATGGGTTAATAGCCTTGGAGTCTTCTAGACCTCCAAGTCGCTACTCAAACACTTAGTAACAATGGAAACTTGGGCATATTATTTATCTTATCTCATGACTCAGTTTCTTTATTATAAAATGGGGAAACAGCAACCATTCCTCCTAGAGTAGATGGGAGTATTAAGGGAAATGATACACACTGAGTGTCAAGTATGTAATAAATGCTGAAAAAGATGCCAGTATTCTCCTTGGTACCGAATATCCTTAAAAAACACTTACTTTCCATTCTCTAACTTCCCTGATGTGGAAGCAGTATTCCTGATTATCCTGATTTACCACTATGAGACATGGGCCAACCTGTGTATAGGTAAGACATCCTTTTTTTTTATTTATTTAAAGAAAAGGAAACAAAAAATACATGGAGATTTAAAAAGGGGTAGAAATAATACAAAATTACAGAAAAACAAACGGTAAGAAATTTCTGGTTGATAAGTTACACATTGTCATCCCAGAAACAGCTGTTCAGGTTACAGAATCAAAGTATTTAGAATGACATTCAAAAAGTGACACTACAAACCATTCTGCTCTATGATCGAACAAAAGCTCAGCAATGTGATTATCAGTCCTACACATTTGTTTTACATCTCAAAGAGGGTAAGATTAAACATATCAAAACAGAACAGAACATTTAAAAAAAACAATTTAAAGAAACACAGATTTCAAAGCAAGTCCACTGGAGATCTTCACTGTCTATCTAACTATCTCTAGTTTCCTACAAACAGTTGTCCCCATCTTCACCCACTTTATATACTTATTGCATATTATAGAACTAATCAAATCATTACAGGATGATGAAGGCTGTTTAGGTCCTCAAGTTCCAAATTAGGGAAGACAATAGTAACTACCATCGCATCTCTCATTCTCTTTGTGATAGCTGTCCCCATGTCTACATATGCTGAAATTGAACTCAAGAAACCAGTCCAATGTCATTCTAATCAGCAAACAATAGATTGCTAGAATTTATATTATAATGCTACAAAATAAGCCTCGGGTTTCTCAGCGTCTCTTCCTCAGAGTATCTGTTCCTTACATCTTGCATTATATAATCTGTTCCTGTAAATAATTAAAAAAAAAAACCCATGTGTGAATTTCTACATATATATCTATCCTCTCTGTATTATAGGGAAAACCAAGTCATAGCAAGACAGCAAAACAATTTCCTAGAAAAACATGCAAAGGATAAGACATATAAGACCACAATATAGATGATCTTCCATAGCTACTATGTTTTCTCTTGTTATTTTTAATAGATTTGTCCACAACACTGGCTTATTATACTTAAACACAGTATCATCTATTTTTATAAAAACTTAACTTTGACAGCATTGTAGGATTTGAGAGCTGTTACTAATTAATATCCGTATGGATATCCTTTACATCGTGTCATCCTCAGAGTAGTTGCCTCTACTTTTAGGGTTGATACTAACAAGCATACCAATTTCAAATAAAATCAGCCAAGGCCAACCCATAATCTTATGGTTCAGAATCAATTAAGATCAGTCATAGTAAGACAATGTAAGTAATACAGGATTTCAGTTTAAGTTAATAGGAAAGTAAGGATAGTTACCATGGTATAACCTGCTATTTTTGGGTCAAGATGTCTGTGCCCTCAAATCTGACATGAGTGGACAGACCAGAACAAATTAAATTCAAACTAAATATGGCAATAGGACTACTGTGTCTTTTAAATCGTTATACACCATTAACAATGACCTCTGCCTTTTTTTTAATATAGTTTCAGAGCTGTCTATACTAAAGACTATAGTTTACCGTCTCTGCCTCATGTCTGCTACTCCACTTTTCTGCTATAATTTGTCCACCTTATTCCCTCATTCCACTGTCTGCCCCGTTCATTGAGGCCTCTCTGCCACTGTTGCTGGAATCCTGGTATCCCTTCCTCTCTTTCTCTGGAATGTCCTTCAGCACTCTCTGTAGGGTTGGGTTGGTGGCCACGAACTCCCACAGTTCCTCCTTGTCTTGGAAGCATCTTATTTCTCCATTAATTTTTAGAGAGAGTTTTGACGGGTATATGAACTTTGGTTGCATATTATTTTCTTTCAGGACTTGGAATATTTATCCCCACTCCCTTCTTGACTTAAGAGTTTGTGTTGATAAGTCTGCTGTTATTTTGATAGTTTTCCCGTTGTAGGTAATCTGCATCTTTTCTCTGGCTGCTTTTAATATTCTGTTCTGTTGGTGGATTTCTGGAATCTTGATTATTATATGTCTAGGCATAGATCTGTTTTGGTTGTAGGTAGCTGGTGTTCTGTATGCCTCTTTTATCTGGATATCATTTCTTTTTCCTATACATGGGAAATTTTGCTTTAATATATCTGTGAATATTTTTTGTATTTCATTTTTGGTTGCTCCTGCTTCCTCACTCACATTCTTTATTCTTAAGTTATGTATCTTTTTGTCATCTTCCAGTTTTTGAATTGCTTCTTTCTGGTTCCGTTATTTTTAAGAGGCTTTTTCTTTCATGATCATATGCCATAAATCTCTCTTCAAGTTTCAGAAGGCTGTCTTTAGTTTCTGTCAAGGCATTTTGCCAGTGTTCAATGGAGTTTTTAGTTTCCTGGTATTCTCTTTGGATCTGTTTCATGTATTCTAAGTTATGCTTAAATTCTTCTTCAGAAGTTTCTCTTTCTTTTCTGATTTCCTCAATTCTTCCATCTGTGTTCTCTTGGGCGGGGCTTATCATTTCTTTAATTAATCTCTTTATATCTTGCCTCACTTGGATCAGGAGTACAGCTTTAAATTCATCTATGAGGTCATGAAGGTACTTTTTAATTTCGGCTGATGCTGTGTCGAGCAATAGATGGTTACTGTGCTTGTTCTCTTCAGTGTTTACTTCTCCTGGACTTATTGTCTCATGTTGGGCAGCCGGGGATTTTTTTTAAATTTTTATCTCTTGTCATGTTTCTGGTTTCTTTCAGACTGTCCTGGGGTTCTCTGGCCCTCTCCAAATTGCTTAGGTCCTTTCAGAAGTGTGCTGACTTGAGTTTTTGCTGTCCTCCCCAATTTGCTGTTATCTGGGGTAGGCTGGGATGCAGGGGTGGTACAGGCTAGTCTCCAGCCTCTGTGCCAGTTAATCCATAAATTAGGCTGTACTTTCTGGATGTCACTGAGTTGTGACTATTTTGTATCTGCTTATTGGGCTCCAAGCAGAGGTTTGGTTTAGCCCCAGTAGCTCCTGCCAGTTCTCTTTGTACCAGAAGCCCCTGACTAATGTCACTATGGCACAGGGTTCTGCCCAAATCCCAGCTGTTCTTTTCCAGACCTCTCTGTGACAGGAGCACCAGAACAGCAGATCTGCCCAAATCCAAGATGTCTCCCACTAGTTCTCTGTATGAAGCTGAAGCCAGCACGTACTCAGGCTCTGCCCAATTTCAAGATGTCTTCCACCAGCCCTCCCTACAGGGGGACCCGGTGATGTCACCGAGCTGTACTTTCTGCCCAACACTAAGATGTCTGCCGCCAGACTCTGTGTTATTGATGTCCCCATGGTGGTGGGCACTGTCCAGTTCCAAGATGTTCTCTGGCCAACCCCAGTAGCCGCGGGGTTCCCAGTACTCACCAGAGTCTGACGCAGGTCCTCCTCCTGGTTCCACCGCACACCAAGCAGCCCACCTTTCCCACACTCCCGGCACAGAGCAGAACGGTGCACAGCATGCACTCCCGGCACAGCTCAGAATGGTCAGAAATCTGCACAGCGTTTGGCCTTGGAACTCCAGAGCCTTTTACAATCTCCTCTGGTGCAGCAGTGCAGTTCTGTCTGCTACTTGGAGTCCTGGGTCTCAGTTTCCCGCAGTCACCAAAAGCCAACACAGCTTTTCCTGCTGGGTCCACGGGTCAGTTTGTTGATTTAAAGGTGCAGGATTTGCAGCCTCCCGTTATCAGCGTTCACGGTCTCAGCATGACTTTAAATCCTCCAGCTGCACTGTCTTGGTTAATAAGAATCGTTATCGATTTGTCTGGCCCTCTCCATGTTGTCATATTCTAGCTTCTAGTATGATTTCTCCAGAGAGACTCTTCGCCCGATCCCCTAGCAAGCCGCCATTTTGATCTCCTAGGTAAGACATCCTTACAAGATGCAAAGCCTGAACATTTCACAGGTCCCTCATGCAACTTAAAGAATAAAAAATATCACAAAGAATGTGCAGCACAATTATGATGGAGAATGTCTCATTCAACTTCAAGACACCAACACACATGTACATTTTCATACCACAGGTTGACCCTTTACTAATAGAACTCCCTTGGCCCCCAAGTTTCTCTTGTGGTAGATGTCTATCATCTACCAAGACACTGGGGCCCAGAGACCTCTGTATGCAACTTACTTTGAGTGGGGGCCAAAAATGCATAGCCACGTTGGCATTTCAGCACCTGAGAATGGATGTTTTCACCAGCAAGAAATGCTAACTCAGTGTACTAGGATGCTCTGGACTATGTTGGGAGGATTGGAGGAGAAGGAAGAGGGATAGTAAAGTGAAAGCATACTTGGCAAAATAAAGGTAGAGACATGACCATAACACTCCAGATTTTAGACCTTGGTATTAGATCTTTGCTCAGTCTTTATTGTCTGCCATTGTACAGGAAGGTTGTAGAAGTTATGGCAGCAAAAAATACCCAAATCCCCTGGCTGGGCTTCATTTGTCTGCTGATAAGACCTCTAATCTTGTCTCCCTTCTCTCAGCTGCAGTAGCTGCCTCATCTTCCTACTTGGTGTGCCATTCTCAAGGCCTCAGAGAGTACTTGGGTGAAAAACATTCAGGAAGCACCCACTTGGCTCAGAGACTGGAGTTGGCTTCCCACCTTTTGGTCTGTTAGCTGAGGACACAGCACTGGACACTGAGTTTGACACTGATGCTTGCAGTAGGAGAAAATCTCCTGGGGTAAAAAATAACAAGAAGCATTTTAATACATAGAGAATGTGGGGAGGAGTGGGAAGTCACTGGCCAATGGTACTCGAGAAGAACTGCTTTTATTTGGGTCCTGTATAGTCTCAGAAATATCACTGACATTTGGAACACATTGGTGAGGCTGGATAGAGGAAATTCTCAGAGAAATTCAAGAAAACAGCTCTCTTACAGGATTAAGTGAACAGTGATGTGGCCGAGATGAAAGACGAAGGGCTATATGCATAATAATTGCCCACATGATCTTTTTTCTCCATGATTTCATTAGCCACCCACACAATGCATTATTAGAGTGACCATCTCATAATTAAGCATTAATTCTCAGTGAAGCCAATATTATAGAATAATTGCTCTAGTCAGAGACAAGGCATCCCAAAATAAAATAAAAGCTATTTAGTACATCAAGGAGGTCAATTGCACATAATCTTGACATCCAATGAGTTGGATTTCCACAACATTAGCTACATTAGTGAAACATTTATTAAAAATAATTCAAGTAATTTTGGCACCCATTAATGACTGAGTGATTGATGAAGCACATTTTTTAAATTTTTTGTTTCAAAGAGTGTAAAACAAAACAAAACAGAACAAAGCAGATCAGAACAAAAAAATGCAAGCAACACAGGATTTCAAAACAAGACAACAGGAAATCAACGGTGGCTACCTTAATGTTGCTTCCTTTTTTTGAAACAGTTGTCTGTATCTTCACACACAGTGAATTCAAACAAAACAAAATAGTATAAAATCAATCAAAACAAAGAATGAAAACATTATAGGTCTTTCAAAGGAAACATCAGGAAAATCAACAATGGCTACCATGATGTCTCTTGTTCTCTTCAAAATAGCTGTCTATACCCTTGCACATATAAAAATCAAATAATAGAAAACAAACTAAAATCAATCAAAACAAAGAATAAGAGCATTATTAGACTTCAAAACAAGATGATAAGAAATCAGCAATGGCTATAATTATGTCTCATTTTCTTCTAAGTAGCCGTTCATACCATCACATGTAATAAAATCAATTCTTGTAAGTACTTTAGAAGCCTATACATATACATCTATCCTTCCTATCTTAGAGAGAAAAACAAAACAAAATACAAGAAACAAAAAAAAAAATAAATAACAATAATAAAGAGGCCAAAACAGTAAAAATATAGGCTTTTAAAACAAGGTGGTAGGAACATAAATAAGGTTATTATTTTGCATAGTTATCTTCAAAAGAGTTACTCAGGTTAACAGATATAAACACCCAAAATTTATCTAATCCTATGAAAGTTTTTTTTTGTTTGTTTGTTTTTGTTTTTATCGGTACCAGGGATCGAACTCACAACTGCCTGCTTTCAAGGCAGGCACTTATGCCGCTGAGCTAAATCCCCAGCCCCTATTTGATCCTATGATTGTTAGCTGTTTTATTCCAAGAACATTAGTAATATAATCATCTTAGCTATCCTAAGTGTATGTATATAAATTTATATCATTTTTTCTTTTCCTGTCCTTCTTTTCTCCTTTTCCCATCTGAGTTATGTTTTGCCTTTTGAGCAATTTCTTACCCTTTCACAGTATTTATTGAGGATTTTGGATTTTATTTACTCTTTCAGTTTCTTACAGTAAGGAGACAATAAAGTACTTACACATGTGCATTTAATTTATTTCACTTATGAGTATGGTCTCAAGTCACATCCACTTAGCTATAAAAGCCTCAGTGTAATCCTCCTTTATAGCGAGTGGTACTCCATTGTATAAAAATACCACATTTTTTTCATCTGTTTCTCAGTTGATGGTCATCCTTCTGTCAAATTGTTTGCTTTGCTTAGTGTTTTTTTCTGTTGGTGTTCTTGAAATTGTAGTTACTTTTATGCATATGTAGAATATCTTTCAGTAGTCTTTGCAGGGTTGGTTTGGTGATCATGAACTCTTCAGCTGTTCTTTTTCTTGGAAGTATCTGATTTATCCATCCATTTTGAAGGACAGTTTTTCAGGGTACATCAGTCTGGGTTTGAAGTCATTTTCCTTTAGGATTTGAAATACTTCACTCCATGCTCTTCTTGATTTCATTGTTTGTGTTGAGAAGTCTGCTGAAATTCTGATAGGCTTTCCTTTATAGGTGATCTCTTTTTTCTAATACCTTTTCTTTCTCTCTCTCTCTTTTTTTTTGTACCAGGGATTGAACTCATGACCTCATGCTTGCCAGGAAGGTGCTTATGCCACTGAGCTAAATCCCCGAACTCTAATAGCTTTTAAACTTCTGTTCTTATGTTGAGTGTCTGGAATGTTGATTACTATATTCCTGGTTGTAGATTTGTTTTCATTATGGCTAACTGGAGTTCGATATACTTCACTTATCTGTATGTCAGTTTCGTTTCCCATGTTTAGGAAATTTTCAGCTATTCCTATGTAAACAGTCTTTTGATAGCATTTGTGTTGTCACCTCCTTTTTCATTTATACCTGTCAATCTTATATTGTTTTTCACTGCATCATATTGCAACTGTAAAATTGTTATTTCCTAGTTCCTTGTTACTTTAAAAAGATCTTTCCTTTCTTGTTCAGTAGCTATCATTTTGTCTTTGACATCTGAAAGTCTGTCTTCACATTCATTTAGGTGGTTTTCCCAGCTTTCAATGGAATTTTTGATTCCCTGGATATCTTTTTAAATCTGCTTCATACATTCTATTTTTTACTTATATTGTTCATTCAAGGTTTCCATTTTTTGCAATGCCCCTCAATTTTTTAACTATGTCTTCTTTAGATGTATTCAGCATTTCTTTTTATTAAGTTTATCATTTCTTCTTTTACCTGGGAGATTATTTCTGATCTGAGTTCCTGTATAGCTTCATGGAGTTGTTTCTTTACTTTAGTTGCTAGTATCACACAAGTCTCAAGTGTATGGCTTACACTTTCTTTTATGTCCACATCTCCTAGATTTGTTTGGCCTGTGATGGAGGTTTGAGATTGCATTTTACTCTTTCATTTTGTCATTTTCCTATACTCCCTTTTGGAAGTTGAAGGCAATGTTCCAGCTGTTTTCTGGGTTGTGGGTGCCTGTCTGTACTGCAAGGAATTTCCTTAGTTGAGGGGGAATCATTAGGCAGGCCTCACCAGGTCCCTAGCAGCACTCAAAGTCTCCTAAAATGGGAGAGTAAGCTAGATAAACCTTCATTGTGATATTCTGAAGCTCATCAGCTGCTTAGTCATGGAGGTCTTGTACTACTTTTGTAAATATATTTCCTAGGTGTTTGCTGGGCTGGCCTCTGCCAGGTTCTGAGTGGGCTGGCTCTGGCCTGGCCTCTGCTGGGCTGGCCTCTGCCAGGTTCTGAGTGGCATACCAATGCTGAGCAGCTAGAAGGAGTAGGAGGAAATGGCCTGTTGTACAGGCCTTCCGCTCATGTCACACCATGCACCAAAGCTCCCCAGCTGCTTGTGGTTGCTGGGTGGGACCCTACCAGGTTCTGAGCAAGATGCCTAGATTTCACAGCTAGGTTCAGTTAGCTGTGCAGACCTTCAGCTCGTTCTACTCAGAACAAGAGGTTTCCCTGTCACTCGGGATCTTGGGTGGGTTCAAATCAAGATCTGAGCAACCTACCGAAGTTCCCTGGCTGTTTGGGCATGCTGAGTGGGGCCCTAACACATTTTTTAAAATCTCAAAACCACAAAGTCTAAGTAAGGAGGTCAACCAATGAATTCTATTATGCTTACACACATTATTTTAATTATTATATTAATTAAATATTATATTAATTAAACATATTAATCAGTACCATGTGATAGTTCAATACATGCATACAATGTCTATACAGATTATTATTATTGTATTTTTGCATAGAACACAGGCCCTCACATATGCTAGCAAGTACTCTACTTCTGAGCTATATCCACAACTCTTTTAATTGTTTTATGTTAGAACTAATAAACAAGTTCATCAAGGTTACAGGATGATAAAATAAAAGTACCAAAATCAATTGTGTGTCCATAAACCTGCAGTGAAAAAGTAGTACAGTAGTACTTACAAAAGTAGTACAAGACCTCCATGACTAAAACTACTAAGGTTTGCTAAGATAAGCTAAAGAAGACTTAAACAAATGGAGCTATCTATCTTGTTCATTGATTGAAGGATAATATCATCAATATATAAATCTCCCCAAAATAATACAATCCCAGTCAAGACCTCAGTCAGTATTTATTGAAATTGATGATTACATTCTACATTTGATATAGAAGTGCAAAAACCCTAGAACTGCCAGAAATAAACTTGGAAAAATAGCAAAATTGAAAGATTTCAAGATAATATAAAGCTTCAGTAATCAACTCAATATAGTGTTGGCATCAATATAGTACAAGTAATAGCGAGAGAGAGAGAGAGACAGAGGGAGAGAGTTCAGAAATAATCATTGATCATCTTTTCATATTATTGTTTTGAGAGTTAATTGATATTCACAGATATTTTACCAAGCACAATGTACAGATGGCAAATGTAAAAGCTTATCAACATCATTAATTATTGGAGAAATGCAAATAAAAATATACTGAAATATAACAATACAAGCATTTGAATGGATAAATTTTTTTTTAAATTTTATTTAAAAGGAACAAGAGAAAAAAAAACAAAACAAAACAAAGCGGTGTAAGGGTACAAGTAATACAGAACTACAAAAAAAAAAACAGTAAGAAATCACCAGTTAATAGATTACATGTTATCATCTTAGATATAGTTGCTCAAGTCACAGTATCAAAGCATACAAAGTGGACATTCAAACAGTGAGACTGCAAACAGTTGTGTTCAATGATCCAACCAAAAACATTAATATGGTCAGCTATTTAACACCCCTAAACACACTTGCTGTTGTATCTTTTAGAGCACTTTTTTTCCTTCTCTTTTTTACAACAAAATTTACACATTTTGGGTTTTATTACTCCTTAGTTCTTATTACTTATTTGGGGGGGAGAGAATGAAGTCAAATATGGCAAAACAAAGCTGTCAGTCAAAACCAAGGATAGACATAGCACATGATGTAAAAACAGAATACAAAGTTATCAACAATGGTTACCATAATGTCTCTTGTTTCCTTAAAAAGAATTGTCTATCTCATTAGGTATTATAAAGTTGAACAAAACAGTAGAGAACAAGACCAATAAAACTTAAGCATTGTAAACATTACAGGACTTCCAAAGGAGACAATAGTCAAACCAGAATGGGCATCTTAGTGAACCTTATTGCCTTCAAAGTAGTTGCCTATACCCTCAAACTTGATACTATCATACAGAATGGAACACAGTCTAATCAGTCAAAACAAGATAGTGGGAGTATTACAGGACTTCAAAACAAGTTAATAAGAAATCAAAAAAAGTTACTATTATATATCCTGCTAATTTTTAAAAATTTTCCCCTTAATTAAAAAAACCATAAAAACCATAAAAAATAACTAAATAATTTTTTAATGAATAAGAGAGAGATTGAGATAAAACAGAACATAACAATATAACAATACAGGTCAAAGCATGACTGTTTCAGCAACCTAGTGCTTCACCACCAAATAACCCAACTTAATAGTAGTTACTATAGTATCTGTCTTTTTCCTTGAAATATTTGAATAAAACTTCATATACTATAGCTTCAAATATTTCCATATCAAGAAGCCCAGAATAAAGACTTTCCAATTAATAAGTGAAAACTTTATAAGGCTTCAAGGCCGCATAATGGGGAATCATGATTACCACATATTTTTATATATTTGAATCATTATTTACATTAGGGAAACTATTTGGTATTCACACATGCGAGATTGATTTATTTCACTTATGAGTATGGTCTCAAGCTGCACCCATTTATTGATAAATATCTCAGTGTGATCCTTCTTTATAGCTGAGTAATACTCCATTGCATAGAAATACAACTTTTTTATCCATTCCTCAGTTGATGGACACTTGAGTTGTTTCCAAGATCTGGCCATTACAAATTGTGCTGCTATAAACGTAAGTGCACATATATCACTGTGGTATGATGCTTTCACTTCTTCTGGGAATATGCCTAGAAGTGGAATAGCTGGAATAAATGGCACTTCCAATCCCAGCTTTTTGAGAAATCTCCAGACTGACCTCCACAACGGTTGTACCAGTCTACACTCCCACCAACAGTGTAGGAGAGTTCCTTTTTCCCCACAGCCTCTCCAGCATTTGTTGTTGGTGGTTTTCTTGATCCTGGCCATTCTTTCAGGAGTGAGATGGTATCTCAGTGTGGTTTTAATTTGCATTTCTCTAATGACCAATGATGATGAACATTTTTTCATGTATTTATTTGCCATTTGTATTTCTTCATCTGAGAAGTGCGTATTCATCTCAGATGCCCATTTTTGGGTTGGATCTTTGAATTTTGGAGGTCTAAGTTTTTTAAATTCTTTATATGTTTTAGACAAGAGTCCTTGTCTGAGAGAGAGTTCACTAAAATCTTTTCCCAGTTTGTGGGTTTTCTTTTCACTATGCTGGAGATTTATTTTGATATGCAGAAACTTTTTAATAAGAAGTGGTCCCAGTTATTGATTCTGGGAAGTATTTCTCATGCGGTTTGAGTCCTGTTCATTTATTCTCTACCTACTCCTATGTCTTCAAGGTTTCTACCCAATTTGTCTTCCAATCGATTTAGTGTTTCTGTTTTAATATTCAGATCTTTGACCCATTTAGAATTTAATTTAGTACATGGTGATTGACATGGGTCTAGCTTTAGTTTTCGGCATATCGAGAGCCAGTTTTTCCAGCACCATTTATTAAAGAGACTGTCGTTGTTCCAGTGAACCTCCTTGGCTCCTTTATCAAAGATAAGGTGGTTGAGTATGTTTTTAGTTGTGGTTGTATCTTCTAATCTATTCCATTGATCTTCAGCTCTGTTTTGATTCCAATACCATGTTGATTTTACTACTGTTGCTTTGTAGTATAACTTCAAGTCAGGGATTGTGATGCCTCCTGCCTTGCCTTTGTTGCTTAGAATTGCCTTTGCTTGAATGGCTAAAATTTTCAAAATTGACCATTCAAAGTGTTGGTCACAGTGAAGAGGAGGAACTGTTTCATATTTCCGGTAGGAATGTAAAATGGTAACACAACTTTGCAAAATTGGTTGGGAGCTTCCTAAAATGTAAACATATACATACCATATGGTATATTCCTAGAAATTCACCAAAGAAAAAGAAAGCATATGTCTGCAAAACAAAACTTGTACATGAATATAAAAGAGTTGCTTTATTCATAGCACTCTAAACTGGAAATAACCCAAATGTCTACTCAAAAGAGTATGCAGAAACAAATTGTGATGTGTGGATGAATAAATTATAGGATAAGCAATGAAAATGACAAACTATTGATATATGAAACAACATGGATGAAACTTAAAATGATTATAGGGAATAAAAGAATCTAACCAACAGTACCTACTATATGAGTCATCTGCAAACAATTTTATAAATGCAAATTAATGTCTAATGACAGAAACAGAGCAGTGCCTGTCTTTTTGGACAGAGGAAAGACACAGATGGCAGGAAAATTTAAAAGGGGGCTTACAAAAGCCATTTGGGTTACAATGTGATCATTATCTTGATTATGATGATAGTTTTC
This sequence comes from Cavia porcellus, assembly GCF_034190915.1. NCBI lineage: Eukaryota > Metazoa > Chordata > Mammalia > Rodentia > Caviidae > Cavia > Cavia porcellus. Next base: position 103,388,096 of record NW_026947486.1, on the reverse strand, counting down.
TGCACATGTATAGGCATATTTCTATGAAGATATATATATATATATATATTTCAATTAATGTGTACAATGTTAAATATAGGCAGTTTACTGACTATCAATAAGGAGGAGAGACAAAAGAGATTTAGAAACAGGCATCACGGTACCTAAGCCAGAAGGTCTTTTTTCTAAGACCCAAAATTAGCTATTTCCCATTCACTCCATTAATTGAGCAAATTGTAGTATTTTACCAACTCATATTTACTTTTATTTTCACTTACACTACAGAGGATTAGAAACCTCATTTTTGCAGAGAATTGTTTTTGGCAAAATGACCCTAAGCCTGTGATCTTTCTTATACCCGACCCTCTTTCAAAAATGAGTGCATGTCTTAGGTGCATAGATTCACTATTGAGGTAAGATTGCCCAGGGTGCATGCAGCGTGGGAAATCATGCAAGCCTGTCCATACAATAAGTGTCCATGCTCTAGATTCACTGAGTAAGACACAGACAAGTCAAATTTTGAGCCCTCTGTTCTTGCCCTTCAGAGACTCATCTCAGTAAGTTCTGGTTCCAACTGTTGACACAGCTGCACTTTACTGATGCTTTGATCCCATTGTTTCTTTTGGCCCGTCATGAATGCAGACCCTCTTAGGGAGGATCCGTAAAAATGTCTCAAGGGCTCAGGTTCCACATAATGGCAAGTCCCAGTTATGTCTCAGAATTCTTCAATTTCACTTAGTGAAACAGCAAATTGATATTTACATAGTAAACAACAATATTTGTTGAGAGAATGAATAAAATCAGTGCAGATAATGTCCCCCTTCCCTTATTCTTTGTCCTATGATTATAGCAGGCATTTCTTTGAAGAGGCAGATAGGGTCTACAGATCTCCTTTCTGTACATGAGTTCACTTGTTTGATGCAAGATCCCTCCAGAAAACCATAACTTTTGGTTCTATTTTACAAACAAGGAAACTAAGACTCAAAGGGCATAACTCAGAGGATTTGACTCAACCAGTAAAGCTAATGCACCCCAAACTCACATTTAGATTGGCCGATTCCAACAAAGTGCATTTGAGATTGAGGTAGTGTTTACAAAATGCTTAGCACAGGATCTAGTCCTGTCCTGGTTCTCAGTTTGCTGCCTTCCAAATTTCACATGCTGTCTACTATTCTTCATAACTAATGAGAAGAGGGGAGAGAACTCATTACTATCCTCTCTTCTCTCTCTTAACCTTGACCTTTTTAGTCACATCCTCAAACTTGGATCTTAAATCTCATCTTTTTTTATAGTCCCAAATCACCCATTCTCATGAGAAGTACAATCTTTGTTTCCTCAGCACCCACCAACATTTCAAACGAAGTGAAACTTTATTAAGTTGCACATGTAAACACCACTACTTACCATTACTGACTATGTTTATTGTTTGAGCTTCCTTCTTTCCTCTGCAACTTGAAATCAAATATCCTAACAAGAAAATATTTATTGATTCTACTCAAAACCTATATCCTTCATTTTGATAAGAATCTGAACCCTATTAGAAATTCTATTGAAAATACTTCTGTTTGGCCATATCTGGGAAGCATGCAACCTCCAATTATTGGGTCTAGATTTGTCAATGCAAAGTTGACCAGGTAGATATGGAGCAGGGAGCAGGACAAGACAGGGAAGGTGGGAACCAGGGATTAACTTTGAGTAGGAAGACGAACCATATTGCCCCATAATTGGTTGGATAGGAAGAGGAGATAGGAATAGGGAAGGTGGAAATGGTTGTGTTGTGAATGATCATGAGGGAATTAGGAGAAAGAGAAACTGTTGGAAAGCTAGCATAGGAGCAACGATAGTTTGGGGGACTTACTTTTCAGTCTAGGCAATGGAGGAACCCTCAAGATTTATTAAAAGAATAGTTGAGAAGCTGACAGAGATGAACACATGCTACTCAGATGAAGAAATACAAATGGCAGATAAATACATGAAATGTTCAACATTACTGGTCATTTGAGAAATGCAAATTAAACTAACATTGATATTCTATCTCCGGAAAGAATGGCTACCATCAAGAAATAACCAATAACAAATATAGGCAAGGATGTGGGGAAAAAGGAACACTTCTCCACTGCTGGTGGCAGTGTAGATTGGTATAACCACTGTGGAAATCAGTGTGGAGATTTCTCAAAAAATCTAGGATTGGAGGTCCCATTTCTAAGTATTTTCCCAGAAAAATTGAAAATGTCATGCTACGATGATATATGTGCACCCATGTTTATAGCAGCACAATTTGTAATAGTTAAATACTTGAAACAATACAAATGCCCATCAACCATGAAAAGGTAAAAATGATGTGGTATTTTTATACAATGGAGTAGTACTCAACTATAAAGAAGGATAAGCTTGAGGCTTTTATAGGTAAGTAGAGGCAACTTGAGACCAAACTCATAAGTGAAATGAATCAAATTCACATTTATAAATATCAAACTGTAAAAAAAACCTGGAAGAGCAATAAGATTCAAAATGTACAATGGTTAATGTGATAATCAAAGGAAAAGAAAGTAGTTAAAAGGAAAGAACAGCTGAGATGGGGAAATATTATATATATAAAGGTATGTATATGTATATATATGTGTGTGGATGTGTGTATACACAAGATAGATAACTATAATACTAACCTCTGTTAGTTCATCAAAAAGAACAGTTTGTGTTGTCATTGTTTCATTTTTTATTCCTAAACCTTGTAAACTGAGCAACTATTTCTAAGATAACAATATGCAATATATTAACTAGTGTTAACTCCCTACTATTTTTGAAATCCTGTATTATTTCTATCCTTTTCTTGTTTTGCTTTATAAAATAAAAATAGATAAATAGATAAATATTTCTATGTATATCAATCATATTATTTTTAAAGATGACCATCATCACTTCAGTATAGCTATGACCACACATCCTACTTCTTATAAATCTAAGAATATGATACATTTTTTACTCAGAGGACTACAGAACAATAGTTTTCTCCAAAGTCAGTTTTTGGAGTTTTGAGAACCCCGTCAAGAACACCTTGATGGCAAGATAATTCCAAACAAAGATTTTCCATTTCAAATTTTTCAACATAATTTTCCCCAATAGATAGTATTTTTTTTTGCATTTGGTGAGACAATAATCTTTGATGGAGGGGAGGGATAAAATGTAGAGTTTTCAGAAAAGGCAGTTTGTTTTCCATTTAAAATTGCACTCTTGAGGGCTGGAGATATACTTCAGTGCCACAGTGCCTGCCTGGCAAGTGGGAGGTCCTGAGATCCATTCCTGGTATGCCCTCCCACAAAAAAATAAGCCCTGAGGACTTCTCTTCCTTCTCAAAACCCTCTTCCAATTTCACTACAGCTGGGTAACTGCAAATAATCTTTGCACAGCCTTCCACAAGCTGGCAGTATATTTCTACTTCAGAAATACTTTTTTTGTATTATGAATCAATCTCAGTATGCAGCAAAATGATGACAGTCATTGTCTCTGGATGGGGAGATTACAGAAGATTCTTTATTTTGTTCTTTTTGCTTATCTGTACTGTCTGGCTTTTCTGCACTGAATATATATTACCAGTGAGCAGAGACATAATAAAAGCAGTTCTAAAGAAGATTCAATTTTATTATAATGCTGAATAAATAAGACTGGGTACAAAATTGTATAAGCAGTAAAGTCTCAGCTTAGTGAAACAGATAACTGATTAGGAAAGTAGACCAAAAGGAAATATGGCAAAGCATTAAAATTTGTCTCTTAGATCAAGACCCTCACACACAGGGTGAGCAAGAGAGGCACCAGGGACACAGAATGTCAGGAGACCCTCATTGCTGTGACAATGCAGATACAAAGTTGGCACATGATGTTCTGTGACTTAGGTATATCGATTGCCTCACTTGAAGTCTGGGCCCTGGCTGAGTGACTGATATGTGTTGTTAATCAACTTTCCCCAGTCTATCCGGAAGCAGCTTGCTTAATGACCACTGTGCAGTTATGTTCCTAAGTCTGTCTGCTTCTCAGCTATTGTTTTACCAATGCTTTGAAATCATTTATCCTTTGGCAGAATCCTGACCATAGATCCTGACAAAGAACTGTTTTCTTGGATCCTGTATAAGGGCAGCATTGAACATCAGCTGGAACTTTGTCTCAAAACTTCCAGCCAATTCTGCGAGTTGCTTGCAACACTTTATTTTCCCTTTCTCATCAGTTAATTTGAATTTTCTCCATTCTCATTAAACTGCTTTTTTGCATCTAATTCCTCATTCTCTATAAATGATTTTGCTTCTTTCATCCATCTTGGCCTTGGCATATATCAGATGCTGAATCCAAACTGGACAATTCAAATGACTGTAATGAAAGGACCATAAAGGTAGGAGCAGAGTTTCAGGAAACAAATGTGACATAACACAGATCCTAGAGCCAGCAGAAATGGAGAGTGTTAAATCCTTGGGTTTGTTGGAAGTGAGAAAGCAAGTAGCCATCAGCACTTGTGGGGGGGGGGGGCTGTGTACAAATGGCTGCTCGACAGAGGCCATGGACTTCGGTAGAGAGGAATAATCAATAGGAAGCAATCCATGAAGGTGGCCTTAGTGAGCTAAATACCCAAGTCTTACTCTCCTCATCATTTTCCACCTCTTACTGGTGTCTCACATTGGATGAATACAATATGAAGCTCCATACAAGCCACACTCCCACTTACAGAGTAGGATGGAGAAAAGTGGAGGTGGATCCGGAGACACAGACATCCTAATGCAGAAACCAATGGAATGGGTAGAATATCTTCCATTTCTGCAGTTGGTTCCAGAATCCTGCAGCCTTCTCTCTTTCTTTTTCATCTTCACAGAAGTGGTGACTCTCCCAGAAGTACAAAGCTGGTCCATGATTTGACTATCAGTCATCCAGTCCGTCCTATGACCTTGAGTCTGCAGGCATCACACCCCTTACTTCTGTCTTCAAGGTGTCCCTCATCACAGATTTCTTTCCAGTCAGCATTTCAGCTGACTGAAAGCAAATACTCAAGCAAAATAGGACAATTTTGTGCATGGCTCTGTGGGGATCTCCCCTAACTTTCTCCTGGTCTCCAAAGACAAGGTCTTGATAGAGTCAATGTCATGGTTTATGTCAGTGGACCCCAGGCCTCATGCATTTGCATTGTGCATCTGTGATTGGTTCATTGTATAGTGCTTGGATTGATGGTGTCAGTGCTACACACACATAGAGATGGAGCCAGCATACCATGTAATGGCAGGAAGAAGGTGGGTCTTGCTCTTTCGCTGGTTTCTTCCTTGCGGTTTGCAGCTGTCATGAACTGTGTGGTCCTGTCATGCCAGCCTGCCTTGGAGCCAACTGAGTATGGACTGAAACCTCTAAAAACTGTAAGAAATAAACCTTTCATTTCCCAACTTTGGATTTCAGGTATTTTGTCTCAGCAACCAGTAAAAAGTAACTAAGACAGAATTTGGTACCAGGAGTGGGGTCCAGGGCTGGAATGTCATGGTTTATGTCAGTGGCCCCCAGGCCCAATGTGTTTACATTATGCATCTGCGATTGGTTCATTGTATAGCATTTGGATTGATGGTGTCAGGGCTACACCCACATAGGGGTGGAGCCAGGATGTAATGTAATGGCAGGAAGAAGGTGTGTCTTGCTCCTTTACTGGTTTTTGCCTTGCAGTTTGCAGCTGCCATGAACTTCAGCCCCGCCTTGCCAGCCTGCCTTGGAGCCAACTGAGTATGGGCTAAAGCCTCCAAAACCTGTAAGAAATAAACCTTTCCTTTCCCAAATTTTGGCATCGGGTATTTTGTCTCAGCAACCAGTAAATAGTAACTAAGACAGTGATCTCACCATTAAAAGTATGCTCTTACTACTCTCATTCTTCAGCCACTCTTTGATCAACTGTAGACGAGCTCATGAAAAATCTAAAGGACTCATATTTTTATCTTTACTTTAGCTCTACGTAGCTTCTGAAGCATTGGACACTGGCTAATTCTTCTTTCTGAAAAGTCTTCAGCCTTGGGAGGCAGGAAAGTGTAGTAGTTACCAGAATGTCCTTTTGAATGAGAAATACACAGGCTCTGTGCACAGGAATAAATTCTTAAACCTCTTGAGTGTCACTTTTGTTAAGCTTGAAATTAAGAGAGTAGTAATACTATCTGCCTTTGGGAGATGATTAGAAATAAAATGATGTGTTTACAGTGCTCAGTACAGTTCCTGCTACACTGCAATGATAGCCAAATCTGTGTGTTCCAAGGATTATGACTTTTTAATCCTTTCATTTCTTTATACTGCATGAGTGAAGTTATCAAAGACCTCTGTTTAATTACCATGTGCATGCTATTGAATGTCTGTCTCTATCATTCAGTCAAAGCTCTTTCCTATGCTCAAGATTCACTCACATGCATATCCTGTGGGTGCTGCAAACTCCATATGCCTGAATCCACACTCACAATATTTCTTTCATCTTTTTTTTTTTACCAATGTTCTTCCCTCCATGTTTCTTATCTCTAGGAATAGTGCCATATACCCTCAGCTGCACAAGCCAGACACCTTGGCTTCATGCCTGGTGCACTCTTCTTTCAGACTGCCCTCATTCAATGCAACCAGTCTACCTCCCACTGTCTGCTCTCTTTTGTGTGTGTTAGATTCCTCCACTTCTTATCAGTGCAACAGTGCGTACTCTCCTGACTTCTTACATGACCAATACAGTTGTCCTCTAACTGCCTCTAGTCTGCCTTACCACCCTCTCTATCCCTCATCTTTAACTGTCAGAGTATTCTTTTGAAAATGTGACTCAGTAATGTCACTGTTTTCCCCACAATTTTCAAGATAAAGTTTAGAATGTTTACCGAAACATAAAGTTTGTCAGAATATGACATCTACAATTTTGTTTATATCTGCCCAGCTTAATTTACTCCCTCTCCCCAAACACCTGCTGCACATTTGTGCCACACCAGCTATTTTCAGGTCCATAAGCTCTCCATGCTCACTTTACAGTTCTCTGTTGTCTCCTCTTTCTCCTTGGAAGATCCCTCCTATCTGGGTCTCCTGATCAGCTCATACTCTTCTTACACATTTAAAAGTTTATATTTATCAAAATAGTACAGTATCGACTGTAAGGAGGTCAATGATAGATATGCCGGAGGTAGATAATATAATTTCTAGATTAACTACAAAAATTGCAAAAACCATCTTTTGTTTTCTTATGTTGGTACTGAGAATGAAACTTATGATCTCGTGCTTGCCAGATAGGCACTGTGCTGCTGAGCTAAATCTCCGACCAAAAAAGAAAAGTGTCATTTGTATGCTAATAAAAGAACAAAGTGGAATAAAAAATGTGTTTAAGAGCATTCATAGGTCCAAGAAATATCCCAAATATCCATCAGCAGGAAAGTAAGTGAATAAATCATAATGCATTCATAGAGCAGAATGTTACTCAGCACTACAAAGGGGCAAAGAAATGGAGCACTTACCCTGTGTGAATTCATAGATACTGTTCTATGAATTCTTACTCTGGAAAATTCAGCTTCAATTTCTCCATTTCCTAAACATTTTTCCCAAATTACCATTGTACCTGCCATTTTGCATTGTAATTTTTGGTTTACTTTGATATTATGTACTAGGAGTCAGGAAACTATGTAATATCTTCTGTTTTGCCATCTTCATGGCAACACAACAATAGTCATTCACATATGTGTTGACTATGACTGCTTTTGAATTTCAACCAGTTGGATAACTGTGGCAGAGAATAACTGACCTACAAGACCTAAAGTATTTACTTTTTGGCCCTTTACAGAGAATGTTTGTCAACTCCTGCTCGAAATCATTGGTTCTCAACTCTGGGTATCATAGTGAAACCACCTGAAAATATCTTGATATCCAGATTGCACACCCCCTCCCAAGAAATTTTTGGCTTAATTGCTATGGTTACGTTAAGAGTTTTAAATGGTGAATTTGATAATGCAAATTTCAGAACTCTCAAACTCTGAGTTTTAAAATTTCTTTTGCTTTTTATTTCTTAATCCCTACATCTACCACAAAAAGGACCTCATGATAGTTAGCTAATAAATGATTGTTACCTAAATAACAGTAAAAGCGATAACGTATTTGCCAAGCATTTAATATATTACAGAACTTATGTTGTTTATCTCATTCTCACAACAAACCCATAAAGTACATGCTATTATACTCTTCATTTTACATAACAGAAAACTGAGCTTAAGGAGTTTAAAAACAATTAGTAAGGAACCGAGCTATGATTAAATTAAGCTAGTGTAATTTTTCGTGTGTGCATTTGTGGTGCTCGGCAAATTGTCTACCACTGAGCTAACTTGCAGCCCTAGACCTTCGCATTATCAATTAAGCCAGTCCACAGTGACACTTTAAAGAATCTCAACTTGTTAGCAAAGTCATCTATGGGGAGGATCATTCTTGGTATCTTGGTTTGTTCAGGATGAGGGAGTTAAGATTGTGGGTAAGAGGAACCCACAAGTAGATAAAAAGTAGATAAAAAGAACGCAACAATAATGTAAGTAATGATAATAGTAACTCATTTCATAAGCACTTACAAGTGGCAAATGCTAGGTAATCATCTTATATGTATTAACTCATTTAATCACTGCAACCTGGAAAACAATCCTTTTATAGGGGTGGCAGGCTTAAAGCAGTACTCAGGTCACAAATTAATCATTTTCATGATTCTGGATTCAAATTTAACAGGAACAGAAACAGCATTAAATTTCCCCACAAGGTCAACATTTAATTTAACCAGTGAATTTTATTCGGTTCATGTCTAACTTGGTTTGTGATCAGAATCACAGAAAGAATCAGGTTCATGAACTTGGGTACCATTTGTATGTGAGAAAATAAGTTTCCAAGCCCACAAGGAAGTGAAAAGAATCCTGCAGGCTTTGAGATACTAAGAAGTAGTGGAAGGTGAAAAAATTATGAAGACGAATATTATCTATCTTGAAGAACTTTTTAGGGTCAGATTTCCCTGTATAACAAAAATAGCTACTACGATTGCCAATTATTGAAAGAGTATCTTATGTCAGATCATTAATATATATGATCTCACTTAATTTTACAATGCCTATGAAGTATTATAAAATTCATTTTACATACTTTAAAAGAGTGAGACTCAGATAGGGTAGGGAGGCTTTCCCAACATCACACATCTGGTAAGTGGCACAGCATGGAATTCCAAATCAGGCTTTATTAACTCAAAAGCTTGTGATCCTAGTCACACAATGGATGGATAAATCAGTCATATGTAACAGGATACTACATTGAAATAGTGTTATCTCAGCTCGCACTGAGACCCCAAAAACAAAGGAGATTCTACAATCTGGCCTTTAGTTATTAGCCCCTCTTAGACATTAAGGATATAAGTGAAGGATTTGTGAAGCAACACAGAGAGTAAGAGCCATTTTTTAACCATCTGTTGAATCTAGAAAGCTCTAATGCTGGATTATCACAGCAGCTCTAATCAGGCAAGGTAGTTCTTGTTTCTTTACCTCTTGTCTCTGTCCCTGCATAGACTCCTGAGTAAGTCAGAAACCATAGTTAGTCACATGGGGAAAAGGAGGGGAAATGCATGGTAGGAGATATGAAAATAAGGTAGCGTTCTTCCCTACTGCAGGTCCTACATGAGAGAATAGAAAAGCGTTAGCTTGAAATAAAGACAGAGGTTTTGGGTTGGGGATTTAGCTCAGCGGCATAAGCACCTGCCTTGCAAGCAGGTGGTCGTGAGTTCGATCCCTGGTACCGATAAAAAGTTTTAAAAAAAGGAAAAAAAAATAAAGACAAAGGTTTCAACTGTTAAATGATGTTAGACTCTGTACTGAAAATTGGAATATGTTTCACTACCTTAAGTGACAATGTAACTTTGCATTCTCTGTGAATGACCACAAAAGTCATAAGACTGGACCTGATTTTCATCCAGAGGAGAAAGAAAGCCACAAGTCCCACAGAATAAATATGAATGGCCAGTGAAGGAGTCCCAAATGTTCAGCAGAACGGGTACAGACACGTATCTGGGCAACAGAGTGGGAAGAGCACTCAGCAATATGCAGAAGATAGGGAACATCAACCAGGCTTTAACACCTGGAAGCCACATAGCTTTGGATAAGCTATTTAATCTCATAGAGTCTTTGCATACTTGAATGAAACTTGGAGATGTTACCTGTCTCACAAAGCTTTTAGGAGGACATGTGAGATTTAAAAAAATGTGAGAACTTTGCTATTCACAGATGAGAGATTAGTAGCATGCAAAATCACAAACTTTATAGATAAAAGTGTCAGGATCGAGAGGAAGGTTACTAAAGCTTATTTTAAGATGATCATGTGTGTGTGCATGTGTGTGTGTGTGTGTGTGTGTGTGTGTGTGTGTGTGTGTGTGTATTTGTGTATATTCCTAAATATGGAGGCACAAATCAATGATATCGTTATGGATGAAAAACTGGTGGTCAGTTAAATTCCATCTGGATTAAATCGGCATGGTGCTGAGCATAGATGTTCCACTGGAGGAAAGTTGCCAGCATAAATAGTGACATGGAGAAGAAGAGGTTAGGCATTGTGGGTTCTCCTATATGTTGCTGTTTGACCTGTTGGTTCTTCTGGAGGAGCTCATCACGACTAGCTTCCCCAGTGTGAGTTCAATCATTGCCATCTGAGGAGCTCGCGACCTTGTTGGTGAGAGTGGCTGGGGTTCACTTTGGGGGAGCTCTGGTCCTTACACTGAGCATCACTTCCTGGTTCTGGAGGGGAAGACATGTGCTGCTTAATCTCCAGGTCAAACTCATCATGGCATGTACTCAACTGTTCATATCATTGGAGGAGCTCAATGCCTCCATGTCACTGAGGATGTCTGTGGTGCTTTTCAGGACAGCCCTGGTCTTTGTTTTGAGTGTGACTTCTCGGCTCCAGCGTAAAGCCCTCAACCCACCAGCACAGCTCCTTCACCCTGCAGCCAAAGACTTTCTGGCTTCCACAGTTGACCTTTGGGCCTTCCTAGAACAGATCCATAATACAGACTGTGTGAGTGTTTCTTGTGGGTTCTATACCTCCAGTTGGACTCGTGGGAGGCATTGTCATGGGCTCTAGGCCTTCATCTGGATTCATGTGGGGCATTGCTGTGGGATCCAGGCCCTTGGCTGAATATTCTGGGCCTTTAGTGATATAGACAGATTTCCTGCACTTTCTTGTGTTAACTCTGGGTGACCATAGTAAAATATTATAAATTCTATGTCCTGATTCTAACTTTTTTCCTCACAACTCCTGACTACAACAAAAACATTTGTGAGACAGTTCATAAAAAAAACCTAGATAGTTTCCATTGCTCAGTTTTTCAAAGTCCAATTGTTCTTTACACTTATATAACCAGGCAGGTCATGTTATGTGGTGTTAATGTTAGCTTATAGTAAATTGTGAATTGAGCTAATAATTACCTGCCAATTACTACAACTCTGCTCCATAGACAATCATCAATACATACACTACTAAAATCCTAATTTAAGAAGTCTGAGGAAATATCAGAACATCCAAATTATATTTTTCTCTAACTCACTTGAAACACAAAGACAGAATAGATATGTTCTCTATTTCAGAGAGGTGGCAAGATAAACAAGGATGTTATCCAAAAAGGAGCTGCCTTGCTCACCCAAAACACGCATAGAAACTTACAGTTGGAGAGGTAATGTGCAATTACTATGTTTTATTTCTTCATTAGGTGTAAAATCTCAAATCCCATGAAGTGTCTGGACACACTTGTCTTCTGAATTGGCAGTAATTTGAGCCTGAGGTTTTCTGTAGAGAGCATAGCTCTGCTCTCCATTGATCAAGTACACACTAATGTATGGGGCAGGTTTTAGTATCATCTCCATTTTACATAGCAGGGAATGGACAGAGGTCAAGACTTGAAGGGAATATGTTTCAAGGAGTCACCTTCTAATTTTCTCTGCCACGTTATGACTTAGAAGTAGACATGGGTACATCATAGGCAGATCTGAGAGTGACATATCCCTTTACTGAACTCTCTTGTGCTTTAGCTGTGTCTCTTGCAGCTTTTTATTGCATTTATCCCTAAAGCACAGCTAGTTTTACACACCTTTTTATCTTATCTCCCAGGCCATGCAGGCTCGGTGTGTGATCCATGTTTGCAACCAAAAGTGTGTAATGCAGTGCCTTCAGGCAGTGCTGAAATGTCCAAACAAACTCACATTTGGTTTCACAGAGTGATAATTATAACCCAATAACTGATGAAGAGGGTCTTTGAAATACAAGTCTCATGAGAGTGCTCATTTTCACCAGCAAAGAAGTACCATGTGGATTGTTTGTGAAGACATGGGAACAGCTTCATGATGAACATATACCAAGTAAGGTATGAAAACACTCTTATTTAAGAGAATTCTACTTGTCATATAAATAGCCAGTACTGACTACTACCAGCTAAACATGCTGAGGACTTTATGTGAATTTTCTTGCTTAATCATCATACTTGAAGGAGGTACTGTTGTCGACCCTATTTTGTAGATGAGGAAACTGAAGTTTAGAGCAGTTACAGAACTTTCTGCCCAAAGTCACATGGTGGACCATTAATGTATAATAGAATCTCTCTCTCTCTCTCTCTCTCTCTCTCTCTCTCTCTCTCTCTCTCTCTCTCTCTCTCATTTTTTGGTGCCAAAGATCAAGCTCACAGTATTGCACTCACCATGCATACCGCTGAGCTAAATCCCAAGCCTACAATCTCTCATTTTGAAAGACTAAGTTGTAGTTCTTAAATGTTCTGCTATTGGAAATCTCTGATTCATATTTTGTGGAGGAACCCATTTTCCTTCTCTGCCTCAGGGAGGGCAAACAATTTGCTTTGACTTCCTCTGTCTAGTAAATGTAAGCGAACAAGAGAGGGAGAAAGGAGAGACAGAGAGAGACAGAGAGAGAGAGAGAGAGAGAGAGAGAGAGAGAGAGAGAGAGAATATTGCCTGAATCCTAGGAACCCCATTAGCACTTTGAAATCAACTCATGTAGAGCATGAAGGATTTTAATAATCTTTATTGTCTTCCTTGTATTTAATCCAACTCTGAAGCAAGTTATTGTGGATGGCTGTGGGATTACTTTTTCCCTGAGATTCTTAAACATTAGCAAACTAATCTTCTTATGGGGACTCTCAAATTCAACCTTCTCTCAGGCTCCATGTAAGTCTGAGAATTGGGGTAAGTGAAAAAATTATCTATGACTGGATATTGTGTAAAGTATTTTCTTCGGAAAAAAAAATACAAATCATGTGTGATCTTGGTAATGATAATAATCATCTGCCCTCAGTGAGGATATGATTTAGATGAAGAAAGAAATACACTGGTTCATCATTTGTACTATTCACTAACAATGATGGTGTACGCATTGTTTGAAGCACTGTGCAAGTAACCTGGGAGTTAGGGCTACACAACTTTCAATGAGGACATCTTCACAGGTCCCTTTGGACATGGGGACATTTTACTGCTATCTTAGTCAGTATCAAAACATGGGCATCTCACTGTCCTGTTCTTCTTTGAGATATATATACCAGAAAGTAACTTAAAGTCACAAGAGAATAATAGCATTGCACACACTTTAATGTGGATGTCATTCTCTTTTCATAGCTAACGCTGTGAAAGTCACACATCATGTGAGTGGCTTTTTGTCAACGTGCTCTACAGAAATGGATCTAATATTATTTTGGAATTTGCCTCAAATTGTTATGGAGGCCAAGAGATTCAACTGTGTGTTGTCCCCAAGGGCTCAAAGGCTCAAGAGCCAGGAGCTCCAATGTCTGTGGTCAGGAAAAGATAATGTTTCCTCTGACAAAAAGAGCTGATTCTTTTTTCTTCTACTTTTTTGTTCTTTTCAGGTCCTCAACAGACTGGATGATTTCCTTGCACATTGACAAGGGCCATTCTCTTCACTCAGTGTACTCGTGAAAACACTAATCTCTCTTGGAAATAATGCATTGCCATTGATCTGAGCAACCCTTAACCAAGTCAATGTGACACATAAAATTAATCATCGTATTGAACAGCTCTGTATTTGAATTGAAGTCTGTCTATTTTTCTGGGAAACACCAAATGGAATTGGTAGGAGTGGCAGCCACAGTGTGATGAGTAAAAACGTAATTAGTAAACAAAAAACAGAGAATGGGAAGAGTGATGACTGTTTTGCAAACTTGATTGCAAAGTTTGAGAGATTTTTAAGTTGCCATGATTGTGGTAATTTGTTATACAGCAATGGAAAACTAATACACTATTTCTTTTGAGGTGTTCTTGACAAACCACAACTTAACTATAGTTCCCCTGAGAGGCAGGACAATGCCTTATAAACTATCATTGTACTCAGCATGTCTCAGATAGGGCCTGATGCAATGAAAAGCACTCAGGAGATGAAAGGTGACTAACTAGAAACTTCAGACCATACACTTTCCCTTTTAAAGGTAATTTTTGCCTTACCAAAACCACAAAAGAAGTGTTTCCTGGGGATGAATGAGTAAACGACTCAGCGAACACCTTTTGTACTTGATGTGATTTAAGACCTCCAAATGTAGTTGTAAGAATCCAACTGTTGTGTAAAATAAAGCAACTGTAAGTATATTTGCAATATGTGGTACAAACAGTACCTAAATCTGTGACGTAAGCTTTGCCCCACATGCCACTTGGACTATTTGGATTACCCATGATGGAAAATTAGCAAAATCCAAATGGACTTCTCTATGATGAATTTGGTCACTTTAATCCGTTACCATTATCCTAAGATGTGAAGATTACACCTCTTTATCTTCTTCACATGTCAACAATTATACAGATGTGGCAGAAAATTTTCCTTGTACTGAAACAGAATTTGGAAATACATGTCCAAGGGAATAACATAAATACATAAATGATTCAGGAGGAATAGTGTTATGTTCTGCAGGGAATATGTGAATAATAATGATTTATTTTACACAAACACAAATATATACACTCACTTTATAGTCTGCAAAGCTTTATAGTTTATCAAGCAGATCTGTGGGATTATTTGAGCTTCACAAGTCCTTGAGGCAGTCAGAACAAAGATACATATTCCTATTTGTAAATGAGGAAATTGAGGTGAAATGAAATCATTTGTTCAAGTTTGTACAGCAAATCAGGGAAACTCTGAGGGACTGAGATCTGTCATGTCCACCAGTATTGCTGGTAATTATTATTTAGGTACAGTTCTGATGAAGGTTTTATGAATGCCTGGAAATACTCATGGTACCCACTTATAGTACTTAGCTAACAAAAAAATCTTTGCCATGATTTTGTTTTCTGTTTTTTTATAGTTCTGAGGATAGAATCCAGAGACTTCTGCATGTGCTTACCCCTGAGACACACTTCCATATTCTAAAGTAGTTTTAAAGTCAATGACCTAACCAAAGATGTGAAAGTTTGATTTCACTCTATGTCATCTCATTCATTCAACAAATATTTTTTGAACCTTATAGTTGTTATTGTTCATGACTCTATAGATACTGTGATGGAAAAGACTGAAAAGTTCCCTTTCTTATGGACTTTTCAACTTTTCATGGCTCAGTCAGTGAGTTCTATAACATTTCTGACATTGACTTCAGTCAGGCAGTCCATAATCTTTTCTACTTGACTGTTTTCAAAGTAAATATCTTCTACTGAAAAGGAGAAACATTCCTCCTTCCATACAGAGGACTTTAAATATTTTTTGTTGCACAGCTATTTTCAGGAAGATGTAAGGGAATACATTTCTGACATATCCCATTGAAGACTCACTTCTTTTTTTTTTTATAGGTACCAGGGATCAAACTCATGACCGCCTGCTTGCAAAGCATGTGCTTATGCCACTGAGCTAAATCCCCAGCCCCCTTGAAGACTCACTTCTTTCAAACTGTTGCTACTAGTTTTTGCCACACCTAAATCAAAGCATTCAGGTCTCAAATATGTATGAACAACAACATGACTAGAGCTATACTGACAGGATGTGGTTAAACAGTGAGCAGCACTGTAGGTCCTGGGTCATGCATCTAGTCTATGTAAACTGTGGAAATGAACACTAACCACAGCCAAAGACACTCTGTCCCTGTCCTTAATTAATGTCATAATACAGCAAATGTCATGTTACAGTCTGATAAAGGTTAAGCAATATCTCCTTAGCAACTTCCTCCAAATGACTCAAAGATCCCAGCTATTTCTGTCTGCAGACACATTTGATAAAGAAGAGAGCACCATTTTAAAATGCCTTGGACTGCAAGTGGTTTATGCCACCAACTCTCGTTCCCCATGGTAGAAATTTATAGTCATCATCGAAAAGATGCTGGAAGACGTACTCTTCCTAGGTGCTCAGGTAAAGGAAGATGATAAGAATACCATTATCTTTGCTTCACATCCCATGAGAGGACACAAGTGTATCTACCTCCCCTTGTAGACTGCTTCTTGCCAGGGCCCTTTTTTTACATCTTACTCTCACTGAAGTTATCTTTAAGTCAAATGTTCCAATGGCCTATTGGAATGTAATTGGCCTCAGTAA
The DNA here is from genome assembly GCF_034190915.1 of Cavia porcellus. NCBI lineage: Eukaryota > Metazoa > Chordata > Mammalia > Rodentia > Caviidae > Cavia > Cavia porcellus. The sequence continues at coordinate 103,371,566 of NW_026947486.1, read as the reverse complement.
GACACCAAGAACAGAGACAGTTACTTTCCCTGGGACTCACTCACCTGCCATCTCTGCTGCTGGGAGCATTTGTTTCATTCTGCATATCTGTCCCATTCACTTCTCTGCCAATCTCACGTCATAACAATGCAATCTTGGTCAAAGCCTATGATAGTCTCCTTGGCCCAACATCTCCTTGTTGGCTTTTCAACTCAGCTGCTCTAGAACACTTTCTGTTCCTTGCACTAAATTCCTGAGAGCATGAATCTACTGATTTAGATCCTTTTTTTTCAAACCAGGCTATTGAAGGCATGTAAATCCTTGGCTGGACAATATATGAGCCACACTGGACTGAGTGCCCACCTTAATCACATAGCATATACCTAGGAGGCTGAGTCACATAATCTGCTGATCATTCAGTGAAGCTATGGAATAGATTCTCTTGAAACTTCTCCCTCTATGGGCTTGGCAGACAATGATTGATATACTTTGTACTATGATGTATTTAGGACAATATGTCTATCTAATCATAGGGTAGTAAGCTTCTCAGTGCTATATCCATTCAAGGTCAGAAAATTCCTGAAGTTATCTTGAAGGAGTGTGGTGTAGTAGCTACTTCAGCCTCTGGGTCACCTTCCTTTTACAGTTTCATACTGCACAGTTTACAAAGTTAGAAATAGCATTGTTCAGTCTCTCTTGTAACTAGGCTTCTGGATACAAAATATATTCCTCCAGTTAGATGCATTTGCTTCAGTTTTTGAAGGCAGAAGTGAAGTGTAAACCATCTGCATGCATTTTGGGGGGGATTTTTAAAAATTATTATTTAAAGATAAAGAAACATAAAAATGGAGAAAAAGGGCAGAAACAATACAGAATTACAGAAAAAATAAACAGTAAGAAATCACTAGTTGATAAGTTACATACTGTCATCTTAGAAATAGTTGTTCAGGTTACAAAATTAAAGCATACAAAATGACATTCAAATAGTGACACTGCCAACAGTTCTGCTCAATAATCCAACAAAAACTTAGTAATATGCTTATCTGTCCTACACACTTATTTTTTATCTTAAAGACGGTAAGATTAAACATGACAAAACAGAACAGAAGAGTTCACAAGAAAACAAGTTAAGGAAACACAGATTTCAAAGCAAGTCCATTGGAGATCTTCACTATCTCATTGTCTCTAATTTTCTTTCAAATAATTATCCCCATCTTCACACACGTTGAATATATACTGCATATTATAGAACTAATCAAATCATTACAGGATGATGAAAGCTTTTTAGGCCTTCAAGACCTGACATTGGGGAAGTCAATAATGACTACCAAAATGTCTCTCATCTCTTCGTAGTAGCTGTCCTTATCTTTACATATGTTGAAATTGAACTTAAAAGACTAGACTAGTATCACTCTGAACAGTGAATAATAGTATTGGTAGATTTTATATCATAATGTTATAGAGTTAGCATTGGGTTTCTTAGTGTCTCTTCTTCTTCAGAGTATCTGTTTATTACATCTTGCATTATATAATCTGTTCCCGCAAATAGTTTAAAAAAATCTTCTCATGTGTGAATTTCTATGTATATCTATCCTTTCTGTATTATAGGGAAAAACAGATCATAACAAGACAACAAAACAAATTCCTAGAAAAACATGCAATGAAAAACACACATAAGACCACAATATTAGGTGATCTACTGTAGTTACTATGCTTTCTCTTGTTACTTTCAATAGACTTGTCCACCTCATCAGGCTTAAAATAGTTAAGCATAGTATTACATAGCTATTTTTATAAAAACACAACTTTGAAAACATTTTAGGACTTGAGAGCAGTTAATAATCAAAATCGGTATGGATATCTTTTACATCTTGTCATCTTCAGAGTTAGTTGCCTTTGCTATTAGACTTGATACTATCAAGCATACCAAATTCAAATAAAATCAGCCAACATCTGCCTGAATTTTTAGTTTTCCGATGGCAATCTAGATTTCAGGGAATGGCTTCTCAGCCTTTTGGCTAAGATCAAATGTCTTAGTTATTTTTTTACTCGTTGCTGAGACAAAATACCTAATGACCAAAATTGGGAAAGAAAGGTTTATTTCTTAGAGTTTTTGGAGGTTTTAGTCGATACTTAGTTGGCTGTAAAACAGGGTGGCATGGTGGGGCCACAGTTTATGAAGGTTGCAAACAGCAACACAGAAACCAGCAAGAGAGCAAGACATGCCTTCTTCCTGCCATTTCATCACATCCTGGCTACACGCCTATGTTGGTGTAGCAGTGACACCATCAATCCAAGCACTAGACAATGAATCAATCACAGAAACATAATGTAAACGCATGAGTCCTAGGGGCCACCAACATAAACCATGACATCAAGTATAGATTTCAGAGACATGAAATTATACTGCACTGGTGGCTCATGTCAATTACCTAATAATGTTGATATGCAGTTGCTTGAGACACAGATTTCAAGTTGCGTTACCCAGCCATGATCTCTGTGACAGAGGAGAGGCAATTTGGGTAGAAATAATGACAATGGAAGCTTCCTGATTCTTGCATCACAGCAGTAGTGATGTGTTCTTGAATTTGGTGATTCTATCAGTGACCTTAGAGATGAGTTCTTCACATGGGTCAGTTTGATCATGTTCTAGGGATCATTTATCACGTTTGGCATAGAGTGCACTCCTTTATCCCTTGAAATAATTTCATGTTTGAATTCCTTTATATTAAATAATTTCTTATTATTATGTCTTGATCATATGTCTATTTCTTGACCGGAGCCCTAATTTACACACCAACATATGTCCTCACCCCATATAGAATGGAAAATAGAGGAGACTGAAACCCAAAGGGCAGTGGTCAAGCCAGATTTTACATGTGAGATTCTGAGGAAAGCATGTAATTAGAAGATGTTTGTGTATCACCTCCACCTTCCTCCAAATTTAATTAAAAAATGTCAACAGTTTCATTAATCATCAAAGCAACTTTGTCAAAACATGTGCTGTGGCAAATTTCAAAGTTAAAAAAAGTTGATTTTCTGTTCAACTCTGCAAACAGTGATTGAGTGCCTCTCTCTGCCAGGCATTGCACAGGGGAAGAAGATGCAAAGATAAGTGAAATTGGTCTCTTCTCAAAAAAAATTGGTCTCTTCTCTGACAGTGTACTGCCTTTGTGTTGGGGAGAATAACATTCATGCGAGGCAATTTGTGATAACACCAAAGAAGAATTCTAGACAAAACACAACAGGAGCACAGAGGTTTATGAAAGAGATGAAGTCTGCCTGGAGTAGCACAGAGAATGAGTTCCAGATGAGATAACATCTAAGCTAGATCTTGCAAGATGAATAGGATTTTGTCTGGAGGGAATTCACTGACCTTCCAGGAAATTCACCACATCAAATCTTCACTTCTTCCCTGAAAGTATGTGTGAGCCACATCTCCATCTTGGGGTGTGCAAGGAGTGAAAACTTCATGGAGATGACTTGCACTGTAGAATCTGTGAATGGATGCTGACAGTGTATGATGGGGAGGAAACTATTAGAACTAGGGACTTGCTGAAATTATTTTCTATCAGTGAAACAAGATGTAATCAAGTTTAAGAATACAGGCCTTGTGCAAAATAACAGAGAAAAAAGCATGTGTGGAAATTATTTTCTAGGAGCCTTTCAGCAAATCAGAAAAAAAGTCCTAGGAGAAGCAGTACACCATATTTGAAGGAGACTAAATCACCACCATTCTAGTTTTCACGCGGACATTCCTCAGGGCTGTGATTTCAAAGAATCAATTCCCCTTGCCAACATTTAGTGATGTGTTTATTGCCTTTGGATGCCAGAATAGAAAGCAAATGAAGTCAGCACTTAGATTAGATTCTAGAAGCCTGAAAGTTGAGAAAATAAGAGACCATAAAATATATTTACAACAATTCCAATCCTCACCATTCTTACCTCATCTAAAGTAAGAATAACCTAAAAATTTATTTTATAAAAATATTTTCTTATTGAAATGCCAATCTGGAGACTTCCATGGGTGGATTAACCCCAATTAGGCCCAGTTTCTCTGTAGAAGCATGTCAAAATCTTTTCAGTATCACATGTTAAATGACAACTGAAACACCTGCATGAGATATGGTATTACAAGTTGGAAAATAGACTTTCAGAGACATCAATGATTTATCTAAAATCATACAGTTAGTAAGTATCAGGGGAATCCAGAACACAAGTCTCACATCAGAGTCCAATTAGTTTTCTTTTCTTCCCCTTTCTTTTCTTTTTCTTCTTCTCCTTCTTCCTCTCCCTCTCCCTTTCCTCCACCTCCTCCTTCTTCCTCTTCCCCACCATTCTCTCATTTTCCTTTGGGTAGTACTGGGAATCAAGCATAGGGCCCTTACACTGAGCTGCATCCCCAGGCCTTATAAAAACTTTTAATTTTTGAGATCAGGTCTTACTAAGTTGTTAAATTTCCCAGGCTGGTCTTAAACTTACCATCCTTCTGCCTTAACCACTCAGACTTCTGAGATTACAGGCATGCAGTACCATGAACTGCTATAGAACCCCATCTTTAACCACTAGCCAAGTGCTACAATAGTTAGACCACTGAATCTTTGTAATGTCTTGAGGTGTCACAAGTTATCATTTCTATTTTTAAGAGGGGAAATACGACTTAGTAAATTTATATCTAATTTCTCTATCTGTGTAAAGATGTATCAATGTTTCAGTGGCTTAAAACAAGAGATGGAGGGAGAAAGAGAGAGGAGAAGGAAAGGGAATGAGAAAAGAATTGAGATGTGTTACATACATGTACCAACTCCCTGCAAGGAATGAAAACATTATGTGTTGCAAATATGTACTAATAAAAAAAGAACTGAAAAGAGAAACAACATGTGTTAATTATTTCATAGTCTTCATGGCTCAGAAATCTGGGGACATCTCAGTCATGTTCTCTGCTCAGGCTTTCACAAAACTGTAGTGAAGGTGTTGGCCCATGTTGGGCCCCAAGGCTAGAAGTCATTTTCCAAGCCTACACAGCTACTGGCACAATTCATTTTTCTGCAGTAACAGAACTCACTGCAGCTTCTTCTTCAAGTCCAACAGGAGGACGTTCCTCTATCATAAGGTTTAATGAACTTTTCCAGTAGAAGGTTTCCATGTTTGTAACACAGGCACAAATCATTTAATTACCTCTGGAGTCATAACTGCAATTGCTGTTTTCAGCAAGAACTAAAAACAATTGTGCTATTATTGTTGCTTTGAACAATTTAGGACATGAAGTTACAGAAGCAAGTGTGACAGAAATGCAGCCTACTTTTCAGAGTTGTTGAGAGGATTAAATTAAAACACAGACAGATGGAATGAAGAAACTCTAGTGTTATCCAATGCAGTGGGTTAACTACTCATAACAACTTCTTAGAAGTTTTATTAAGAACTACCAAAGAAAAGTGCAAAGGCTCCAAACACAAAGAGGTTATTGGGAGACAGAAATGCTAATGTGTTAGAATATCGTATTGTACCCCATGTTAATTTTTTAGAACGTTAAATTAAGCTAGGAATGGTGGCACATGATTATAATGCCAGCACTTAGAAGACTGAGGCAGGAGGATTGTGGTTTTGAGATCAGCCTGGCTTACATACCAAGTTCAAAGCCAGCCTGGACTGTATAGCAAGACCCTGTCTCAAATGAAAACTATTAATTAATTAGTTAAATTTAACAAAATTATGAAAAGCGTCACATTATAGCACACACAAAGTAGGCGTTTAGTGAATTGAAGTCCTGGCACAGGGAAGAGCAAAGAGCCACTCCCTGCTACTGGAGACCACTGAAACTTCTGGGAAGATTCACCCTGCAGGCCTCCATCCACTCCACCCTTTGATCTAGAAACCTACAGTTTGTTTTGTTGAGTTCAGGGCCTCGTTGGAAATACATAGAAAGAAAAACTCTCTAAAACTCACGGGGGAAAATGTACCAGTCAATAAAAAATAGTGTACAAACCCTTTGAAAGCAACTTATGAAATACATACTAGTTTCTTCTGTCAGACAACACAAATGTTTAAATGCACATTCAGAATAAGTTTCCAGTTTCAGTCCTCTTCAGGTGAGTATCCGGTTCTCCCAGCACCATTTGCTAAAGAGACTGGATCCTTACCTCTCATCCTGGGCGGAAATCAACTCAAAATGCATCAAAGACCTAAATGTAGGATCTAAAACTTTGAAACTGTTAGAAGAAAATACTAGAAGCCACAGGAGCAAATAAAAACTTCCTGACTAGAACTCCAATTGCTCCGAAAGTAATAATAATAATCAACAAATGAAACTACATCAAATTAAAAAGCTTCTGCACAGCAGGAAAAGCAATCAACACAGTGAAGAGAAAACTGAAAGGATGTGAGAAAATCTTTGCTGGCTACTCTTGAATCACAGGGTTAATAACCAGAATACACGATGAATTTAAAAATTTACCGCCAAAAGAACAAATAGTTGTATGAGTAAACGAGCAAATGACCTGAACACACATTTCTTCAAAGAAAAACAAATGACCAATAAATATATGAAAAAATGCTCAACATTTTCAGCCACCAGGAAAGTGCAGATAGAAGTTACCCTGAGATTCCATCTCACCCGGTCAGAATGGTTACACACCAAAAGCTTTTAATGCATGCCAAGGTTAATGTGAAGAAATTGAACCTTCTACACTGTTGGTGCAAATGTAAATTAGTAGAGCTACTATGAAATTCAGAACTGAGATTTCTTAAAAAACTAAAACTAGAACCTCTGTATACCATTCTTCAGTACAGATCAAATAGAATTAAAGTCAGCATGCTATAAAATGCCTGTACATCCATGCTTACTGCGATGCTATTCACAATAGCAAATATATGGAATCATTATGGATGTCCATCAAATAATGAATCGATAAAGAAAATGTGCTATACATTAAAAATGGAGTTTTGATCTATCATAAAGAAAAACTAAATCATGTCATTTGCAGGCAAAAGGATGAAGCTAGAGAACGTAATATTAAGCAAAGTAAGCCACATTCAGAAAGACAAATGTAACACATTTTGCCTAACAAGTGGAATCTAAAACAAAAAAGTATGACTCAAAAGTAGAGGGAAGACTATTAGACAAGAGGAAAGAAGTGGTAAAAATGAGGGTAAGGTATTACAGCTTGTGTTTAGATGTCCTCCCCTAACCGAAACCTCATGAAATTGTAAGTGGAGCTTTTCAGAGGTGGCTGGATCTAGAGTCTGTGATGCTGGAATTGATATGATGCCATTGAAAGAATCAAGGACACTAGGATTAAAGATGTGAGTGCTGCCCGCCCTAAGTAGCCTGAATAAGACATAAGGAACAGAAAGAGCTATGGTCATCTCTTGCTTATTTTGCTACCTTCTACTCTCCATGAAGTGTGTCTGATCTGCCATGCCACACTGCATTGGAGCCAGCTGATTATGGCTGAAACCTCTACAACTGTGAGCTAAATAAACGTTTCCTCTTTTAACTTTAGGTATGGATATTTTGTCTCAGCAATAAGAAAAGTAACTAAGACAGAAGGTTAGGGAGTTTAATAGGGGAGATAAAAATGATCAAAATATGTTATATGCATGTATGAAAATCTCATAATGAAACCCATTATTGTATATAATTAATATACACTTAGGAAGAAATCACAAATGGATTTTCATGAGAATTGCCAATTATTTTCTGAAAAAGTTACAAAGGCAACTGAGCAGCTTATTATACCTTGAGTATTACATATTAAATACATCTCAAGTATAAAGCTGTTTTTTAACAACCAAAAAGTATATTTTGTTCCTTAGCTCTGAGTTTATCACTTTTGTTTACATAATAAAAATTAACATTTCATCTCCACTTTGTGTGTGTGTTGGTGAAATAATTGAATTACTTTTCTTCCTATATATTTTGTCCTTTTCTTCCTTTTACTTTTCTCCTCTTATATGCATGACTCCATCACAGTCCTAGATTATATATTCACAAGAAGGTATGTACAAGAGGAGCAATGTGGAGGAACACACCAGTTAACAACCAGAGAGGTAAGGAGATGCACGTTATAATCTTCTTGATAGTTTGTGTATGTGCTATGTATTTAGTGACTGTAATTGCTAAGGAGAGAATGAAAAACTCTAGTAGAAAATGTAGTTCATGAACCATGCTCAGTAAGTATAATTCTAGCTACATGAACAAACATTAAACTAAATCTAGAATGAGAATTTTTTAGAACAGGGGTGTTAAGCACTTTGTAGTGTATTTGCTTCTTTGATTGTTTGGCTGAGGTCCACGCCCAGATCAATAACAATTATTATTTCTAAAGTTTTCCGTATAGTACAATGTGCTGCTAGATTTTTATCATGTTATATTACGCAATGACACTTTGTATTCATTCTTGTTTGTGCCTGTCCTTGAACAGTCCTGGCTTGTATCAGTGAGATGCAAGGGCTTGACCCACATGCTTACAGTTCTTGTAGCTGGCAAACTCAATTAGGCAGAATTGCTACACTTTCTCTCTTTCTCTGTTTCATCTGTTGTCCTCAGCAGCTGGCTCATTTTCCACCAAAACTCAAACAGCCCTTTGGCAGTGAATTCCACGGTACAAAGTGACCTGCTGGTTGGGTAATTTAATCAGTGGTGACAGGAAGTTTAAATAATTCAAAAATTGTAGAAATTACTTCAGGGAATCAGTTATCCAAAAATATACCTCACCAATCAGAACTATTAGTATGTCCATGTTGAAATGAGTTTCTTTTCTCCCTTGACTAAAGCAGACAGAACTCTTAGTTATACACAGCTTTCAGCTTTCTCTTTTAAATTAGAATAGGATGATACCTAGGCATTTGTTCTTAAAAGGATTTTCTTTACTTCCCAAATGCTCATTTAACAAAGTAGCATTTATCAGACTGTTAAGGAAGCCTGAAGGAACAAGTTTGTAAGATTAAATGTTGCCTCCCTGTTTATTTTAAATTGGAACATTATTTAATCATTGACATCTAACAATGTGCTGAAGAATTATATCATATATTTTCAATATTCTATATTATTTTGCTACTCTGTCCATAACAAAAGTTGTTTGTAAACTTAGTTTTACATATGAGAAAACTGAAGTTACTAGAGGCTAAATGACTTGCTCTCTCTCTTCCTACTCCAAATTCCAGAACTATTAAATGGTAAAGCTAACAGGTAAGCTTTAGGTGTTCTGGCCATAAAAGAAAGACTTTATCTATGACAATATATGCAAAAAATAAAACCATCTTTTGCCATTCTCTGTCGATGTATTTATTTCTCTTCTAGTTTAACAAGGTAGCATGTGGTGGTGAGCATCAAAAGTATTTGGAAGTAAACAGTGTGGAAAATATTGGTTTTCCTAGAAATTATACCTACCTGAGCACTTAACTATATCAAATAAGTACTTCATTTATATTTTTCAGTATTTTCTCTGTTATAATGACCTAGTTATGTTAGTTGGATATATATTGTCCTCACCACAACTCATATTAGGGGTTCACCTCCAGTGTAACAGTTTGAGAGATAGTAGAATCTTAAAAATATTATCAGGTCATGAGGGCATTGCCATTGTGAATGCATTAATGCCTTTCTCAAGAGACTAGGTTAGTTTCCAGGAAGCTATACTTGTTCTTGCAAGAGTGCATTAGCTTTCATGAGAGCAATCTGTTATAGAGCAAGCCTTTCTTCTCCTTTGGCTCCTTCTTGGACATGTATTTCTCATTTCCCTTATGCCCCTTTACCATGAGGCTTTCACCAGAAGCTAAGCAGACTCTGCCATCATGTGTTTGGAGTCAAGAAACTTCTTTTGTTTATAAATTATCCAGTATCAACTACTGTGTTGTAGCAACAGAAAACACACTAAGATACTGATCCTGTAATTACAACCACCTGGACTAGCAATCTCCTCATATCAGAGATTAAATCCAGGACCTCTGCACTGAACTCCATCCCCACCCTTTTCTTTTATTTTTAACTTTGGGACAAGGTCTCACCAAATTGCTCAAACTGGATTTGAACTTGCAGTCTTCCTGCCTCAGCCTTCCAGAGTGCTGCAATTACAGATATGCACCATCACATCCAGTTTGGACAGTTTTCTGGAACTAAAAACCTTCAGCCCCACCCCATAGATTTGCATATCTAAGGCATTATCTCACTTGTTTTGAGGATAATGAGCTTTTTGAGACAGGCACTATTTATTATCTCCTATTTTGGTGGAAGAAAATAACAAAGTGAAGTTAATTTAAAATCACATCATAAGTAAAATGCTTAGAATTTGAACAATGTATGTTAACTCAAGAGAAGAACATGGACTCTCTAGCCAGATACACCTGGAATTAAGACACATTTACCTTAGGGCTGGAACACAGTCCCATGAGCATGGGTATGATGTCATTTTTTAAAATTTTATTTTGAAAGTATACAACAGAACAAGACAGAATAAAGCCAACTAAGATCGTACGGTGAAATTGGTACAGAACTTCACAGCAGTTTACTGGGATAACAGTAATAGGTATCACAGTATATTTTGTTATCTGTATAATAGTTGTTCTTTCAATCACATATATCAAAATGAGATGAAATATAGAACACTATAGAACTTATTAAAACAGAATATTGAATAGAGCAGTACCATTAATCAGAAAAGAGCAAAACAGTAATAAAAATATTTGCCTCCAAAGAGATGGTAGAAGGAAGTCCCCCTTATTTGCTATGTCAACCTCCCAGGAGACACTCAGATTTCTGGTTCCCATTTGCTAATGGGTGGCGGGGGGGAGGGGGGTGGGAGAAGGGGGATAGGGGAATAGGATATTTGGTTCTAGGCCGTGTATGATGTCATTTTTTAATGCATTTCTAAAATTGGTATAATAGAAACCTAGAAAAGTTTTAAGAATCACCAGGGGCACTAAGATTGGTGTTTAAATAGTGCTAAAAAGGTATAGACTTAGTCACCCAGCACCTAGAAGGGGTAAATCAGAAAAGAAGGTTGTGTTTAACATGGGCACTCACTCATATTTTTAACAACAGCTTCATTACTGCAGAAAATGTATGTTTATTGGAGGGATGGAGTGACTCAGGGATTTGTAGCATATTTGTAGATAATATAAAATTATAATGTTTTGTCTTTTTTTTTCTTTTTTTCTTTTTATTGGTACCGGGGATCAAACTCACGACTACCTGCTTGCAAGGCAGGTACTTATGCCGCTGAGCTAAATCCCCAAACCCATAAAGTTATAATGTACCATGTTAGTAATTCACAGTTGAAGAAGAAATGAAATGCCTAAAGTGGTTATTACTATTATTATTATATTCAATACCTAGTTCTAATATTCTAATATTGATTTTTAAAAACCAATGGCAGTGAATTGTTTGGTGTTAAAAATTCAATGACAATTAATTGTTTTGGTGTTTTGAAACAGGGTCTTGCTCTGTAATCCAGGCTGGCTTTGAACTCACTATATAGTCCAGGCTGACTTAGAACGCATGTATCCTCCTGCTTCAGCCTCTCAAGTGCTGGAACTACAGGTATGTGCCACCATGCCCAGCAACAATGAATATTGGAGATAAGAATAATCATTATTAAAATGTCCCTATGTGCAGTCTAACAAAGTGGATCTTAATTGTTCTCTTATGTTCTACAGAGAGAAAAGAGTATCAAAATTGATCTAGACCAAGAAACTGAAAGAACCTATCTTTATTCTTTCATTTGGAATCTTGAGCATATATACACAGTGAATATTTTCTGAGCCATTGGGAGTAGCTCTATCCAAGAGATGATTGCTCAGGTACAGGTACATTGATCTTTCAGCTGCCAAGCACACTTATCTCTAGATTGTTTCCACAGGGTGCCTTGGTTGCTGGCTTCTTGAAGATTAAGGGTGCAGGATGAAGAGAAATGTACGCAAGAACAACAGGGAAGTTGGGAAGAATACCTACGAGCAAAAAGGAAGAGCAGGAATTGAGGTATTTTACTAATTCACCACTGTTGACCATGGCAAGGAGCTTTAGTGTGGTGTCCTAGCTGCTACGAAGTAGTCCAGACATGTTCCATGATGTAAGGTGAAGAGATGATAAAGTCTTATGGAATCATTTGCATACAATAGAAAAACTAACTACAAAGGGCCCAAAAGGTCATGTGTCTAAGGCCTCACATTTGACAGATAGGGAAATGGTGTTATGAGTACATTAAGGGTTTTTCTCAAGATAGTAGAAGAAATTATGAAAAAAGTTGGAGCTTGTACTATATCAAGACCTCATAAGAGCAGAGAATGCATGTTCTTATCTGGAGTCTCTATTGGGTTTATATGTGGTACTTTGCCCATGGAAGGTCAATGAACTGTTGGGGAGTTCCACTGACGTCAGATATCTTTATAACCATCATGATGATAGTTTAGATCTAGAATGTCTCCCCAAGACACACATGCTCTCAGAGACTAATGAAAGGTGTTTGGATAATAATAGTGTCATAATCATCAGTGGATTCATCCACTAATGAGTTCAGTGCTGAATGTGCTGTTAAGAGAGACGGTCTGTTTGGAAGAGAGAGGCCACTGGGGACGTGACCTGGAAGGGTGTATCTCCCTTCCCAAGTTCTCCTTTCACTCTCTGCTTCCTGGACACCATAATGTGAGCGGTTTTCCTCTGCAGCAGCCCCTTATATCATGTCCTTCCTGCCTTGGAGCCAGTTGACCATGGAATGAATCCACTGAAACCGTGAGCCAAAATAAATTTTATTCTTTAAATTGTGAGTGTTATTATTGCACCTCAGTGATAGGGAAAGTGACTAAGACACTCATGACTCCCTGCATGCATCTTTTCCAAGCTGACTCTATGAGTTGCATTGTGGGGACCAAGGCAGAGCATGTGCCAAAAATATGTGGAGGTAATATGAAAGAAATCAATAGTCTAGATGAAAAACTGCCATTCTTTAGGAAAATACTTTAAGGAAAAATAGAAGGGAAGTACATAAGGCTAAAGTAGTAATATTGAACTGAAGTAGATACTGGTAAAAAGGGGAAAATTCCTTTAAGTAAAATGAACCTAATGTGTGCTATCTTTTCGGATATTTAAGGGTCATTCTGATTCACCATCCTCCACGCGACTGTAATTGAAGCCACTGCAATAGAGTGTTAAAAGACAATCTTATTATGATGAGTTACTAGGTCACTTTCGGTAAATACTTGAATGGATGTAGCTATTTCAGGATCATTGTTGAGTTTATTTCCTTGGACAAAGAAAGTAACGGCAGTGAAATGTCACAGAGCTGACCTGACCCAATGAAGGAAAATTGAGTAAATAGGTTGTTGATGAAATTAGTTTAGCACTACATAGATTTCACCAAGAAGCTGTAGGATCCTACAAAAACCAACAATATTCTCTCCAATAAAAAATTAAACGCAAATTGTGCAAAGAATTTGAAGTCAAAGATGCTTTATGGATATATTTTTCTGTGTCAGTTTAAAATATAAATTTTAATTTTAGGAAAGTGAAAGATTCTACATTTCAGTAGGAATGTGAAATCAAGTGGCTGGACTGCCAAAGGATCTACACAGTTAGTATGAGGTTTCAGAAGCTATTAAAGTCACCTGCAAAATCTCTGCTACCTTTTAAGGGACGTGTTCTTCATCTTTGTCAAAGTAACCCCCCATCCCCCACGCGCCGGATTGGTAAGGCATTGATAGAAGATATGTTTGCTTTATCTTTGTACCCCACAAGGACACATAAAAGGAACTCAAGACATGTTCACCATAAAAGGGTTTATTGGCTGCCCCAAGCTCTTAAATTAGCTTATGGTCCTGTAATTTTTAAAAACTTTCTGCTAGTGGAAGATGGATGGCTGTAGGAGTATAGAAAGGCAGTTAAGGATCAAGATGCAAAGGGCCTTGCATAGCAAAGAGTCTGAATTCTATTCTAGTTATAAAGGAAATCTACTGGGGGGTTGAAAGTTTAAAAAATCAGATTTATGCTTTTGAAAGCTCATTCTGGCTGCTGCGTTGAGAACACACTTCAGGGAACAAGGGTAAAAACAAGACCAGTGAGGAGGCTGTTGCAGCCAAGCAGGAAGAAGAGGTGGCGGCTTGGATGAAGACAGACAACTCTGAATGAACAGGAGATAAAAAAGGGGAAGAAGCAGAGGACTCCAAAAGCAATCAGGTATTTTTAGGGCCTTCTAACCCATAGGAAAGACTTGAAACTTTATAGGAGATACAGTGGGAAATCACTGCAAGATTAAGAACAAGGGGACAGTATGCGCTGGCCCTTTTCTGTGTGTGTGGTGCTGGGGATCAAATGTAGCTTCTCATGAACACCAGGTAAACACTACCATTGATCCCTACCTTCCGCCCTATCTTTCATTCTGGGTAGATTCTCCTGGCTGCCGCGTGGAAGATGGACTATGAAGACAGAACAAGGCAAAGGGAGAAAAGTAGAAAAAAAATCATAAAGCGAAAGGGAGTTGCTCATTGATTTAAGAAAAGCAGCCAAAAATACAGCAGGTTTTATAATATATGATATATTGCAAGGTGTATTTTTCTCCATTGATTTAGCACTTCAAAAGTTTAGTGTTTAGTTTTATCAGAAATCAAGACATTAAAAAATTACTTGGTGGTATTACTACCAACTTGTATCACTCTAAGACAGAAATTCCAGAAAGCCATTCTAGACTACTTTTTTACAGAAATTTAAGTCTAGAAAAGCATCCTTGTTCATTTTCTGTGCTCTTACCCTCACTACCTCAAAAATTGCAATACAGTTCATCCTGAGAGCTTCGTGTCTGAATTTATTGAGAAAACAGCTAGCTGTGACTGAGACCACAGTGACTTGCCAAAGTCGAGGTTTTCCTGTGTGTTTCAAGCATATGGTTTCTATTTACGTACTATTCTCCATTGCCACAGTTGCAAATGGAAAAGAGCGGGAAAAGTATGGGAAAAGGCTTAAGGGTCCACAGGTAGGGGGAAAAGGATACTCACGCAAGGAGCAGAATTGTAGCTGGGCAGCCAGTGTGACAAGTGACCTCTGCCCTTCCACGCCCAATTTAGCACTTCAAGACTTTCACAGACCACTCTCTGCAGCCAGCAAATATCATCAAGAGGGTGGAGATTAGGTGCTGGCTTTGTGTGCTGTGTGGATAAACACAGTTGTCCCACCAGGAGTTCAAAGAGAGGGCTTCTGTGATCCCGGTCAGTGGAGCAGAAGTCTCTGTGCCTAGGAAAACTTGAATCTATTGCCTGGAAGAAGCATAGGACTCACTGGGAAAACAGGGGAGGTGGTTGAGTGGGAAGGGCATGAACCCGGGGTAGCTTTGAGGATGATGTGGGGGAACAGGAGGAGACTGTGACTGACAGGGAAGAATTTCAGAGTTTGAGATCATGGATGTCTGAGAGTCCTTTAATGCGGTGTATGTTTGAAATGAGGGGAAGTTGGTCAAGGAAAGTAACAAGAAGGTCACAGAACTCAGAGCCCCAGCTGTTTCATGGTCATCACAAAGGCACACAGCAGACTCCAAAGATTCTGGCAAAGGACAAATGCTGAGAGTCTATGAGCCAGAAGCCAGAGACCTGGGGAGAGGGTGAGTACAGTGTGAGCTTCTCCTGAGCCTTCGGAAGATGGCCATGGTGGTTGGTACCAGAGGACAGGCTTCAGGGGATCTCAGGCTCCAATGAGTGAGAGTGACAAAGGAAGTAGGATGCAGGCCTGGGCTTTCTTTTTGTCTCTGGGAGATGTCTAGGTGCTATTGGATGCTAGAGAGGTAGAGTTGGAGTCACCCACCTAAATGTTCTCAGCTTAGAGGCCGAATCAGTGTGCACCCTGAGTGAGGAATTGTGCCCTGCCTGTGGCTCCCTCTTTGCTGCCTCAGAGTTGGAGAAGGGCCTCGTGTGAAAGTGAATGAGCAGGGAAGCTTCCAGTCTCACAAGCAAGTACATTTTGAGTGCTTACTTTTGCCTTTGACAAGAAGACTTCTGCCTCCAAAGGAAGTTCAGTGTAGTGGTTTTGCTTTATAGCTCTAAAAACAGGCTGTTTTCCATTTGGGTCCCAACCATGTGGCTTATGGCAAGTTAATTTTAACTGTCTGTGCCTCTGTCTTTATGAGGCAATCATATGTAGCAGCTACCTAGTGGGCCCCTTCATTGAATCAGTAAATATTTATTGTCTACCATACAGAACGTGAGGTTCTCAAGATGCAGCAGAGAACAAAGCATGTGAAAGGCTTGGCCCTTGTGGACACATAAATTACAAGATAATAAATAAAATACATAGCATGTTACATAGTGATAAACGCTCTCCATTGATGGGAGTGGGGCTAGAATTTGTGGTGGCACTGGGCACAAGGCAATCAGGGGAGCCCTTATTACTAAGGTGATCAGAAGCACAGGAGGGACAAACCATATGACTACCTGGGGAAGAAGCCTTCATCAAAGAGGGTACAGCAGTGCAAAGGCCCTGGGGTAGGGCCATGCTGGCAGGTATGGGAATAGCAAGGAGATCTGTACTTCATGCTTTACACAGAGCCCAGCACTGGAACTTCCCCAACAAGGTTGGACTGTGGTGAGGAATACAGACAGTAGCAGGACTGCTCCCAGCTACCCAAAGGGCCGCACCAACTATACTGAACTCTGTGGAGAAGTGTGTATGTGTGTGTGTGTTGTAGGTGGGGGTTGTTACCTTTTTGAGATGGATGTGATCTGACTCAGACACAGTAGGACAAAAGGGACATCAATACCATGTTTACCTGAGAGCTGCCCCCTGGACTGGCAGCCCTCTCACATGAAGCTCACTGAGGAATCTAGCAGGGGTGAAGATGTGGGACTTTGGTGGAACCTTTCAGAGCAGCTTCAGCAGAGTGAAGTAGGGGTTTGGGGTCTAGAGTCACTCGAGTGACAGTAAGAGAGCAGGGAAATGTGGTTCTGTGGACTTGTTTTACCTGTGTGATAGGAGGACTCAAGGCTCTTCAGGTTACAACATATTAAGTACAACTGTGCCCCAGACCCAGGCTGATTGGAATCCTTGCAATCCTCTTTGACAGAAAAGAAATCCAAATTCATGAGGTCCCATCGCTGCCTGAGGTGAACCAAGCAATGAATGACGGTTTCCCATTCTTAACTATTCCACACTGTCACATATTAGGGGTGACTTCTGCAGTGAGAAAGCCTCTGAGAATGGGGCAATGAGTAGCTATGGGACCTTGGTCTGGTCACTGTTTTTATGCTCTCTGGGATTCTCTCAATTTGCTAAATGCAGGAAACTGGAGTGGCTGCAGGGAAGTTCTAAGGATTCAGTGGAGACAGATACAGGGCATGGAGGTGCCTGAGTAGGTCGGAGATGAGTGGCATGGAGATGCCAGGGCAGTCCCACTACTCTAGGCACTCATTGGCCCACTGCTGGTCTGCCAGGGAGGCCAGTCAGAGTGCCCACAAATGTGTTCAGTGGTACCTCTACCAACACTGGGCCCACCCAAATAAGCATGAGGCGATGAACAGGAAAAAATGAATGAAGATTAAACCAAATGTCTGATCAAATGCCAGCAAGTGATTCTGAGACCTCAGCTGATTGCAAAAACTAAGAAATCCCATAATTTGTTACCTGTAAACTGGGATCAAAGAAATACCAGTTCTGTAATTTGAAGGGCGAAGAACCAGAAAGCCAACATGCTACGTGTTGGTTCAAGTCTTAAAGTTTGAGAACCAACAGTACTGAGAGAGGAGCAATCATTGGCCCAGCTCAAGCAGTCAGGCAGAGAAAGAAAGAAGTCTTCCACATCATATACTGAATTAAAGTGAGCCCCTTCCAGAAACACTTTTGCAGGCACACTCTGAAACAAGGCTCACCAAAACATCTCAGCTTCCTCTGATCCAACCAAGTTGGTGCAGAAAGTTACTTACCACAGGGGGCTTTGCAGCAAGTGTCTGCCACTGGTGCCTTTCTGCTGCACTGTTGAGTGGGGTCAGAGGTGGGACATGCACAATCAAACCTGGCTCTAAGTACTCTTCAAACAGCTCCTTATTTGTTCCTCACAACAAATCCTTGACGAAGATGCTATCATTAGTCCATTTTACAGATGAGGCAAGAAAGGCAAAAAGATGTTAAATGACTTGTATGAGGGTCTACAGGTAACAGAACTGGGACTCAAACCTGGGTCTGACTGATGCCAGTATTTAGGTTTGTCACTAATTCCTTCTGTCTGTGAGGGTCTAGGTTGGATTGTATGATTGCAGTCTGGACCCCATGACCCATTATTTATGGTTTCTGAGGACACAGGTGATTCTGGCCTGGAAGCTGGGGCTCTATGGGAAGGGTCAGTGTAGCAGCAAGGAGTCCTGACATGAAACATTGAGAGAAGGGGTGCTGAGAAGATCTGAATATCTCTCCCCAGCTTCATATGTTGAAACCTGATTCTCAAAGTTGTGGTTTTAAGAAGTGAAGTCTTTGGGAGATGATTAGGTCATAAATGGGATTGCTGCCTTTATAAAAGAGGCCCAAGGGAGTCCTTCTGCCATGCAAGGACACAGTGAGGAGCCTCTATGAAGCAGAGAGTGAGTCCTCCCGAGACGCTGAGTCTTCCAGACACTACTCGGCCTCCAGAACCATGAGAAGCAAATTTTTGGTTTGCACATCCAACACCCAGCTGTTACTGTTCAGATCTAGAATGTCTCCCAAAAGCCTCATATGTTCAGAGATGGGCCTGTTGAAGGTGATTGTACTGGGGGGCTCTATAGCTGGCTTTCTGTTAGGAGATGGGGTCTGGTTGGAGGTGGATCACTGAATCCTGGCCTGGAAGGTGTATCTTCCTCCAAGGTCCCTCCATTTTCCACTTCTTGGCTACTGTGACTCAAGCTGCTTTCTTCAGCCATACTCTCCCACTGTGCCCTTTTTGCCTTAGAAACAAACAACCATGGACTGAACCCACAGAATCTATGCACTAAAATAAACTCCTCTTCTTTTAAGCTGAAGGTGTCAGGTATTGTGTATTAGCAGTGAGAAAGTAACTGAGAAACCAATCTATGGTATTTTGTTATAGCAGCAGAAACAGACAATGACAGGCAAAAGAATGAGAAAACCTGAAAAACAACAAGACTTCAAAGACCCTAATGGCCAGGCATGTATTCAGAGGGCTGTTGTACAGTGGCAGCAGTGGACATGGAATGAATGCAACATCCTAGCCAGGAGCTATAGAAGTGAGGTAATATAAAGCGATACTTGAGGCCTGAGTCCTACTAGTTAACTCTACTAGTGATTATGTCATTAGTAAAGTACCAAACATTTCCAAGCATTACATAGTCATTTCACTCTCACAGCAGCTCTGAGAGATAATTACCCCATTATCTCACTTTTTCAAAGGGGATACTGAGACTAGGAGTGGTTACATGGTTCTACGAAAGTCACACAGCAAAGGAGTGCTAGCCATGGGAACTAACACAGATCTGGCTGACCTCAGGCCAAGCTTCCACTGGCCAAACCTCCTGATCTACATGCGGCAGGAATACACTGGCAAGTGGTCACCCAGGGGTCCGGACACCAAGTGGCTAGAACTATACAGCCCAGTCAAGCAAGGATGAGCTGCCTGTAATATTCACAGCAGACATGCCAGGCTTCTATCTTTTGCCAGCATTTCTCCAGGCAATTAAACTCTACCTCTCAGGGAAATGATTTCTAATTTCTAATTCTAATTTTAATCAACCAAAACTTTCAGAACAATCTATAAAGTTTAGTTCTAATTTTGCATAAGTGTGTAAGTATAGCCTGCAGGAATACTACAGAGATTTTATTCATTTATCTCTTGTATTAATGCATTTATGGCCTGTGGGAAGTATAATTAAAAGTGAAGTGTCACAAGAAATTAATTTAAAAACTGAACGATATTAGGAGATTTTACTTTTCAAACTCACTGACAATGGAAAAAGAAACCTAGTGCCTGAAATTCTTAGAACAAATGAGGATAATGAACACTTGATCTAATGCTAAATGCAGCGCGGAGCTCAGTGGCATAGAAGCATGAGCACTAGGAGAATAAGCGCAGACTCAATCAAATTCCTATTTGCAATTTAGCACCAGTCTTGCTGGGTGGACTCAGAACCACAAGCAGGCTTAAATGATCTCCACTTCCCCCTCTGAATCCACATTCCACCTCCTCCCAATGCTACTGTATGTCTAAGAGGCTGACCCACACAGACTCTGTTATCTAACCTCTTAATCCTCTAATTGCCAAGTTCGTTGAATCAATGAGAAGCACTGGCAGCATATTGAAGGTTGACAGGACAAAAAAATTGTTGTCTGGGTTACCGTGACTCCCTTACTGCCTGAGCCATAGTCTGACAGTGTCCACATTTTTTACCAACAACCGCACCACCTGTTGGAGTCTATCTCCCATGACTGCTTTCAGTGGATTTCATGTCTACTCCTTCCACTTGCTTCTTTAGAGTAGGGATGGCATAACAGCTTCCTGGAGTGACTAGTCCCAGCATATTTTGCCACTCCTTATCAGTTCCCATTACTCAACCAACAAGTACCTTTGTCCCTTCCTTAAATGCTTCTTAAATTGCACCTTTGAGGGTGTCATTTCTTTCCTGCCAATGGCATGATAGATGCACTCACTTAGCCTCAGGGTTGCTCAACATCTGTGCTTCAGTAACAAGTGTGTCTTCTTCCACTCTTCCCAGGCAGATTCAATTATTTACCAAGTATCTATGAACTTCATACATGTATCAGATGCCCAGAGAAGAGCAAGAAAGGCAGTGATGCCCTTGATTCTACTAATAGCAACAAATGATATTTCTATCCCAGAATGAGAATAAGCCTTCCTTCCATCCCATCTCTTTCCAGCATGCCCAATCAGGAGCTCAGAAGTGACAATGGCCAGTACTGACACTCACTAAGGAGTACTTGTCCTCCCAGTGTAGGCTTCCATCCAAAGAAGACTTGGCCCCAAATAAGCTGGTTGAGGCCAGACTGAAGAACAGAAGTGTTGTGAAGCCTGGGAACAAAATTCTTTTTGGGGACCTTTATGTGATGATTATAACTATAATTAAATGTAAGAACATCCAGAAAACTTGAGTTGAAGGTCCAGCACTTTCACTGATATAAATAAACCTATCAAAGGGTCAGGAATATGGTTCATCAGCACAATTTGTAATTGATAAATCTTAAAATTACACAATTTGTAATTGATAAATCTTTTTTTTTGTCTTTTTTTTTTATCAGTACCAGGGATGAACTCACGACTGCCTGCTTGCAAGGCAGGCGCTTATGCCGCTGAGCTAAATCCCCAGCCCCACAATTGATAAATCTTAACAGCCGATATACCCATCAACAGATGAATGAATAAAAAATGTATTTATGTACAATGGAGTATCACTCTGCCATGAAAAGGGTAAATTTGAGTTACTTGTGTGATAATAAATGTACCTTGAGAGCATAATGATAAATGAAGCAACCTAGACACACATACACTTAAATATATATTATTTTTCTTATATGAAAATATACATAACAAAGTAAAAGACAGCAAAAAGTGCATTGTAAAACAATGTGGACAATGTATCTGAAAGTGTACCTTGACTTAGTACAAATGTCTTATATGGTTTATATGTCCTATGGCCTATTAGTCTGTTTTTCAATCTGGTAACTAACTTTATACAGTCTTTTAACATAAATAAATGAATCTGACACTGGAAAAATCAAAGGGAAGTGGGGGAGGGGAAATAAGAAGGGAATTGAAATGTTTTCTGTACACGTACCTATCCCCTACAGCAAATTTAATCATTGTATACAGCAAATATATACTAATAAAAGTGAAAAGGAAAAAAATGAGGCATGCATATACAGTAGAGTACTGCTCCATCATAAAGAAGGATAAATTTGAACAATTTATAGGAGAATGAATACATCTTGAGCCCATAATGTTATGTGAAGTAAATCAGGTACACAAGATTAAATCTCACATGGTTTCATTTACATGAGAAATGCAAAATATAAATAATTTAAGATCAAAATAAAGGAGAAATGGTAGCAAACAGGGAAGTAAAACTTTTGGATACAGCAAAGGGTTCTGAAAAAGTGGGGAGAGACACCATACTTTAGGGGTGTACCTTGGCTGGCTGCACAGATCCCAGATGAGCTAAACTTCTCCTAGTGCACCAAAAGGCCCAGGTGCAATATTTCTTAGAGGTGCACCCCAACGAGCTATGGCAATTTTAGGAGACAAGTCCTGTCCAACCCAGTGCCAGGGCCCAGTGCCATACATCAGGGGTGCACCCTGATCAGCTGTGTTGGTTCCAGAGGAGCCAAATCCTACCCAGCTCAAGGCCCCAGCACAATACTTTGAGACTGTGACTTGGCTGGTCATGTGGGTGGTGGAGGCTCTGATCTCCACCAAGTGCAGTGTATGGCCCTGGTGTCATACTTCAGGAATGCAGCCTAGCTAACCATGCAGGTCCCAGGAGGAGGATCCAAGCTCTGCCCAGCCCAGCAACACAATGCAATTCATCAGGAGAGCACTCAGCAAATCATGCTGGTCCTGAAGGTACCAAGTAACCACTGGCTCTGTTCATTGCCCCTAAGTCATCTATCAGGAAGCACCCTAGCTAGCCATGTGGTTCCCTAACATTCCAATGACCTCCAGTCCAGTGCAAGGCCCTGGCATGATACTTTAGAGGTATGCCCTGGTTAGTGGCACAGGAACTGGAGGATCTGAGTTTTGCCCTGCCCAGCACAATGCCTCAACGTCATACTCTGGGGGTGTGCCCTGAACAAATATGCTGGTCCCAGAGCAGCCAAGTCCCACCCAGCCCACCTCAAGGCCCCAGCACCACACTTGGTGGGTGCATTTCAGCTAGTACTGAAGGTCCTGGAGGAGCCAAGTCCCACCCAACCCAGCACAACATCTCCACTGGGGGAAAGATGTGGCAAACCTCATAGGACTTGGAGGAACTGAGCCCCACCAGCATATCACTCAGGCGCCATCTGTGGAGCACCCCAGAGAGAAATATGATCTGGAAGAGATCTACCCATAGAACCCCTGCCATCTGGGAGAAGCCCCAGTGAGCCGAGGAATGGCAGAATCCCCACTCATCATTTTTCTGTCACACTGGAATTCTCAGCTCAGAGGAACCTAGATGTTTGGCTCATCTCATTATATATTGGGACAGTCAGTCAGCATGGAAGTGCCTCAGGTGTAACCAGTTTGTCTGTAGGAACCCAGGAAAATGACAAAATGAAAGAGCAAATTGTAGTCTCAGACCTCCAGCCCACCAAGAAAAAACTCAGGAGACACTCACATGGAAGATACTAGAAACTGCACAACTGAAATTTTTGAAATAACGTCAGCTGAAGTAAAAAAAAAAAAAAAAACTCCAAGATGTTATAGAAGAAATTAGATCAAAAATAATCTCAAGTAAAAAAAGAAATGACGCCGCTTTGGTTTGTTTTGTGTTTTTCTCTTTTTCCTCTTAAATAAAAAAAAAAAAAAAAAAAAAAAGAAATGACAAACATAATGAAAGAAATGTTGACCATATCTAAAAAAGATGTAGGTTAAAAAAATAGAGGCTCAAAAGAAAATGATGGAAACCTTTAATGAACTATTTAAGAATCAATTAAAATGCATAAAACAGATTCAAAGAGATATTCGAAAAATTAAAAATTCCACTGAAAGCTGACAGAACTACTTGAATGAAGCTGAATATAGGCTTACAGACCTTAAAGACACAATAGAAGGTAGTGATCATGATAGAAAAGATCTCCTAAAAATGACAGGGAACCAGGAAACAACAATTCACCAGCTCCGAGATTATGCAGAGCAAAACAATATAACACTGTTAACAAAACAGCAGAAGTTAATAAAAATGACATCACTATTATTTACAGAAGAAATAGCAGAAAATTTTCTAACCATGGGAAAATAAGCTGACATCCAGATAAGTGAGACATATAGCACTCCAATTAGCCATAACCAAAATAAATCTATACCCAGACATATAATACTCAAGATCTGAGAACTGCAGCATAAGAAATAATAAAAGATGTCAGAGGACAGAAAAATATCAGCTATCCAGGAAAGCCCATCGGAATCACAGCAGACTTCTCAACACAAATCATTAAGTCAAGAAGGGCTCAGAGTGAAGTATTTCAAGTCCTGAAAGAAAACAATTTCCAACTCAGATTGATGTACCCTGCAAAACTATCTTTCAAAATCAACGGAGAAATACTTCCATGAAAAAAAAAAAACTGAAGAAATTCATGTCCACCAAACCAACACTACAAAGAGTACTGACAGACACTGTAGGAAGAGATAAAGATGACCACAAGTCAGACAACAGCAACAGGAAGAAACCACCAAGCAGGAAAAGCACTTAAATAGAGAGAAAAGGAAGAGAGCCAACATCAAGAAGACGATATGACAAAGATAAGTCAATGCATATCAGTTATAACCATCAATGTAAATGGTCTCAATTCACCAATCAAAAGAAACAAACTGACAGAGTGGATTAAGAAACAAAATTAAGCAATATGCTGTATACAAGAAATCCATATATCTTAAGAGGAAATTCACAGACTGAAAGTCAAAGGATATAAAACAATACTACTTGTGACAAGAAGCCAGAAAAAAGCAAGGATAACTATGCTATTCTATTTGGAGATAGAGTAAACTTCAAACCGAAAATCAAAAGAGAAAAACAAGGTCACTATATGCTTGTCAGGGGAAATTTCAAGAGGAAGAATAAAAATCATAAATATCTATACACCAAATATGGAAGTACCCAACTATGTCAGATGAATACTAATAGGCATGAAAAATCAAGTAAGCAATAACTAAGTTATAACAGGATTCATCAACACTGCATCATCGAAAAGAGATAGATCAACTAAACAAAAGATCAGAAAAAGAAATAACAGAATTAACCAAACTTGAGAATAAATGGAATTAGTAGACATGCACAGAGTGTTTAGCCCAACAACGTCAGAACGCACATTCTTCTCAGCTTCACATTGGTTGTTCTTTAAAATAAACCATATACTAGCCCACAGAACATGCTGAAATAAATGCAAAGGAATTGAAATTATCCCGTGTATGTTATTTGACTATACTAAAATAAAATTGGAAATCAATGATAACAGAAACCTCAAAAACTTCATAAACACATGAAAATTAAATAACACTCTCCTAAACAACCAATGAGTAACAACAAATTAAAGAAGACATTATACAATAATGAAAATTCAAAAGCAGGAACCTGTGGGACACAGTGAAAACAGCCCTCAGAGGGAAATTTATAGCAGTGAATTCCCACATCAGGAAAATGGAACAAACACAAGTAAACAACCTACTGTTGCATGTAGAACTTCTAAAAACAGAAGAGCAATCAAGTGCAAAGCCCAAAGAAGGGAAGAAATTATAAAAATCAGGGCAGAAATTAATGCAATTGAAACTAAGCAAACAATACAAAGAATTAATGAACTGAAGAATTGATTCTTTGAAAAAACACTTGATTACTCTTTAGCCAAATTTTTCAAAAGAGTAAAGAAAGAACTCAAATACATGCATTAAGAAATGAAAAGAGTGAAATCACTACAGATCCTTTGGAAATTCAGTATATAATTAATACCTATTTTGAAAATCTATGCTGTACTATGGTGGAAAACAGAAAAAATGGACAGATTCCTGAAACGTAAGAATTACCAAAACTGGATCAAGAAGATGTAAAAATCCTGAATAATCCAGTATCAGTTAATGAAATTGAAAGTGTAATTAGAAACTTACCAAAAGATAAAGTCCAGTCCTTATGGAGCCACAGCTAAATTCTGCAAGAAATTTAGGGAAGACTTAGTGCCATCACTGCTCACCCTCTCCAATGAAATTGAAAGGAAAGCAAATCTCCCTAACTCATTCCTGGAAGCAAGTGTTACCCTGATACCAACACCAGAAAAACATCCAACCCCCAAAAAAGAACAGTAGGTCAATCTCCCAAACAAACATGGATGCTAAAATCCACAATAAAATACTAAAAAAAAAAAAAAAAAAACTAGAATGCAGCAATTCATCAGGAAGATTGTATACCATGAACAAGTGGGATTCATCCCAGGAATGCAGGGATGGTCCAACATACGTGAATCAATAAATATAATCTACCACATCACCAGAGCTAAAGGCAAAAATCACATGGTCAACTCAATAGATACAGAAAAAGCTTATGACAAAATACAACACTCATTTATTGTGAAATCCCTTGAGAAAATCAAAATAGATAGTATTTAACTCAATATGACAAAATACATTTATGACAAACCAACAGCCAACATCATACTAAATGGACAAAACCTGAAAAGTTTCACGCTAAAATCAGGAGCAAGTCAAGGAAGTCCACTATCATCATCCCTAGTCAATGTAGTTCTGGAAAGAGTAGCCGGTGTAATTAGACAAGAGAGAGCAATAAAAGGAATAAGGATAGGAAAATAAGTTAAATTATCTTTTGGAGATGATATAATAATATACACAGAAGACCCCCAAAACTCCAACTGCCTTCTAGACTGAATAAACAAATTCAACTGTCGATGGGTACAAAATGAACACTCAAAAGTCAATAGCTTTTCTGTACACAAATAACAACTCACTGAGAGAACTTAGGGAAACCACAGCCTTCACAGTAACATCCAAATACGAAACACATAGGAATCAATCTAACAAACATGTAAAAGATTTATACATTGAAAATTAAATACTCTGAAAAAAGATATCAAAGAGGAATTTAGAAAATGGGAAGATATCCCTTGCTCATGGAGATAATACCAACATAGTGAAAACAGCTATACTCCCAAAACTCTTATACAGAGTTAATGTAATTTTGATCAAAATCCCATTGGAATACATTACAGACATTGAAAAACATTCCAATAATTCATCTGGAACAAGAAGAGACCTAAAATTGCAAAGGCAATTCTGGGCAACAAAAACAAGGCAGAAAAAAATCACAATCTCTGACCTGAAATTATACTACAAATCTACTATAATAGAATCAGCATGGTACTGGCAAATAAACAGACCTGAGGATCAATGGAAAAGAATAGATGATACTGACACAGTTACAAACACTCAGTCCCCTTATTTTTGACAAAGGGGCCAAATAAGGTCACTGGAAGAAAGATAGCCTCTTTAATAAGTGGTGCTGGAAAAATTTGTTTTCCACATGCCAAAGACTTTAACTAGACCCATGCCTATCACTGTGCACTAATCTAAAAACAATGTAGATCAAAGATCTAAAATTAGCACAGAAACATTAATTACTGGAAGACAAAGTAGGTAGAAATCTTAAGGACATAGATGTGGACAGAGAGTTCATGAACAAAAACCAAAATGCAATGGGAAATACTTCAAAGAATCAACAGCTGGGATATCATCTTATTAAAATTTTTTTGTACATCCAAAGAAATCACCAATAGAGTGAATAGAAAATTTACAGATTGGGAAAAGATTTTGCTGACTGTCATTCTGATGAAGGACTTCTCTCTAGAATATACAAAGCACTGAAATAAATCAGGTCCCCCAAATTCAAAGACCCAATCCTAAATCTGAAATAAATATATAATTCTCAGATGAAGAAATACAAACAGCAAATAAATATATGAAAAAAATTCAACACCACTGGTCATTCAAGAAACGCAAATGAAAACAACAGTGAGAGATCATCTCACTCCAGAAAGAATGGCTAACAGCAAGAGATCAACCAACAATAAATACTGGAGGGGCCATGAGGGAAAAAAGAACCCTTCTGCATTGTTAGTGGGAGTTTAGAGTGGTAAGACCACTGTGGAAATAACGGTGGAAAAAATCTAGGATATGAGACCCCATTTGACCCAGCTATTCCCCTTCTGGGAATCTTGTTAGAAGAATTTAAATCATCATATTATAGCAATATATGTGTGCCATGTGCTGCACAATTTGCAGTATCCAGATCTTGGAAACAACCTAAGTGTCCATCAACTGAGGAATGGATAAAAAAGATGTGCTATTTTTATGCAATGGAGTACTACTCAGCTATAAAGAAGGACAATGAGGCTTTTATAGGTAAATGGATACAACTAGAGACCATACTAATAAGTGAAATAAGTCAGACTCACATGTAAACACTCTCTTGTCTCACTGGTGTAAGATACTAAAATGTAAATAAGATTCAAAAGGTACAATAGACACAGTGAGAGGGAAAGAAACTACTCAAAGGGAAATCATATTGTTTGATCAATTTTGCATGCCTGTATCTGGTAATCTGAGTAACTACTTTGAAAATAATTATATGTAAGTTAATTATATGTAATATAACAAACATTGCTAAATTCCTATCACCTTATTTTGAAATCTTATATTACCATGTTGTTTTTGTTGTTTGGCTTTTGTTGTTGGGGAGTTTTTGTTTATTTTTTCTGCTTGATTGCCTTCTAATTTTTTCTGTGCTTTTAAAAAATATCTTTAAAATAAAAAATACAAAAAGCTTGATGTGGTGGTGACTCCGGTAATCCCAGCACTTGAGAGGCTGAGGCAGGAGGATTGTCTGTAAATTCAACACCAGCCTGGGCTGCAAAGTGAGCCCAAGTTCAGCCTGAACTGCATAGGGAGACCCTGCCTCAAAGACACACAAAGAAGTAAATAAATAAAGCAAAATAAAATAAAAAATACAAAAAAGGAGTAAAGTTGAAAAATGGGGAGAGAGGAAGCTGAGGCAGAGGGGAACAAAAATGAACAAGATGGAACATTTGTATATATTTATCAACTCCCTCAACAAATATAAGTATTATGTATCACAAACATATACTATTAAAAGTAAATTTTAAAAAGTTAATTTAGCAAACCATGTGGGATCCAGAAAGAGAAAAGAGAAAGAGTCAGTGCCTTCCAAGAATTGGCCATGCTGTGATCAAACAAGAAGCCAACTAGCCAGCCTTTCTGGTAAGCCACACAAACCATGTGGGATCCGGAAAGAGAAAAGTCAGCGCCTCCTGGGAATCAGTCAGGCTGGGACTGGGAGGAAGTGAAAATGGAGCCAACTAGGCAGCCTTATAGGTAAGCTATGCAAGACATGCAAGATCCAGAAAGAGAAAAATCAGCACCTCCCATGAGCCTACAGGCATGAAGGCTGAGAAGCAACTGCAAGCCCCGCCCCCTGCCCCCTCTGCCCCTCCTCCCCCATAAGCAACTGGCTGGTTTGGAAGACAGGCTGAGTTGATAGCAACTGAGGTACAAAAAGCATCTAAATCCTTGTGTTGTTTGATTGATTTTTTAGGCCTGGGCCAAAAGTGTGAGCATCTCTTGGGAGGATGACAATGTGTAATATAGCAAATATGGGGGTTTCCTTCTGTCTGTCTTTGAAGTTCAATATTGTTCTCACTGTTTTGGTTTGTTCTGATTAATTGTTTTGCTTTATTCAGTGTTCTGTTTTGATTAGTCTGGGTTTTTTTGGTTTATTTTGCTCTACCTGATGGAATGACAACTAATGTGAAGCTAACATGATATACTATGGGGGCTACTGTTGTTTTCCTAGTATCCTGCTTTGAAGTTCTACATCAATTTCACTGTTTTGTTTTGATTGGCTTTGCTATGTCTTCTTTTGCTGGATTTTTTTCTCTTTAAAATGAAAAAAATAAATAAAATAAGAAGTTAATTTAGCAACACAAGAAAAACATGATGACAATATGGAGAACTTTTTTCTATTCAACCTAACAAGCCCTCATAACAACGTTATGAATTGGGTGTTATTATTAGCCCTGTTTTGCAAGTGAGGAAACTGAGACATGGAGAATATTCATTTCATTTGGTTGGTATAATCAAGTAACACAAATCTAATTAGAACAAGACAAAAGGTTTTGTTCAGAGTTGTAGAATCCAGAAGTTCCAAATCAGTATCACTGGATGGAAATCAAGGTTTCAGCAGAGCCATATCCCCTTGGAAGGTTACAGAGGAGAATTCATTCCTTGCTACTTGCCACTAGCTTTGTTGGCTGCTAGAGTTCCTTGGCTTGTGGCCACAGTATTGCAGTCTTTTTCACTTCCCAGCCACACTATGTTCTTCTCCTTTGTCTGATCTCCCTCTACTTTTCTTTTATAAGGAGGCACATATTTACATTTAGGGCCTACCCACTGTAATCTCCCAGGTTTAAGAGCTTTAAGTTAAGGGCCAGTGTGGGGTACACATCTATAATACCAGTACTTGGGAGCATGAGATCAAAGCCAACCTGTGCTACACAGTAAGATCCTGTTAAGGAAAATGTGAATTTAAGAAGGTCTTTTCAGTTTCTGTCTATTACAGCTCAAAATATGCATTCCTAACAAATACTTGGA
This sequence comes from Cavia porcellus, assembly GCF_034190915.1. Classification (NCBI taxonomy): domain Eukaryota; kingdom Metazoa; phylum Chordata; class Mammalia; order Rodentia; family Caviidae; genus Cavia; species Cavia porcellus. The sequence goes on along the minus strand of NW_026947486.1, from coordinate 103,341,258 downwards.
GCAATATGTACATGCACTAATGATAGCCTAGTATGCTCGCACAGATCTTAGTCTGCAGAGTGCTTCCTGTTCATCATTGCATCAGATCTCACAATGGGCTACAAAACACTTAAGTACTGTGGCACTGTCAACCCAATTTTATCCAAGTGAAACTGACTTGGGAAGGCTAATGACAGTAATAACATCAGCTAGCATTGTGGCTCACTGTGCATTGTGGGTAACTTTGTGTGAGGTTGAACAGTAAGTTATATGAGGAAAATGGGAGAACTGGACAGAGCAAAAGCAAAACCTAGGCCTCTCAGTGCTTAGAGCTCTGAATTTATAGGGGTGACCATGGAGATGTCTGGTGAACCTCACTTTTGTGAAATGTAAGGCTATCTGCTAAGCTCTGAGGTTAGAAACTTCTGTGTCAGAGAAATCTCTGTTCAGCACAATTTCGTTGGTTGTTGTAAGCTATATCACCTCTCTGAATTTCCATTTCAGATGAAGCAAGAGAGCTTATCTGGTCAGTTAGGGTAAGGACAGGCCAGGAGGCAGAATTCAGAAGTTACTGTTGCTGTTGTCACCATTGTTAGCATGGTCATTGTCTACAGTATTACACAGCAACTTGTGTCTAGAGATATGCACCACCTGAGTGACCTTGGGCAAAGGAGGTCACTTCCCAGTCAAAACCCAAAAGACCTGCTGCTTGGTACCCTAAGCTATCCTTCACTATTTCCCTCCCTTTCAAGGTTGCCTGCCTTGCTGCTAAGCCATTTTTGCTAGGTGCAAATGTCTTCAGGGCTGAGAAGCTGTGATACCACAAAGAGATGCAGTGCTCGGTTACCTTTCGTTTTCCCTGTCCTTGACTGCCTCCGGGCCCAAAGCACTCCTGCTGCCTACCCAGTCCCACACCTAGACACCATATGGGTACTGCAGCACTTTGGGCTATGTTGTCCTCTGCCAAAGAGTTGCCTTGGAGGCCTGGGCCTCCCCCTCAAAGAGAGTTCTAGCATCCTGATAGAGTTCCTTTTACTGGAGGACAGACTTGCAGCCAGCAGCTTCCACAGTACTGGGATTTTGGTGTGGCATGGCTCTTGGGGTTTTGTTTATATTTTGTTCATCAGCCTCCCCCTTCATATACTCTTTCTGCTCCACAGGAGATGAGAGACTCAGGCCTCTACTGGGACAAGTGAATCAACTTGTTTGTCACGCTGTACCGTCACTAAGTTGGCGAGAGACCTGACCAGCTGTACACCCTGGGATATTTTCCAGTTTCACTTTAAATATAAATTCATGCTGCAAACTCAAAGCTGGATGCCAAGGGAAGGGGTTGCCTGGTCAAAGCTGGCTTTAAAACTCTTTTGATTTCTTCTTATAAATCACATACTTCACATTACGTATAATATAAATAATATGTGAACCAGGGGTAGCAATGACTATTTAGACTTGTTCAAGAACAAGGTATGTTACATGGATATTGTGATGTTAATGTCACATTGATCTTGTGATCCTTGTACATGTGGGGATGTGGTGGCAATGTGTCTAAGGTCACAGAGCCAAGGAAGGGCAGGGCCAGCACACAGAACCAGGCCTGTGAGATACTGGAGAGGATCCTCGAAATGCTCAACTGCTGACCTGAGTTGAGATGATTGCACTGGTGGCTCTTTACTCTCTTCTCACAAATAGCTTTTAAAAACCACTTGCAGAAGAACCCCAGGTTTTCCCAGAGACAGGCAGTGCAGCACCTGAGGCTCATTTGCTCTTTGGCATCCCTCTTCCTCTGACTGGGCTTACAGGTTTTGTCTCCAAGGCAGGACCATAGCTTCCAGCTATGCATCTAGACCCTGCACAAGGCCATAACACTACAGAGTTAGACAAAGGAGGTGGGGGCCTTTCATTTTGCTCTTTATTTGCCATTTGGATAACTCAAATGAAAGAAACCAAATGGTATTTAAACTTGTGTGCCTGATTTATTTCACCTACTATTATGTCTTCAAGGTATAACTGTTTTCCTGCAAATGTCTTGATTTATCTTTCTTTAAAACTGAATAGTACTCGATTATGTATAAATACCACATTTCCTTTATTCATTCATCTTCTGATAGACGTCTAGGTTGCTTCCAAGATTTAGCCATTATGAATTGAGCTTCTATAAACATTGGTACACATGTGTCACTGTAATATGTCGTAAGCTGTTTCTGGAAGATATCTAGAAGGGAAAGCTGGATAAAATAGAATTTCTATTTTTGGTGTTTTGAGAAATCTCCATACAAATTTCTGTAATGATTGTACTAATTTACAATCCCACCAGTGCACAATGGTTCCTTTCTCATTGCTGCCACACCAGCATTTGTTAGTATTTGATTTCTTGATGATTGCTGTTTTTTTCTTGTGTAACACAAAACCTTAGTGTTAATTTGCATTTCTCTAATAGCCAAGGATATTTCTCTAATAGCCAAGGATATTGTACTTTTTTATGTTTTTTGGCCATTTGTATTTCTTCACCCAAGAAGTGTACATTCATTTTATTTTCCCATAAAGAGGAAAAGAAAAGACTAATAGAATGAAACACAGAGATAAATCTTTTGCAAATGAGAAGGGAACTGGACCAAGTGAGCAAGTCCGGGGGCAGGGGTGAAAAGATTTCAGAGGCATCATGTACATGTACCAACTGCCACAATGAATGTAATCATTATATGTTGCAAGAATGAACAAAAATATAGCAACATAACTCATAACAATTATTGTAAAATTATGAATGGAGAAAGGACAGAGGACAGGAAGTGAATAAAGAGGACAAGGGGAATAAAAAGAATCCAGATGTGTTAAATGCATGTACCTACTCCCTAAGATGAATGTAAACTTCATGTATTGTAAACACATACTAATAAAATAAAAGAAAAATGTAAAAGAGACCTGAAATGCAGCCTGTGCCCTGTTTACCCATGAAGTAGGAGAACCTCAAGAGATACTTAGCACAGAGCCAGGCTGGGAAATGCCAAATTGAAGGGTATCTTTTTCTAATTCTTAACAAAGTCACTGGATAGGCAAGCAAACCCTATTCCCACTCTAGATTGTGCCATGAGCAGTTTGTAGCTGGATTTGTTGGTCAGGCACATAACATCTCAACCTATAGTGGTGTTCATTCATTCATTCATTCAACAAATATTTCCTGCGTTTCGACTGTGTTCTAGGTATTGTATGGATGTGGGAAATGTATGAGTATATATGATGAGCATGAGTATATATGATGGTTTGGATTGCACAGTCAGTGGAGAAGATGTGCAATAAAAAACAAAATAAACAAATACAAAATTACACATTAGAATAAGCTGTGTATAAGGAAATAGTGGAGAAGAGTCAAAAAGAGAGACGCTACTGCCAACTGTGTGGTCAGGAAGGCCTCTGTAAAAGAGATTAAAGGATGTGTAGCCTATATCTAGATGAAGAATAGAGAGAAGGGTGTTCTAATTTAAGCTTACAATGGAGATCATCAGAGACATTGATAAGAGCAGTTGCAGTTGGACTGTGGTGTTTAAAACCTAATTAGTGTGGATCAGAGGAGTTAAAGAGAAACAGCTACAGATTTCTGACATAACTTGTCCTGTTGACTATTTTCAACAAAGGCCATCAAACTGTGTCATCCAAACAGACACAAATTATGAAAAGACTGGTAAATGTCCTTAGACCTTCCGTGACACACTCTTCTCAGTTTCGGTTCCATGCGCTGCCCCTGCCTCAGACACTATTATCTATCTGGAGACCTATGGTTCAAGTCCTTCCCCTCAGGCATCTTATTTGATCATCTGTAAAATGATGTATTGAAGCCAGACTGACATATCCCTAAGCACATTCTATGACATTAATTACAACATTTGTTTGGTGATCACAGTGTTTTGTGGTCAAATCTGATTTAAAAAGCAGGTCAAAATTAAATTTATTACCTTTTTCATAGGTCTTCTCAGAGACTTTAAAATATAATATGTAGTATACCATATATTTAAGCAAAGTTCCTTGAATTATCTATGAAGAGCTCATGAAATGAGTATTCTAAGAAACACGTGAGAAATTCTGGCTCTTTATCAGATAATTTCCTGTCCTATTTATATTAACATAAATATAATACCTTCATTAGTTTATGCTCAAATGAGTCCAAAATACAAATTACTAGAGCAACTGTGGCTTCTGTTTTATCATGTGCTTCGTGTGGCTGAGGTTTCCTATATAATGTTTTACCCATATAAAAACAGGTAGGTGGGTGACAGTTTCTTTAAAATTTAAGATCTTCTAGGAAGTCTACTCCAAGCCTCACCCAGCTCTTGGCTATTCCCATGACAAAGGCCAAGGACAAGCTTGAGGATTAAGGGCAAGATACAGCTGAACCTCTATGCACTAGAAATTAGGAAACATCTGGTTTCGTGTTTTACAAGACTGCAGGAGCTGAGATCACTGAGAAAGGAAAGGTGAGCAACCCTGAGGAGCTGCCAAAGGATTTGGAAGGACAGTTTCAATGTTCAATTCTTCTGCAATAACTTCTTTTTTTTATCACCGAACCTCCATTAAAGTGTGCTGCACATGTAGCAGAAATTGCCACCCTGCCAATCTGTTAGTTGCCCAGGTACCAATTCCTGTTACTTTTGTCTCCTAGAAATGGCTAGTCCCTGTGATACACATTGTAAGAACCAAAGACAACCAATCACTCTGCTTCTGTACTTCCTGCTTGCTTATCCCACATAATCCCCAAACCACTAAAGATCATTTTGGAAATGATCCTGGTCAGTGGCTGATAGAACTGTGGGGGACCAGCGGCAGCTGAAAAGATAAGAAGTACGAGATATAAATGACCTTTATTTTGAGAATGCGGGGAGAGACACCCCCGATCCCCTGGGGTGCGGCACCTCCCCCCCCCCCCCCCCCCCCCGGGGTTGGTGATCTCTCTGTGGAACACGTGAATTGGACGCATATAAGTAGCCTAGGTTTGGGGTGGAACCTAAGGGGCATTAGTGATGCACAGGTAGCCTATAGGTAAATTCCTAGGGGTGGGGGGGATGGAGCTCCTTGGCTCCCCCTGAGGCTTTACTGGCTACAGTGTCCTGTCTGGGCCAAAACTCTTTCAGTGCCCATCATCATAAAATAAATCTACCTCCAAATCTTGGTTATTGCTTTGGTGCTTCTGCTAACTGTTGCACAAATATAAAGGTCTTGGGGATCATTGTCACTGTTAATATTTTGAAGCAGTGATGATGGTTTTGTTGTAGAAGATAAGTGAATTCTAAGCCCAAAGTTTAAAGTCCCTAAATAGTCATAATATGAAAAGTAGAAACTCACAGGTGGGAGACAGAAATGACTATATAATTTTATTTTTTTAAAAAGTAAAACAGCAAAAAAGGAAGAAATAATACAGAATTTAAAAAATAGCAGTAAGAAATCAACACTAGTTAATGTATGTTATTTTAGAAGTAGTTGTTCAAGTTACAAAATCTTAGCATAAAGAATGAACAGACAAACAATGACAGCACAAACTATTCTTTATGATGAACTAACAGAGAATTAGTAGTATGGTTATCACCCTGCAGAAATTTGGAGCAGTCTTGGGGAGAAGGAAGGGTGTTAAATTTAAGAAGACTTCAGCAGCCCGCATCTGTATTCTACAAGCTGGATCTCACTCAATCCTTACGGTAGACTTATAAAGTAGGTACTAGTATTTGTCCTTATGTTTCACCTGAAGTTGAATTGATTGAGGCTCAGAGAGGTTAAGCAATTTGTCCAAAGTCACACAGTCTGCCAATGGTAAAGTCATAATTTTAGACAAGAACAGTTCAACTCGGAAACTCTTGTATTTAACCACTTTCCAATGTGCCCCTTAAAATGGACCACTGGTAAAGTGGGAGTAGGCATTGTTTCTGTTTTGAGATTTTGCTCACTGACTCAGTGATAGTCACAAATAACCAGACTGTCCTTAGTTGGCAGTGTAGGAGTGCTTAGGATTCTTATAGACATCACAATGTCCAGATACACTGGAGCCACTATTTCTTTCTCTTATATAGAAAAATGTCCTCCAGAATGACTAGCCAATTCTTCTTCATTATTTTAGGCTGATTCGAATGACAACTCCTGACAGTCCCAGATGAAATCGTGTATGAACCATGTATCCCTCTCCTCTAATAGGCTACATACTCCCTAAGAGAACAGCAGCAGAATTAATCTTCTCTGCATCTGTAGTGCTTCAGTTTGGCGTAGGTTGGTCAAATGCAATTACATTTTGAGCCCTGTCAGATGAGAGCCTCCTGAGCAGTGATGGCACCCACCCCAGTCCAGCCTGGCCTGGTGCCTGGCCTCGACTGGGTTCATTTTTCATTCTGGGGCCACAAGTGGAGTGGATAGAGGACAGACTAATTTTATTTTGTTTTCAATCTGCAGGGGCCTAATTCTCTGAAATCAGCTCCTCAGCCTGAAAGGACAAAGCTACCTTAAATAGAAAGTCAGCCTAGTATAGCCAAGTGTCATTATATTAATATGCAAAGCCACCAGTCAGCTAATCTCCACAAACCATTTGTTTCCTTAATTGCCCTCTTAGGGCAAAAGTGAAAAAAATCAGGAAGATGAATAACAATTTTATTTAATTCATCCTCGTTCCGCCCGACTGCACTTAGTGATGCAGTTATGAAGCCTGCAATTTTCAGCTTAAACCCTCTAACGACCCCTTACCCCGACTCCCCACACCTTCCTCCCTCCCTCGCATTAGCATCTGTCCCTCCAGACCTCTCTGTTCTGACCACTGACCCCACCCAGAGCAATCTCTCAGGGTCTCGCGAATCAAGAACACCTCCAGACGGGTGGTGGGGAGCAATGACAAAATGGCATCAAGGAACGCAGTTTGATCCCTGCCTTCCCAGTGGAATGGGCAAGTGGGATTCTGAGTGCTGGCTCTGAAGCAATAGGTGGTCTTTGAATCCTGCTTCCCCCAGTTACTAACTAGGGCCTTGGGCAGGTGACTTGACTTCCCTGGGCCTCAGGTGAGTGGGGATATTGTGAGGACTGAACTAGGTCCTGCCCAAACCTGTCAAGACGGAACGCAGACAGTTTTAAGTGACTTTCCTGCAGCAGCAGCAGCTGTCTTATCCTCCTAGTTATGTCAGAAAACTGCTACTAGATTCTTCCTTCCCACTGTCTGCCTGAAAAGAGGAAGCAGGCATCTGGAGTTATTTCACACGGCAATCTGGGCTCCTAAAAGGAAGGTGTGAATATGGTGATTTTCACAAACTGATCACCTCAGTATACTATACATCACGTCCTGCTTCCAGAACTTCCACCATCTGCACCCAGTCTTGAGCTCTCAGCACCCAGGATATTTTTAAAGCAGGTTGTGTATATCTTACAGTATTAAACCTGATCCCAACAAAACTGCAAATACAACAGAAACTCCCCAAGAACAGACTGGTCACTTGAGCACAATTTATCCTTCCCTACACATTCATAGGGTGGTTGAGCCTAGGTGATGGGTGCCCAGATGCCTTGAAGTTTTATGTCCTAAGCATTATATACATAAACACAGAAATCAGGAATGCAACATCAGGAAAGCCATGGGAACCCTGGAGTCTAGGCCACTTGTAACTGCTCTGCATAGGTCTATGGATGCCCAAGGAGGTGCCCCAAAGTTTCTTCCTAAGGTTGAAAGACCTGCATTCTCCACCAGATTTGACCACTGGCTGAAGTGGAAAGGTCAGTGTTCACCTCTCTGGCATGTTGTGAACATGCAGTAGCACATTGTCTTAGCAACAGTGGTTTATTCCCCTCTTTTTCCCAGTTAATCCTGAAAAAAGTCTTGGAACAAGTTCCAACTTAACTGCCTTAAGTCATCAATTTTGAATTTGATTCCTGGGTCTATGATTTATGAACTGTATAACCATAGGCAGATGCCTCAGTTTCCTCATCTGTAAATTGGGGCTATTCTTGTCAACTATTTTATGGGATTGTGAGTTCTAAACAAGTAAAGATAAAGATCTCACACAATGCTTGCACATGGCAAATACTGAGTGGAAACCTGCTTACAGAAAACAATGCAGAACATTTTTGTGTCTGTGGATATTACTTCAGGAGTCTACAAACTGATTTGCTTTCCCTCAGTAACTTCCTCCAATACCTTGTTATTTTTATCTGTGCCACTGGGTCTCCTCTTGACAACTCGGAGGGGATAAATGAATTGCACTGTTTCTGGGACCTGACCCTTCTTGCTCCAAGACTCATGGTCATCACCACCACTTCGGCTGCCCCTGTAGATGCTGCTGTGGATCCCTTTGCAATGTGGAATGACGACTCAATCCTCCTGTGAATGACATAATCTTGTTCGATTCGTGGTGCTCAGAGTTGGCTTAATTACAGTTTTTCGTACTGCGTATGTTTCTATGACTTCTCTACCAGCCGCTAGCTCGCTGAGTGCTCTTCAGTATGTAATGGACATTATCCTTTACTGAACTAGAGATCCTACTTCTCATATTCTACACATTGGGATCATCTACAAACTCCTGATTCCACCAACAAAAAGAGACTTAGCTCAGACTTTGTGGGAGAGGACATAATCCCAAGGAAGGGGACATTGCCAAGCCCATGAACTCCAAAGGGAGAAGCAAAGTGAATTCCCGAATAGAGGCAACTTCAATTCCTGACAGTTCTGCTCAGACAAGTGGAACAAGGGCTTTGCTGCTCCTGCCAGATGGCTATGGTATATGAGTCTGGACAACACACATGTGCATTTCTAGTGTGACATAGTACCATTTGAATACTTCAGCACCCCCACTTATGTGCACAGGGCAGTAGTGATTGAATCCTGTTCACAGATACCTGCTAGCAAGGTACTCAGGTCATGAAGAATTTGCCAAGTCTATTCAAACAATAGGGAAGACCAAGGAAGCAGAGCTACTGTGCATGATCCCTGCTGGCCCACCATATTCCTTGGTGGTTGGTGAAAGGTCCTGTTGGTGACATTGATTTATAGGATGGGACCAGGGCTTATTGGTCAGGTAAATTCAAGTAACATAGAATTAATTGTTCTAAAGTATGCAATTCATTGTCATTTCATATATCTACAATGATACACAAGCATCACTTCTACCTAGCCTTCAGCTATTTCATCATTCCAAAGGGGAGCCCAGTATATATTACACCATCACATTCTATGACCTCTCCCATCCTCAGCCTCAGTCCTGTCAAATGCTAATCTGATTTTCTTCTCTGTGGATTTGCCTATTCAAGATATTTCATTTACACAGAATCACATAATATGTGACCTTTTGTGTTTGACTTCGTTTAGCATTATGTTTCCAAGATTCAAACACATTGTATCATGTACCAGCACTTCATTTCTTTATTCACTAACAGTCCACTGTAAGGACGGTAACACAGCTCATTTATTGCTCAACAGTAGTGCACATTCATGTTGTTTTTACTGATTGGTTATTATAAGTAGTACTGCTATGAACACTTGTTGAGCTGAGTATTTGTTTTTAATACATGTGGGTACATACTTTGCAGTGGAGCTGTAGAACCATATGATAATTCTAAGTTAACTTTTTGAGGAAACATTCAACTGAGTTCCATAGTAACTACACTATTTACATTTCCACTAGCAATGTACAAGGATTCCAATTTCCCTACATCCTTGTCCAAGATAATTTTCCTTTTTAAAGCAATTATTGTCATATTAGTGGTTCTGAGATTGTATTTCACCACCGGCTGTGAAAACTCTTTTTCCCTCTGTTGAAGGATCTTGACACTACTGAAACACCAACTGACCATACATATGTAAGTTCTTTTCTTTCATTGCAATTTATTCCACTGATTTGTATGTCTATGTTTATACCATTCCCACACTCTCTTGATTACTGTACCTTTGTAGAACATTTTGAAATTGACAAGTGTCACTTAGACCTGTGCATTTTCCCAGGATTCTGGGGGTGCTTTTCAGGGCTCCTTGAAATTCCACATAACTTCTAAGACAAGCTATTCCATTTCTTCCCCAAAGTTGTCAAGGTTTGATAGGCATTGCACTAAATCTAGATTATTTGTGTTAGTACTGCCACCTTAACCGTATTAAATCTTCCATGGGCACAAGCCTTTCCATTTAATTTGGTCTTCTTTAACTTTTTCAGGGAATGGGATTTTGATACTCACCTTTCCCCTAAGACTTTACTGAAGCTGTGCTCAGATAAACTAGAACCAGGTCAGTTGGGTTGGGACTGGCACTTTCTTAAATCTATACAAATGCAGTTTTGTACATGCTGCCAATGAATGCTGATGACGTTGACAATCTTTAAAGGGAAAAAAAGAAGTCCAGAATGGAAAGAAAGGATGTCTGAGAGATTGTAGGTTTGGCATTCAGCAGATGTCAGCTGCCACTTATGGTCTATTCCAATGCAATGCACAGTGCGATCCAAGAAGGCTGATCTCAGGAAAGATCCATGGTGAGAACACAAGAACATCTCTACACAGGAGATATGGAACAGCTTCTTAATTATAGTTAATAAACAATTGGATGCTTCCCCAAAGATATCTAATGAAGAGCAAAATGGCAAGCTGGATTTGGCTGTTGAGACAAGATGGTCCCCAGGGTCTTCTACTCCCCGAGGATCCCCCAGAGAGAGCATATTCTGAAAGACATGTGCAAAACCCCAGGCTTGAATTTCAGCTCTGGCACTTAGCTTGCTTAGGAAAATCATTAAAATTCCCCAAGATCATTTCCTCATCTACAAAATGAGAATTCTTGTAATATCTGCCAGATCCAAGCAAGACATGGTGGCATATGCCTGCAATCCTAGCTACTGGGCAGACAGAGGCAGGGAAATACAAGCTTGAGTCTAGCCTGGGCTATACAGGAATTTAGTAAGACTCTGTCTCAAAATGTAAAAAAAAAAAAAAATGAAAATGAAAAACAGGCTGGCGTGTAGCTCGGTGAGAAGGCATTGGTTTCAATCTTTAGTACTATAAAAAGTTTATGCCCTTTAGCATAAATAATCATATGCATAGGAGATTAACCTTAAGAAATAATAACAAAATTAAAAATGTAAAAAAAAATTCCAGCCAGGCATAATAATGCACTCTGTGATTCTAACACTCTGCAAGGCTGAGGAAGGAGGATCATCGGTTTCAGCCAAGCTTGTACAGCATAGCAGCTTAATGAGACCACAACTTGCAACTTTCAAAAAATAAAAGGGGAGGTAGTTCAGAGGTAGAGCACCTCGGGGTTTCATCCCTGGTACCACAAAAAACTAAATAAACACAGATGCTCCTCATTTAATGACCAGTTTCCTCCATCCCTGTGACTAGATCTCTAAATGAATTGGTTGCTAACTGAGGAATTGTATATAGTATGTACATCACAATATACAAAACAAAGAAATGGTGAAGGAAACTCCAACTTCATGACTTTGCCTTTATTTGTATAACTCTTATATGCAGTGCTGTAATGTATAACAGAACATGAAACTAAAATGTTGTACTATAGAGTACAATTGGCAAAAATTACAATACTGTACTGTAGAAGTCACCACAAGACCGCACTGCCATTCATGCTCCTGCATCATAAACCTGAATGTAGGTAGTAATTCCAAACAGTGCACCTTGGTCCGAAGTTTGAACAGTCATTAATCAAGTAACCCATTAAACGAAGAAAATCTGTAAGTAAAATAAAAACATCTGCCTCAATCACCAGGATATTTTGATGAGCAAATATGAACCTTAGGACTTAGGAAAGTCCTAAGAGCAATTCAAATGTCAAAATTACTTGCTATCCTCACTGGGGGGGGGTCTAAGTCCTTGGGGGAAGACTTTCAAGCTCAGGAAACTTTGTTGCTAAGGAGAGGATCTGTTTGTCCCCAGAACTCACACTACAGAAATAGGACTGAGGAAGTTTAAAAAAAGAGAAATATTCCCTCTCTGAACTTCAAGAGGGAATATTATATTAAAAATGAATGGATGGATGGATGGATGAGTGGTGAGTGAATATGTAAAGGTGAAAACAAAGTGAGACGGTGTCTAATGTTCTGTTTTAAAAAGAATAAAGATACAGTAAGCAAGCAAGTGCGTATTGAGTGTTTATTGCAGGCAGGCACCACTGGAGCCCTGGGGTTGCCTGATGAGATGTATAAAGCTCCATGTGATACAGGATAAGGGTCAAATTTTAATTAGAAAGGCAGAAGATGACTAACACTTGAATATCCATTTTAGGAGCATCAACTAATCAGGAGATTCAGGATATGTATATACAAATAACAGTAACGTGTAGTAGAAAGTTGCATTTAAAGTCAACTAAAGTCCATTTTATAGAAGCACATGGGAAGAGAACACAGCACACAGTTACTTAGAAAGTGCTTGTGCAGAGAAATCAGTGCTCCTGACTCCTTTGTTTCCTTGTTATAATAAGCTAGAGAGCTGGGGAGAGGGATTTTCTTGCTGTTGAATCCATTGATGCCCCTGGCCACGCTGGAGTGTGCAGTTTGCCGACATTTTTGAAGGAAACAGAGTGGATATCAGCCCCAAGGCTATACCTGCAGCAAAATTCAAGAGAAAAGTCATAGTCTCTGTCACTTGCCACTGGCTCTGTGATCATGGAAAAATGAAGCAACCTATCTGAACTTTAGTTTACTTCTACAGAATGGAGGTGATAACAATCCTTATTTTAGAGTGGGTATGAAAACAGCACAGTACACGGCATATAACTGTTATTTAGTAAATGAAGTAACTCTTCACTATGATTGTGTTGTGATTAGGCAGCCCGTTTGGCAGTGTCATCCTGAGATTAAAGGGATAGTTTGTTTTCATTAACAAATTTTCCTGATATCTGTACAAATGCTTAATAAGACAGAAAAACAAGTATTCAACAAAATCTCTTCAATCTTGTAGGATGTGTGATCCCTGGAACAGTTGGTCACAGTCATAGAAATATTTAGGGACAAGAAATCATGTTTGGCAACTGTACTCCTGTGAATTTTCAAAGTATACTAGAGTGAAAGAGTGAAGAAAGAAAGAAAATAAATGAATTTGTCCAGAAAAAGTAACAAGTTACTATTAATATTTCTACTGATGAGCCCTATGATTAAAGTTGGAGGTCATGCTTTCCCCAAGTTTTTATTTCCATGTTGTTCCTTGGATTCACTCACAGTTCACTAATGTTTTGCGACTTTCAAACAGGACACAAGTGAAGGTCTCACAGAAGTACCCAGAGCAAGGAGTATCTTGGTCTGTCTTGCTTTGGTATATGTGACCTTTTAATCACTCAACAAGTATTTACTTAATGGTCATCATCTGCAGACTACTATTTCACAAATCCTAGTTGGTGAGTGGGGTGGGTGGAGAGACACAAAATTTAAAACTAGCATAGAAATAATAAGGTGAGTTGGATGAACCAGGGAATAAAATAGCTACTGAGGAAAGTAATTTACAGCAACTTCCACCTGAAAGATTTCATGCAGTGCCACATAACTCAACTCATGGCCTTTGGATGTCTTTTAAATGGCAATGCACCTAGTGGAACATCCCTGACTACCCTGGGCATCTCTTGCCACCTGGGCAGCCCCTCCCCTCTGCTTCCTAAGCATTGGATCCAGGGACTTAATCCCCTCACTTGACTGACAACCCCATCCTACATGGGGGATCAGACACCAGCACCACCTTATTTCTTTTTTTAACTTTTTTTTTATTTTAAAAAGATTAAGACAAAAGAGGACATAACAGAGCAGATCAGTGCAGAACAACAGTATTTCATCACAAGACAACCTGATATAACAGCAGCTACCATAATGTCTTTCTTTTTGAAATAGTTGAGCATACCTTCATACACAATAGTATCAAACATAACAAAATCGTATAAAACCATTCAAGAGAATGAAAGTATTACAGGGCATTCAGAATCAAATAACAGAAAACAAACAATGGCTACTATATTATCTCATTTCTATAGAAAATTTGTTTATATTATCACACAATAAAATCCAATAAGATACAACATGATAGAACCAATGGAAACAGAAGAACAAAAGCATTTCAGGACTTCAGAGTAAGATGATATTAAATCAGCACTGGCTATTACAATGTCTTGTTTTCTTCAAAATATCTGTTCATACCATCACAGATAATAAAACCAAACAAACCAGGATAAAATCATTCCAACTAATGAATGTAAACATTATAAGACTTCAAAGCAATGTAATGAGGAATCATGATCACCATAAACTCTTATGTACTCTTACCATTTCTTACACTAGGGAGACTATATGGTATTTATACATGTGAGTTTGATTTATTTCTCTTATGAGTATGATCTCAAGCTTTGTTCATTTATTTATGAATAGCTCAATGTGATCATTCTTTATAGCTGAGTAGTACTCCATTTTATAAAAATACCACAACTTTTTAATCCATTCCTCAGTTGATGGACATTTAGGTTGTTTCCAAGATCTGACTATTACAACTTGTGCTGCTGTCAACATGGGTGCACATATATCACTGTGGTATGATGTTTTTGGTTCTTCTGGGAATATGCTTAGAAGTGGAATAGCTGGATCAAATGGGAGCACCACCTCATTTTATTGGTGAACTACTCAGTAAGTCATAAAGGTAATTTAGACCATAGGGACAATGTTTGAGCAGTTCAGAGAAAGAAACCATTTCCAAGCAGTGCAGCATCACTTTCTGAGTAACTTGAGTGCTTATTTATGAATATTTCCCCTGGATATGAACAAAAGGAAAAATCAAACACAAGGCAAATCAAGGACAAGTGGCCTCCTGTTGTGGTACCTGCTCATAATAAGCAAGTCCAGATATGACATCTTTGAACAATCTCACTGAGGCCTCATATACCACAGAATTGTGCTGACCTTCATGGGCAGACTTGTAGAGGAACAAACAAAAAAGATGCAACCATCAGATGCACATTCAACAAATATTTGCTGAACATCTACTTACTATATCCCAGGGCTATAGAGAAAAGAAAAGGAAAGATCCCTTATCTCTTGGAGATTTCCTTCAAGTCAACTAAAGTCCATTTAGCTGAACTCAAGTGCCAATCAACAAATGCATAATAAAATATAGATATAAGGTAATTTCAGGTAGGGAGTGTTATAGTATGAACAAAACTTAAGAAGTGTGCAAAGATAGACGTACGCTGGGCAGAGGTATTATTTTGGGCAGAATTTCTCTTCAAAGCAGTTCTACTTGATCAAAGATCTGAAGGATGTGAGGAAGAAAGTTATTCAAATATCTGGGGGAAGAACCTTCCAGGAAGAGAGATCAACCGGAAGTGCAAAGGGTCTAGGGTGAGAACAGGCATTGTGTGGTCAAGAAGCAAAGGTGGTGGGCGGAGCAATTGTTCTCAGTGGGGAAACCAAAGCCCTGGAGGGTATTTTGAAAATGTGAGTGGGCATTTTTGTTGTTGCTGTTTTTCATTTGTTTCCATGATTGGGAGAAGCTGTGGAGGAGGAGAGACGTGGGAGGAATGCCTGTACTTCATTTTGTCTGCAACTTTATCAAGAAATGTGTACAACGCAGTAGTGTAGGGAAAAGAGAATACTTGTACCCAGGTTGTGGGAATCAAGGTTGGTGCGGGCATTGTGTAAAACACTGTGGTAATTTCTCAGAACAGTAAAAATAGTACTACTGAGACTCAGCAATCTCACTTCCAAATACATGTCCAAATCAGTTGAAGCCAGTAAGCTAGAAAATTCTCCGTACTCCCATATTCTTTGTAGAATTTTTTGCACAATAACTAAACTGTGGAGTCAACCTAAGTGCCCTTCAATGGATAAATGGACACAAAAATGGTCGTATATAAAACAGAATGCAAGTCTCATTTAAAAAGAAATAAACCCTGTCACTTGCAACAATATAAAGATGAGCCTGGGGGACACTGGCACAGAAAGTGTGATACTGTACATTTGTCTCTCTCATATGGGGCATGTTAAAACGTCAGTCATAGAAGCAAAGAGTGCGAATGTGGCTACTGGAGGCTGGGGGGTTGGATGGATGAAAGAAAAGGAGAGGTTGATCAAAGTGGTACAAAATTTCATTTAGACAGAGAAATAAGCTTCAGTGAGCTACCACAGGAAATGTTGAGTGTAGTCAGTGGCAATGCACTGCTCCAAAGTCATCAAGAAAATGTTCACCCCTTTTTAAAGCATTGCACTGCTGGCAGTAATACTGCTCTGTATACTATCTGAATAACCTCTAGGGCGGCCAGCACTTGTAGGTGTCCCTTTCACTATGATCTTTCCTGGCAGGCGCAAAACTTTTACTACTTCTTTATGACCTCACAGGTACCTGTGCCCCAAAATTTGCATATTAAATATGTACTGCTGTATTAGGAATTATTTCATTACATCACCTGTACGATATTTGGGGGCATTATATAGTGATAGCTAAAGCAATATAGTAAGTTGTATTATTTATTCATTTAATTCTAAGATAATAAAAAGGCATTAAGAGACTTTATCAAGGGTATACACAACTGCCTGGGTTGAGATCCTCTGAAAGGAGAAGACACAGTGTTAAGAAACAAGTTCAGAAAAGTGATAGAGCGGCCAGCCAGATCATGTGGAGCCTTGTAGGTCATGACAAAGATTGGCTTTGAGGGGAGGAACTCACTCACGGAGGCTTCTAAGCAGATGGGTGGTGACGTAAGACTGCAGGAGAATTAACTTTGGGGTACAAGGATAAAAAGAGATAGGGAGGAGAAAGAAAGAGGGGAGAGAGAGAGAGAGGGGGGGAGAGACACAGAGTGAGAGAGACAGAGAGACAGAAACAGAGACAGAGGGAGAGAGAGAGAGACAGAGAATTAGAGTAATGCTAGGAAGAGATGATGGCACCTTAACACAGTACAGAAGCTGCAGCGGCGGTGAGTGGCTAGATGCTCCATAAATATGTTTGTTTTCAGGTACGACAATGAACACATCTGGAGAAGATGGACTTCAAGCAGGGTGTTGAGTTGAATGGAAGGGACAATAAGGGTGAAGAGAAGAAGGTGGGGCTGGACATGGGATGTGTGTAGGACACTAAGAAAGTAAGATTAAAACAGAGGCTAAAAGAAGACATGGACTCCTGAATGGTGGTGCAACCTTGCAATCTCAGCACTCAAGAAGCTGAGGCAGGAGAATCCCCTTGAGGTAGAGGCCAGCCTGGGCTACACAGCAAGTTCAAGGCCAGCCTGAACTACATAGAAACAGCCTATAAAAATGAGAAAGAAAAACCAGAGAGAATGGCAAGGAAAGATGCTGTCATACCATCTTCAGAGGCTAAGGGCCACTGAAGACCAAGCCGAAGGATGTTGACCTAAAGTTCTTGAAGGCTTGGCTGCAGACCTGAAGGCTGCTTCCTGCGCCTGTCATTCTGCTTCTAGCCCAGCACTTAGCACTCCAATCACATTGCAGCACTCCCTGTACCTATTTCAATGGTCCTGCCTAAACTCTTTTTACTGCACCTTAAAAATATCTCGAAACAATTTTTCTTTAACAATATCCACACAATCACTTTTCTTTACTTCACCCACGCAAGAACAATACCAATAAGAGAAAGTGCCTTTGTAAGACTACTGATTTAAAGGGTATCGAATAGGAGAAGTAATGTGCTAGAGACCTTAGAGTTACTCTTTGTAGAAATAATTCTAAATCGAATTAAATTTTAAGATTTGCAGTACATTTCTGTGTAACCTAGACATGACTAGAAACATGAAAACGAAAAAGCAAATTGACTGTACAAACATACAAAAAGCGTGCACTGCTTGGAAGCCAGCTCTGCTTCGTAAATCGTGAGCTTGGAGTGGAGAATCCAGTAAGATGTAGTAAGTTTATAGATTATTTTTAGATTCTACATAATATTCTATGTTTTCAAACACACGCATATATATATACACACAAAGTATAATTTTGTCCTTTTTATAGTACCGGGGATTAAACCAAGGGCCTCGGTGCTAAATTATACTACCCACCAAACCTTTAACTTTAATTTTTAAAATTTTGAGACCAAGGCCACTAAATTGCCCAGGCTAGGCTTGAACTTGTCATCCTCTTGCTTCAGGCTTCCAAAAGTACTGTGATTATAGGAACAAGTCACCATACCTGGCTAAAATTTGATCAGAGGCAAAGCAAACCTGTCTGTTCCAGTTACTCCAGCCCTTGCCCAGTGAATCTGTCTTCCTCTGAATCACTTCCAAAGAGCTCTTTTCTGGCCCCTGATAGCCAAGCAGAGGATGGCCTCAATACTGCCCTCAGTCTGAAGTCCTTGCTGGCTGACTCACTCCTGGTTAGTTAATGGAATTGTATTCTGGGAGCCAGTCCACAGCTCTGCATGCTCCATCAGTCACCTTGTCGCCTCTCCCAATTTCTCCCATTTCCTGAGCCCCAACTCCTTTCAACAGCCCTACTTTTTCTTTCCTCTAGAATTGCCATCAGGTTCCACCAGCAGGCATGTCATAGTGATTTCCTACAAAGTAATTTTTGAATGCTACAAACATTGTTAAAGTGTATTTTCTATCAGGAGCGCTTCTGGACCAGCCAGAGAAAGCTGCTCTCAAGCCCACTCATGTACAATTTTGAAAGATTTTTTATCATTTGTGGTCCATTAGGAATATTTGTTCCTCTCCTTGTTGCCTCCTACAGCTATTATTTCACTTCCAAGACAAACTTGAAGCCTCAGTTTTGAGTTTGTATGATGCTACTGTCACAGGCAGGAGTGAGACCAATGTCAGGTTGGGCTAGAACAGTGGAATGTGTGCAAACTGGGCTCTTCCTCTTCCCTTTCCTTTTACAAGGTAGGACATGTCACATTTTGCTACTCCAATTCTCTCATTTTTAGTGCACTGAAGTGTCTAGGAAAGTTGCCTGGAAGCAGAGGGCTATGGGTATAAAGGCAAAATGGAAGTAGCAGCCTCTTTCTCACTGGCACAAGCGCCTCCATATGCCCACTCCCAGGAGCCAATCACAAGTGTTATTCAAACTCTGTGACTGACAGCTGCAAAGCTGCTGAACAATCAAACCTCCTGATCTCAGTGAATCTGCAAAGGTACAGAGGGAAAGACTCTCCTTCTACTGAGAACACAGTGTAGGAAGTTGTGTGAAATTATTGTATGAGAAGCCAGAGGCAAGAAGGGACAGAATACTAAGTGAGTTCTTGTAGAAACTGCTCGCTGACAGTTTATCATAGAATCAAAAAGTCTTAAGTTAGAAGAAGACTTTCATAAATATTTTCACCATGACTTATGATGCTAATTTGCAGTCTCTGAAAGATAGGAACAGAGTTATGGTCTGCTGGGCCCTCATTTGATGAATAGAGGTGTTTACAGTGTTTCTCAGCTTTACAGCAAGGCGGTAGGAGGCTGTTTCCAAAGCCATGAGATGGATAGCGCATCGTGAGGGCTACAAACATAAACAGCTGCAGGTAAGTCAACCAGGCTGAGGCTTACCACCGTTCTGCTGGTTAGCATGGATTCCTAACACTGGGCCTTAGTGATGTTTAACCCATGGCACTCTGCTCCCACTGTTGTCTCATCTCGACTTCCTTCTGGTCTCCAGGGCTACTGTGAAGAAGGAATGACTAAAAACAGATTTGTTGATATCAGGAATGGACTGTTCCAACCAAAGTCTCATAACTTGATGCCAAAGTGTAGCAATGGTTGTGGTTTGTGTTCACAGCTGTGGTTTCTGTCTCATGCAAAGGGACATCTACCTCATATGTATGCTTAATGTTAAACATTGGCTCTCAGTGCAGCATCACTAAAATTTCCAGTATCACCCATTTTTGGCTCAGGAATTTCAAGGATTTAAAATATTGGCTGACTCATCCAGCATATTCATTCTGGACTCGCTGAAAGGTATTAAAGCCAGAACTGAAGAATCAGGATCATGGCTTAAGGGGGCTGTTTTTTGACCTTAGACTGGTTTCCCAAGTGAGTCTCAATTTTTTTTTCTGAGGATGAAAGAGCATGAAAGAAAAGAGTATCAGAATGCCTCAAGGAAGGGACAGAGCTTATGTGTGGAGCAAAATTACAGTATTCCTGCCACTTAAAATATCAACTACAGAGTGTGAAGCTCCGAAACACCTTCCTGACTGTAGATAATACACAAAAGCTAACAGTCGAAAATACTGTTGGAAAAGAGTAAGAAAAGTGAAGTGAGCATTACCTCATTCAAATTCATGCCTTGGATACAAAGAGAATCAGGTGAAAACCACTGACATTTCACCACAGATCAATCCTCACTCCAGCAAACTCTCCTAAACCTGCCCCCTCGGATTGCAGAGCAGCAGCAGAGCAACTTACAAGTCAAAGTGAGGAGAGATGCTGGAATCATAGGTAGACTGTTTTCTTGCACACAAAAGCCAGGTCTTGTGCATATCTTTGTAAAAAATACCTAGAGCACTGCCTGGCATGTAACAGCAATCCAGTAAACAAATGTTTCTTATATAAACACAATGTGAAAAAGTGAATAAGCACTATTTTAGAAGTGTGCTTAATCCACCCTATATCATATTATCCTTTCTCTTTACACTCAAGGCAATAACCCCTTTGAAGAGTAATACAAGATATAGTAAAATGTATTTAACCTGCCCAAATAGTAGAAGCTTAGATCTAGTTTGATTTGAACACAGTGCATCAAACAAAGTAGCACACTAGTTAGTACAAAAGAAGTGTTTCTTGTATGAATACTTATAAATATGACTTCAAAGGAAGTATGTACTGAGAAAATCCTTTTCAAATCATAAACCCAACTCAATATCTGATTTTCTGTATTGCTTTCAGTTTCTTGTTTAGAATTGTAGCAGGACAACTAAGACAAATTAAATTGTTTAAAAATAATACTGAGTCACTTCAGTAAAAAAAAAAAAAAGGTGAGTTGCATTCCCAAATGCTCACACAAAAATGAACGTGCTCATTTCTGCTCCTGTTTGTGAACCACTGAAGAACTCGGCAAAATCATTCCAGGAGCCATATTATATCCAAAGAGCCAACAGGGAAAAAAATTAGCTGTTGGGAGTGAAAGGCAAACATCAATATCTGTTTGTATTTTCATGCACTATAACGCTATTTTCTCAGTATGCAGTCCAGCTTATACTACTTTCATTATCAGACCAAACCAACTTTTAAAGAAATGATCAAATGAAAGGTGATTTGTTTTCTTCCATTGCAAGTATTTACATATAACCATTTGCTCCATCTGAAGAGTTTCCTCTTTTCTCCTCTGTACTGAGGGGCCATTGCAGAGATGGTTTGCATAAGTAATGCATTTATTTACTAATCTTCAAAGGGTCTCTATTTTTCCTGCCTTCCCACTGTAGTCATTAGGGGTCACAACCCTGCAGGAAATATGGGCTGCCATGGTAACACAAAATGTCTGCTGCTGGGCTTAGCGTAATTCCTCCCTAATAGAAAAACAACGAGCAGTAAATCCCATTTTTGATAAACTGGCTTATTGTTGTATGAAGCTTCTACCTGGGAGGTGGAGATCCCCCAGAGCAGTTTTAAATGATACGAATGCAATTCATATCGGATTGATTTCTCATTTTGCACAAGGAACTGGATAAAATTATACCAGGTCAAGTTAAATTCCTTGTCACATTTAAAAATCGTTGGCATCGCACTCAGTCAGTCATCTATTGGGCACATTTATCACATGCTATGTGTCACTGTGCTAGGGACTGGAACAAAGAAAACCATTTTCCCAAATCATTTTGAATCCCCATAGAGAGCTAGAAATAAAATCCAGCAATTCCATCATTTCAACTATTTAGTAATGATAGCTCTTTTATTAATTTACAGTCTTATCTATGAGAAGGAGATTAGGGAACCAGATAGGAGAAAAATATATTCTGATACTGACCTCAAAGGGAAATCATATACAAGAAAAAGCTAACTTGCTTATATTTGAGAACAAAAGAAATGCAAAGTAAGAAAAGAGCTACTGCCCAATTAGTTTTCTTTCTAGAGGGAGTGTTTAGAAAAACACCTTGAAGGTAATAATGATGACTTAAATACGTTATACTAAAAATGTAAATTTCCTGCCAAAGTACATACTCATCAACATGGGTGCCTAAGAGGATCAGACGCATGGTCACCCTCTTGGACACCAGCAGGAACACTCATTAAAGGGATGATGGTTCTTGTCTCCAATGATTCTAATTCTTTCGTGAATCTCCAAGGTATACGTGGAATCTGCTATTTGATACTACTGCTTTCTAGCAATCCCAAAATTGTATGTCTTATTAAATCCAGGCAATTGCTCTCACCATTTCCCAAATACGCTGTGTTTGTCTGCTCACTATGTCGCTGTATAGACTGTCCTCTTATGTGGAATGACTGCCTCTTCCCTGTGTCACTAAGTCTCGCCATCAAAATTCTGCAAATGCTTATCCTACATTTGCACAGTTAGTTGCAGTCTGTCATATACATTGTTTGCCAATTTTCCCCGCATACAGACTTTCCCCTTGCAAGGAGACTGTAAAGTCCTTGCGAAGAAGCATCAAGACAAGCAAGAGCCTCTTGTTGCTCCATTGGCTCCCATATTTTGATGAAGGAGGTGCCATGATGGAGAGAGGTCCATGGTGCCAGCAGCCAGCAAGCATCTGAGGCTTTAAATCCAATAACCCTCAAGGAACTGAATCCTGCCAATACCCACTTGAGATTGAAAACAGGTTCTTCCCCAGTCCAACTTTCAGGAGAGGCTGTGGCCTTCACTGAGGCCTGGGAGAGATTATCAGTTGTTACCCAGCATTAGACAACTACCCGTATGAACATAGATCCATAAATACTTGTGGAATCAGGGGTATGCAAGAGAGAATTATATGCTTGCTATATACTCTAGTGATTAAAATGTTTAGACAAATAGATGTTAGATAATAAAAACTTTAAGTAATGATTTGAGTCATCTGCCACCTTCAATATGCACAGAATGAAGATCAGGGCCTCTGTTTCTCATTTATCCCTTCGTGGTGTCCACTATTAGTAATATTTGTTAGATTCATATAAGGCTATTGTATAACTGGCCCCTTGGGTGGACTCAGTTTACCAGCATCTGCTTTTGATAGGTCCATCCTCACCTTCCACCTTAAGTAAGTCTCATTCTTGCTTGTTCAAGACTTTCATAACTGAACCCAAACTACCTCCCAAGCTTCATCACTCAACACATTTCCTTCTCAGCATCATAGTAGTGGAAGTAAAAACACGAATCTCGCCAGGGTCTCTTTGTATTTGAAACTCTCCCTTGACTGTCTGTGCTTGGACAGAGAGCCTACCTAGGGGCTCCTGCCCACAGCTGTAGCCTTATCTTGCATTACCTTTACCTGAATACTCCTCTTTCCAGCCACAATGGCTTACTTTTTGTTCCTTGTACTATGTTCTGTCCTGTCACAAAGTCTACAGTCATGCTGTCACCAAGTCATGTGGGTAGCTCCTATTTATTCTTCAGCTCCCACTATAGCATCACTCTCAGAGAGGCATGTGCTAGATCTTTTGACCTAGTTAAGCACTGCATTCTATGCCCTGCTTCCGCGGCACTATGTGCCTCTCCTTCCTTCCTAGGCCTCGTCAGGTGTGTGTGACTTAGTAATGCCAGTCTCTCCCAGTCAGCTCCCTAAGACTAAGCTTTGGCCTGCCTTGTCCACAGCTGTAGCCCCACTACTTGGCACACAGTAGGTACATGATATATTTTGATGTATATAATATCACCATAGATATATATAATGGAAGAAAGCATAGATTTCAATTTTCTTATTTGACAGATAGCATTGCATGTACTTTTCTTGTAAAACATGATGTTTCGAAGAATATCTACATTGTGGCATGATTAAATCCAGCTACTGACCATATGAATTCTCTCAGATAATTATCATTTTCATGACAAGAAAGCACAAATTTTCAAGAATACAATATATTGTCATTAACTATATTCACCATTCTACAATAAGGCTCTTGAAATTATCCTTCCTATCAAATTGAAATTATATTTCCTTTGATCAACATTTATCCAACCCCCCAAAATCACTCCAGTGTCTGGTAACCACCATTTTATTCTGTTTCTATGACTTCAACAATTTTAGATTCTGCTTAAGAATGATATCATGCAGTACTTGTCTTTTGTGCCTGGTTTATTCGTGTTAAGTTAGAATCTCATTGCATAGTTTAGGCTGGCCTTGGGCTCACTATGTAGCCCAGACTGGCCCTAGACTTCAGATGATCATCCTGCCTCAGTCCCCAAGTGCTGGAATTACAGGCATGCAGCACCACACCTGGATTGTACCTGGCTTATTTAATTTAATATATAATGTTCTCCAGTTTCATCCACCTTGTCACAAATGACAGAATTCTTTCTTTATGTGGTTAAATAGTATTCACTTGTGTGTTAGTATAAATTTTGTAATAAATGTTAAGTGGAAGTCAGTTCTCTTTTATAAGCTTTGATTTCCTCCCATCTCCTGAGAGATCATGCCTTAATCTTTGTTTGATTTATGAGTAGCTTGTGACTCAGAGTCAGACACCATTACCACCTTCCACCCCCAACTCCTGAGGTGGCAAATTTTTTGGGTCACTGTACTGCATCTACAGAGACTCAAAGGGCAGATCTTTGGTCCACTATTCTAGTTCCAAATGTTAAACGTTAAAATTTAGAAGAGATGTCAGAAAGTGCAAAACTCGGGCTGGGGATTTAGCTCAGCGGCATAAGCGCCTGCCTTGCAAGCAGGCAGTTGTGAGTTCGATCCCTGGTACCAATAAAAACGAAAAAGACCAAAAAAAAAAAAAAAAAAAAAAGTGCAAAACTGATTCTAATTTACAGTCAAAAGATAGTGCAAAGAATTAAAAATTCCAAATTGATGAAAATATACCAAGTATTTTTTCATTTGATTGTAGATTGAAATCTGATAGTGGCCTATGAACTGTCCACATCTTTCCCAGGGTAGAAAGCTGCTTGTGTGTACCGCCTCATCTTTTGAAGGTTTTAGCTTAGTAAATACTCAGTAATATCATTTATAAACCTCCTCTTGAAGGCATCGATGAGAACTGAGCTTGAAATGAATACAGAAATTCCACTTTGAATAATAAATTCCTCTGAAGTTATACCTGGAGGCACCTGGGCGAAATCTTCCCCAACCACCTCACTTTACAGATAGGGAAACTATGGGCTAGAGAAGCAAAATAGGCTGTTCAAACTCACATAACTAGTTACTTCATCTACCAAGAACATTTCAGTGCAGAACTATAGGCCATGATTGTCAACCTTTGGTGTCTTCACTTCATGTAATTTCTTGCTCTTCCTTTTTCATTCTCTAAAACCTGATCATTTTCTTCTGATGGACAATCACCCCTCAGTAAGTACTCAATAGTATGCCTTGCAGCTAGGAAAGTTTAAATCAAATGAGCACTGAAGAGATATAAATAGCTTAAGACTCAATCTTTTGCTATTGTGATGAACAAGGGAAAGCACAATATATTTGGTGTTCAGGAAAAGGATCCAGAAAACTTCATCTTTAATCTTTCTCTAATTCACAAATCCCACAGTTAGGTATCATATAATTCCCTCAACAAAACTTCTATTTTTTTCTTAAGAACTATCACAATTTTACTGTCAACCGCTCTATTACCACAGCCTAAGTGTATGCTGTTTAAATTTGTACATCAGCAAAATTACAAAACACTACATATATGTCATGGGCATGTAAGATCCGTTTATAAATAGCTGAAAATGTGAATGTCATATCAAAAATGCCTAGGGTCCACTTATTCTTCAAAGCCACAGCCTCACCAAATCTGAGCAAGTATTTGAATCACTGGTCCTAATTTAAAGAAAAGGCTACATCATGTCACTGTGAAATCTGGAAGTGAGTTACTCAAGAGTTACATATCAAAACAGAAACTATTCTGTCTCTGCACAGAAATGGGAGAGGAAGGAAGAACCATCCTGATCTTCGAAGAGCCTTCCTTCTCCATCTAATTTTTAGAATCTCTTTTTTCTGTAGCTACAAATCAAGCATTTGTCCCTAGCCTTGTGTCATGCTCATCTACTGTGGAGATTCACAAATAAATATAAGTAAGGCAGATCCCTGCTTTCAGGCCAGGCAAAATCACTGGAAATTGTTAAAAACTCAGAGCAAAAGAAGAGAGGACATCTAACAAAATTGTGGTAGCAAAGAAAGCACTTGAGATGAGGAAGATGAGCTAGGCTGAAATGTGAAGGGGTCTGTGGAAAAGCCAGAGAGTTTGGCTGTAGGCTCCTCAATCATCAAAGCAAAACCCAAATTCTTTTGTCTAATGATTTATGATTTGATCCCTTTGAAAGGGAAAAGAATTTCCACCCAGCGTGGAAATGTGTACACAGAGGGAATTTGAAAGAACAATTTTTAGGGAAAATTTTATTTCCAGTATAACCTACATGTAGAAATGTACCCAAGTGGTAAGTGTTCAGTTTGATGAATTTTCAAAAGTGAAACTCTTGTAATCAGCATGGGGTTTACAGAAGCAAACATGACCAGCATCCCCGAAGGCCTTCTGATTCCCCTTCCCAGTCACTGCTCCCTAAAGTGGAATCAGATTAACCTTGCCTAGTTCGAGACTGAGTAGAAATGGAACCTTGTACTATGGTAGTATGATCTTTTTTTGGTCAGCCTTCTTCTGTTCAACACAGCATTCATGAGAGCTGCCCTGTTATTTTATATAACTATGTAGGGTGTTCTGAAGTAATTAGTGGTAATTAGGCAGTTTTATAGTAGTTGGAATCTCCAATCACTGCTTCTGGGAACAATCCAAAGGAACAGATGTTCAACAGGGAAGGAAAGAAGGAAGGAAGGAAGGAAGGAAAGAAGGAAGGAAGGAAGAAAAGAAGGAAAGAAGGAAGGAAGGAAGGAAGGAAGGAAGGGGGCAGGGAGGAAGGAATGGAGGGAAGGAGGGAGGGAGGGAACATTTGACAAGATCGCCACATCCCTGTCCTCTAAGGAAGGAGATTGACAATTAAGTGAAAGGTGAAGGGGATAAGAGGCCTGAGCTGCAGACCTGATTGAGATTAACATAAACCATTAAGTTAACCCAGAGACAAATAGGAGTGGCACTTGAAATTTACATAAATGCTATGCCCAGCTGCAATCAAGTTTCTGTAGGAAGAAAAAAATTGACAAAAAACCTTGTAAGCTGAATTGAGAAGAAAAAGTGGTGTCCCTAAATTGCCTTTGTCTGGCAGAAAAAGCTGAACAAAAAAGGGAGATTTTAGAAAAGATATTTTGTCTAAGTTAGCATTGAGGTAACTAAAGGAGGTGCAACTTAACAACTCCCACCCTCCTTTTGGGGATTGAGATCTAGATGTACCCGTAAAATCCTGCAAGCCATCTTCTCTTCTCAACGTCCCCAGCCTTTCTGAACCACAACCCTAATATTCATATGAGGAACAGTTCTAGTCTTTGTGGCAAATCTTGAGTTAAGTACATGGTGGTGACGAGACTCAGTCCCTGTCTTCTGTCTTCGTGGAGTTTGTAGTGTTTGCAGGTGGACAGCCTGCCACTGCTTAACATTGTACAGCTGCAGTGTGGCACGGCAAGGAAACTTCCTTCTGGAGGGTTTCTTCACCCAAATGAAAAGCCACGCCTATCAGCCTTCCCACTCCTTCTACTCCCACAGGGAAACTATTCAAAGGTAGCCAGTCCATTTCTTTTAGACTTTTTCATATCATTCATTCTGTGCCTTAGAAGAAAGGAATCATTCCTTAGTATGTGTACAAGGCCTGCAAAAAAGGAGACAAATGCTGAGGAGCCCAAAAAATTACCACCATTTCAAAGAGACAGAACCTCCTCAGCATATACCTAAACCCTGTGGATATGGATTCTTAGCCTCTCTTCTGCCTTTCCTCACTTGCACATAATGATATAATATTAAAAAAAAATCATAAGTCCCATGGCTGTCTACATGGGAAAATCAAAACTACAGCAAGTTGTTTCAGACTTCAAATCTTAGCTGGACCTCTGTTTAAGGAGTTGTGAGAAACTGTCAGTAGACTGGGACTATTTCAGAAGACAAGTGGGCCTGGTGGTGGGCAATACAACACTAATTGCTACCCTACTTATGTGTGCACCAACTACTTTGCATCATAGTCAATCCATGGAACTCGATGGGGACATGCCCTACCTATACACTACCCATCTTAGCCCACCTACTCCTACCAGCAGCTCCAAAGAGGCATATGTTACTATCAACCTCCATTCTATGGAGGAGCCAATGAAAGCTTAAGCAAATTGCTTCCAAATACACAAGTGCTGAGCCAGGGAATCTGCAATTGAAACTCTGGCTCCTCACATGCTACCATTGGGCTCCAAGCACCATCTACACACTCTCTCAGGCACTGTATCTTTACATTGTATTCTTACAAAAAAAGACTATGAGTCAAGGACTTTTAGGTTCCTGTCAGTTGCAAGCAGCAGAACACTGAACTACTCTGAGCCTCAGTTTTTGCATCTGTACGACGCAGATATAGTTTCCATAGTGCACAGCTGTTGAGGGATGAGAGCAGTAATGAAAGCCATTTCTTGCAGTAACTAGGTAGAGGTAGTGCTCTGCAAATGGCTGCTAGTATTAGTTCTACCTTTGCTTGCCACTTTCCTCATCCTTGCTTCCTAGGTGCTGGGCATACCTGGAGCTATAGAGGTCATGAAGATGAAGACAGGAAGACAAAAAATATGCAGACATAACAAAGCCATCTCCATTTGCAACATGAAGCTTTCAAGTCTACAATCATACATAGATTGGTTGGGGAAAAAACATATAGAAAAGAATCTCTAAAATAATTTTTATTTTTGAAAATGAAAAAAAACATGCCGATTTTTTTTCTGCTTCCGAGAGCAAACTGTTCCCCTGGCCTTCAAGGTGCTTAGCAAAATGATAAATGATTACACATAAAACCAGCTGAAGATTGCCCTTTAGGTTTGCAAGATAATCTTTTCCCAGAAATAAATTTATGTTGAATGGCTTCATGGGTACAGAGGGAGTACCACCTCCTTGCTTCCTTAAAGATAATTAGCTAAAGTAGGTGGGAAGGGTCAGGGAGGCCAGGGGATATTGTAGCCAACTACTCTGTTAGTTCCAGTAGTGACAACCTAGAGCTATTTAGACTTGTTTTGCTGCAATCAACAGTGGTTATATGCAGGCCTGCTTATCTCACACCAATCCTCTATAGATGACTGTATTTCTAGAAGCACCTGCCAGAGAAGTCATTTCCTTTTCTCTCAACTCTCTTGAATCAGAGACCACCTAGGGCTGAACTAATGTTATTATTGATAATTTTTAAATGCTATTTATTATGATGGGTACTTCATAAAGTACTTTATTTGCATTAGTTTGCTTGATGTTCCACAACACCACTATGGGGTTATTGCCTGTTAGGACTTTTTTTATAGATGGGGGCACTGAGGTTTGAAGTGGTTAAGGAACCCCTTAAGTTTTCACTCATTGAAAGTGGCAGAGCTAGAGCTGGAATTCAGGAATGATGCTTTCTTGGGGAAAGAAAAGAACTTTCTGGATGGTGATTATTGCTGCTGTTTGGAAAGGGATCCAATTGTGAATGTGCCATAGCACTGAGTTGCCTCTCTCGACATCTCTCAGAAGTTGTTATTGGACATGGAATTTGAAGATAGAAACTCCAAAGACCAAATGCGATGAAGAACAAAACAGAAATGATTTTAAGATACTTTTTGAAAACAAAACACCATTTTTACATGACATGTTTAAGAGACCTCAGCATTAAAATTTAGTTTAAATATCTTACAGTATTAAAGGAAATTACTTAAAAAGTAGAAGATTGGAAAGTACATACGTAATGATCATAGAAACACAAAAAAGCGTTCCCATGGATGAAAATTTTTAAATGAATTTCAATGAAGAGAAAAAACAACACTGAATGTTGTTCTTGGAAACAAGCTACACTCAAAGAATTATTTCGCAAGCCTCTGAATTTCAAATTCTAATAGCTGTCAGATAGCAGTGTCATATTGGGGAGGAAAATGTGTTCATTTTTTTGCAAATGTGCCTATTTCTGGCACCTACTAGCTGAGAAATCACTTGTAAAGAATTAGGAAAAGCATAATATAAAAGGCCTCAGGACTCAAGGATTATTTTCTCTTGGATTTTATTAAATCTAATAAATCACATCATTTGGAGCCTTCAAGTTTGTGTGTATGTTTTTTTAAGAAGATACACCTACCAGATCATTGAGAGAAAAACTCCACACTATTATATCCTGGCTACATCTCCCCCAGAGTTCTTAAACATTAGAATGAAATTCTTTTCAAAAATATGCTTCAAGGGAGCACCAAGATGGTGGTGTGGTAAGCAGTAGAGAAAAAGCCTGAGAGTAACTGTGCAGATGCAGAAATTTAGCAGCTTGAGGAAGACAAACAGGAGCGAAGTGGGTCCCTTGGACATAGGAAAAATTTAAAGCACAAATAGAAGCCCACAGAGAGAGTGAAGAGAGTAATGACAATGAATAAGAAGGAGCTAGCCAGCAGTGTCTTCCCCTGCAATGGGACTCACTGTGGGAGAGGAGCAGTTCAAACCTGCAGACACATGGTGATGGCTGGCAACCTCAGAGGCCTCCGTGGAGAGACGCAGCAATGGAGGGAAGCAATGGACACGAAGAACTTCACTAGCTGGTAGTGAGTACTAAGGGCTCAGTTGTCCCATGCATGAAAATGATTGGCCAGAAGCCATCTAGGAGAGGGGTGGGCTGAACTCAGATCTCAGAGCTTCTGCCAGTTCCATCTATATGCTCACAGCTGGGCTCAGGCCCGCAGAAGGTGCACTGGTGGCTGCAAACCGAATAAGTCGGGTCTCAGTGAGAAGTTGCAGGCTTCCTGAAATTATTCACTATCCCACCAAAAAGATACTGCTGGCTTCCTGGGATAAATCAACATGGATTGGGACTCCATGTGTTGTCTATCAGTGACAGCAGAGACAAATCTGGAAGTGGTCTTTCTCTCTCTCTCTCTCTCTCTCTCTCTCTCTCTCTCTCTCTCATCTTGTTGTGGTGGTGGTTTTGTTTTTTGTTTTCATTTTTTCTCCTACTTCATTGTTTGATCTTGATTTTTATGCGTGTAAACAGTTTCTAGCCTCTTTGTGCTTGTAGTTCTACTCTTCTCTTTTTATATCTTCCTTCTCTCTTTTACTCCAGTCTACACCAGTTTCTCAAAGTTAGCGTGATCCTCTTTGTCCTCCAACCTTATTCTAATTTCATTCTCTTCCACTTCCATGTTTGCTCTTTAATTCATTTTAAATTTTAACCCTTGAGGACAAAATTGTCATAGTTAAGAATTTATGTCCTACATGCAATTTTCTGTTTCATTTTAGATTTTGTGGTATAATTACAAATCTAGTTCAGACAGTTAAAAGCAGAAAATTAATGATTAGCTCAGTGTACAGTTTCTAGGCTGTGCTTGATGTTATTGGTAACACTATAACCAAAAGTGACACAATTCTTTTGAATAGCTGTTCTTGCTGGTATTCCATGACTGAGATTGACTAAGGGTAATAAAAAGTACTGTGGCACAATGCCAAAGAATCAAGAACAGGGACAAATGAACAGCAACTTCTCAGCTCCAACAAACTGAAGAGATAGGATCTTCAATTAGAATCAAAACCAAAACAAAAGTTATACATGAGATACCTCAGAGAAGTAGTCATTACCTAAGGATTCTAAATATTAGCAATAAAGTAACCAACCACAGGCAATCTAAAAGTATTACCCCGGGAATTAAACAAAACAAAAAGAAAAGAAAAGAAAAGAAAAGAAAAGAAAAGAAAAGAAAAGAAAAGAAAATGAGGTGACACTTAAAGATGCAATCCTTGAAACCCAGTTCATGAAATGCAAACTCAGGGTGCAATGAGATGGGACAATCTGAAAGTCTCCCACCTGGCCTCTCTGAGGTGGTAATAGCAAAGCAATTGAATGAGGCTCTTGATAAAAAATCAAATCAGAAATAAGTTCTCAAATAACTGCTCAGATGGAGACTACAATAAATAAAATACTTGCTGACACAGACAAGAAAATAGACAAGCTTAAAAAAATTATGCAAGCCATAAAATGGAATCCATAAGGCAAATACAGGCAGATATCCAAGAGAATAAAAATCCCATTGAAAGTATTCACAGCAGATTGAGCCAATGTGAAGACAGGAACTCAAATATAGAAGGCAGCCTTGTGGTTAGCAATCATGAATAGAAAGCTTTCTTAAAAGTAATAAGGGACCAGGAGAAATCAATCCAGCAGCTGTTATATAAGGCAAAGAATAATAACTTAAGATTAATTGGAGTAAATGAAAAAGCACGAGACAGCACAAATTATATATATACTGTTCACACACATCATGGCAGAAAACTTCCCAGGGAGGGAAAAATTATTTGACATCCAGATAAATGAGGCATACAGATTTGCAATTAGCCATGATCAAAAATTAATCCACAGCCAGGCATATCATAGTCAAGATTCCAGAAAGTCAGTGGAAGAATAGAATCTTAAAAGGCTGTTAGGGAAAGGAAATGAGTTACCTATAAAGGAAAGCCTATCAGAATCACAGCTAGCTTCTCAGCACAAACCCTCAAGTCAAAGGGAGCTTGGACAGAAACGTTTTAAGTTCTAAAGGAAAAAAAATCTTCAACCCAAACTGACATACACTACAAAACTGTGTTTAGAAATTGATGGAGAAATAAGAAACTTCCATCACAAAGAATATCTGAGGAAAATTATGAACATCAAATGAACACTTCAAAATGTTTTGAAGGACATTCTAGAAAGAGATAGCAAGAACTAAAACTCTAGGAACCTCAATGGAAAGAATCTGGTAGACATGGCAAAGAATTAACCAGAGGGAGACAAAAATGACGGAGAGCTAACAACAGGAAAATACTGTGACTGATTGATATATATATATATATATATATATATATATATATCAGTTATAACCATCAATGTTAATGGTCTCAATTCACCAATCAAAAGAAATAGATTGGTAGAATGCATCAAGAAGCAAGATCCAACAATATGATACATACAAGAAACATATTTAATTAAAAAAGAAATTCATAGACAGAAAATTAAAGAATTAAATACAATGCTCCATAAAACAGAAACCCAGAAAAAATAAGGCGTAGTTATACTATTTGTGGATAAAGTGAATTTCAAGCCGAGACCAATTAAAAGAAATAATGAAGAGCAAGCACTACATTGAATAATCAGCAGGGATTTAGCTCAACATCATAAACTCCTGCCTGGCAAATGTGAAGTTGCAAATTCAATCCTTGGTACCGATAAATAAATAAATAAATGGAATAATCAGTAACAGTCATGAATATATATATGCAAGAAAAACCGCCAAACCCAATTATATAAAATAAATATTAGCGGACATTAAATCTCAATGGCCCATTGTCCCAAAAAGACAAATCAACTAGATAAAAAACAACAATAAACTATTAGAACTCAACCAAACTTTTGAATGAACAGAAATAGTAGACATATGCAGAGCGTTCCTCCTGTACAACATCAGAATACTCATTATTCTCAGCTGCACATGGGACATTCTCTAAAATATACCACATGCTAGTTCATAGAATATGCTTAAGTAGATGCAAAAGAATTAAAATTATCTCATGCATATTATCAGAGCATAGTGCAATGGAAATTGGAAATCAATGGCAAAAGAAGCCACAAGAATTTCATAGACACATGGAAATTAAATAGCACCCTCCTGAACAACCAATGGGTTACAGAGGACATTAAAGAAGAAATTAGACAGTTTATACAATTAAATGATAATGACAATCGAACATAGCAAAACTTATGGGACACAATGAAAGTGTTCCTAAAAAGGAAATTTATATCAGCAAATATCCATATCAAACAGAGCAAGCACAAATAGTTTAATGGTGAATAACAAATTTCTAGAAAAAAGAAGAGAAGACTCAGCCAAAAGCTTGTATGAGGGGGGAAATTATAAAGATCAGAGCAGAAATTAACATATTGCAGCCTAAAAATACAAAGAATCAATAAATCAAAGAGCTGGTCCTTTGAAAATTAAATAAAATAAACAAAATTATTCAACCTAATTCAAAATAAGACAAAATTCAAATCTATGCAATTAGAAATGGAAAGGATGAAATCACAATTGGACCCTGCAGGAATCTAGATGATCATCTATATCTCTTTTGAAAGTGCGTATTCTAATAAGGTGGAAAATGCAGAAGAAATGGACAGATTCCTAGACACATATAAATTCCCAAAGCTGAATCAAGATGATAAAAAGTCCTGTATAAATCAATATTAATCAATGATATAAAACATGTAATTGAAAACCTACCAATGAAGAAAAGCCCAGGCCCTGACATATTCAGTGTTAAAGTCTACAAGAAATTGAGAAAAGACCTAACACTATTACTTCTCATACTTTTTAATGAGCCTGAAAGGGAAGCAATACTCTAAAATTCATTCCTGGAAACAAGCATTACACTGATACCAAAACCAGACAATGACCCAAATAAGGAACAGAATTATGACCAGTCTCCCTAATGAATATATGTGCAAAATCCTCAGTAAGGTACCAGCAAACAGAAAAGCATCAAGAAGGTTATACACCATGACCTGCTGAGATTCATCCCAAGGATGTGGAGATAGTTCAACATATGCAAATTAATAAATAGAATATACCATATTAACAGAGCCAAGGGCAAAATCCACAACATCATCTCAATAGATGCAAAAAAAGCTTTTGACAAAGTCTAGTAGCCATTCAACAAAGTCTAGTAGCCATTCAATTAAAATCCCATAGAAAATTGGAATATATGGTCTTTATCTCAATCTCATAAAAAGCCATCTATGACAAATAAATAGCCAACATCATATTAAATGGAAAAAAACTGAAAGCTTTCACTCTAAAATTAAGAACAAAACAAAATTTTCCACTGACTCCACTCACTCAATGTAATCCTGGAAACTTTAGCCAGAACAATTATACAAGAGAAAGAAATAAAAGGAATAAGTACAGAAAAGGAAGGCATTAAATTATCACTATTCACAGGTGACATGATACTCTACATAGAAGGCCACAAAAAATCGACTAAAAATTTGCTAGATGTTACAGCAAATTCCATAGTGTATCTAGATACAAAGTCAACACTCAAAAATCAATAGCCTTACTGTACATAACTAACAAACTCACTGATAAAGAAATTAGGGAAACAACACCTTTCACAGTAGGATCCAAAAAAGTGAAACACTTGAGAATAAATCTACCAAAGGACATAAAAACTTCTTCATGGAAAACTACAGTACTTTAAAAAGCAAATTGAACAGGATATCAGAAAATGGAAAGATAGCACTTGATCTTCAGTAGGAAGAACCAATATAGTGAAAACGGCAATACTTCCAAACTGTTATACAGATTTAATACAACTCTGATCAAAATTCCAAAAGAATATCTCAGAATAACAATCCTAAAATTCATTTGGAAACAGAGGAGATCTAGAATATTAAAAGCATTTGTGGGCAACAAAAGCAAGGCACAGAGAATCACAATCCCTGACTTGAAATGATACTACAAAGTTACAGTGATAAAAACACCACAATGGAAAGACCTCACTATCTTATGAGAGCCTTAGCCACCCTTCTCCCACACCTGGAAGACCTCAACAGCTGAGGGGAGCCTCAGCTGCCCCTCCCCACACCAAAGAGTCCTCAACACCCAAGGGAGACTCATCTGCACCTTTCCACACCCCAAAATCCTCAACTGCCAAGGAGAGCACTGGCCACCTCTCTTCCACACCCAAAATATCATCAGCTGGCAAAAGCTTTGGCTCTCCCTCTTCTGCACCCAAAAGACCTTAGTAGCCAAATGGGAGCCTAGATGTTCCTCACCCAGAAAACCTCAGCAACCCATGGGAGCATGAGCAACCCCCTCAGCCACCTGCCGTACCTCAGTGGGCTGGGGCCAAGCTTGACAACACCTTTCTCCCACCCAGAGAACTTCAACAGGCCAGCAAGTGCACAGTGAGTCCCCTCAAGCAGAGGATTTCAGTGAGTAGGGCAGGAGCCTTGACAAACCCTCATCCAACCTGGAGGACATTGGCAGGCTGATAAGAGTGCAGTTGAGTCCTTATTCCATATAGAGAACCCCAGGTGGACAGGCAAGTCAGCCTAGGAAGAATATAGGACTCACCCATCTGGCCTGCAGGAGGAATATAAGTCACTTAGTCTTCCCCTACACTGCAGGACCCAGCAACTGGGTGAAAATCAGCCACACAGTGGGACTTTAAGACACACACAATGGACAGTAAAGAGCAGTGTGATTGAAAAGACCTAAATATTAACCAAGTGGTAGAAAAAAAAAAACACAAAAGAAAAAGAAAACTGCAATCTGATACCTGCAGCCCATCTGGAAGAAGTAAAAGAGACATAGAAATAAGGAACACTGAAAGTCATGCACTTGAAACTTCTTAAAAGAAAATGAAATAAACCAACAAATCTATCAGACTATAGAGGACATCAGATCAGAAAAAAAATCTCTCAATAAAGAAATGACAACCTTAATGAAGAACTGGCTCAGCATAGCTAGAGCAGATATGGATAAAAAAAAAAGTGCCAGAGCATGGGAAAATGATGGAAACCTTGAATAAGCAATATAGAAAAGAAATAGAATGCATGAAGCAGTCAAATAGATATCCAAGCAATTAAAAATTCCATTGAAAGCTGGCAAAACTGCTTGAATGAAACTGAAGATAGACTTCCAGAACTTTAAGACAGAATGACAACTATGGGTTATGAAAAGAAAGAACTCTTAAAAATAAAATGGGACCATGAAATAACAATTCAACAGCTCCAAGATGATCCACAATATAACAATGATAGTCGTCGGGCTGGAGATTTGGCTCAGTGCATAAGCACCTGCCTTGCAAGCAGGCAGTCATGAGTTCTATCCCCAGTACCGATAAAAATAAATAAATAAATAAATAAAGAAGACATTAAATAATGATAGGTGTCAATGAAAATGTCAGTCAACACAAATGACATAAATAAACATTTTTTCAGAAGTAACAGCAGAAAATTTCCCAATTATGGGAATTGAATCTGATATACAGATAACTAAGGCATGTAGAATTCCAAAAACCCATAATCAAAGTAAATCTATACCCAAACATATAATAATCAAGTTCTCACAAATTCAGCATAAATCCAGAATACTAAAACCACTTAGAGAAAAGAAACAGATCACCTATCAAAGCAAGACCATTAAAATTGCAACCAACTTCCCAACACAAAGACTCTAGTCAAGAAGAGCTTGGAGTGAAATATTTCAAACTTTGAAAGAAAACAACTTTCAACCCAGATTTATGTGTCGTGCAAAACTACCTTTCAAAATTTATGGAGAAATAAGACACTTCCATGACAAACAACAACTGAAAAAATACATGAACAAAAATCAATCCTACAAATCATGCTGAAAGGTATTCTAGATAGAGATATAAATGACCACAATTCCCAGAACAACAGCAGAAAGAAAGCACCAAGCAGGTGAAGCAATTATACAAAGAAGAAAAGCAGGGAATCAACAACAGAAAAACAACATGACAAAGATAAGCCAATGCATATCAGTAATAACCATCAGTAAATGGCCTCAATTCACCAATCAAAAGAAACAGACCAGTAGAATGGATCAAAAGCAGTATCCAACAATATACTGTATGAAAGAAACACACCTAACTCAAAAAGAAACTCATATAGTTTAAGCCGAAGGATGGAAAATAATATTCCATATGATAGGAACCCAGAAAAAGGCAAGGGTAAGTATTCTGCTTGCATACAATGTGAACTTCAAACCAAAAGTGATAAAGAAGGTCACTACTTATTTATTAGAGGAAAAATTCAAGAGGAAGATATAACAATCATAAATAAATATGTATCACATATGGGAGCACCCAACTATTTAAAACAAATACTAATACACAAGAAAAATAAAAAGTCAAATATATAATAACACAATTGTAACAGGGGACCTTAATACTCCATTGTCAGAAACAAATAGATCAATTAGATGAAAAGTAGCAAAGAAATAATACAACTGGGGCTGGGGATTTAGCTCAGCAGCATAAGCACCTGCTTTGCAAGCAGATGGTCATGAGTTCAATCCCCGGTACCGATTAAAAAGAGAAAGAAAAAAAATAATACAACTGAATCAAATTCAAGAACAAAAGGACTTGCAATGTGTTTCACTGAACATCAGAATACTCATTATTCTCAGCTGCACATGGAATGTTCTCTAAAATAGACCTTGTATAAGCCCATAGAAAATGCTTAAGTAAATTCAAAGACATTGAAATTATCCCATGAATACTGTCTGACCATGGTGCAATGAAATTGGAAATTAATTGCAATAGAAACTGCAAAAACTATATAAACATATGTAAAGTAAATAACGCCTTCCTGAAAAACCAATGGGGTGAAATTAAAGAAGAAATTAAATACTATCTATAATTAAATGAAAATGCAGATACAACATACCAGAACCTGGGAAATGCAATGAAAGTAGTCCTAGAGGGAATACATAGCAATGAGTTCTCACATCAGGAAAACAGAACAAGCACCACTAAACAACCTACTGCTTCACTTCAAGCTTCTAGAAAAATAAGAACAAGTCAAGACCAAAGCTCACAAAAGGGAGAAAGTTCTAAAGATCAGAGCAGAAAATAAGCCAATAGGGACTATGAAAACAATAGAAAGAATTAATGAATTGAAATGTTGTTCCTTTGAAATAATAAACAGAATTGATAAACCCCTAGTTAAAAGGGAATAAAAATCCAAATTCATGCAATGAGGAATAAAAATGTTAAAATTACTACAGATAGTATAGAAATACAGAACATCATCAATATCTACCTTGAATGGTTCAACATACACAAATCAATAAATGTAACACAACACATCAACAGAACAAAAGACAAAAATCACATGATCATCTCAATAGATGCAGTAAAAGGTTTGATAAAGTCCAACGCCTTACAGAAAATTGGAATAGATGTTCTCAACCTCAATCTGATAAAATCTATCCATAATAAACCAACCACCAACATCATAAATAGATAAAAACTGAAATCTTTCACTCTAAAACCAAGAACAAGATAAGGAAATCCACTGTGACTTGAAAATATACTACAAGTCTCCTGTGATAAAATCAGCATGATAGTGACAAAATAATAGACCTGAGAATCATTGGAACAGATTGGAAAACGCAGACACAACTATAAAGACATTCAGCCATCTTATCTTTGACAAAGGAGCCAAACATATTCACTGAAAGAAAAATAGCCTCTTTAATAAATGCTGCGGGAAGAAGTCTTTCTACATGGCAAAGATTAAATCTAGACGCATGTCTGTCATCATGCATTAAACTAAAGTCAAAATGGATGAGAGATCGAAATATTAAAACCAAAACACCAAATCTATAGGAAGACAAGGTTGGTAGAAATCTTGAAGATATAGGTGTAGGCAAAGTGTTCATGAATAAAATGCAATCTGCACAGGAAGTACTTCATAGAATTAACAACTGAGATTTTATTTTGTTAAAAAGTTTTCACATCCAAAGAAATCATCAATGCAGTGAAGTATTACTCAGCTATAAAAAAGGATAAACTTGAAGCTTTTGTAGATAAAGAGATGCAACTAGAGGATATACTCATTAGTGAAATAAATCAAACTCTCTTGTGTAAATATCATATTTTGCCCTAGTTTAAAAGAAGAGCAAATAATATCTAAAATGTACAATACATATTATGAAAATGAAAGGGAAAGAAAGTACTCAAAAGGAAAGAACAAATGGGATAGAGGTTATTAGAAAAGAATGAAAAAGATTTTATATATATATACATAAGTAATATACATATATTATATATATACATATGTAAATATATACAAGATAGATAACTCTACTACTAATCTTTGTTCATCAAAAAGAACAGTTTGTGTTTCCCTTGTCTGATGGTTTGATCATTTTTATGCATAAATCTTGTAATGTGAACAACTACTTTCAAGATAACTATATGCAGTATACTGACAATGTTAATTTCCTATTTTTTTAAATTCTGCACCATTTTTATTCTTTTCTGTTTGTTTTTAAAATAAAATTTTAAAAATCCCATCATGGTACTAGCAAAAAACAGACTTGAAGATCAATGGAACAGATTAGAAAATGC
The DNA here is from genome assembly GCF_034190915.1 of Cavia porcellus. Lineage (NCBI taxonomy): Eukaryota > Metazoa > Chordata > Mammalia > Rodentia > Caviidae > Cavia > Cavia porcellus. The sequence goes on along the minus strand of NW_026947486.1, from coordinate 103,301,042 downwards.
AGAAACAACTCCAGACACACTCAGCCACCTTATCTTTGATAAAGGTGCCAAACACATCCCTTGGAAGAAAGATAGCCTCTTTAATAAATGGTGCTGGGGAAACTGACTCTGCACACACTGAAGATAAAAGTTGGACTCATATCTTTTGCTGTGCACTAAACTAAATTAGAAATGAATCCAAAATCTGAATATTAAAACAGAAAAATTAAATCTATTGGAAAATAGAATCTGTAAAACTCTTGAATACATTGGTATAGGCAAAGATCTTAAGAATAAAATCCTACTCGTACAGGAATTATCACAAGGAATCAAAAGCTCATCTTATTAAAAAGCTTTGTGATCTCATTTTATTAAAAAGCTTTTGCACAGCACTATAAACCACCAACAGAGTGATGAGATAACCCACAATGTGGAAAAAATGTGTGCCAGCTGTTCCTCAGACAAAGAGAGAAAACATAAAAAGAACTCAAAAAATCAGACCTCCCAAATATAAAGACCCAATCCAAAATTGGGCATATGAAATGAAAACACACTTCTCAGATGAAGACATACAAATAGCAAATAAATATATGGAAAAATGTTCAACACCACTGGTCATTCAAAAGATCCAAATCAAAACACCACTGACATTCCTTCTCACCCTGAAAGAATGGCTATTACCCATAAATCAACCAATAACAAATGCTGAAAGGGCTGTGGAGAAAAAGGAACACTTCTCCACTGTTTGCGGGAGTGCAGATTGCTCCACTGTAGAAATCAGTGTGGAGATTCCTCAAAATCTAGTATTGGCCATGTCATTTAACCCACTTATTTCCCTTCTGGGTGTCTTCCCAGCAGAACTAAAAACATCAGACCACAGCAATATATGTGCACCCATGTTTACAGCTGCACAATATGATAGCTAGATCTTGGAAACAACCCACATGTCTATCAACTGAGGAACGGATAAAAGAGATGTGGTCTTTTTATACAGTGAAGTACTACTCAGCCATTAAAGAAGTATAAATGGGAGGCTTTTATAGGTAAATGGATGCAACTCGAGACCAAACTAATAAGTGAAATAAACCAGACACACATGTATAAACATAGTACTGTTTCCCTAGTGTGAAAAGCTGAAAGATCCAAAATTTACAGTATTGAAGAAACTTCACAAGGAAATAGCAAGTGGCATGGAGGAATGGAGAAAAGAAGGGGAAAGCAAACACACACACACACACACATATAATTAGTTATACTACTATTTTCTCTTAGTTCGTTGAGAGGAAAGGTTTGCATTAGTTTGGGCAATTAAATGCCTATATCTTGTACTGTGAGTAACTAATTTAAAGATAGCAATACACAATATATTAACCACCGTTACACTCCTATTTTCTTGTTCTGAATTTTTTTCTCTTTAAAATGAAAAAAAGTGTACCTTTGGCAGCCATCTTATTATTTATCAAGTACTTGGATCCAATTGTATAGCCCAGTGCACAGCCATGCTTAAGGTCTGCTGTCTTGAAACAAGAACTTAACAAGGAAATTGTAATGACTTTTTATCAGCAATCATTGTGAAAACGTCATGGCATCCATGGTGACTCAAAATGGCTCCGCACCTACTGTGTACAAAATTCATTACACAAGCTGATGAACTGTGTTACAAAAGTATAAGGCCCAGTTCTCACTCTCATGGAGTTGCTCATGCAGTGAAATCACATGTGACTCACAGACCAGGCTTTCTTGTCTCTGAGAGTGCTATAGATCATAATGGCTAGAAAAGTTCAGAAGTGGAGAAAAGCTGCTATGGATAAGTATACTCAATAGACTCTTCCACTCCCAGAATACACACATGGCATTGGGCTGACTAGAATCTTTAAATTATTTCTAGGAGAGAAATCTTGGAAAATGAATCAGGGTGCCTTTCAGACCATGGTCACAAGGAAGTGGGCACCTTATGTGATTGCCCCATGCTTAGGTGCCAGTGTTCAGTCTGTAGAGGTGTTATCTATACAACTATAAACAATACGTGCACCTAGGGGATCGGTTAACAATGCATTTTACTCACAGGTGTTTGGCATTTTGCAGATTCAACCTCCAGATCAAATGAGCAAAATGCACATTCTTAAAAATGTTTTCTTTCAATTAGGAGTTAAAAGGATTTGCAACTGCAAAGCCAAACAGAATAGATTCCCTTGTCACAACTCCATTTAGAGAAATTTTCTATAGATCAGTACTGTGAAAACTCTAATGATAAAGTGGATGTCATGCCTTCCCTGCTCATACAATTTTCTGAGGGCACACTGTGTGCCAGCCATTGTGCTACAATCTGGGGAGGGCTCCAAAGAGAAATGACACTCTGCTTTCATCCCTAGAAATTTCTCTGCTTGGTGGAGGAGACAAATCTAGACCAGGAATCAGAAAAATTGTGGGTTTTTTTTTTTCAGTTTAAAATGGTCTGCATACTCAAGAAAGCTTGATAATCATTGGCTATGTGTGGATGATTTTTAAACTTAAATTCTCACATGACTAGGCAAGTAACAAGGCAGATCTAGTGTGAGCTGTTAGCAATGTGGAAAAGATTTTCCCTCTGAGATGAGGAAGCCACAGTTAACTCCCAGTGGATTGTTGCCATGTAGAAATGATGGCCCAGGGTTGCCAAAGCTTGTGATTTTCCCACGAAATCCAGAAATCTTGATTCTTTTTAAATTGCAAATATCTCTCCATTTCAAAATGCTAGAAGCTAATCTGAAATATTTTTAACACTGTGTGAGGCCAAAGAGGAATTATTTGTGAGTCCACTAAAGAATGTGCAGTCCGCTTATTTATAGTGCTGGCTTTCACATCACCACTTTGACTGGGTTTTTGGAATTAACTGGACATATGACCTAATGAATGTCATTTTCATTTCACTTTTCTGGAACTTGGCTTCTTCTACTGAAAAATGGGGATACATATCTACTTTCTCAGACTACAATAAGGAAACTAATGAAATTAGAAATGAGAAAATGGTTAAGGAAATATTTTTAAAAGTACAACGTCTGTGACTCCTGAATTTAGTTGCTGTCTCTAATCAGCTCATTTTAAATCAGAATAGCCCCAGTGGTTTAAAACAGATCCCAAATGTCTTTTCTCATTTTTGTAAGGTGAGGTAGAGCATCTCTATATAAGCGAATTTATTAGCAAATGTGCCCAATTCCATGTGATATAAACACTGCATTAATGGGTTTTGAGTAAATAATAAAACTACATTCATGTGCATCTGATTTGGCAATTATTTAGAATCATATTAGGCCTTATCTGATGCAGAGGGCATAATTGGCCTTTCTCAGAACTACAGATTAGCACCTTTGTTCTCACTATTCAAACTGGGAGAACTCAATTTGATAAATAGAGAGATTGGTATTGTCTCCACATCAGTTCAGGGAAATGGTTTAAATTGTGAAGTTTGGAACATCTCTTTAATTTCATTCTGAGCATTCCTATTCCTGATCCATCACTCAAACAACACTGACAAACACTGCAATTTATAATAAGTGACTGCATGGAGCCCTGTTAAGCTGCCGAGTCCATTTTGAATTTAGAAGTTACAGCTCCGCTAAATGGCAAATCAAACAGTCCTCAAGTTTTATTTCAGCTGTTTTACTTATCTCTTGTAGAGGAGGGGAAAAATCCTTGTAACTCTATACAGTTTTCTACAATCAAATTCTGTTCTGTGGTTTTAATTTACTGCCCTGAACACCAAAATCTGCTTTTAGAAGATGATGCAGGAATCTGGTTAGGATGCAAATTTTTTAGTCCCTAAAATTAGCTCTTTTTGGTAAGATTGTTATGTGGAATATGTTATTTTAGAATAATGTCGATTTTCCCTTGAAGAGAAAATTTTGCTCTCTGATAACTTGTTTGGGAAACTTTTGTTGCCTTAATTCATCAGGTTGTCTGTACTTCTTGCCTGTTTTTACAATCAAAAAGACTAAAATGCCCCTTTCACTCTTCATACAGAGATAGAGCTGGATTATGGGGGGGGGGGACTCATGATGAAAATCTCCCATAGAATGTGCCTGTGTAGGCAAATCAATCTGTGAAAAAGAAATGACATATATAATGTGGAAAACCTCTATACAGAGTTTCAAAGAATACATCATGCCAGGCAACGATCAGGGACCCTCGCAGCTGTGATTTTGATGCCTTTTTTTTAATGTGGAGATAGCTTCCCTAAAGGAGTCTAACCCCTTTGGAGACCTTTCAGTGTTTCAGGTTCTTTCACAAGCTCTACTTGTCCACTAATTTGCTTCCATGAAGAGGTGACTTGAAACCATCACAAAAATCGACCATGTGGATGGACAGATTTTTTTAACCACTAGTAAACTGACTTTCCTTAAACAAGAAAAAAAAAGAGATAAAGCCAGAAAAAGATTTTGTGGCCTACTGATGTGAAATTGTGTCATAAGAAATACCAGACAAAAGAGCTGAAAAAGCATGCACCAGACTCTGACCTACTTCATATTTTGCCTGTTATGATAAACAAACAAACAAAATCACATGAGTATTTCTTCAAAGTGGAACAATATTTTTGACCCAAGACAAGATCTCCTAAAGTATAGCTTGAGACCACAGCAGAACACTAGTTATCTTCTCCATAATTAACTTTATTTTCAGATCTTGGCTATTTTGATTTTCTGTTATCCTAAAAATGTGCATCACCTAATTAATCAGATCAACCCTTTGTTAAAGTTACAAGACCGAAGAGCACACAGAGAAATAAAATGTCGATATGAATGTCTATATATCTATATAATACTTCATATGTATATGTATAAGTACTTCATATGTATAATTCATATGTATAATTAAAGAATCACTACTCTGACAAAAAGATCTTTCTTTTAAAGTGATTCTAAGGCATATTAATTCCTCAAAGCAGAAATAACATAGTGCAATTATTAATAATGAAACAGCTACTATTTTTTTAAAAATAGAATATGAAAAAAATTTTAACTATCTCATTAGATAAAACAGTGTCTGTGGCTCCCATTTTAAATATTCAACAATCAAACTGAACACCCTTTACCATACAGAGAGACTCAGAACAAACAAAATGTAACAGTAACTCTCCTTCCCTGTCTTTAGACATTTCAGTACACGCTAATCACTGCCCTAGTGACAATAAAAAAAGATATGAAATTCAATAATCCTATTCTATTTTTATTTCAAATAAACGGACTCATAAAAACTTCTTTATATCACCATAAATTAAAATAAAATTACAGCTCTCTTCCAGCACTACGCATAACAATTTATTGTACCTAATAATTATTTCAGTTGAATGAAGTCCATATGCTTCAAATAAACCTGAAAGACATTTGTTTTTTTAATCTAGTTCTCCCAGTTAAACAATATACTAATTAGTCACATATTTCATAAAAGTTATAGGGATGTAATAGCAGCTTGTAAATTGCTTTCCCTTGCATAATATATGATTCCATAAATCATCACAAAGCATAAAACAATGGGAAAGACCTAAGACTGGGTAAAAATTAAACTATAAAACACGATTTCAGAAAAATTTATCATTTGATCTCTTTAAAAGAAGCTGTAGCTGGGTATCTAAAAATAAAACAAGAAATATTTTCCACATTTTCCAATCCATCTTGTTTAGATTGCAGCCATCTTTGGAAACAGTGCAAATATACAGAGAAGACAGGATCATGCAGCCACTCATTTCCATTTTGAAGAGGACTTATTAGCTAACCAACCAGCTCAGATTTGATTACATATAAAAGGCCTCTATTTTACATGAAGGAGGGAAAGGGACATGGGATCGGGATTATGGGGGAAATAACATAAATAGCACTTAATCATTAACAAAATTAGAAATCGAGCTGCTTTTTACTCCTTGTAGGTGACATTAAAGAGGAAAAGACACTGCATGTATTGCCTGCATTTATAACAGCATTAAAATACTTTATCTCTATCTTCTTCCACTAAATTCCTGTCACTAAAATCTCAGAAATGAGGTAGCATTAACCAAATTGTACACTTTGAAAATCTTTCCAGAAAGTACTTTCTTTTCACATTATTTAATCCTGTGAATTCTCAGAGCTATGGGAGTCAGTCTCTAAATTAGCTACTATTTGCCATGACCTGTAGATCCCCATTTTGTGCAATCTTTCTGAGAAAAGTTAATAAAAAAACATTGTTAATTTTTCATCCAGGAAAACCTACACAAAAACAAATATCCTCACATTTACCAGACAATTTATACAACCACAAAGACAAAAATTTCTATTTTAAGACAGAATAACGCAAAATCCCAACGAAATATCCTGAATATTAATACTGATAGCATTTTAAGCATCCTGAGATAGAATAAATGATTTTTCCTTATATCATTTGAATAAAACATTAGCTTTTTCTTGACTTTTATACTGGTGAATCCAAAGTGACTCTACACCAATAGGAAATTCCATTCAGATATTAAAACAGTTGTATCCAAATATTTGAAATCATGCAATCAAGTTTTTCAAAGAACAAGTTGCCAAAATCATGTATGTAATGTTTATACTAAAAACCTCTTCAAACTTCACTTAATTTCATTTACAGACTCTGAAAACCTCATAACTTCTTTAATGCCTTGGTGCCCCCTTTTGGTGTAGCTAAATCAAGGCTTCTTTTTTTCAATTAAAAAATCATACACACTGTATGTATTCACCCACAAGACATAGTGTTTAACTTTGGAAATGTTGATTCACACTGCTGAGAGCTCATGGTTATTACAGCTTTTGTTCTGTCTTTACTATTACCAGTTATTGATCTAAAACATGTGCAAACAAACAAAGCTAACTCTTTGAATGGGGAAGGAAAAGCGTCCTTTCCCTTACTATGCCACTAAACAATTGGCATAGCACTGCTCAAATTCCTTGAGTTCTCATCCCAGTCTTCATGGTAAATAAGTGACCCGTTACCTTTGCTGCAGGATATTCAATGGCTCGCTGACTGCTGCATTCAGAAGACAGATTTTTTTTTTTGTCCTTGATACATTTATGCTGTATGTCTGTCTATCATTCTGAGGAAAGAAAGGCTGGTGAACATGTATAGATCCCAACATCTACTGACAAACAGCAAGTCCAAGCATGGAGACACAGTCTAGTAAACAAGCTTTGTCAAAGGGGAAAAATCAAGTTAGCATTTTAAAGAGTTTGACCAAAATTTAAGAAAAGGAAAAAGAATTAAATATTCTTACGACTTTTCATATGTTAGAGCTGGTAATTAAGCCTCAGAAATAAGTTCTTTCCACGTTCAACAGCACTGTGTGAAGAAGACGAGCTGATTTCCAGCAGGGATATTGAATCTTTCCATCTGAAGGACCAATCAAGTGTGAAGTACAGTATAGTTTTAGATTCAATTGAAAGGAAAAAGCTTGACTACTAGTTCATAGCATGACAACTTTCATGGATTAGTTCAGACCCTATTCTCTTCCCTGAAAGAGTAGCACAGCATGAAGACAGTTTTCAATGCACTAAACTTTAATAGCTGAGTGGGGGAGCCAAAGCTTCCCTTTGGTCTCTATAGAAACAGAATAGCCAAAATTTGAGGCAAAATTAAGGTCTTTGGTCTTAGGTGCTATATCTTCCCTCAGAGGTTTCTTTTCACAAACAGACTTTGGCCCTTATCAAATGTACGGTCTTTTGGGGGCTACTGTAAGAGAGGAGAGGCAAAACCTACTTCATTATTTTTCCCTCTGAACTCCACACAGGCGGCTATTTCAATGAAATACCAGCAAGCCAGATGTGTGGCGCCTGGTGTCAAAGGCAGGTGGGATCAACTCTAAGGAAAGACTTTACCCTTTGTTGCATTCGCGGGGGTTGCAGTTGTTGGCGGAAAGTACTTGCTGCTTATCTCCGTAACCACTGCCTTGTGCCTGCAGAGCTCAGGCCTGGGAAGGCCCCTCCTCTCTCTCTTTCCCTCTTCCTTCCCACTCATCAAGGCCTTTGGGATTTTCCCAGAGCTGCCTCCACCCCCACTCCTACATCATAACTGTGGAAGAAAGAGGTGTTGCAACTGAAGGGCGGTGGAGGGTGTACATAGTGAATGTTTTATTAAGAATTTACCATGCTTGGGTTGCCTTTGTCAGAATTCTTAGTCAAAAGACATCAAAATTCCCAGACTTAAGGATTTTCTTCTAACACAGCAACTTTCCTTGCCACTCACATCAACTATGTTGGAATCTACTGAAAAATTGGTTTTGGTTCTTTCTCTTCTTGGTTACAGCTTTATCTCCAGGCTCAGGCCTTCTTTACCGACGGGAAAATGCAGGCTCTGCTGCATTTTCTCCTGAAAAAGTAGACTCCAAACATGGAGTAAAGAAGATTGAGAGTTGCTTTCCCCTAAGTCTTATACCCACCAGAGGAAGATGTCCTCTCAGTAGATGCACTCCTCCTGTAGGAGGCTAATGTGCTCAGATACTGCTAAGAAAATCTCTAAAACACCACAAATTAATGGATGCTAGAAATAAGTTTCTTTACAAAGTCCTATTATTGGCATAGCCAAAGGATTAGCTTGGAAACTGATCAAATCAGCCCCTATGAGCCACTGAGGGAATGCAGCTCCAAACTGGAGTCCCCTCAGAGAAAATATCACAAGCATAGGATACCAACAATCCTACAATGAGGTTGCTGCCTGTATCTGGACTTCATGAATTCTCTCGCTTATGGAAGTGCCTCAAAACATTTTCATAGTGAAAGGGTGACTTTTAGAAAACTAGCATCAAATGACATGGCCCAAAAGACAACTGGAAACTTACACCGAATATGAGTAATTTGGAGTTCTTTCACTTGCTATTCAAAGAAAAATGACAGTGTTAAAACTGGCAAAAAATATTAGAAGGCATTTTTTTATATTTGTTTTTTTTTTTTAAAACAGGCCAGTCAATGCCATTTATTTCACATGCTGAACAGCCTCTGAGACCCAGTGGCGTCCATATTGAGTTTGTTTGCTTGTGCTGTATGTTTTTTCATTTTGTTTTTTGCTTCAGCAGGTTCTTCCAAGAGCCTGCTCACAAAGAAGACAAAAACAAAGAAATTCTCAGTAAAATGAAACAAACAGGAGAAGCTGAAACAGCGTACATCTGAAGAACAATATCAAAAAAAACTCACCAGACATAAACCACGCCACACTCATCCCATTTAATTTCCTGTTACATGTTCTGAGGAAACCGAGAAAATCAGGGCGCAGGGCAGCAATGCTCTGAGGTTCTAACTCAGGACTCCTCTTTGTGACAGATTCATGCACACATACATATCCACACACACCACTGACCCAGGCAGAAGTACACACGCATGCACATGTGGCTAGAGACCCAGGAGACAGAATGGGACAAAGGACTGATCAAGGATATACCATTGACTGGAAACTGGGGACCAAGATAATCCTTCTGTTGCAGGCTGAATGGGAGTAAAAATTAAAACAGAACACAGAAGAAAGATAGGATGCTCAGACAAGAGGTTGGGCAGATGAAAAGGGAAAGAAGCAGGGGGAGTTTTGGGAAAGCAGCCTTAGAAGAGGAGGCCTGTCTTTATTGGGAACTCAGGCAGAGGTCTTGTGACTCCAGTGCTATACTGAGACTGAATGAATATGCCACATTACTTCTGTATCCTGTGCCCTCTCCCAACTCGGAGGGAAACCAAAACACCCACCCTCCTCCTTGCCCACCAACACTCTAAGGAATTTACCAAGGACTTAGAAATGAACCTCTCCTCCCCAACACACACAAAATGTTAGGTCCAGCATAGGCCAAAATCAGGCCAAGTATAAGAAGCTTCAGTAACTCTTCTTGGTGGAACCAAAGCCAGAGAAGCCCATCACAGCTGCCATCTCATCATCATCCTCAAATGTCAACTCTTCCTCGGCCCTCCTCTTCTTTGCCTTCTGTTTCTTTTTCTTGTATGCTTTAGCCTTCTCCTCCTCTTCTTTGAGTTCCTTCATTCTTTCCTCAAAATCATAGTCCTTCTGTTTCTCTTCCATCTTTTTCTTGTTGACCTCAAAATGTTTCTTCACCTGATCCAGGGTGGAACGTTCCACACGCATAGACGTGCCCAGGTTTCGCTGATGTTTCTTTCCATTAATGTGATCCAGGAAGTTGATGGACTCCTTCACCACACAGTCACACACATTGCAATAATATCCTCCCATTTCAGACTGTGGGGTGGTCTTCGTAATGACAATTGTCTTTCCAAGCTTGGATTCCAAGTCCACTTTGTAGTCCCGGTGCCGCAGAAGCTCCCGCTTAACTGGCTGCACTGGTTTTCCATCCTTCTTTTCTCTCTCTTCTGTAAGCCTCTTCTCAGCAAGCTTCTCGTATTCATCTTTGTCCCACTTTCGGCGAAAGTCCAAGTTTTTCGTCCCGCTGCCTGACGCCATCTTCACAGTCCCATTTTTTATATTTGAAAGTTAAGATGCATTGGAGAAGCAACTGAAAGGAGAAAAACTAGAAAAAGGCAGGTCATTGACAGTAGAAAAAGCAAAATTTAAAGGAAGATAGAGGAGTTATGGTCATGGTGACAAGTACAGAAGCAGTGATTTCCAAAAATTTCTCAGAACACTACAATCAATTAAATTCCACAATTTTGAAAGGAGGGGACATTTATAAAGTACAGAGAAAATGACAGTCATTCATGCATCTTTACATCTAATCTTGTCGATGTAGAGTTACATGTATGAAGTACCATATTTAAGAAAACAAGAAAGTGCTGGGCATGGTGGCTCACGCCTGTAATCCCAGTACTCCGGAGGCTGAGGCAGGAGGATCGTTGTGAGTTTGAGACCAGCTTGGACTACAAAGTGAGTTCAAGACCAGCCTGAACTACATCGAGACCCTGTCTCAAAAAGACAAAAATAAAAGAAAACAGGAAAGCAAATATATATATATATATATATATATATATATATATATATATATATATCTCCCACAATTCATACTACTTTTTTTGAAGAGAGTAAGACCAAATGTGACATAACAGGACAGAGTCAGTCAAATAAAAAGGATGGACATAATACATAATGTGAAATCAAAATACAAGATGATGAACAATGGTTACCATAATGCCTCTTGCTATCTTAAAAATAATTGCCTATATCATCATTAATAATAAAATTGAACAAAACAGTAACCAACAAAACCAACAAAACCAAAACACTGGAGACATTACAGGACTTCAAAAGAAGATAATAGTCAAACCAGAATTGGCATTTAATGAATCTTACTGACTATGAAGAGCTACATGTATAAAGTACCACCTACCAACTATGAAGTTGTTGCCTATACTTTTGAACTTGGTACAATCAAGCAAAACAGAATAGAGGAAAATCAGTCAAAACAAGATGGTGAGAGCAATACAGGGTTTCAAATCAAGTTAATAGGAAATCAAAGTGGGTTATTATAATATATCCTGCTATTTTTATTTATTTTTCCTTTAATTAAAAGGATAAAAATGAAAAAGTAAATAATAAAAAAAGAGATTGAGATCAAAGAGGGCATAACTACAAAACAGCGCAGGTCAAAACATAACCATTTAAGCAAAATAGTGTTTCACCACAAGATAATCCTGACATAAGAGTAGTTACCATAGTGTCTCTTTCCTTGAAATCTTTGAGTATAACTTCGTATGTTGTAGCATCAAACATATCAAGACAATGTAAAACCGTTCAAAAGAATGACAGTATTACAGGGTATTTAGAATCAACTAACAGGAAATGAACAATGGTTTCTGTATAATCTCCTTCCCTGTAAAAGTTTTTGTTTATATTATCACATATAATAAAATCCAATAAGATGCAACACGTTAAGACCAATGGAGACAGAAGAACAAAAGTTTGATGGGACTTCTAAACAAAATGATATTAATGCAGCACTACCTCTTATGATGTCTTGTTTTCTCCAAAATAGCTGTTCCTACCATCCAGCCTTCTCTGCCTCATTTCTGTTGAGCTCTTTTTCTGTCATTAGTTGTCAGTTTGTCTTCTTCATTTTGTTTTCTGCTCCATTCATTGTGGCCTCTCTGCCACTGTTTCTGGAATCTTGGTATTTTTCTTTTTTAGATTATCCTGCAGTAATCTCTGTAGAGTGGAATTGGTGGTTGCAAATTCCCCTAGTTCATCTTTATCCTGGAAGCACCTTGTTTTTCCATCAATTTCTAGAGACAGTTGTGCAGGATATATCAATCTTGGCTGGAGGTTATTATCTTTCAAATCTTGAATTATTTCTGCCCATGCTCTTCGTGATTTGATGGTTTGTGCCGAGAAGTCTGCTGTAATTCTGATGGGTGTTCCCTTGTAAGTGATCTGTTTCTTGTCTCTGGCGACTTTTAGTATTCTGTTCTTATATTGGATTTCTGGAATTTTGATTATTATATGCCTCGGTGTAGCTCTGTTTTGGTTGTAGGTGGCTGAGATCCTGTATGCCTCATACCTTTTGCTAAATTAGGGAAATTCTCTTGGATTATTTCTGTGAATACCTTTTGTAGTCCATTTGTTTGTGTCCCTACTTCTTCTTTTATGTTCTTAATTCTTAAGTTATAGATCCTCTTATCATCTTCTAGCCTTTGTATTATTGCTGTTTGTTTTCTTGTTATTTTTAAGAAATTTTTCCTTTCATGCTCCCACATTACAAATCTGTCCTCCAGTTCTGATAATCTATCCTTAGTTTCTTTCAACTGTTATGCCAGCTTTCAATAGAGTTTTTAGTTTCCTGGTAATCTCTTAGAATCTCCTTCACATATTCTATGTTTTCTCTATTTTCTCCATCAAACAATTCTTCCCTTTTTTTCTGTAAGGCATTTTATATAGAGATATGTATATGTATATATATAATATATATATATATATATATATCTGTTTTTTCTTGGGCAGTGCTTAACATTTCTCTAACTATTCTACTTATAACTTGCTTTATTTCATTAAATTCTTCATTTTTTAACTCATCTATGAGGCTCCGGAGATATTGCTTCATGTCTATTGGTGCCGTGTCTGATATTGCATGTTTTCTGCCCTCATTCTCCTTTGCATTTACCTTTCCTGGATCAGTGTTCTCAGGATTGGGGGCCGAGGACCCTTTCTTGTTGCTCCCTCTTCCCATACTTTTTGTTTCTTGCATACAAGCATATGTAGGAGGCCCAGTTTTTTTTTCTCTCTTTGTCTGTTACAGTTTGTTTGAATCCGCCAGGTAGGTGTTCCCGCCCACTGCAGTGTACTAGGGAGACACAGACTTGGGTAGCCTCTGCTGGGCCTGCCCCTCAGGTCAACCTACTGAAGGCTTCACTGTTAGTTAGGGTGCGCCTCCAGGTGCTGAGACCTGGTTTGGGTTAGCTTACTGGATCTTAGTCCACAGCATCACCCAGGCCAGGCACTCACCACCAATCCCATTTCAGAGGGGAATATGTGACTAAAGTCACTGTGGCATCCTGTTCTGGCTAGTCTGCCATGTCACAGAATGTCCTCTGTTGGAGCCTCCTAGTCTATGAAAGGGTCCCCATTCTTCTCACTCACTGCAGGTCGATGTAGGGCTCCCCACCAGTCCCACCCTTAACTCTGTTCGGTTCGTCAATTCCTGCTCTCCGAGCTTTGCTGCGTCTCTCTCCCTGCCTTGCTGATTCAGACACAGCAGCAGCAGCAGGAAATTCAAATCACAGCTTCCAGTGGCACGGGTTCCAGCTTCTACGCTGAGATTTTATCTGTTCCTTTTATAGAACCGGGATTCTCCCCTTGCTTAGGACTCCTCACACCGCATCATTCTTGGATTCTAACCTGGCAATCTCAGAGAGCCTCTGTGGCTGCTGTTATCTGTCCACCATGTTCTCCCAGAAGTGTAATTATATATATATATATATATATATATATATATATATAATGCCTTACAGAAATTATTTTCTTCAACAGTCATTTAAGAATTTAAAGAATACAAGCCTCTAAGTGCCTGAAACATTTGCCAATCCAGGACAACTCATTTCAACAAAGATGCCCTATAGACAAGATATTCCTGGAATATTTGTAACTTTGGCTTTGTTTGTTGTTTGAAATTACTCCAAGTGATTTTATCATTTTTAAATGACCTAGCATTGAGTTGTGTAGGCTCAGTAGGCACTTCTTACTGTTTGCTGTGTGGATGAATAAATCAAGACAATATCAACAACAAAACAACTAAGAAGGGTTTCCTTTGGCTGCCTTTTTTAAAGATTTAATGCATTCATGTACTCATTTAATCAACCAGCATATGTAAACTAGGTAACACAATGAATGAATGTGGTGTGTGTGTGTGTGTGTGTGTGTGTGTGTGTGTGTGTGTTGGGGGATTGTCAGTATTGACAAAACTCAGTGTAATCCTGCTAGCATCCATTGATATATTTTCCATTTGTGGCACATCTACCAGACTAATAGGAAAATACAAATGGCCAAGAAACGCTTGAAAATGCATTTTAATATTAAAATAATGCTAGTCAGAACAATCAGATACATCCTGAAAACTACCTATAATGGAGTCAATACAGGTAGACAGACTTTGAGTAGAGAATTTCATCAATCTTAAAGCATGAATTTGACTTTTTCACATTCTAGGAATGTCCCCTAAGGTAGTAAAATATCCATAAAGATTAAATTACCAACATTTTGTTATTATTATTATTGTTTGTGTTACTACAAAAGAATACAGCTTGTATCAAGGGCTTGAATGCATTATGTTAGTCATGTGATGATATATAAAACAGCTATAGAAACCACTTTTGAGAATATTAATATGGAAAGATGTTCAGAAAATTTTAAATGGAAAAATAACAAGTTTTGCAAATCTTACCAATTTTGAGTATCAATACTTGATAGATATTGGGAAACTGGAAGAAAATGTTCAAAAGGTAAAGGCAACATGGTATGGGAAATGAGAAGGAAGGGAAAAAGGGAAAAAAGTAAAAGCAAAAATGGAAGCAAAGCTTTTTTTTAACTAAGGAGGAGCAGAAGATTCAAAGGGAGGGAAGGTGAATGGGGAAAAAGAATCCAGATATATTATGTACAGATAAAAATTTCCTAAGATGAATGGAATCATAATGTATACCAAAGTGTACTAATAATATTAATTTTAAAAACCAAAGTTATTCATACTGATAGTGACTCAAACCAAACAAAATTGAAAAGAATTGAAAGTACAGGTCCACTGTGATAGGAAAAATGAGCACTGTTAGCAATTTAATATACATGTTATCTCTTTTGGATACACACTTGTAATTCATAATTGAGCAGAAGTCATGGAATGCAATATAAACAAGCCTCAAAGATGTCTTCTTCATTTCTATCTCTTTATAGAACAACACACACTTAGACCTTCTAGTTTTTCTTCCCATCTCACTAGCTATAGTTTTTGACAATGTGTATAGTACCAGGCTGTTCAGTCAAATTGAAATTTGAAATACACAAAGAATGTTTTAGCAAGAAGCACATATTGTGTGAAACACAATCCTGAAGAGATAATACTAAAAAGACATTCAATGATAATTTCAAATTCCAGATGAACTGAGCATTTTGTGTTTTTTATTTGCATACCTGGCAATTTTGGTTGAAGGCACAGCAAGAAAAAAAAAAGAGGTGAAGGAGACAAGAAAATTCTTTCCTGGCTGATTTTCTTCTCAGCTGGCTTTTCACCATCTGGGCCCAGTGGGTGTTCAAGTCTGATTCTTTCACAGATGCCTTTATGATTTCATCTGAGACCTCATATCACAGAGAACCACTAATTTGTAGATTTGTCCTGCATGTGTGGCTCTCACCTGTTCCCCAGGGTACTTGCACATCCCTTACTATGACAGTGACGCTTTTTATCCTGCTGTTGGAGCACTAAGCAGCCTGTTACATTTGCCAGCTGAGAGTCATTCAGAGTTTCACCATGTCTGCCCAGCTGCAAGGGATGCACACCAAAGTCCCTAAGTATGTCCTCAAAATTCCCCTCTCCTGGTGAGGTACAGGGGGAAGTACTATATCTCTTCTTAGGGAGAGGTGCTCACAGCACATGGCTCCTGAACTATATCTCTCTTACAAATCCTTCCAGTCACTAGCAACTAGATGTTTTTAAAGCCCTTATTACAGGAGAATGAGTTTTGGTTTTAGAAGTCATTTATTAGTTCTTTACTTTGAAATTCATACAAGGTTGGCTTGTCTCACTAATTCATTGTCTGTCGTATTTTGATGCCTCAGTCAAAACGTCTAATTTTTGTTCCATTAGTACTCTTACTAATTCCTCTAGTTGGCCTTCTTATTTGCACCACAATTGCAGACCTTCCTGATAATCCTCCTACATTGCTCTCCCACCACTACCGTCATCAATAAAGTCTCCAACATCGATCATTCTCAAAGTGTGGTCCCTGGACCAGTAACATCTGTGTCACTTCATGTCTCACTTGCTTCATATCCAATTATTCTATAGCCATCATGTTTTTCACTACCATCAAATAAACTCACTTTAAAGTTCACATAAAAATTACAAGCTTCAGATAGAAGTTCCTAAACTTCCTGCTACCAAGTCTACTGACCTACTTATAGTTTTGCCATGCTTCTCTCTAATTCAAATAAAGTATCTGCTTTTTAACGTTATTCTTGCCACCCAAATTTTGAGTCTCAGCTTCTCTAGCTTCTCAGTAACCTTGAGTTAATGATCATTGATTCTACTGCATGCTTCCATTTAAAAATTATTAATCAAAAACACATTGCCACTAAATCCCCTCCAAATACTTTCCTTCACTTTGAACATGCTTATCTCACCTCTCTTGCCATTTTCTAAAGCAGTTCACCAAGTCCTCTTCTATGAGAGTCTTTAATTGAACAGTCATGGCTGCCTCTGTGTCATGAATTGATTCAAAACATTTACTTTCCACAGGAGTTTGACTTTGGGGAATAGTCAGGAGTCAGACAGTGTCAGCTCTCATAAATAAAGTAGATAAGGATGCAGAGCAATATCTTTATGAGCTCGCCTTACTATCAGATGGTGCTTGGCAGCAGCACTCACCAAAATTTTTAATCACATCTCATAGAGACACTCCTGAAACTTTGAGTTTGAGTACTTTGAGGGAAATTAATGGCAATGCATCTTTTAATACCATACATTTTTAAAAACTTAAATATTCACTTTGTAGGTTGAAGATACCTCATATATGCTGATCACTGTCAATCAAAAATTTTAAATGTGAAAAATTAAAATAAATTTATAGCATTTCACATTATCTTAAGAAAATATAGACAGTGGAATTGCTGAGTCCTATGGTAACCTTTATTGAAATCTTTAAAAAATAAGTTTATTGGTACAATTTAGATGTCATAGTGATCATATTCATTGTAAGGAGTTTGTACCTTCACATGATATATCTTAGTTCCTCTCTTTTTTATCCATTCCCCACTCCTCTCTTCAACCCCTTTTCTCCTTATTTAGAGTACTTTATTTCCATTTTAGCCTTTTTTATTCATTTTTTCTTCTCCCTTCCATATCCACACAATTCACCTTTCCTTTTGAAAAATGACTCTCTGTTTCAAAATATCTATTATACATTTTGGTTCTTATTTAAACTTCCAGTTTCACACACTATGCAATCAATGAGATATTTACACATATGTATCCAATTTATTTCACTTAAGGATATGGCTTCAAGGTTCATCAATTTAGCTAGAAATGTCTTAAGTCTATCCTTCTTTGTGGCTGAGTAGTACTCCATTGCATAAAAAAACACACATCTGTTTTGCCCATTTCTCAATTGATGGGCATTTGGGTTGTTTCCAAGATTCATCTGCTACAAACTATGCTGCTATAAACATAGTTGCACTTATATCATTATAGTATGATGCTTTCAATTCTTTTGCAATGATTAGGGAAATAGCTGGATCAAATGGAACCTCTAGTCCTACTTTTCAAAGGAATCTCCACACTGATTTCTACAGAGGTTTCACCAGTCTATGTTCCTGCCAAAAGTGAAGTGCTCTTTTTTCTCTATAGCCCCTCCAGCATTTCTTCTTAGATGATTTGTTGATAATTGCCATTCTTTCCAGTGTGAGATGGAATTTCAGAGTTATTTTAACTAGCACCTCTCAAATGATCAGTGATACTGAACATTTCTTCATATATTTATTTGCCATTCTTATTTCTTCATCTGAGAACTGTGTATTCATCTCAAATGTCCATTTTTGGATTGGGTTTTAGACATTGGGGGTGGTCTGATTTTTTAAGTTCTTTATATGTTCTAGATAGAAATTCTTTGAGGAACAGTTGACTACAATTCATTTCCCAGTCTGTGGGTTGTCTTTCCACTCTGTTGGTGATTTCTTTTGATGTAATAAAGATTTTTGAAAAGATACACTTCAATTGTTGATTCATTGAAGTACTTCCCATGCAAGTTGGATTTTGCTCATGAAGTTTCTGCCTGCATCCACATCTTCAAGATTTCTTCCTACTTTTTCTTCCAGTATATTTACTGTTTCTGTCTTAAGATTTAGAACCTTGGTCCATTTTAACTTAAATTTAGTGCACGGGGACAGAAATGGGTTTAGTTTTAGTCTTCAGCATGTAAAGAGCCAGTTTTTCCAGCACCATTTGTTAAAGAGGCTATCTTTCTTTCAGTGAACGTGGTTAGAAACTTTGCCAATGATAAGGTGGCTGTCTTTGTAGTGGTGTCTATTCCAATGATTTTCAGATCTGTTTTTTGCAACTACCATACTGCCTTTATTACAGTACATTTACAGTATAATTTCAAGTCAAGGATTGTGATGCCTCCTGCCTTGCCTTTGTTACCCAGAAATGCATTCTAAGTCTCTTCTGATTTTTTTTTTTTTTTTGCATCAGAGATTGAACTCATGACTCTGCTCTTGCTAGGCAGGCGCTTATGTCACTGAAATCAATCTCCAGCCCAAAAGTGTCTCTTTTTTTGTACCGAGGGTCGAACTCATGACCTCACACTTGCCAGGCAGGAATTTATGCTGCTGAGCTATATCTCCAGCCCTCTCGGCTTCTTCTGTTTCCAAGTGAATTTTACGAATGTTTTCTCTAGTTCTGTGTGTCATATTAATGCTATTTCAACCAGGATTGCATTAAATCTGCATAACAATTTTGGAAATATGGCAATTTTCACTAAGTTGGTTCTTTTTATCCATGAGCAAGCGCTATCTTCCCATTTCAGATAGCCTTCTCAAGTTACCTTTTCAGGGTATTGTAATTTTCTTTGTACAGATCGTTTACTTCCTTTGTTAGGTTGATTCCTAAGTATTTCATTTTTTGGATTCTATGGTGAAGGGTGTGGTTCCACTAATTTCTCTCTCAATGAGTTTGTTGCTTGTGCACAGGGGTGCTGTTGATTGTTCAGTGTTGCTTTTGTATCCAGATATGTTCCTGAATTTGGTGATTAAATGTAGAAATCTTCTGGTAGAATTTTTGGGTTCTTCTATGTAGAGCGTTATATCATCTGTGAATAATGATAATTTAACTTCTTCCTTTCCTATCCTTATTTCTTTTATTTCTCTTTTGTCTGATTGCTCTGGCTAATATTTGCAGAACTATATTGAATAGGAATGATGATAATGGACTTCTTTGTCTTGTTTCTGATTTTAGAGTGAAAGCCATTAGTTTTTGTCCACTTAGTATGATGTCAGCTGTTGGTTTATCATATACGGCTTTTATCAGATTGAGTTAGAGAAATCTATTTCAGTTTTCTGTAGGTTTTTTTTTTTTATCATGAACCAGTGTCAGACTTTGTTAAAAACCTTTTCTGCATTGAGGTGATTGTGTGATTTTTGTCTTTCACTCTGTAGATATGGTGTATTACATTTATTGATTTGTGTAGGTTGAACCATTCCTGCATTCCTTGGATGAATCCCATATGTTCACAGTGTATAGTCTTCTTGATAATTTGTTGCATTCTGTTTTCTAGTATGTTTTTGAGGATTTTTGAATCTGTCTTCATTAGGTTGATTGGTCTTTCTTTTCTTTGTGGTTAAATCTTTCTCTGGTTTTGGTCAGGTTAGTATTTGCTTCCAGGAATAAATTTAGGAGAATTGCTTCCCTTTCAATTTCATTAGAGTTTGAGGAGTATTGGCACTAAGTCTTCTTTAAATTTCTTGTAGAATCCAGTTGTGAATCCATCAGGACCTGGACATTTCTTTGTAAGTTTTTAAATACATATTCAATTGCATTAACTGATATTTAGTTATGGAGTTGTATCTTTTGATTCAGTATGATAGTTCATAAGCTTCCAAGAGTCTAGCCATTTCTTCTGTGTTTTCCATCTTATGAGAATAAAGATTTTCAAGATAGGTCCTGGTGAGGTTCTGAATTTACCCAAGATCTCTAGTAATCTGACCATTTTCATTCCTCAATACATGAATTTGAGTTTTTCCTTTCTTTTTTTTTTTTGATAAGGTTAGCTAGTGGTTTATCAATTTTATCTATTCTTTCAAAGAGCCAACTTTTATATTTATTGATTCTTTATATTGTTTCCTTAGTGTGCATTACATTAATTTCTCCTCTGATCTTTATAATTTCCTCCCCCATGTGGGCTTTAGGCTTGTCTTGCTCTTCTTTTTCTAGAAGCTTGAGGTACAAAATTACATTATTTTTGCTTATTCTGTTTTCCTGATGTGAGAATTCACCAGCATAAATTTCCTTCTTATGAGTACATTCATTGCATCCCATAGGTTGTGGTATGTTGTATCTGTATTCTCATTTAGTTGAACTTTTAAAACATTTCTTCCTTGCTTTCATCTCTGACCCATTGGTTGTTTAGGAGAATGTTATTTGATTTCCATATGTTTATGGAGTTTTTGCAATTTCTTTTGTTATTAACTTCCAATTTCATTAAACTATGGTCAGATAATATGCATGGGATAATTTCAACTTCTTTGCAATTGTGTAAGCATGTTTTATGGGCTAAGATGTGATCTTTTTTAGAGAATGTTCCATTTGAAGCTGTGAAGAATGTGTATTCTGGTGATGTAGAGGAACACTATGAAAACAACTACTACCCATTCTGGTTTGACTATTGTCTTCTTTGGAAGTCCTGTAATGTTTACAATGCCTAAGTTTTATTGGTCTTGTTCTCTACTGTTTTGTCCAACTTTATAATATCTAATAAGATAGACAATTCTTTTTAAGGAAACAAGGGACAACATTGATAACCATTGTTGATAAACTTGTACTCTGTTCTACACCATGTGCTATGTCTATCCTTGGTATTGACTGACAGCTTAGTTTTGCCATATTTGACTGTATTCTCCCCCCCCAAAGAAAGTAATAAGCACTAAGGAGTAATAAAATCCAAGATGTGTAAATTTTGTTGTAAAAAAGAGAGGGAAAAAAAAAAAAGAAAAAGAGCTCTAACGGATATAACAGCAAGTGTGTTTGGGGGTGTTAAATAGCTGACTTTATCAATGTTTTTGGAACATTGAACACAGCTGTTTGCAGTCTCCCTGTTTGAATGTCCACCTTGTGTTCTTTGATACTGTGATTTGAGGAACTATTTTCAAGAAAATAGTGTGTAATCTACTAGCAGGTAATTTCTTACTGTTATGGTTTTTTGTTTTGTTTTGTTTTGTTTTGTTTTGTTTTGTTTTGTTTTGTAGTTCTGTATTACGTGTACCCTTACACCGCTTTGGTTTGTTTTGTGTTTTTCTCTTTTTCCTCTTAAATAAAAAAAAAAAAAAAAGAAAACAACTACTAAACCCATTTATTCATAGGTTTGTTTTAATTCTGATATATTTTTGCTGACTTTTTGCCTTGCTGATCTACTTCTTTGTGATTATGGGGTATTAAGTTCTCCTGTTACAATTGTGCTATTGCTTATTTGATTTTTTAGTCTATTAATAATTGTCTTATATAGTTGGTGCTCCTGCGTTTGGTGCATAGATATTTATGATTGTTATCTCCTCCTCTTGAAGTTTTCCATTAACAAATATGCAGTGACCTTCTTATCTGTTTTTATCATTCTGGTTTGAAGTTCACATTGTCTACCAATAGCTACACCTGTTTTTTTCTGTGTTCCTGTTGCATAGTATTGTTTTCAATTCTTTGAGTTTAAATCTACAGCTTTCCTTTTTTTAATTAAATGTGTTTCTTATGTGTAGCGTATTGTTGTATCTTGCCTCTTGGTGAATTGAGATCATTTGTATCGATGGTTGTAACTTATATGCATTTACTTATCTTTGTCATGCTGTTTTCCTGCTTTTTCCTACTTTTTTTTTGTCTCTTTCGTTTTTATCGGTACCAGGGATCAAACTCACGACTGCCTGCTTGCAAGGCAGGCACTTATGCCGCTGAGCTAAACCTCCAGCCCTTTTTCCTAATTTTTAATTACTTTACCTGGCTGGTGATTTCTTTCTGATGCTGTTCTTGGAATTGTGACCATTTTTATCTCCATAGAGCATATATTTCAGTATTCTTTGAATGGTTGATGCCATGTTAATGAATTTCTTCAATTCTCCCTTCCTTTATTATTTCTCTATTAAGTTTGAAAGATAGTTTTTCAGAGTATGTCAATCTAGGTTGGAATTTATTTTCTTTTAGTACTTGAAATATTTCATGGCAAACTCTTCTTGACCTGAGATTTTGTGTCGAGAAGTCTGCTGCAATTCTGATGGGCTTTCCTTTATAAATCATTTGTTTCTTTTTCTCTAACTGCTTTTAATATTCTGTTCTTGTGTTGAATATCTAGAATCTTGATTATTGCATATCTTGCTGTAGTTTTATTTTGGACATGGCTGTTAGGAGTTCTATGTGATTCATTTATATGTATGTCAAATTCTTTACCCTAGAACTAGGCAAGTTCTCTGTCATTGTTTCTGTGAAGAGTTTTTATAGCATTTGTACTTTCTCCAGCTTTCTCATTGATCCCAATCAAAATTATATTATTCTTCTTTGCTTCAGCTTGTAGCTGTTGGATTGATTTTTAATGATCTCTTGTTATTTTTATGATCACTAGCTGCAACTCTGTTTTCAAGGTCTGAAATCATATACTCTGCTTCATTCAATCTGTTGAAAATACTTTTAGTGGAGGTTTTAATCTCTTGGAGTTCTGTTTGGATCTGTTTTATAGATTACTCTTCTTTCCTGGGTTGGACATTTTTCCCATAATTTTTCTAAGCTCATCTATTCTTTTATTTGTATCTTCTCTAATATCTTTGATTTTTAAGCATCATTTCTTTTTGTGCCTGAGACATTATTTCCTCTATAATTTTTTATACTTGTTTTTTTCACTCATGTTGCTATCATTTTAGAAAGCTTCAGTGGCTGACTTCAATTTTATCTGTCTCATTGAGTTCTGGGCTTGTCCTAGTTAGGCTGGGTGTCTGGGCTTATATTTTGCTGCTGCATCTTGTCATTCTATATTTTTTCTTTCATTTTGTTGTCTAAGTTGATGCTTGCTGGTTTCTTGTGATAGACAGTTTTGTCACTAGTGTTAAGGCTTCCCTGGGAGATGTCTGTTTTTCAGGGATGTCTTCTATGTATAGGTGGTTCTTTATATCCATCCCAAGAATCTACTTTCCCGATTTGAAAAGGATGCAGAGCTACTATTTTGTTCAGCACCTAGCCCTTTGATACTGGGCTGTTGTGATGTTCTGACACAATACAATCACATTATCATCATACGGGGGACAAAAACTGATTTTAGCATGTATAACATCCAGATTAAAGTAGTATAATTAATAATAATAATAATAGTTACAAGTACAACTTAACTGCTGACAAACTTGGTAACTACTAATCAGCTATCTCAACCACAGCTGCAAACTCTAAAGTTGTGTTACAAAATCAAACATATAGCTTGTACTTGTATTCAGTGATTTTATCCATACTACAGTGATTTTCCTTTGTAGGGAAGAAGGGAGGTTAAGATTGGTAGGGGAAAGGACTAGAGTGATTATTGAGTTCAATGTAGTAGAGTCAAGCCTGGAGGTCAAAGGATGATCACCTGAGTTTTGGAAAATTGGAGGACACAGGAGGAAAAGAATGAAGTAAAATGTAAAGGAATAATCAGAGAGGGAAGAGTCAATGTTTACTCACTTGAACATTTAAATTCAAGAAGTAGTTGGAGAAAGAGAGAAAGAGGAATAATAGAAGAAAATGAAAATAAGAAATCTTAAAAGTGAAAAAAAGAGAAGAAAGAGAAGGAAAACAAACAAAAAAGAATAGAAGAGGAGAAAGAAAAATAAAGGATACCAGAGAAAGAGAGGGGGGAGGTCCAAAATGAAAATAACCATAAAATACAAAGCAAAAGAAGATGCTATCCAACCAGATAGGAAAGGGATAGCCAATCAAACAAACAAGGGAGAATAAAAGTAGCACAGTACCTCTGGTGTTTCCAGCTCTGTCCTAGTGTCCATGTTAGATCCCTGATCTGTGCTGGATATACAGCTAACCTTGTCCTCTGGATGTGGGGGCTGTGACTGGTCTGTTGGTAGAGTTCTCCAGAGCCCACCTGCTAGCTCCTCACTGCCGCACTAGACACTTCCATGCTGCTGGTCTCGCAGATTACTCTGCCCTCTAAAAGCTTGTGTGTGCCCACGTGTCTGGGGCCCAGCTGTCCTGGGTCTCTGTGTGGGGGTCAGTCTACCTGTCCAAAGCGTGTGTACACTCCTGTGCCCTAGGTCAGTTTGTCCTGGCTCTCAGGGTTCTGGTAAGCCTGCCCACCAAAGGTGTGTGTTGGAAATCGAGTTTTTCCAGCACCTTTTATTAAAGTCTTTCTGTCTTCCAGTGAGCATGTTTGGCCTCTTTGTCAAAGATAAGGTGACAGCCTATGTTTGGAGTTGTTTCTTCATCTTCTGATTTGTTCCATGGGTCCTCAGGTCTGTTTTTTTGCTTGTTTATTTGTTTGTTTGTTTGCCAGTACCATACTGTTTTTATAAAAGTAGCTTTATTTAACATTTTGAAGAACTGCTAACTGTTTTCCAAAGCAGCAGGTCTTTTTCAAATTCCCACTGGCAATGTACCAATGTTCCAGTTTCTCCACATTCTTTGCTAACACTTATTGTTGTGTATGTTTTTAAACTCTAGGTATTCTATTGGATACGAATTAGTATGTCACTGTAGTTTTGATTTGCATCTCCTTAGTGACAAACAACTTTGAGAATCTTTTCCTATGTTAACTAGCTGTTTGTACATCTTCTGAAAGAAATACATATTCAAATATTTATTTAGCTCATCTAAAACTTTTTATTTGTTTTAGGTTTACAAGAAAAATTGCAAAGATAGTTCCTATATATTCTTCAATCAATTCTCATATGATATCTCTCACTAATCATGGTGCACTTGGCAAATGTAATAAATTATTTCTACTAACAGACTACCACTTAACTACAGCTTTCATTTAAAGCTAATCAGTTTTTCTACTAAAATTCTTTTTCTGTTCCAGGTTTCAATATAGGATAACATTGTTCTTTCTTGTCATGTCTCCTTAGTTTCCTCTAACCTGTGATAGCTTCTTGGCATTGCAAGGTTTTCATGACCTTGACAGTTTGTAAGAGTATAGGTTACACAATTTGTAGAACATTCCTCAATTTGGGTTTATCTGATATTTTTTTCACAAATATACTGGGATTATGGATTTTGTTGATATTAAGTGTCGTATTCATTGTATCATACCAGAGAGTTCATGACATTAACACGATTTATCAATTGTAAGGTTAAATTTTGTCATTTGGATAAGAGATCTGCCAGGATTCTCCTCTATAAAGTGACTACTTCTTCCTTTCCATATTCATTGGAAGCAAGTCACTACGTGCAGCACATATTCAAGAAAATGGAAACTAACTTCTACCTCCTGGAGAGGGAAGAATTTACACCTATTATTTTGGATTCTTTTCTGAGAAAGTTGAGTCACTGGTCCTTCACTTATTCATTCAGTCAATCATTTATTAGTTTTATCAGTATGGATGCATGGATATTTATTTTTGTCTTTGGATTATATATAATCTAATACTAATATTGGTTTTGTTGCTTAAATCATTAGAGCTATGGCTCTCCAAGGTTGGTTCCTGAGTCCCTTACTATCTTTCCCTGTCTCTTTTGCTTACTTTCTTTCTTCTTTTCTTTCTGTCTTATTTTTAGAACTTTATGATACTATGTGATACATAGAGATCATCTTGGATTTTCCTCCCCTGCTCTAGAGTCATCCACTCCTCCAAGGTCTCCTATTCCTCTAGAATCCTATTTAGAAAATAAAGTCTGGTTGCCAAGGGTACTAGTTGATACAGGTCTTTCAGTTTCTAGACAGAGCAAGGACATTTTTGTATGTATAAGAAAGCAAAAATTGTACATATCTATAGTTCTATGTTTATTGGTCCATATAAGTAAATACATATACACTACATAAATATTATGTCATAAGATTTTCAACTGTATTCAGGCATGAGTCTTCAGTTTAGTATCCCTTTTTTGCTTATTTGTTAAATCTTTCTCTGGCAGGATGAAACCTGAATCTTATCATCCACACTTAGTACATGAAGTTACTTTTAAATTGTTAATTTTTAGCTCCGTAGAAAATAAATTTAGCAACTAGAATACAATGTTCATGTATGGCTTTTTAAATTTACCCTTACAGTATTCAGGGAAAACAGTATTTTTAAAAGTTATGCATGGCAACTCTTTTCCTTATCATTTCTTGTGAAGTTATCTCAGACATTTATAACACCAATTCTTTTGTTAGCACTCTCACAGTCTACATCCTGAGACCCACTGACATATAAATTGTCTTTGTTTTTAACTAATGAAGTTTATTTTAGAGCAGCATTAAGTTTACAGCAAATAGAATAGAAAGCACAGTTCCCATGTGCCTCTACCTTCTCCCACGCAAACTCTTCTCCAGTTACCAACATCACCAGCAGAGTGGTATGTTTGTTATATCTGACGAACCTACACTGACACATTATTTCACTGAAACACCATAGTTTGTATTAGGATTTACTCTTGATGTTATACACTCCATGAATTTGAACAAAAGTTTAATAACACATGTCATACTATACTTAGTAGTTTAACTGCCTTAAAAGTCCTCTGCTCCTATGCCCTTCCCTCACTTTCAATCCTTGATAACTACTGATTCTTTTAGCATCTCCATAGTTTTGCGTTTTCTGTACTGTCACTGGAATGATACAGTATGTAGCCTTTCCAGATTAGTTTCTTTCACTTAGTATTATGTACTTAATGTTCTTCCATGTCTTGTCATAGCTTAATAGCTCACTTCCTCCTAGAGATGAGTAATAATCCATTTTCTGAATTACCGGTTTATCCTTTCACCTACTGAAGAGCATCTTGGTTCTTCCAAGTTTTGGCAATTATGGATAAAGATAGTATATATATATATATATATATATATATATATATATATATATATGCTCAAATCATTTGGGTAAATAATCTTAGAGGTACAATTGCTAAATCATATGAGATGAATATGTTTCATTTTGTGAACAACTACCAAATCATTTTCTGAAGTAGCTCTTCAGTAAATGCGAGGTCCTTTTGCTCCATTTCCTTGCCAACATTTGATGATGTTTTAGGGTTTGGGCTGTTCTATGGTTCATTTAAAAAATGTGCATAGACAAAAATTCCTTCCTTATGACATATAGCTTTATAAATTTTGACAAAAGCATACATTTATCTACCTGATTACTAACCATGCAGAACAGTGCTGTTAATCTAAAAATGTTCTTACGCTGCCCCTTGATTGTGAGCCCTGGTATCCTGACAAACACCAGTTTCCATCCAGTTTTGCTTTTTCTGTAATACCATGTAAATGGAATGACACAATATGCAACTTCTGATCCAAATTGTTGTATAAACCTAATAGCTCTTTCTTTTATGCTGTTGATTTGCATTCAAATACACTACACTGTATCAATCCAGATTCTACTAAAAAAGTAGAACAAGTGGACTACATATTTCATTGGTAATTATGGGATATGGCTGGGCAAGGCATGATGCACTGGGAGTGCTGAAGGCTGAAAACTCTCAGCCTGGAGCTGATAATGTAAGCCACAGGTGGAATCTTTCATCTCTATGAAAAGTTTTATTCTTAAAAACCTTTTGACCTATTAGATGAGGCTCACCTAGATTATATTAGTAAATATTCTGTACTTAAAGTCAAAGGATTATAGCTATGAAACTCATTTGCAATAGATTTTTACTGTGACACCTAAAATTAATGTTTAAGAGGATAAAGTATAGCTTAGCTGAGCTGACACATAAAACTGTCAGACAGTTTCCCCCAGTAAACTATCAAAGATGTCCCTTGTACTAACTACTATAGTACACTTTTAGAACACAGTGGATACACGCACTGTAGTATATTATGTTCACACATTGAAACAACGTCTCACAAAAAGAAGCACTACACAACATGATTCACAGTGGATGATTCCATAAGACTGCACTTATTTCTTCCAATGGAAATCAAGAGAGTGGTTTCTCTTAGAGGAGCAGAGCTTACAAAGAGGCAGAAGGAAAGAGGTTCTGGTTGCAGGGTTCTGACACTTGATCTGATTTTTTGCTTATACAAGTGTATTCATTTTGTCACAACTCATCAGGCTACACTCTTATGACCTGTGCACTTTTCTGTGCAAGTATTATCTGTCAGTAACAAGCTAAAAAATTTTGCCTGAGTGTCAGAGAATCTGGCTTCACACCCTATCACTATAACTTAATGTTCTAGTTGAATGATCCTGAGAGATTTATTGTCTCTAGTTTCAGCTTTCTCCTCTATAAGACGGGGTAGCAAAGTTTTACATAGACATTGTGAGGACTACATTACATAATACAAGTGGGCTGGAAAAAGAACCAGAAAGTCAATCTGCATTTCCTGTGATCAAGCAGAGGCTATGGGTCTGGAAAAGAACTAAGAAGTCAGCCTACCTTCGTGGGCTGAGAGATAAATAGAGGCCCCTCGGCTGACCCTCTTAGGCAACTGACTGATTCAGAGCAACACAGGCTGGGATGATAACAACTGACATGCAAAAACAATTTAATGATTATATTGATTGATTGACTTTGCAGAGCTGTGGCTGGTAGTCCAATCATCTGTTTAGAGAATAACACGCATTATAGCAACTATGGGGGATTTCTTTCTGTCTCATTTTTGAAATTCTGTATTGTTCTCACTGTTTTGTTTGTTCTGCTTTATTGTTGTTTTATTCCCTTCAAAATAAAAAAAATTACATAATACATGAGAGAAGGGTATTTTAATTCATAGAAAACATATGCATCTATTCTGATTCAAACATTGCACAATGTATACATTTATTAAAACATCAGGTACTCCATAATTATGTACAACTTCTATATTTTCATATATAAGATAAAATACTTTTTAAAAATCATAGTAAATGCATACAGTGATGAAAGTGTTAATCTCAATGGATTCCAGTGAGAAGAAAAACGATTTAACATTTTTGTGTGCAGAACATTGCCACAGGGACAAAGACAATACCCAGAATATAATAGGACCAGTGGGTATCACCTGAAGGGGATTTGACAAATAAAAGGAGTACAAACCAAATGTAAGCAATTATGACTAACACATACTTTAAGAAGAGTTAATCACTAGATCTTAAGTGTACTTACAATATACTTTTCTGAACTTTAGCTACATTTCTACCTGGTCAAGAAAAAGGTATACCGTAGTCTTCCTTATCTGTGAGGGACACATTCCAAGACCCTCAATGGGTGCCTGAAACTATGAATTGTACCAACCCTTCCCTATATTATGTTCTTTTCTTAGGCATACAGTCCTCTGATAAAACCTGCCTTACAAATTAAGCCCATAAAGAGACTAATAATTGTAACTAAAAATAAAGTAAAATAATTGCAAGAATATACTGTAATCAAACTACCAGCATTATTAATATTCTTTAGACATGGTTATTCAATTTCTCAAATTCCTGTGAGTCACTTAGTATTCTTATAAAAATCACTCTTTTGAGATTTGAGAACCTAAAATTAACTTCTACTGCTGACAACCAAAGGCAGCTAGATCCAACCATAGGCACTTTTCAAAAACAAACATAATTTTTTAAAAGGTAAAGCTCATAAAATAAAATGACAAAAATCTAGACAGTTAATAGCCCACTTGAAATGTTGAAAATGTGTACTGATCAAGATATTTGAACGTATACCGGTATGACATACTATATCATCAAAGGCAAGTGTTTGCTGGGCTTTCACTAATGATTGTTACCCCAAAACAGCATGCTGCTCTTGCAGAAGAATGGTAAGGTGTGGCCTTCCATATGTACCCGCACAACTCAAAAGCCTCTTTTCATGTTGGATCCATTTTTATTATTCCAGGTTTTAAATGTTCCAAACCCTGAGTTCCATTAAATATTCACACAAATATATTTTTCTCAAATTCTTACACATGAAGAATCAATAAAGCACCAGTCAGACCTACAAAGATCACGACTGTTTCACCCATTAGTAACGAAAAGTATTTCAGATGATAGTGGTGTTCCTCAAGTTTGAGTGTTCATTTTCAAATTGTTCCAAATGCTGTACTTGACATGAATCCAAGGATCTCTAAGATGCAGTACCCTTGAGATTTAGAATCACTGAAACTATCAATGACATTCACAATTTGGTAACGGTCACAATACTAATAATAGCTGCCACTAGATGAGTGTCTACTATGTCAGAATGTTACATTTATTCCACTGGCATGTGAATAGAATACTGAATGGCTAGCAAGGCTGGCCCTAGAAGCTATCATGCCAAAGAGAAAGAACTAGTTGAGGTAATCCCCTCAAACAAAGTAGCTATGTGAAGAGCAGGTATAGAGGTGTCACAACTTCCTTTTTTTATTCCATCATGTAGAGTGTTCCTTAAACCAATTATTCTACTGGTACTAAATTTTAACAGTCAGCAGGGATTTATATAGATGCCCACTCTGCCTACTGAACGAATGAAAAAGCTGGCAACAGCTTGGGCCTCAAGGTTGACTGGCACCACATCATTGCACATACTTTTCTTCATCCTGGCAGGTCCATAAACTTTGGAAACATCTACCAGTGGATTTGTGAATTCCACAGAGATCAATTTATACTCTGTAAAGTCAGCTAACTGACAAGGGTGTTATTAATTTGTCAAATAAGCATCATTAAGTGCAGGTACTCTTGTCTTTCTGACTTTAATGGGAATGTTTCTTATCTCACCTTTAAAAATGAGGTTTCCAAAAAAATGAGATTTGCTATGGTTTGAAGAGATACTCTGCCTTAAGCAAAGAAAGTTCCTTTTTATTCTTATTTGCCAAATTGTTTTTTTCTAATTGTAGAAAAGGGCTACATTTATGAACTTTTTTCTACATCCATTCAGATGACCATATTTTGTCTTCTCTAATCATTTTTGGTAGTGAATAAAATTAATTCACTTTTCATCATCAAGCACTCTTTTTCTTCATGACTTAAAGAAACTTCACTAAGACATGCAGAATGAAAACAGAATAATAAGAGCTGTTAGAGAAAAGGCACAACTCATTTTTTGAAGAAAGCCAATTAGAATCAAGGAAGACTTTTCAGCACAAACCTCAAGTTTGTGTATTTAAAGCACTGAAAGACAACAATTTTCAAGCCAGACTGATGCACCCAGCAAAATTTTCATTCAGATTTAAAGGAGAAACAAGATATTTGATGACTAAGAACAACTGAAGAAATTCATGTCCACCAAACCAATCCTAGAAACAGTATTGAAAGACATACTAGGTAAAGATTAAAATGACCACGATCCTCAGAAAAAAAAAAAAAAAACACCAGGTAGGATAAGCAATTAATCAAGGGGGAAACACAGAAAGAAAACAACTGAAACATAAAATGGCAAAGTCGAACCAGTACATATCAGTGATATCCATAAACATAAATGGCCTCAATTCACCTATCAAACGAAATAGGTTGAAAGAATGGATCAAGAAACATGATCCCACAATATGCTGTATGCAAGAAACACATCTGACCCAAAAGGAAACTCATAGATTAAAAGTCAAAGGATGAAAAACAATATTCCATGCAATAGGAACCCAGAAAAAGCAGGGGTAACAATTCTATTTGCAGACAATGTGAACTTCAAACCTAAAATGATTAAAAGACAGAGAAGGCCACTACATACTCATTTGTGGAAAAATTCAAGAGGAAGAACTAACAAGTATAAATATATATGCACCAAATACAGGAGCACTCAACTATATAAGACAGATACTAAGGGACATGAGAAACCAAATACACAAGAACACAATTATAATAGGGGACCTTAACAGCCCATTCTCACAAAGCGATAGATCAACTAGACAAAAGGCAGCCAAAAAATAATAGAAACAAATCATAACGGCAATCAATAGGACTTAGTAGATGTTTACAGAGTGTTCCATCCAACCATATCAGAATACACGTTCTTCTCAGCTGTGCATGAGACAGTCTCCAAAAATAGACCATAAAACATTCTTAAGAAACTGCAAAGGTATTGAAATTATCCCATGCATAATATCGACCATAGTGCACTGAAATTGTAAATTAATGGCAAAATAAATTGCTAAACCTGCATAAATACATGGAAACAAAATAGCAAACTTTTCAAACAACTGGTGGGCTACAAATGAAATTAAACAGATTAAAAGCAATACCTACAATTCAATGAAAATGTACGAACAACACACTGTAATCTGTGGGATGCAAGAAAGTGGTCCTAAGAGGGAAATATATAGCAATAAATTGTCATACAAAAAAATGAGCACAAATAAGCAACCCACTGCTCCATCTCAAGCTTCTAGAAAAAAAGAGCAAGTTAAACCCAATGCTCATAGAAGAGAAGAAATTGTAAAGATTAGAGTAGAAATGAATGCTAATGAAATGAAACTAAAATAAAACTAAAAAAATACCAAGAATTAATGAATCAAAAACCTGGTTTTTTGAGAGAATAAGCAAAATTGATAAACCGCTAGCTAACCTTATAAAGAAAAAGAAAGAAAACACTCAAATTCACACAATAAGGAATGAAAAGGGGGAAATGACTACAGAGTCCATGGAAATTCAAAGGATCATGAATACTGCTTTGAGAATCTCTATTCATAGAGGGTGGAAAACACAGAAGAAATGGACAGATTTCTAGAAATATATGAACTATATATATGAAATATATCAAACTATATATATGAAATATATAAATGAACTATATATATGAAATATATCAAAGCTCAACCAAGAAGTTATAACAACTGAATAACACAATCTCAGCTATTGAAATTGAAAACATAATTAAAAGTTACGAACAAAGAAAAGCCCAGGTCCTGATGGATTCATGGCTGAATTCTACAAGAAATGTATAGAAGATTTGAGGCCAATACTCCTTAAACTTTTCAATGAAATTGAAAAGGAAGCAATCCTCCCTAAATCATTCCTGGAGGCAATTATTGCTCAGATACCAAAACCAGAGAAAGACCCAACAAAAAGAGAAATATAGGCCAATCTCACTAATGAACATTGATGCAAAAATTCTCAATAAAATACTGGCAAGTAGAATGCAGGAAATCATCAACATTATACATCATGACCGAGTGGGATTCACTCCAGGAATGCAGGGTGGATTAACACACACAAATCAAAAAATGTAACACACCACATCAACAAAGCCAAAAACAAAAACCACATGGTCATCTCAATAAATGCAGAAAAAGCTTTTGATAAAGTCCAACACATGTTCATGAAAAAAAAAAAACCTTCAGAAACTTGGAATACATGGTGTCTACCTCAATCTTATAAAGGCCATCTATGATAAACCAACAGGCAACATTCTAATAAACGGACAAAAACTAAATAAAAGCTTTCACTTTAAAACAAGGAACAAGACAAGGATGTCCACTATCACCACTCCTATTCAAAATCATTCTGGAAACACTAGCCAGGGAAATCAGACAAGAGAGAGAAATTAAAGAATAAAGATAAGAAAGGAAGAAGTTAAATTATCACTATTTACGGATGACATGGTACTTTATATAGAAGACCCAAAAATCTCCATGAAAAGACTAACAGAAGTAGCAAAAAATTCAGCAGTGTAGCTAGATGCAAAGGCAGTGCTCAAAAATCAATAGTGTTCCTGTACACAAACAAAAAAATCACCAAGAAATTATGGAAATATTGCCTTTCACAATAGCATCTAAAAAAATGAAATACTTGGAAATCAAGCTAACTAAGAATGTAAAAGACCTATATGTTGAAAATTATACTGTGCTAAAAAGGAAAATTGAAGAGTATATTAGACAGTGGAAGGATACTCTTTCCTCTTGGTTAGGAAGAACTAACATTGTGAAAATGTCCATAGTCCTAAAACTGTTATATAGATTTAATACAATCCTAATCAATTAACATACCCCCATACCTACCAGAAACACTCTGAAAATTCATTTGGAAACAGAAGAAACCTAGAATAGCAAAAGCAATTCTGGACAACAAAGGCAAGGCAGGAGGCATCTCAATTCCTGACTTGAAACTATACTACAAAGCTACAGTGATAAAAATCAGCATGGCATTAGCAAAGAAAAAGACCTGGGGATCAATGGAACAGATTAGAAGATGCAAGGGCAACTACAAAGACACTCAGCCACCTGATATTTGAGAAAGGGATAAACATGTTCACTGGGAGAAGGATAGTCTCTTTCTCAAATGGTATTGGAAAAACTGGCTCTCCACATGCCTAAGACTGAAACTAGACCCATGCCTATCACCATGCATAAAACTAAATTCTAAATGGATCAAACACCTAAACATTAAAACAGAAACAATAAATCTACTAGAAGAGAAAGTAGGTAAAAGTCTTGGAGACATGAGGTAGGCAGAGAACTCATGAACAAAACACAAACTGCATGTGAAACACTTCAAAGGGTTAACAACTGGGATCACATATTATTGAAAAGTTTGTACACTTCATAACAAATCACCAACAGAGTGAAAAGAAAATCCACAAAATGGGAAAGAATTTTAACCAACAACCCCTCAGACAAAGGACTTATATCCAGAACATATAAAGAATTGAAAAACATCAAGCCTCCCAAATTCCAAGACCCTCTCAAAAAATGGGCATTTGAGATAAACACACAGTTCGTAGATGAAGATGTACAATTATCAAATAAATACATGAAGAAATGTTCACCATCATTGGTCATTCGAGAAATGCAAATTAAAACAGCACTGGGATTTCATCTCACTCTGGAAAGAATAGCCATCAACAAAAACAACTGATAACAAATGCTGGTGAGGCTGTGAGGCAAAAGGAACACAGCTCCACTCTTGGTGGGAGTGCATACTGGTACAACAACTGTGGAAATCAGTATGGAGATTCCTCAGAAGACTAGGATTGGAAGTTCCATTCAATCCAGTTATTCCCCTCCTAGGTATATTCCCAGAACAACTGAAAAGGTCATATCACATTGATATATGTGCACCCATGTTCATAGCAGCACAATTTGTAATAGATAAATCTTGGAAACAACCAAGATGCCCATCAACTGCAGACTGGATGAAAAAGATGTGGTACTTTTATGCAATGGAATATTACTCAGCTATAAAAAGGATGATCTTGAGGCCTTCATAAGCTAATGGAGAAAATGTGAGGCTATACTCATTAGTGAAATAAATAAGAATCATATCTATAAATCACATTGTGTCTGTGGTGCAAATAGTAATAAGAAATGTAGGAGTAATAAAACCCAAAATGTGTAATTGCTACTGTACAAAAGAGAGAAAAAGAAAGTGCTCTGAAGCATATAACTGCATGTATGCTTAAATATGTAGGATTCATAACCATATTACTAAGTTTTTGTTGGATCATTGAGCAGAACTGTTTTCAGTGTCACTGTTTGAATGTACACTTTGTATGCTTTACTTTTGTAACTTGAACAACTATTTCTAAGAGGATAATATGTAATTTATCAACTAGTGATTTTTTTACTGTTCTTTTTGAAATTTTGTATTATTTGTACTCTTTTTCTGTTTTTTTTTTTTCTTTAAATAAAATTTTTTAAAAATGAAACTTAAGTCTTGTGGTGAAACACTATGTTGCTTAAATTGTTCTGTTCTGACCTGTTTTGTTATGTCCTCTTTTATTTTAATCTTTTTTTACAAGAAAAAAAAGAAACAATTCATAAGATTTGTTTTCCGTACTGTATCTTGGTTTACTGATAACTAATTTTGGATTTGTATATCTGTGTTTGCAAATGAGATTAGCTTATAATTTTCTTGTCTCATACTGTCCTAAATCAAGCAAGGGAAGGTTGAGAAAGGAGTTAGAGTGCTGTCTTTCCTTTTTAGATCACTGAAACAGTGAGTAAATTCTTAGCAGAAATCATCTATGTAGCTATTTGAATGTGGTGGTGTCATTGTAAAAAGAATTTTTTTTACTTTACAAGGCAATTAATACAATTTGTTTCTTCTTTAGTTCATTTTACTGTGTTCTAAGAATTTAATACTTGTATGTTTTCAAATAAATCAGTAATGAATTTTTTTCTTTATAATCTCCTACTATGCATTTAATCCCTAATGCATTCCCTTGAAGCAAGCATGGCCATGCCAATGGGAAATAGCCTCACTCAGAAAAAAACTACTCCTTCCTGTGAGTCAGGTGGCCTGCAGGTTGAAAAAACAGTAGAACATCACTCCACCACCACCACTGATTCAGATAACTCAGGATGAGATACAGCAACTGAGGGAAAGTGAATAGCTTGATACTTGCATTCTTTGGTTGACTCTGTAGGCCTGGGGCTGGTGATTAGGGCATTTACCTGGAGGATGGCAGTGTGCAATGTTTGCATTGTGGGGAATTTCCTCCTGTCTTGTTTTTGAAACTCAATGTTTTGTTCCATTGTACAGTTTTGTTTTATCCCTGCATCTGGTAACCTGAGCAACTATTTTGAAGATAACAATCTCCAGTATTGTTCTCAATGTGTTTTGTTCCAATTGATTGTTTTACTTTATTCATTGTTATATTTTGATTGCTTTTATTTTGTTTTGTTTTGATTGATTTTGCAATGTCTGATGGTATGGACAACTATTGTGACAATAGCAAGATATATTATGATAGCCATTATTGATTTACTGTTGTCCTGTTTTGAAGTTCTGTACCACTTTCACTGCTCTGTTTTGTTTGGATTTGTTCTCTTTAAAATGAAATAAAATTAAAATTCCCAATGTAATCACAGTTTTTATTTGTAATCTTGTTTATTTGTATATTCTACGTTTCTCATTACTAATGTTGCCAGAAAACTGTCAACTTTATTAGTCAAAGAAATAAATTTTGTCATTCATTATCTTACATCTTTAATTTCTATTTAATTTTTTGTTTTTATTATCTTCTACTATAACTTAATACCTTGTTTTTATTCTTTCTGTTTTTCTTCTAGCTTCTTAAATTGAATTCTTAGCTCATTAATCTTTTTTCTTTTCATTTTAGGGGAGTGTCATTATGTTGCCCTAGTTGGACCTGAATGCTAGGCTCCAGTGATCTTCCTCCTTCGGGCTCTTGAGTATCTAGGACTATAGATACGTGCTACTGTACCTGTATTCTTAGTATATCTGTTGCTGCATCCTATAATTTTCAATACGCAATTTTTGTCATAATTTAATTTTATGTTATATTGTGATTTCTTCTTTGACTTATTGGAGTTTTCAAATGCACATGAAAATAAAGAAAGTGTAATAAATTCCCATGCACCCTTCACTCAGTATATTTTATTAGGTAAAATTCATGCAACATAAAATTAACTCTTTTAAAGTACACGGTTCATTGGCATTTAGGACAATTACAGTGTTACATAATCATCATCCATATTTAGTTCTGAAAGGTTATTACACCCAATAATCTCCCTGAAGGATTTGTCATTGTTATAGTTAGATCAAAACGTCCCTCAATGATCTCATGTATTTGGAAGTTGACTGGAATGTGGAGGCTCTACATTCCAGAGTGGACTTATTCCCTGATGAGCCCAGTAGCTCAATATGCTATTAGGAGGTGAGGCCTGGTTTGAGGTGGATCACTAATGTGTGACCTAGAAGAGCATACTCCATCCCCAATTCCTCCCTTCCCTCTCTGCATTCTGACTACCATGGAATGAGCACCTTTTCTTCTGCCATGCTTTTCTGCCATCCTTTTTCTGTCCTGAAACCACCTAAACTTGGCCTGAATCTACTGAAATTGTTAATCAATTTAACTCCTTTAAATTGTGTTGAGTGTTTGTCCTAGCGATGGGAAAACTGACTAATAGAGTAATCAAAATTATTATAAATATTTTTAAAAATTCAAGAATTTTATATATTTTATGAGCTTTGTTCCATTACAGTTGGCATTCCTGTTAACATTTAAGTACTACATGTTTGAAGAGTGGGAGTCTAGTCTTTTCAGTTTGGTTGGCTGTCCTTTGTATGTGACTCTTTCCATCTTTGATAACTTGATTGCTTTATGAATAACAAAGTATACAAGGTCCATGTTGTCCTTTTTTATCCTAAATCTAAAATGAGTTATTTCTACAAAGGGCCTTTGATGTCTTTTAGTATGGAATTAGACACTCTAATATGGGTTCTAAGAGTGTTCATTGCAATAGGGATTTCATTATTTTCAACACTTTTCAGTGAAAAGAGCTAGAAAAAATTCCTTCTAAGTTAAATTTCTTTTTGAAGAACATCTTTGTTAATTCTTTTAGTGACTAGCTATGGGGGATAAAAATACAGAATTTACACCTTCAAATATATTAATATTTTTGAAATTTTTATCATTCATAGATAATTTTTGTTTTTTAATTTTTTAATTTTTAAAATTTCATTTATTTACAGAAAAAAAGAAAAATGGAAAAACAGGTAGAAAAATACAGAATTTCAAAAAAATAACACTAAGAAATCACTAGTTGATGGTGACAGCATACTGTTTTTTGTTTTTTGCTTTTCTGTAGTTCTGAATTACTTGTACGCTTACACTGTTTTGTTTTGTTCTGCTTTTTTTTCTCTTTTTCCTTTTAAATAAAAATATTTTAAAAGAAAAGAAATCACTAGTTGATAAATTCCATATTGTCATCTTAGAAATAGTTGATCAAGTTACAAAATCAAAACATAAAATGTAGACAGTCTAACAATGACAGTTCAAACCATTCTGTTTGATGATCCAACAAAAACTTAGTAGTATGGTTATCTATCTTACACAATTAAACATACATACAGTTATATCCTTTAGAGCGTTCTCCTGCCCTTTCATTTTTTCAATATCTATTATACGTTTTGGATCTTATTACTCCCTCACTTTTTATAATTTTTTACACTAGTGAGACAATGTAATACTTAAAAATGTGAGTCTTATTTATTTCACTTATGAGGATAGTCTCAAGTTGCCTCCATTTACCTATAAAAGCCTCAAGATCATCCTTTTTATAGCTGAGTAGTATTCCATTGTATAAAAATACCACATCTTTTTAAACAATCTGTGGTTGGTGGGAATTTGGGTTGTTTCCAAGATTTGGCTATTGCAAATTGTGCTTCTATAAACAAAGGTACACATGTGTGGCTGTGACATGACATTTTCAGTTTTCCTGGCAAAGTAACCAGGAAGGGAATATTTGGATTCAATGGAACTTACCCTCCTAGTTATCTGAGGAATCTCCATAATGATTTTCATAGTGGCTGCACCAGTCTACACTCCCACCAACAATGGAGCAGTGTTTCTTTTTCCCCCACAACTCCACCAACATTTTTTAATCAGTTAATGTCTTCATCACAGCTATTCTTTCTAGAGTGAGATGAAATCTCAGTGCTGTTTTATTTTGCATTTCTCAGATGACCAGTGATGGTGAACATTTCTTTATGTATTTATTTGTCATTTGTATTTCTTCATCTTCGAAATCTGTGTTCATCTCAGATGCCCATTTTTGGAGAGGGCCTTTGAATTTGGGTGGCTTGGAATTTATCAATTCTTTATATGTGTTGGACATAAGTCCTTTGTCTGAGGGATTGCTGGCTAAAATTGTTTCCCATTCTGTGGGTTTTCTTTTCACTTTGTTGGTGATTTTTTTTTGAAGTGCAAAAACTTTTTAATATGTCATTCCAGTTGTTGATTCTTTGAAGTATTTCCCATGTGGTTTACATTTTGTTCATGAATTCTCTGGCTACCCTTATGTCTCCAAAATTTCTAACTAACTTGTCTTCCAGTAGACTTAGTGTTTCTGTTTTAGTATTTAGATCTTTGAATCATTTTGACTTTAGTTTCATGTATGGTGATAGGCATGGGTCTATTTTCAGTCCTTGGCTTTTGGAAAGCCAATTTTCTGAACACCATTTATTAAAGAGGCTATCCTTCTTCCAGTGAATATCTTTAGCCCCTTTGTCAAATATCAGGTGACTAAATGTCTTTGTAGTCGTGCTTGCATCTTCTAATATGTTCCATTGATCTTCAGGTCTATTTCTTTGCCAGTGACATGCTGATTTTATCACTGTAGATTTGTAGTATATTTTCAACTTAGGAATTGAGATGCCCCTTACCTTGCCTTTGTTGCACAAAGTTGCATTTGGTATTTTAGGTTTCTTCTGTTTCCAAATGAATTTTAGGAGTGTCTTCTCTAGATTAGTAAGGTATATTAATGGCATTTTTATTAAGATTGTGTTAAATATTTATAACAATTTTTGGGAGTATGGCCCTTTTTACAATGTTTGTTCTTCCTAACCAAGAGCAAGGAATATCCTTCCATTTTGTAATATCTTCTTCAATTTCCTTTTTTAGACTAGTATAGTTTTCATCATGTACGTCTTTTACATTCTTGGTTGGTTAAGTTGATTCCTAAGTATTTCATTTTTCCAGATGCTATTGTAAAAGACAGTATTTCCATTATTTCTCTAAGTTTTTTTTTGTTTGTATACAGGAATATTACTGACTTTTGAGTGTTGACTTTGTATCCAGCTACACTGCTGAGTTTGCTGATTACCTCTAGTAGTTTTTTAATTGAATTTTTTGTGTCTTCTATATAGAGTGTCATGTCATCTGTAAATATTACTAATTTAAATCCTTCCTTTTCTATCTTTATTCTTTTTATTTATTTCTTTTATCTGATTGATCTGGCTAATATTTCAAGAACTATAATGAATAGGAATGGCAACAGAGAATATCTTTGTCTTGTTCCTGATTTTAAAGTGAAATCTTTCAGTTTTTGTTCAATTAGTACAATGTTGGCTGTTGGTTTGTCATAGATGGTCTTTATGAGAGTTAGGTAGATACCATCTATTCTGAGTTTCTGTAGGGTTTTTATCATGAACAAGTGTTGAACTTTACCAAAAGTTTTTTCTGCATCTATTGAGATGATTGTGTGCGTTTTGTTTTTCACTCTGTTGATGTGGAGTATTACATTTATTGATTGTGTATGTTAAACTATCCCTGAATTCCTGGAATGAATCACACTTTGTTGTGATTCATAATCTTCTTGATGATTTGTTGCATTCTATTTGCCAATATTTTATTGAGACTCTTTCCATCAATGTTCATTAGTGACATTGGCCTATAGTGTCGGTGTCGCTCCCGGCCGGCAGGAAAAACACACGACAGATTCTGACGGTGTGCAACCTTGTCTTTATTTGTCTCCGCGTGGGCCCCGCGAGGCCTCTGCTCTGCCACCAGTCCTTTCTCACCGGTGGACTTCCTCTCTCTCTTTCCATGCTTCTCTCTCGTGGCGGGAGAGGCACTCACTTTTATAGGGTTACAGTGGCCAATCAGTTTAAAGCGCGCGATGCGGGCTGATTGGCTAACATCAGTTGTTGCTAGGCAGACTATCTTACAGAGCGGGTTGTTTACTAAGCAGGAAGCAGGAGATAAGCGCCATCTTAGCACACTCGATGGGAGGGGTAATCTAGCTCAGGCTTTGCTCTTTCTTACAGGCCTCACGTCCGCCAAGTAAGGCGACCAGGCTCAGCCGCAGCTCCCAACATATCCCCCTATTTTATTTATTTTGAATGAATGTACGCATCGCAGCCCGCCCTGGATTGAGTGCAGAGGCTTATGCCCTGTGTTGAGGCCCACCGTAGGCCCTTGGCTTGGACCCTGGTCGGCCGTCCCCGGGTCCACCAAGGCCTTGAGACCCTCGTCCTTTTTCCAGGGCCAGGAGTGAACTGGACAGAACCTGGATGCACATAGGCATGCACTCATGCCCCTCCGTGTGATCCCCTCGGAGAGACATCTAGATCTGGGCAGATTCTAGTAATCCAGCGGCTTTCGTGCAGTATGGGGTAGGGCCTGGCTTAGGTCGAGTCGTGCTGGGGAGGCACGCTCTTACCCGTCATTGACTCACCTACCCTGCTACATGTTGTTGTCTAGGGAGGAGAATGTGGGAAGCCTGTCACTTTTAAATGCGGTCGTAGGCCATGCGAGCGAGCCATGCGTATACAAGGGTAGCACATAGGGGAGCAAGCCGTTCCAGGCCCCCAAAAAGGGATTGTCCTGCAGTTCTTTTAGGGCTCATCTTGTTGTTGGGTCTGCGGTTGGCCTCTGGTGGAACAGGCCTGATCTTCAGTCGAGGGACTTGTCGCATGCGTCAACCTCTCTGGGACCCACAGTGGTTCTCGTCCCGGTTCCTGCGGAAAAACACAAACCGCGCCTCGGTTCCAGCTAACCACCGGATCCGGGCCCATCCATTGTCATGCCATAGATAACCGCGCCTTTGGAGGCAGGCCTTGGCTTACTCCCCCTTTTTGTTTTTTATTTTTTTATTTTTTTATTTTTTTATTATTTTTTTTTTTATCCATACCAGGGATCGAACTCGCGATTGCCTGCTTACAAGGCAGGCGCTTATGCCGCTGAGCTAAATCCCCAGCCCCTGTTTCCTCGACCGGCGTTTCTCTCAGCCTGCTCGGCAGAGAACTCTGCGTACCATGCTCGCCAATCAAGATAACTACCTGAAGGAAGGCATGCCTTGGCCAGCTGCATCCAATCACCCGGTGTAAGAGGCTGAGAGGCAAGATTCTCTAGCATAGCTATGGTATAAGGAGCTGTGGGCCCGAAGGTCGTGACAGCGCTTTTTAATTTTCTAATCTGTTTTATTTCAAACGGTTCCCAAACATTGCGCCCTTGGCCTGGGGCCATTTGCACAGGAAATACTCCATAAGGACCGTAATCTATTCCTTGCATCAATGGATCCCCTCTGGGCCATCGTTCACCCCTCCATAACTGCCCATGAAAATATCGTCCGCCCCGCGGCGCGACGTCATAGGACGGCGGTCGCGACAGA
Source organism: Cavia porcellus (assembly GCF_034190915.1). NCBI lineage: Eukaryota > Metazoa > Chordata > Mammalia > Rodentia > Caviidae > Cavia > Cavia porcellus. The sequence continues at coordinate 103,257,798 of NW_026947486.1, read as the reverse complement.
GTGGAACGGGGCGTCACTTCCTGTGCCGGCTGAGAGAAGGGAGGATCCCCTGTAGCAGCCTCTCGGCGGGGAACCGCTTCTGGAAATGAGCTCCAGGGCGGAGCGGATGGCTCTCTATCTCCTCCCCGCCCGAGGCTGCTCGGGGGTCCTTTCTCCTCTCTCTGCTTTTCTCGAGCGGCGCACGCACACAATTTGCGGCGCAACTCGGCATAGGGGTTTTGGACCTCTCGACTTCCTGCCCCACCTTCTAGTTCCTCCTCGCTATCTGAGTCGGAGGACTCCAGAGCTTGGGTGTTCTCTATCTTTCCCTGGATCTTCTCCCCCTGGATAGACCCCTCCCAAGAGCATTCCGATTTTGCCTGCTCAAAAGCCTTGCGTGCGTCCATGATTTCCGCGTCTCTAACTGCCGACGGGAACCCCTTCCCCTCCCCTTCAAGGCACGCATGTATCATTTCCCACAGGGGGCGAATAGCCGGCGAAATATCGCCTCCCAATTCCGCCGAGGCGAGGTCCCAGCCTAACTTCTCCCATGACGGCAGGTTTAAATGCCCTGTGGGTAAAAACCAGGGAGCCACCCTATCTACCTCTGCTATGAATAGTTCCAGTGTTTTTTGACCTACCCTGAGGTCTCTAGCTTTTAAAAGCTTTCTAAGGGCCTTTACCAAGGGCCGCGCCTCCGCGCTCGGTAAATTACCCATCTTTAACCTCTAAGGGCTGTAACTCACCGCGTGTGACTTAGAGAACCCGTCACCTACGCGTGAGCCTGAGGGGAGTCTAAAAGCCCTGTAGGTGCGCGCCACCCAGAGCCCAGGCTTATCCCCCACTCACCTGTCCGGCAGCACCACGCTGGAGCGTTGCACACCACTGAGGGGAGTGATCAGGTCCCCGTACGGGCCACCAGATGTCGGTGTCGCTCTCGGCCGGCAGGAAAAACACACGACAGATTCTGACGGTGTGCAACCTTGTCTTTATTTGTCTCCGCGTGGGCCCCACGAGGCCTCTGCTCTGCCACCAGTCCTTTCTCACCGGTGGACTTCCTCTCTCTCTTTCCATGCTTCTCTCTCGTGGCGGGAGAGGCACTCACTTTTATAGGGTTACAGTGGCCAATCAGTTTAAAGCGCGCGATGCGGGCTGATTGGCTAACATCAGTTGTTGCTAGGCAGACTATCTTACAGAGCGCGTTGTTTACTAAGCAGGAAGCAGGAGATAAGCGCCATCTTAGCACACTCGATGGGAGGGGTAATCTAGCTCAGGCTTTGCTCTTTCTTACAGGCCTCACGTCCGCCAAGTAAGGCGACCGGGCTCAGCCACGGCTCCCAACACTATAGTTCTCCTTTTTGGTTGGGTCTTTCTCTGGTTTTGGTATCAGAGCAATAATTGCCTCCAGTAATGATTTAGGGAGGATTGCTTCCTTTTAAATTTCATTGAGAATTTTAAGGAGTATTGACATCAAATCTTCTCTAAATTTCTTGTAGAATTCAGCCATGAATTCATTAGGACCTGGGCTTTTGTATGTTCATAACTTTTTAATTACATTTTCAATTTCAATACCTGAGATTGTGTTATTCAGTTATTATAACTTCTTGGTTGAGCTTTGATAGTTCATATATTTCTAGAAATCTATCCATTTCATCTGTGTTTCCACCCTCTATGAGTAGAGATTCTCAAAGTAGTATTCATGATCCTTTGAATTTCCATGGACTCTGTAGTCATTTCCCCCTTTTCATTCCTTATTGTGTGACTTTGGATTTTTGTCTTTCTTTTTCTTTATAAGGTTAGCTAGAGGTTTATCAATTTTGTTTATTCTCTCAAAAAACCAGCACTTTGATTTATTAATTCTTTGTATTATTTTTTAGTTTCAATTGCATTAATTTCTGCTTTGAACTTTACAATTTGCTCTCTTTTATGACATTTGGGTTTTACTTTCTCTTCTTTTTCTAGAAGTTTGAGCTATAGCATTAGGTTATTAATTTGTGCTCCTTCTGTTTTCTTGATGTGACAATTTATTGCTATGTTTCCATCTTAGGACCACTTTCATTGCATCCCAAATGTTATGGTATGATGTATCCACATTTTCATTAAAATGTAGACATAGATTTATTTCTTTTTTAATTTCACTTATAACCCAGTTGTTCAGAAGGCTGTTATTTGATTTCCATGTATTTATGCAGGTTTTGCAGTTTATTTTGCCATTAATTTCCAATTTCAATGCACTATGGTCATATATTATACATGGGGTAATTTCAGTACCTTGTCAGTTATTTAAGAATATTTTATGGGATAATATGTGGTCTATTTTGGAGAATGTCCCAGGCACATCTGAGAAGAATGTATATTCTGATATGGTTGAGTGGAACACTCTGTAAACATCTACTAAGTCCTATTGCTCACAGATATGATTCAGTTCTATTATTTCTTGGCTGACTTTTTGTCTAGTTGATGTATCTCTTTGTGACAATGGGGTATTAAGGCACCCTGTTACAATTGTGTTCTTGCATGCTTTTTCGTGTCCATTAGTATTTGTCTTATATTGTTGGGTGCTCCTGTATTTGGTGCATATATATTTATACTTGTTAGTTCTTCCTCTTGAATTTTTCCTCTAACAATTATGTAGTGACTTTATTTTCCTCTTTTAATCATTTTGAAGTTCATATTGTCTGCAAATAAAATCACTACTCTTGCTTTTTTTCTGGGTTACTGTTGCATGGAATACTGTTTCCAGCTTTTGACTTTTAATCTATGAGTTTCCTTTAGAGTTGGATGTGCTTCTTGTATACAGCATATTGTGGGATTCTGTTTCTTGATCCATTCTGTCAACCTATTTCTTTTAATAGGTGAATTGAGGCCATTTACATTGATGAATAGAACTGATATGTACTGGCTCAACTTTGTTGTGTTATGTTCCAGTTGTTTTCTTTCTGTTTTTCCCCCTTGTTTAATTGCTTGGCCTGTTTTGTGGTGTCTTTCTGTTGTTGTTCTGGAAACTATGGTCATTTTCATCTCTATCTAGTATGTCTTTCAGTGCTTTTTCTAGAGTTGGTTTGGTGGTCATAAATTTCTTCAGTTGTACTTTGTCATGGAAATATCTTGTTTTTCCATTAAATATGAAAGAGAATTTTTCTGGATACATCAATCTGGGTTGAAAGATATTTACTTTCAGAGCTTGAAATAGTTCACTCCAAGCTTTTCTTAACTTGAAGTTTTGTGCTGAAAAGTGCCATGATTGCAATGGGCTTTGCTTGATAAGTGAATTGTGTCTTTTCTCTAACTGCTTTTAATATTCTGCTATTATGCTACATGTCTTGGATCTTAATTCTTACATGTCTGGGTGTAGATTTATGTTGGTTGTGACTGATTGGTGTCCTGTATGCCTCACCTATCTGTGTATCACATTTTTCTCTATGTTTGGGAAATTTTCTGCTATTACTTTCATAGTTTACCGGTGTCTATCCCATTAACCCCTGCATCTTCACTGATGCCTATTAGCCTTATATTGTTTCTCTTGGCATCATCTTGAAGCTGCTGAATTGTCATTTAATGCTGCTTTGTTATTTTTAAAAGTTTTACTCTTTCATGATCGCTAACTCTGATCCTGCCCTCAAAGTCTGAAATTCTATCCTCAGCTTCATTCAAATGTTTTTGCCAGCTTTCAATAGAATTTTTTTCCTTGGATATCTCTTTGAATTTGTTTCATGGATTTTGCTTGTTTTCTATATTGTTCATTCAAAGTTTCAATCAGTTTCTCATGCTCTCTATTTGTTCTCTAGCTGTGCTGAACAACTCCTTTACTAAAGTTGTTATTTCTGTCTTTGCATGAGAAACTATTTCTAATTTGATTTCCTCTATAGCCTCATGGATTTGTTTCTTTATTTCACTTGCTATCTCTTCAGAGATTTTGGGTGTATGACTTTTAAATTCCTTTCAGTTGCTCCTGTATGTGCTCCTGATGGACTAGATGTTTAAGATTGCATTTTGCTTTTTTGTTTTCTCATTTTCACCTTTTGGGCTAATATTTGATCTTTCATACCTACTAGTCTCAAATGTCAGTAGTGTGTATCTTAGGGTCCTACTGTGTGGTTGATATTTGTCCAATTGTTGGATCCCACAATGAAGAGGTGGGCCAGTCACCTGAATTCCTCCTACAGGGCCTTTTGGGTGAGAACTATATACTTCCTAGGCTGACTAACCTAGGATTATTGATGTAAGTCACCCCTTACTTCCTGCTGTTACTATGGATTCAGGTTTTTCCATGTCACCAGATCTCCCTATCTATAGTGTTTGTTCCAGCTTGGACCCTACTGTGTTACTGCATGTCTTATAAGCCCTTCTAATTTGCTTCAAGTTGAGGAAGGCCTTATTGACACACTCTGCAATCTACCTGATGTTCTCTGTGTGGAAGAAGGACTCACCCACACTGTTGCCAAGCTCACCAAGGTCCTACATCTGGAGGGTGTTTTGCACTGTTCCTGTTTACCCACTGAAGCCCTCTACTTTAGCAACAAACTCACCACACTGATGGAAGTATGCTGAGGTCTTCTTTTTGGATGAGAGATTACTGAGTCTCTCATTAACCCAGCTTAGTTACTCCAATTCAGTCCCAGGTTCTGGGGGACAGAATGGGAAGTGAAGGTTAACAGCAATAATAGGTTCATGATTTCACAGGGATCCCCAAAGGCGGGATAGTGGAGAGCACAAGTGGCCTGCCCATGCACCGGTGGAGGTCTGCATGTCCAAGGAGGGTGGCAGGCCAGCAGGTGTGGAAGTGGCCTATCCCTGCACACTGGTGGAGGTCTGGGGTTCCAGGCAGGGTGGTGGCATGGTGGGGCATAAAAGCTTCCTGATCCTGTGCCAATGGAGGTCTGGGGTTCTGAGGAGGGTGGCAGGATGGTGAGGCATAGAAGCAGCCCACCCTTATGTACCAGTGAAAGGCCAGGTATCCAAGGAATAATTTTAAATATAGTTAAAATAAAAAATAGCAAAAGTAGTTTTTCTTGAGGCATAACTTTCATACAGTAAACTTTACAGGTAAGTATAAAAGCTGATGATTTTTTACATATGTATAACACATTATAATCACCATCTAGTTTCTGAAAATGTTTTCAAGTGTCATACAGTTTGAATTTGAAGGTAATTTTGTTCCATATGATGATATTGTTCTATTTTCTTATGATTTACTTTTTGTTCTTGTTAAATCTAATATCTATTGAGCTCCTATTTTTATATAACTTGTATACTTTCACATATAACTGCTGACAATTTTTAGTCTCTGATGAATAACAATGTAAAAAATTTCCATGTGTGTCTATTGACCATTTTAGATTTCTTTTGCAAAACATGTGTTAAAATTTTTGGCTACGCTTTTAATTATGTTGCTTATCTTAATAAACTACAAGCATTCACAGTATATTCTGTATCCAAATCTACTGTCAGATTTATATATTACAGATTTCTCCTCCATTCTATGACTTGCCATTTTGTTGTCTTTAATGTGCATTTAAAAACACAGTTTTAAAATTTAAGAAACTCAAGTTTGCTAACATTTTTCTCTATGGTTTGTTCCTCTTGTGTCCCAAGAAAATTTTCCTTGTGTCACAGTACAAAAGGGGTTTTTACTTCCAGGAAGATGGTGGAGCATTAAGGAGCAGAGTAAACAGACTCTCTGAGAGAAACAGTCCATATCCTGGAATATAGCAGCATTGTGAAGACAAGATGGAAGGAATTAGAACCCTTGGACCTAGGAAGAATCTAAAGTAAGAACTGAAGCTCACATAGAGAGTAAATAAGAAAATCTTAAATGAAGAAGAAAGAGGTAGCTGGCAGTCCCTTCACCTGGAGCTGGACCTGCCATGTGAGAGGAGCTGTTGGAACCTGGGGGGCTCATTGTCATGGTGACTGTGGTGGCTGGTGACCTCAGAGGCCTCTGCAAAGACATGCACTGGTAGAGGGGAGTGGCAAATGCAGAGGACTGCACTAGCTGGAGTTGAGTTCAAAGAACTTAGTCCTCCCATAGGAGAGAGCAATTGGCTGGGAACCAGTTGGGAGTCAGGCCACATAAGCCTGGAACTGGAACTGTAGCTAGCTCTCTCCAGCAACTCCTAGCTGTGAGCAGACTGAGCCTTGCCTCCATGCACATTTCTAGCAGCCATCACCAAGGTTTCTTGCCTATAGCCAACTTGACCTGCAATGACCAGCCCGGGAGATTTGAATTACCTTATAACCCTTGGTCTTGCCACTGTTGCTAAGTTACCTGCTGATGTCTCAGAATGCAACTCCCTCCTCCCCCAATACCCTATATATTCGTTACTCTTTCTTTGAATAAATGAGACTTGATCAGACCATTGTCTTGTCTCCATTCTTCACATCTTTTGTCTCTTCTCATCCCCACTACCCCCCCCCCCCAGTGTCTACGTTGACTTGCCTGCATGCTGGGACAGATTCCACAAGTAACCAGCTAGGAGGCAGAGAGCCAGCCATGCCCCTGAATGCACTCCAACAGCCACTGGTGAGCCAAACAGTGGCAGAAGGGGTTCACCGAGTGGGGCAGACTGTGGACAGCCAGCACAGGCAGAGAGAGCCAGCAGATCCAGCTCTGCCTGCTCGGCACCACACTGGAAGGCCCTTTTCTGTAGGAGGCTAGCAGAAACAAGAGGCACACAGCAAGGAATACTCTGTGTACCTGTAGGCCTCCATTGGAGGTCCTTGATTTCTTCAGGCAGCCATTACCCATCAGTGAAATCAGACGAACACATCCCTGTGTGCTTCCTACCACGGCAGAGTCCCAGTGTAGACACCCAGGCTGAGAGGAGCAGCCCCACCTCCATGCACCCCTGATTATCAGGGAAGCCCCAGTGTAGCTGCACAGGTCTGGAGAAGCCTGCTTCATGTCCTGCTACATCACTCTAACCTGGGGTTAGATGAAGCCAGGTACCTGTCCCATTCCCCTACACTGTGGAGGGGCAGCCAACGTGGCAAGTGCCTGGGGCCCCACAAACAACTTGTTGGGAGGAACCCAGGAGAATATCAAGATGAAGGAGCAAAATCTGCAATATGCAAGATCTGCAATCTCAGATCTGCAGCCCACACACGATAAGTCTGGGAGATACGGTAATGGAAGAAAATGGTAGTCACATACCAGAAATCTCTGAGAGGATAGCAACTGAGGTAAGGAAACAACTTCATGAGATTGTAAAAGCAATCAAATCAGAAATAATGTCTCAGGCAAAAGAGGAAATCACAAACATACTGAAAGAATTGTTCAGCAGGTCTAAAGAAAACATAGACAATAAAGAGGAGCATAGGAAAATGATGGAAACCTTGAATAAATGTAGAAAGGAATTACAGTGCATGAAACAGATTCAAAGAGAGATCCAGGAAATTAAGCTTTTAATCAAAAGCTGAGAAAACCACTTGAAAGAGACTGAAGATAGACTTTCAAGTCTTGAAGATAAGATTTCAGCTAGGGATAGTGAAAGGAAACATATAAATAACAAAGTATCAGGAAACACAAGTTCAACAACTGCAACATGGCACAAAGAACCACAATTTAAGAGTGATAGGTGTTGATGAAGCAGCAGAGGGCAACACAAATGAAATTAAAAAGCTATTTACAGAAGTAACAGAAGAAAACTTCCCAAACATGAAAAATGACCCTAACCATAACCCTAAGTGAGGCATATAGATTCCAATGAGCCATAACCAAAGTAAATCTACACCCAGGCATATAATAATCAAGATCATAGAAATGCAGCACAAGAAAAGAATATTAAAAACTATTAGAGAAAAATAACAGATCACCTATAAAGGAAAGCCAATCAGAATCACAGAAGACTTATCAACACAAACTATTAAGTCAAAAAGAGTTTGGGGTGAAGTGCTTCAAACTCTGAAAGAAAACAACTTCCAAACCAGATTGATATACCCTGCAAAACTATCTTTCACAATTGATGGAAAAGCAGGATAACTTCACGATAAAGTAAAACTGAAGGAATTCATGACTACCAAATCAACCCTATAGAGAGTGCTAAAGGATATTCTATAGAGAGATAAAGATGACCATGGTTCCAGGAACAGCTGCAGAGGGGGATTGCCAAACAAGACAGGCAATAGAATGAAGGGGAAAAGTGGGGCGCCAACCACAGAAGGATAGCAGGGCAGAGAAAAACCAATGTATGCTGGTTATATCCATTGATGTAGTCAGCCTCAGGTCAGCAAAAAATAGAAACACAGGGAGAGTGGATCAAGAAACAAGATCCGACGATATACTGTATGCAAGAAACACATTTAACTGGAAAGGAAATTCATAGAGTGAAAATCAAAGGAGAGAAAACAATTGTTTCAGGGGCAAAAACAGTTTGAACTCATATGCATGAACCCTAGTGTAAGAAACAAAAGGAGTTAGTGGGATTCAAAAGAAAAATAATTAGTATAAGAGTGATAAGGAAGGAAACATCTGGGAGGCAAAGGTGAAAACTACTGTTAATTCTTCAGTGTCTTGTCTTGAACTCTTGTATTATTTTCTCAATTATATTATGTTTTCCTTTGTTCTGTCTTGTTTTGTTAGATTTTACTCTGTTACATGGTAGGGGCAGCTATATTTTTTGGTTTTTTTTCAGAATAGAACAATTTAAGCAACATAGTGTTTCACCACAAGACAACTCTACATAACAGTAGCTACCATAGTGTCTCTTTCCTTGACGTATTTGAGTATACATTCATATACTATAGTATCAAACATAACAAGACAGTGTAAAACCATTCAAGAAAGTGAAAGTGTTACAGGGTATTCAGAACCAACTAACAGAAAATGAACAATGGCTACTATATCATCTCCTTGTCCATAAAAAATGTGTTTATACTATCACATATAGTAAAATTCAATAAGATACAACATGGACATACAAACCGATGGAGACAGAAGAACAAAAGCTTGGTGGGATTTCAAAACAAGATGATATTAAATCGGCACTAGCTATTCTAATGTCTTTTCTTCAAAACAGCTGTTCATACCATCACAGACAATAAAATCAAACAACCCAGAATAAAACCATTCCAACTAATGAATGAAAACATTATAAGGCTTCAAAACAATATAATGGAGAATCATGAATACCACATACTTTTATGTGTTCTTACCATTTCTTACACTAGGGAAACTATTTGGTATTTATACATGTGAGTTTGATTTATTTTGCTTATGAGTATGGTCTCAAGCTGCGTCCATTGATTTATAAATATCTCAATGTGATCATTCTTTATAACTGAGTAGTATTCCATTGTATAAAAATACCACATCTTTTTTATCCATTCCTCAGTTGATGGACACTTAGGTTGTTTCCAAGATCTAGCTATTACAAAATGTGCAGCTATAAACATGGGTGCACATATATCTCTGTGGTATGATATTTTCAGTTCTTTTGGGAATATGGGGCAGCTATTTTGAATATAATGAGATACATTATGGTAATCATGGTTTCCTATTACTTTGTTTTGAAGTCTTATAGTGATTTCATTCATTTGTTTAATTGATTTTATTCTGTTCTATTTTATTATGTGTGATGATATGAACAGTTATTTTGAAGAAAATAAGACATTTTGGTAGCCATTGCTGGTTTCCTTTCATCTTGTTTTGAAGTTCTATCATACTTTAGTTCTTTTTTGATTGGTTCTATCCTGTTGTGATTTTTGTTTGATTTTATTATTTATGATAGTATGGTCAACTTTTGAGGAAAATAAGATATTATAGTAGCCATTGTTCATTTCTTGTTATCTAGTTTTGATGTACTGTAATGATTTCATTTTTTTGAATGGTTTTATACTATTTTGTTATGTTTGATAGTATTGTGTGTGAAGGTATGGTCAATTATTTTGAAGAAAACAAGAGACATTGTGGTAGCCACTGTTGGTGTCATATTGTGTTGTTGTGAAGTGCTGTGTTGCTTGCATTGCTCTGTTATGATCTTCTTTTTTCTGTTTTGTTTTGTTTTATTCTCTTTAAAATTAAAAAAAAATTTTTAAAAGGGGGGGTATTCCTCTCATGTTTATAGTTTTCTTTGTCAGCATTTTCTCTATAGCTGCTTTGAGTTGATTTTCCTATATAGCATGAGGTAAACGGAGGTTTCTTTAAAACACGTGTATCTAGTTCTTCCACACCTTGATGAAATTATTATTACTCCAATTGCACTGCATTGGCACTTTTGTCAAAGATCAATTGAGGCCTGAGGATATGGCTCAGTGGCACAGTATCTGCCTGGCAAGTGCGAGATCATGAGTTTGATTTCTAGTACTAAATAAAGAAGAAAAACAAGCCAATTGAACACACATTTGTGGTCAACCTCTTGACACTATTCATTTCTATAAGTTTGTTTTTATTATAGCACTAATGGCTTGATTATAGTAGGGTTATAGAAAATTTTGAATCGGGGAGTGTAAGTCCTCTAAATGTATTCTGCTTTTTCAAGATGTTTTTGACGCTTCTGTATTCTGTATATTTTTTATACTTTCTAGAATTGGCTTTTTAATTTCTTCAAAAGATTTTGTTGAGGTTCTGTTCTGATTTAGTGTCTGTTGAATTCATAGATCACTTTGGCAGATCCTAATATCCTAACTATAACACCGAGGGGGCATCTTTAGCTAAGGCAATATGTGCAAATGCCTCAAGATAGGGGTATTTTAGACAGCTCAAGAAAGACAACAGGTTCCAGAGTCACTAGAAAATGGTGGCTGAAGGAAAGAAGGATGAGGAGTGGGTTAGCATAAAGGAGAGAATTATGTCTTGATATTAACTTTAGGTTTTTCACTGAGATGGGAGTTACTGAAAAGTTTCTGATCAGAGGAATGAAACATCATGTAGTATATAATAGGATACTTCTGGAAATGCTGAGTTGATAAACTACAGTAGAAAACAATGGTGTAAATGGGAAACTGGGAAGGGAATTATTCAAATAATCTAGGTGAGAGATAATAGATCAGTCAGACCAGATGTATGGTAACAGAGGTGAAGAGATGTCACATTCTGGCTATATTCTCTGATGGCAGAGTCATCAGAATTTTCCTCATGGGTTGAATGTATGGTTTACAAAGAAGAAAAAAAATCAAAACTAACTTTAAGCTTTTGAACCTGAAAATCTTGAAAAGCAGAATTATCATCTCCCAAAGTGGAGAAAGTTTATAAGACTTAAAAGCTTAAAAATGTGGAAAACCAGAGGTTCAGTTTAAATATTTTAAATTTAATATAAGTAATATACATCCAAATGGAAATGTTATGACTACATTTAGATATCTGACTATTAACTTCGTATCAGAGGATGAATCTAGGGTTGTAATCGTTTAAATGTCAGAAACCATTAGGGTTGGTAGAACCATCCTCACCACGTTTTGCATTCTACAAGACTACACATGAAGGCCAGGCAAGGTGGTGCACACCTGTAATATCAAAACTTGGGAAGCTGAGGCAGGAGGATTGTCTCAAGTTTGAGGCCACATGACTACCTAGTGAGTTCAAGGCCAGTTTGAACTCCATAAGGAAACTTTGCCTCAAAACAGAAAAAAAAAATGCACCGACATATGAAAATTGCTTAGCACAGTGATAATTGGTAATTGCAAAAAAGTCACTTTTACTGTAAAACTGTAAATTTAAGAGCAAATTTTTGAGGATCTTGGATGCTTGTCTAAAGTACTGAAGCTTGTTTAAGCCACAGTGTACCGATAAAGGTTGATGAGAGCAGGAAAGTGACATTTTAGGACCAAATATCTAAACAGAGAAGTTAAGATAAATTATTGAGAAGCCACTTTATTTGATGGCAAAGAAGCCACTACAGCAACTATTATTTAGCAGTAAGAATTCACTGTCCAAAGTGCAAAGGTATTAACATATAACTTGCTGGTGAGGAATTAGAAGTACAATAACAAAAATAGAAAAGCAAGTAAAATAATCATCCAGGCTAAACAAAGATACATTCAGTTTAAGATTTATGTGAAAAATAAATATGAAAATAGTGCAGAAGAACAAAAAGAGAAAAAACAAGAATAATGAAGGTGAAAGCAGTAATCTTTACACTTTGAAGACATCAAGAAAAGTCATTAAGTACAGGATGTTGAAGAAAAAGAAGGTAAATTACAATGAACGTTCTCCAAAAAGATGGAATATGAATTCAATAGTACAAATGGAAAGGTGAGATTTAGAGAGTTCAACTAACCTGGTGGCCAACCTCTTTAAGGCCTTCAAGGTCATAGGCTTACCTAGCCATGCAATCTACAGCTTCAGCTCTCAGAAATACTGGCTTCCTTACCATCCCTTTCCCTACAGAGCCCACAGTTCTCCGGCCCACGTTCTTAGTCTTATTTGTCATAGTAGGCCTAAACCATTCCCCATTTGTATGCAAGTGTAGCTTCCTCTAATACATCATCCCCCAAAACTCTGGCCCTCCTCTGACTTTCTTCAGCAATTGTCTGTACTCTTCATTTGGACTTTATGTGCCATTTTCTACTGTTATTTATTATTAGCATGTATCTTCTCTCTCTTCAAGTGGATTATAAGTGCCTCGGGGGCCTTACTCATCTTAGTATTTGCAGTAATGTGCACACCAGAAGCACTCGATAACTGGCTGTTGTTGATGATGATTGCAGCAAATTGAATTGAAGAATAATGTCATCAAGTCTTGGCAGACTGATGAGTCACTCTTATCACTCTAAAAAGAAACTTATCAAGGAAATAGAAATATTCGAGTTATCTTGACAGTGCACTCTTCCTCAGGGTTAAGACAGTACTTTTTTTTCTTCTCTTGTTCTTCCACTTAGTTATTTGAACATATGTCATCCAAATTTTATAATATACTATGACTTCTAAATCTTTAGCTCATTTAAGATTATTTGCTTCCTGATGAAAGCTAGAAAAACATCTTAGTCTCATGCAAACTATCTTTTGAGCTACTTAATTTATTCCCAATAACTTACTATATGTCATATGAGCCCCAGAAAATTTTAGAGCAGGTGCACATCTCTATTTTTCTACTAAAACTGTACTCTAATCTCCAAAATTCCAGTGGCCAACATGACTTTGTATTCATGTAATTAATGAGTACAGGAAGTACGGGAAAACATTTGAACTAGAAATTAAAGGCCATGGTAACTGATGATGGAGATAGGGACACGATATAATTAATTTTCTAATGTGTAGCTTTTCATCATTTAAGCCTAGCATAATGAAGATATCTCGTGAACCTCCAGCATTTGAGTGACTTTTACAAAATGTGATTGAAATATACAATAAATATTTAGACAAAAAATTTTATTACAGTAAAAGACAAATTGCCATTAATTCTCCTCAGAATCCTGCTGCTCACTTCAAACATGCTTATCCCATCATTCTTGCCACTTTCTGAAGTAATTCACTCCTGCTTCATGAGTGTCTTTATGAGGTGTGACCAAAAATAGGATGAACTCTTCTGTTTATTGCCACTCAAACGAAAAAGAAAGTTTCTAAAAATATTACAGTGTTTACTCATCCATGTTACTCACCATATCCAGCACTGTGTGGCTTCTAGGTCTTCCCCAAAGTCAAAATGACTATGAAGGGTGAATATTCTAAATCCACTCAAGACATGGAGGTAGTCATACAGCACAACTAATGATTCATGAAAGAGGAATTTCAGAACTGCTTCAGAAAGAATCAGGAATTATGGAATAAATGTGCTCCAAGTTAAGGGAAGTATTTTTAAGGATAATACATATTTCACTGTTGCAATTTTAAAAAAATCAGCATTCATCATGTTTCTCACATATCATGTTTTGAGAATTTCTTCCCAAATGAGTCTGAACAAAGGAAAGCTTGTCTGCCTCTTTAGATGCTACAAGGCCTTCCTTAACACTCCCAGCAGCTATAATGTGGGCGCATGGCCTAAAACATGTCTAACCAAAGGTATGTGAACGTAGTGACAAAAGAAGACAAAAATGGGGGAAAAATTGTACTAGAGGCAAAAAGATTGCCCTAGGGTCCAGGGATAGCAATCTGGAGTCAGAGCTCAAAGTGGCTCTACATCAGTGTTTTCACTATAATGTTTGTAGTAGATTAGAACCATGCAGAGTCGCCTTGTGCCTGTCTGTTTTGTTACTCTGGTCCTCCTCCCTTTCCAGCAATCCTGTGAATGATGCATGTACTCCCTCCACCCATACATTTTTTACTTTGAAAATTTCCAAATATTCAGTAAAGTTGAGCAGTATTAAATTCAATCCCTGTACACCCTGCAATCATTAACACTTGCTAATGCATTTTCAATGTCTCTTACACTCTGATACACACATATACACATACACACATATATGTATATATGTATATATCTGTATGTACATATATGTACATATATGTATCTCATATATTATATATAATTGAAAAGAATTTTCCAACTCTATGAGATTTCATCCTTCAACAGTTTAGCATATTGTATCCTAAGAACAAAGACAATCTCCTATAAAATCAATCATCAAACTCTAGGAGTGTAATAGTCATTATATAAAGTCATCAAATTACAGTACATAACCAAATTTCCCCAGATTTCTCTCAAATGCCTTCCATGTCCTCTGCAGGGGAAATTCAGGTGACTGGCCCAACTCTTCATTGGAAAAACATCAAACTTACAGTAGGACCCTAAGAAACACACTACCAACAGCTGACACTAGTGGGACTGAAGGACCAAATATTAACCTGAAAGGGGAAAATGGCAAAATGAAAAAGCAAAATGCAATCTCAAACATCTAGTCCATTAGGAGAAAGTACAAGAGACATTGAAATAGAGGACTTAAAAAGTAACACACTGAAATCTCTGAAAAGATAGCAAATGAAATAAAAGTACAACTCCATGAGGCTATAGAGGAAATCAAATTAGAAGTAATCTCTCATGTAAAGACAGAAATAACAACCTTAGTAAGGAATTGCACAGCACAGCTAGAGAACAAACACATAAAAAAGTGCAGGAGAATGGGAAACTGATTGAAACCTTGAATGAACAATACAGAAAATTAGCAGAATTCATGAAACAAACTCAAGGAGACATCCAAGAAACAAAAAAATTCTATTGAAACCTGGAAAACCATTTAAATGAAGCTGAGGATAGAATATTAGATCTTGAGGACAGGATTGCACCTAGTGATCATGAAAGGATAGAACTTTTAAAAATAACAAAGCAGCATGAAATGTCAATACAGCAACTTCAACGTAAAGCAAAAAGAAACAATATAAGACTAATAGGCATCAGTGCAGATGCAGGAGTCAATGCAAGTGACATAACTAAACTATTTACAGATCTAATAGCAGAAAAATTCCCAAACATGGGGAAAAATCTGATATGCAGATAAGTAAGGCATTAGAATGCTAAACAATCACAACCAATATGAATCTACACCCAGACATAAAATAATTAATATCCCAGATATGCAGCATAAAAACAGAATACTAAAAGCAGTTAGAGAAAAGACACAACTCACCTATCAAGGAAAGCCCATTAGAATCAAGGCAGACTTTTCAGTACAAACCCTACTTGACTGTAGGGCAAGCTTGGAGCAAGGTATTTCAAGCCCTGAAAGAAAATAACTTTCAACCCAAAATGATGTACCCAGAAAAACTTTCATTCAAGTTTAATGGAGAAACAAAATACTTCCATGACAAAGAACAACTGAAGAAATTCGTGTCCACCAAACCAGGCCTAGAAAGAATATTGAAAGACATACTAGATAGAGATGAAAATGATCACAATCTCCAGAATAATGACAAAAAGAAACCACCAGGTAGGACAAGCAGTTAAACAAGGGAAAAAAGCAGAAGGCAAACAACTGGAACATAACATGGCAAAGTCAAGCCAGTATGTATCAATGATATTCCAAAATGTAAATGGCCTCAATTCACCTATCAAATGAAATAAGTTGACAGAATGAAACATGATCCCACAATATGCCATATACAAAAACACTTCTGACTCAAACACTTCTGATTCAAAAGGAAACTCATAGATTAAAAGTCAAAGGATGGAAAACAATATTCCATGCAACAGGAACCCAAAAAAAGCAAGGGTAACTATTCTATTGCAGACAATGTGAACTTCAAACCTAAAATGACTAAAACAGATAAAGAAGGTCAGTACATAATTGTTAGAGGAAAAACTCAAGAGGAAGAACTAACAAGTATAAATACATATGCACCAAACACAGGAGCACCCAACTATATAAGACACATACTAATGGACATGAAAAATCAAATACACAAGTAGGTAATTATAACAGAGGACCTTAACAGCCCATTGTCACAAAGAGATAGAGCAACTAGACAAAAAGTCAGCAAACAAATAATAGAACTGAATCATACCTGTGAGAAATTGGACTTAGTAGATGTTTACAGAGTGTTCCATCCAATCACAACAGAATACATATTCTTCTCAGCTGTGCGTGGGACATTCTCCAAAACAGACCCTGTATTATCCCATAAAATATTCCTAAGCAAGTGCAAATGCATTGAAATTATCCTGTGTGTAATATCTGACCATAGTGCACTGAAATTGGAAATTAATGGCAAAAGAAATTGCAAAACCTGCATAAATACAAGGAAATTAAGTAACAAACTTCTGAACAGTGGGCTGCAGATGAAATTAAACAGATATAAAGCAATACATACAACTCAATGAAAATGCAGAAACAACATACTGTAATCTGTAGGATGCAATGAGAGCAGTCTTAAGAAGGAAATATATAACAATAAATTGTCATATCAAGAAAACAAAACAAGCACAAATAAATAACCTAATGCTACAGCTGAAGCTTCTAGAAAAGGAAGAGCAAGTCAAACCCAAAGCTCATAGAAGACAGGAAATTATAAAGATCAGAGCATAAATCAATGCAAATGAAACTACAAAAATAGGAAGAATTAATGAATCAAAAAGCTGGTTTTTTGAGAGAATAAACAAAATTGAAAAAGCTTTAGATAACCTTATAAAGAAAAAGAAAGGAAAAACTCAAATTCACACAATAAGGACTGAAGAGAGGAAAATTACTACAGATTCCAAGAAAATTCAAAAGATCATGAATACCTACTTTGAAAATCTCTACTCATATAGAGTGGAAAACATAGAGGAAATAGACAGATTTCTAGAAATATATGATCTACCAAATCTCAACCTAGAAGATATAGCAATTTTGAATAACATAATGTCAGCTATTGAAATTGAAAATGTAGTTAAAAACTTACCAACAGAGAAAAGCCCAGGTCCTGATGGATTCATGGCTGAAATCTACAAGAAATTTAGAGAATATTTGATGTAAATACTTCTTAAACTTTTTGATGAAATTGAAAAGGAAGCAATCCTCCCTAACTCTTTCCTGGAGGCAAGTATAACTCTGGTATCGAAACCAGGCAAAGACCCAACCAAAAAGTAGAACTATAAGCCAATCTTACTAATGAACATTGATGCAAAAATTCTCAATAAAATATTGGCAAATAGAATGCAGTAAATCATCAAGAGGATTATACATCACGACCAAGTGGGATTCATTCCAAGAATGCAGGGGTGGTTTAACACATACAATCAATAAATGTAATACACCACATCAACAAAGCCAAAAACAAACACCACATGGTCATCTCAATAGCTGCGCAAAATGCTTTCAATAAAGTCCCAAATATGTTCCTTGATAATAACCCTTCAGAAACTCCAAATACACAGTGTCTATCTCAATTTTATAATGGCCATCTATGACAAATCAACATCCAGAATTACACTAAATGGACAAAAACTGAAAGTTTTCACTTTAAAATCAGAAACATGAAAAAGATATCCAATATCACTATTCCTATTCAAAATCCTTCTGGAAATTCTAGCCAGGGCAATCAGACAAGAGAGAGAAATAAAATGGATAAAGATAGGAAAGAAAGAAGTTAAATTATCACTATTTGCAGATGACATGATACTTTATATAAAAGACACAAAAAACTCCATTAAAAGACTACTAGAGGTAATAAATTCAGCAGTGTAGCTGGATACAAAGTCAATGCTCAAAAATCAATAGCATTCCTGTACACAAACAAAAACTCACCAAAAGAGAAGTTATGGAAATATCACCATTCACAATAGCATCTAAAAAATGAAATACTTAGTAATCAACCTAAGAATGTAAAAGACCTATATGGTGATAATTATACTATGCTAAAAAAGGAGATTGAAGAAGATATTAGCAAATTTAAGGATATTCCTTGCTCTTGATTAAGAAGCAACATTGTGAAAATGGCCATAATCCCAAAACTGTTATAAAGATTTAATGCATTCCCAATAAAGATATCATTAGCATATCTCATAGATCTGGAGAAAATACTCCTAAAATTCATTTGGAAACAGAAGAAATCTAGAATAGCAGAGGCAAATCTGGGCAACAAAGGTAAGACAGGAGGCATCTCAATTCCTGACTTGAAAATATACTACAAACACCAGTGGTAAAATCAGCATTATAGTGGCAAAGAAATAGACCTGAGGATCAATGGAACAGATTAGAAGATGCAAACACAACCACAAAGGCAGTCAGTCACTTGATATTTGACAACGGGGCTAAACATATTCACTGAAAGAAGGATAGCCTCTTTAATAAATGGTGTTGGAAAAACTGGCTCTCCACATGAAAAGACTGAAAGTAGACCAATGCTTACACCCATGCACAAAACTAAGGTCTAAATGGATCAAAGGTCTAAATATTAAAACAGAAACACTAAATCTACTGGAAGACAAGGTAGGTATAAGTCTTGGAGACATAGGGGTAAGTAGAGATTTCATGAACAAAACAGAAACTGCATGCAAAATACTTCAAAAAAACAACAACTGGGACCTCATATTACTAAAAAGTTTTTACAATTCGAAAGAAATCACCAACAGACTGAAAAGAAAATCCACAGAAAGGAAAAGTGTTTAAGCCAGCAACCCCTCAGACAAGAGACTTATATCCAGAACATATGAAGAATTGAAAAACATCAAGGCCCCCAAATTCATAGACCCTCTTCAAAAATGGGCATCTGAGATGAATATACAGTTCTCAGATGAATATATACAAATGGCAAATAAATACATCCAGAAATGTTTACCAACACTGGTCATTCCAGAAACGCAAATTAAAACAGCACTGAGATTTTATCTCACTCCAGAAAGAATAGCTGTCATCAAGAAATCAACTGATGGGGCTGGGGATTTAGCTCAGCGGCATAAGCGCCTGCCTTGCAAGCAGGCAGTCGTGAGTTCGATCCCTGGTACCGATAAAAAAGGAAAAAGACAAAAAAAAAAAAAAAAAAAAAGAAATCAACTGATAACAAATGTTGGTGAGGCTGCGGGGAACATTGCTCCACTGTTGGTGAGAGTGTAAACTGGTACAGCCACTATGGTAGTCAGCATGGAGATTCCTCAGAAGTCAAGGATTGTATGTTCCATTCAACCCAGCTATTCCCCTCCTGGGTATTTTCCCAGAAAACCTGAAATGGTCATATCACAGTGATATATGTACACCCATGTTCATACCAATACAATTTGCAATAGTTAAATCTTGTGAACAACCAAGATGCCAATCAACCGCAGAGTGGATGAAAAAGATGTAGTGTTTTTATACAATGAAATATTACTAAGCTATAAAAAGGATGATCTTGAGGCCTTCATAGGTAAATGGAGGCAACTTGAGACCATCCTCATAAGTGAAATAAATAAAAATCATATTTATAAATATCATATTGTGACTCTATTGCAAAAAGTAATAAGAAATGTGGGAGTAATAAAACTCAAAATGTGTAATTGCTATTGTAAAAAAGAAAGGAAAAGAAAGTGCTCTAAAGAATATAACTGCATGTATGTTTAAGTATACAGTATTGATAACCACATTACTAAGTTTTTGTTGGATTGTTGAACAGAACTGTTTGCAGTCTCACTGTTTGAATGCCCACTTTGTGTGCTTTAATTTTGTAACTTGAACAACTATTCTAAGAAGACAATATCTAATTTACCAAGTAGTGATTTCTTACTGTTTATTTTTTGAAATTCCATATTATTTCTACCTTTTTTCTGGTTTTTGCTCTTTAAATAAATTTTTAAAAATTGAGTTGAATTTGACCACTGAATACCTAAGTTGACCTTATTAGTATTCAAGTACTTCTTTACTTTCTAGCACAATAAAATGATCCAGTTCATCCAGTAAATTCCCTGCTCCAGTCTTAGAATTAGTTATTTCTTAGATGGGTCCTGGTTCTCTTTTTAGTAGGGAATGTTCTTTAGGAAACAATACCTGAGCTCTTGGTTTGCTGATTGCTACTGGGGTGTCAAATCCTTTGAATAGAGCTAGGGAAAATGTGCATAAAATGAATTCATATTGTATTTCTAATTCAAAACTAACATAACATGGCTTTCTCTTACTTTCTGTTGCTTAATACAGTACATAGATATCTTTTTGTACCATGAAAATCTTGGCTCCTGCTAGCATTAACACATTTCCTTATTTACTCTATCCTATAGTGTACACAGATGTACAAACAAGATAGACCTATAAAGGAAAGTTTGTGATTACTTTGCAGCTTTTTTGTCATATTCCTGTGCTATATATAAGCACAGGTCTGTATTCAAATGTTTGAAATAAAGCTTAATTTTATCTCTGTATTCAAATGTTTGAAATAAACCTTAATTTTATTTTATCTCTAGTTTATTTCAAATTCCATGTATAATTAGGTTCATTTATGCATATTTGTATTTTAACTGAGGTTTTGAGTCACTTTTTTACTGAATTTTTATAATTGTTTAAAACATTTACATATTTAAAAAGAAAATTATCTAAAATGTTAGCATCAGTGAATTAAGCATTCTATTCTTATTCTCCCTACTGAGATTTCTCTAACTTCCTGTGATTTTTATTGATGATAAGTGTTGATTTATTCTTTTTTTATGAAGTTTACTGGTTCATTTTAAATATACATCATGATCACTTTCATCCTAGGAACTTCGTACCTGTACATGACAATATATTAATTTCTCTTTTTTTCACATTCTATTACCCTCCATTCAACCCTTCTTTCCCTCCTTATTTACAAAAGCTTTGTTTCCATGTTTTCTTCTTTTTGCTTTTCCCTTTCTCCTCCCTTGTTCGCCTTCCCAGTTGTATATTTTCTTACAATTTCATAATATCTAGTATACATTTAGGTCCCTATTTACACTTTGATTTCTTACACCAGAAAAACATTACTATATTTACACATGTGCATTTGATTTATTTAGCCTTATATGGTATTAAGTTTCACCCATTTACCTAGAAATGTTTCAAGTTTATCCTTTTTAATGACTGAATAGTACTCTATTGTATTCAAATGCACATCTTCATCTGTTTATCTATTGATGAGCATTTGGTCTGTTTCAAATATTTAGCTATTACAAACTTGCTGCTATGAACATGAGTGTACCTATGTCACTGTGGTATGATGTTTTTAATTCTTTCAGGAAGATATCAAGAAGGGAGATATCTGAATCAAACAAAACCTCTAGTTTTAGTTTATTGAGGACTCCCCATACTGATTTCTACAGTGGTTGCACCAGTTTATACTCCCACCAACAATGAAGAAGTGTTCCTTTTTCTCCACAGCCTCAGTAGCGTTTGTCCTTGGTTGATTTCTTGATAATAGCCATTCGTTCTGGAGTAAGATGAGGTTTTAGCACTGTTTTAATTTGTGTCTCTCAAATGATCAATGATATTGAACATTATTTCATATATTCAATTCATGTTTATATTCCTTCATATGAGAAGTGGTCTATTCATTTCAATTTCCCTATTTGTATTTGGTCTCTAAATTTGAAGTGTCTAAATTTTTCAATTCTTTACATATTCTAGATATTAGTCCTTTGTCTTTAGGACAGCTGGAAATTTTTTTTTCCTATTCTGTGTGTTGTCTTTTTGTTTTGTTGGGGATTTCTTTGATGTACAAAATGTTTTAATAAGCTGAGATCCCAGTGTTGATTCTTTGTAATATTTTCCTTGTAGTCTGGGTTTTGTTCATAGTCTTTGCCTACACTTATGTCTTCAAGATTTCTATATATTCTATTTCACAGCAGATTTATTGTTTCTGTTTTAATATTTAGAACTTTAATCCATTTTGATTTTAGTTTAGTGAATGGTGAGAGATATGGATATAGTTTTAGTTTTTAATCTTTGGAATGTGAAAAGCCAGTTATCCCAGCATCATTTATTAAGGAGGATATTTTTCTTCCAGTGAGGGTGTTTGGCCCTTTCATCAAAGATAAGGTAGCTAAGTGTATTTGTAGCTGTTTCTGCACATTCTTCTGTTTTATTGGTCCTTGGGCCTGATTTTTTTTTGCCAACACCATAGTCTCTTTTTTAAAATTTTAGTTAAAGAGAAAAAAGCAAATCAGAATACATAATTTCAAAAAAATAAACATTAAGAAAGTACTAGTTGATAAATTATGTACTGTAATCTTAGAAATAGTTGTTCAAGTTACAAAATTAAAGCATGCAAAGTGGACATTCAAACAGTGAGACTGAAAGCAGTTCTGCTCAACAATGCAGCAAAACTTACTGATACGGTTATCAACCTTTTTTATTTAAAAAAAGATTAAGATAAAAGAGGACATAACAACACAGGTGAGAACAGAACAATGTAAGCAACATAGTGTTTCACCACAACTCGACATAACAGTAGTTACCATAATGTCTCTTTCCTTGAAATATTTGAGTGTACCTTCATATACTATAGTATCAAACATAACAAGACAGTGTAAAACCATTCAAGAGAGTGAAAGTATTATAGGGTATTCAGAATCAACTAACAGAAAATGAACAATGGTTACTATATTATCTCCTTGTCTATAAAAATTTTGTTTATACTATCACATGTAATAAAACCCAATAAGATACAACATGATAAAACTGATGAAGACAGAAGAACAAAAGCTTGGTGGAACTTCAAAATGAGATGATACTAAATCATCACTAGCTATTATAGCGTCTTGTTTTCTTCAAAATAGCTGTTTGATTTTATTTTCTGTGATGGCATAATCTCTTTTTTGTCACAGTAGTTTTTAGTATGATTTAAAGTACAGGACTATGAAGCCTTCTGGTTGCCTTTGTTACCTAGGATTGCCATTGCTATTCTAGGTCTCTTCTGGTGCCAGATGAATTTAAAGTTTGCTTTTTCTAATTCTGTGAGATATGCTATTGAAATTTAGAGTGGGATTGCATTGAATCTATATAACAGTTTTGGAAGTACAGCCATTTTCACTAAATTGGTTCTTCCTTCCCAAGAGCATGGGATATCTCTCCATTTTGTAATATCCTCTTCAATCTCTTTTTCCAGAATATTGTAGTTTTCAATGTAGAGGATTTTACATCCTTTGTTAAATTGATTCCTAGGTATTTCATTTTTTGTGGGTGCTATTGTGAAAGGTATTTTTCCCTGATTTCTCTCTCAGTAAGTTTATTTGTGTACAAGAAGACTATTGATTTTTGAGTGTTGACTTTGTATCCAGCTACACTACTGAATTTGCTTATTAAATCTATCACTTTTTAGTGGACTTTTAAGATCTTCTATGTAGATGATCGTGTCATCTGTAAATACTGATAGTTTAAATTCTTCCTTCCCTATCTTTATTTCTTTCTCTTGTCTAATTGCTCTGGCTCAAGTTTCCAGGACTTTATTGAATAACAGTGGAGATAATGGTCATCTTTTTATTGTTCCTCACTTTAGAGTAAATGCTTTAAATTGTTTACCAATTAGGATAATGTTGGCTGCTGGTTTGTCATAGATGGCCTTTATCAGGTGGTAATAAAGACCACCTATTCAATATTTCATAGAATTTTCACAATGAATGGGTGTTGGACTTTACCAAAAGCTTTTCTGCATCTATTGAGATGATCATGTAATTTTTGTCTTTGGTTCTGTTTATATGGTGTATTATATTTATTGATTTGCATATAGTGAACTATTTCTGAATCCTTGGGATGAACCCTAGTTGATCATGGTGTATAACTTTCTTAATGATTTTCTGCATTCTGTTTTCCAGGATCTTATTTAGAAATTTTTGCTTCTATGTTCATTAAGTAGATTGGCCTGTCATTCTCATTTCTTTGGTTGGATCTTTCTCTGGTTTTGGTATCAGGGTAAGGATTGTTTCCAGGAATGACTTGGAAGTATTACCTCTTTTTCATTTTCATGAAATAGTTTGAAGAGTGATGGCATTAGATCTCTAAATTTCTGGGAGAATTCAGCCATAAAGTTACCAGGACCTAGGATTTTCTTTATTGATAAGTTTTTAATTACATCTTCAAATTCATTGATATTGGGTTATGCCCAGTTTTTATATCTTTTTATATCTTTTTCACTGAACTTTGAAATTCATATGTATCTAGGAATCTGTCATTTTCTTCTGTTTTCCATCTTATTAGAATAAAGGGTCTTGAAGTATGTATTGATGATCTTTTGGACTTTCAGTGGATCCATTGTCATGCCAGCCTTTTAATTTCTAATTGCATGACTCTGAGCCTTTTCTTTCCTTTTTTGATAAGGTTGGTTATGAGTTTATCAATTTTATTTAATCTCAAAGAACAGCCTCTTTGATTCATTGATTCTTTGTCTCTGGTACATTAATTTCTGCTCTGATCTTTATAATTTCTTCCCTTGTATGAGCTTGGCTTTGACTTTGTTCTTCTTTTTCTAGAAGCTTGAGGTATAATATTAAGTTTTTAAAATCTTGTTAAGTTTTCCTGATTCAAAAATTCACCACTATAAATTTCTCTCTTAAGATTACTTTCATTGTGTCCCATAAGTTCTGGAATATTTTACCAGCTTTATCATTTAATTTTTCAAAGTGTTTACTTTCTTCTTTAACTTCACCTGTGAACAATTGGTTTTTCAGCAGATTATTATTTGATGTCCATGTGTTTATGGAGTTTTTGTGGCTTCTTTTGCCACTGATTATTAGTTTTACTGCATTATGATCAGATCATATGCGTGAAATAATTTCAGCTACTTTGCACTTAAGCATTCTCCTTGAGCCTGTAGGTGGTCTGTTTTGAAGAATGGTCCATGTTCAGCTGAGAAGAATGTATATTCTCATGTTGAGGGGTGGAACACTCAGTACACATCTACTAAGTTTATTTGTTCACAGATTGTGCAATTTTAATATTTGTTGGATTTTTTGTCTAGTTGATCTGTCTATTTGTGACAGTGGGGCATGAAGAGCCCCCCATTACAATGTCATTAGTGCTTACTTGATCATTCATGTGCATTAATATTTATTTTATATAGTTGATTGTACTGGTATTAGTGAATATATCTTTATCATTGTTATCATTTCCATGAAAGTAATGAACTTCTTTATTTACCTGAGTAAGTTTTGGCTTCAAATTCACTTTATCTGCAGATAGAATAACTACCCTTGCATCTCTCTGGATTTTTGTCACATAGAGTATTGTTCTCCATCCTTTGATTTTCAGTCTATGAAATTCTATGAATATTCTATGAATATCTTTTTGAATTAAATGTTTCTTGTATGTAATGCATTGTTGGATCATGCTTCTTGATACATCATGCCAATTTGTTTCTTTTGATTGGTGAATTGAGATCACTTAAATTGATGTTTATAACTATGTGTATTGTTTTATCCTTGTCATGCTATTTTTCTTTCTTTCCCCTCCATACAATTACTTGTCTTGCCTGGTATATTCATTCTCTTAGGGTTCATGGAATTGTAGTCCTCCTTATCTTTTTTCTAGAATACTCTTCAGAACATTTTGAAGGGCTAGTTTGGTAGTCATGAATTTTGTCATGTGCTCTTTGTCATGGAAGTATCTTATTCTTTCATCAATTTTGAAAGACAGTTTTGTGGAATTCATGAACTTGAGCTGGAGATTGTTTTCTTTTGGGCCTAGAAATACTTCACTCCAAGGTATTCTTGACTTAAGAGTTTATACTGAGAAGTCTGACATGACTTTGATGGGCTTTCCATTATAAGATATTTATTTATTTATTCTGACAGATTTCATAGTCTGTTATTTTGCTGAATATGTGGGATTTTGATTGTTATGTGCCTTGATATAGATCTATTCTCATCATGGCTAATTGGAGTTCTATAAGCCGTAATTATTTGTATGTCAAATTATATAGTTCTATGTTTGGAAGTTTTCTGCTATTACTCTTTTGAACATGTTCCTTATGATATTTGTGTTGTCTCCTGCTTTCTCATTAACTCTGATCAATCATAAATTGTTCTTCTTTGGTTCATCTTTCAGCTGTTTGATTAGTTTTTCTTGGTTCCTTGCTATTTTTAAGAATCTTTTCTTTGCATGGTCATTAACTGTAACCCTATTTTCTAGGTCTAATGCTCTGCCCTCTCTTTGATTAAATCAGCTGTATATACTTTCAGTGAACTTTTTAATCTTCTGTATATCTGTCTGAATCTGTTTCTTAGAATCTATTTCCTTCTTATATTGGAAATACATGATTTTCTTCATTTACCTAAGCTTCTCATTTTTTTCTATGTCTGTCTAGATTTACTGGGCAGGTCCTTCATTTTGATAATCATCTATTTTTCTACCTGAGAGATTGTATCTAATCTGATTTTTTCTATGGTCTCTTTCATCTGTGTTTTTACCTTTTTTTCTTTTTTCTTTGACTGTTATCATTTCAGAAAGTTTAGGTTTTTGACTTTCTCTTTCTCATTGTTCCCTGGACTTGTTCTGGGTGGGATGAAGGTCTGGGGATGCATTTTGCTTCTGTATCTTGTCATTTTCTATTTTTAAATTCTATTTTGTTTTTGTTGTAATTCTTTTAAATTTCTTATGGTACACAGCTTTATCACTAGTACTAAGGCACTTTTTAGGAAATGTCTATTACTCAGAAATGTCTTATAGGTGTATCTGGATCTTGTTCTTTATGTCTGTCTGAATATTCTACCTTCTCAATTTATTAGGGTAAGTAGTTGCTGTCTATTTAGTCCTTAGCACCTAAACTCCAGACAATCACATTGACCAGGGACAGAAACTGATTACAAAGGTAGACATCCTGGCTAATGTAGTACAATTAGCAATAAATTAGCATCAAGCATAGCATAGAAAATGAGAAACTGTGTTAATTTTAATTTGGTACTCTTAACCACAGGAGCAAGATCTATAATTATATAACAAAATCCAACATAAACTAGGAACTTGAATTTAATGAATGTTTCCTTAGTAGAGTGATTTTTACCTTGGGTGGTGGAGTTAAATGGGAAAGAGGACAAAGCAGAGAGACAAATGAAGAGAAATATTGTAGAAGCAAGACTGGAGAGCAAAGGATGATTACCCAAGCTTTAAGAAACCGGAAAAAAAGAGGACAGAAAGAATGAAGAAGAAAGCAGAAGAATAGCAAAGTGAATCAGGAAAACTAGAGATTGTGTTCACTTACTTGAAAATATCAAAAACTTATGCTGCATATAGTGGTACATGCATGTAATCCTGGCACGTGGGAGGTTGAGGCAGGAGAATCACTGTCAGTTTGAAGCCAGCCTGGGCTATAAAGTGAGTTCAAGTCCAGCCTGCAGTACAGTGAGACTGTGTCTCAAAAACATAAAACAAGAAAGTCGAAGGAAGAGAGAACAGAGGTTAGCAAAACAAACAATAAAAACACAAACAAATAAAAACAACCAGAAAGAAAAAACAAAAATAAAACAAAAAGACAAAGAGTAAAAAAAAAAAAATGAAGGTTTTTTAGTGTCCATGGTTCTATGATAGTGTTCAATCCAGAGCCCTGATCGGTGCTGGGCAAATCCACCAAGCCTTCAATATGATCAGTGCTTCATATGGGGCTGACTTTGGCCTCCAGATGTGAGGCATATTCAGCTATTCTTCAGTCAGTAACTCTCTGTATGTTCCTTAGCTAACGTGTGCACTTTTTACCCGGTTTGTCAATGAATCATTCTCCCAGGAGCTGTGGGACCCTCAAACAAGGAGAGCCCAAGGCTGCTCCCAGTCCCTTGTATAGTTGGCTCCTGGTCCTTGCACAGCCTCTTCTGCTCCACTTCTATTGGGTGCATCTCTGTCCTCTTCTGCTGTTTATTGTAGAGCGGGGAACAGTGGGTTGCTGTGGGCTGACTCACCACTGCTGCCGCCACTGTGGAGAAAGCCCAAGGTTGCTCTGTCCTGCTTCAATTTCCTCTCCAGTGTGAGTGTGCAACCTTACTCAGCTCTTACATGGCACAAGGCTGGTCAGTAGGGAGGAAGAGTCATGCTGTTTCACTCATTACTTTCTTTTTTTTAAATTTTATTTAAGGAGAAAAAGAAAAAAAAACAGAAAAAGGGTACAAGTTATACAAAATTTCAGGAAAAAAACCAGTAGGAAACCACTATTTAATAGATTACACATTGTCATATTAGACAGTTGTTCAAGTTACAAAATTAAAGCATATAAAGTGGACATTCAAACAGTGAGATTGCAAACAGTTCTGTTCAATGGTCCAACAAAACTCAGTAATATGGTTATCTATCTTATACACTTAAATATACATGCAGTTATATCTTTTAGAGCACTTTCTTTTCCTCTCTTTTGTACAATGACAATTACACATTTTGGGTTTTATTACTTCCACAGTTCTTATTACTTCTTTGGAGAGAATAAAACCAAATGTGACATAACAAAACAGAGTCAGTAAAATCAAAAGTATAAACATAATACATGCTATCAAAACAAAATACAAGGTGATCAACATGGTTACCATAATGGCTCTTGCTATCTTAAAAAGAATTGCCTATATCATCAGTTATAATAAAATTGAACAAAACAGGAAAGAACAAAACCAATAAAACCAAAACACTGGAGACATTACAGGACTTCAAAAGAAGATAATAGTCAAACCAGAATGGGTGTCATAAAGAATCTTATTGTCTTCACAGGTGTTGCCAATACTCTCAAACTTAGTACTATCAAGAAAAGCAAAATAGACGAAAATCAGTCAAAACAAGATGGTGAGAGCAATACAGGGTTTCAAATCAAGTTAATAGGAAATCAAAGTGGGTTACTATAATATATCCTGCTTTTTTATTTTTCCCTTAATTAAAAAGATAAAAATTAAAAAGTAAATAATTAAAAAAAGGAGACTGAGATAAAAGAAGGCATAACAAAACAGCGCAGGTCAAAGCACAACCATTTAAGCAAAACAGTGTTTCACCACAAGACATCTTGACATAAAAGTAGTTACCATAGTGTCTCTTTCCTTGAAATCCCTGAGTACAACTTTGTATACTGTAGCACCAAACATATCAAGACAATGTAAAACCATTCAAGAGAATGACAGTATTACAGGATATTTAGAACCAACTAAAAGAAAATGAACAATGGTTTCTATATAATCTCCTTGTCTATAAAAGTTTTTGCTTATATTATCACATATAATAAAATCCAATCAGATACAACCTGTTAAGACCAATGGAGACAGAAGAATAAAAGCTCGATGGGACTTCAAAGCAAGATGATACTAAATCAGCACTAGCTATTATAATGTCTTGTTTTCTCCAAAATAACTGTTCCTACCATCCAATCTTCTCTGCCTCATTTCTGTTGAGCTCTTTTTCTGTCATTAGTTGTTTGTTTGTCTTCTTCATTTCACTTTCTGCTCCATTCATTGTGGCCTCTCTGCCACTGTTTCTGGAATCTTGGTATTTTTTCTTTTTTAGAACATACTGCAGTATTCTCTGTAGAGTTGAATTGGTGGCTGCAAACTCCCCTAGTTCCTCTTTATCTTGAAAGCACCTTGTTTTTCCATCAATTTCTAGGGACAGTTGTGCAGGATATATCAATCTTGGCTGGAGGTTATCTTTCAAAGCTTGAATTATTTCCCCCCATGCTTTTCATGATTTGATGGTTTGTGCTAAGAAGTCTGCTGTAATTCTGATGGGTGTTCTCTTGTAAGTGACCTGTTTCTTGTCTCTGATGGCTTTTACATTTTTTTTTTTATCGGTACCAGGGATCAAACTCATGACCACACACTTGCATGGCAGGCGCTTATGCTGCTGAGCTAAATTCCCAGCCCCTCTGATGGCTTTTAATATTCTGTTCTTATATTGGATTTCTGGAATTTTGATTATTATATGCCTGGGTGTTGTTCTGTTTGGGTTGTACGTGGCTGGGGTCCTGTATGCTTCATACATCTGAGTGTCTTTACCTTTTGCTAAATTAGGAAAATTCTCCTGGATTATTTCTGTGAATAGCCTTTGTAATTCATTTGTTTGTGTCCCTACTTCTTCTTTTATGTTATTAATTCTTAAGTTATAGATCCTTTTATCATCTTCAAGCCTTTGTATTATTGCTGTTTATTTTCTTGTTATTTTTAAGAAATTTTTCATTTCATGCTCCCACATTACAAATCTGTCCTCCAGGTCAGATAATCTATCCTTAGTCTCTTTCAAGCTGTTATGCCAGCTTTCAATAGAGTTTTTAGTTTCCTGGTAATCTCTTTGAACCTGCTTTACGTATTTTATGTTTTCTCTATTTTCTCCATCAAACATTTCTCCCCTTTGTTTCTGTTCTTCGATTCCACCATCTGTTTTTTCTTGGGTGGTGCTTAGCATTTCTCTAACTATTCTACTTATATCTTGCTTTAGGTCATTAAATACTTCATTTTTGAACTCGTCTATGAGGCTTTGGAGTTAACGCTTTATGTCTGTTGGTGCCGTGTCTGACACTGCATGTTTTCTGTCCTCATTCTCCTTTGCATTTACCTTTCCTGCATCAGTGTTCTCAGGATTGGGGGCCGAGGACCCTTTCTTGTTGCTCCCTCTTCCCATTCTTTTTGTTCCTTCCATATAAGTGTATATAGGAAGCCCAGTTTCTTTCTTTGTCAATAACAGTTTGTTTGAATCATGCCAGCTAGGTGTTCCTACCCACTGCAGTGTGCTGGGGAGACACAAACCTGGGCAGCCTCTGGTGGGCCCACCCCTCCAGGTCAGTCTACTGAAGGCTTCACTGTTAGGGCTCAGCGCCAGGTACTGGGACCCGGTTTGGGCTAGCCTACTGGTCTTAGTCTGTGGCATCACCCAGGCCAAGTGCTCCCCATCAATCCCACTTAAGAGGGGAATATGCAACTAAAGTCACTGCAGCATCCTGTTCCGGCTAGTCTGCCCTGTCCCAGAATGTCCTCTGTTGGAGCCTCCTAGTCTATGAAGAGGTTTCCATTCCTCTTACTCACCGCAGGTCGATTCAGAGCCCCTCACCAGTCCCACTCTCAACTCTGTTTGCCGATCCCTGCTCTCAGAGGTTTCACATCTCTCTCCCTGCTGTGCCTATTCAGACACAGCTACGGCAGCAGGAAATTCAAATTGCAGCTTCCAGAGGCACGGGTTCTAGCTTCAGTGCTGAGCTTTTTTCTGTTCCGTTTATAGCACCAGGATTACATTTCCAGTTGGTTTCTCTCAGCTTAGTTCCTAGGTCAACAGGGTATATCTCCCCTTGCTTACGACTCCCCACACTGCACCATTCCTGGATTCTAAGCTGGCTAACTCAGAGAGCCTCCATAGCTGCTGTTTTCTATCTGCCATGTTCTCCTGGAAGTCTCCATCACTCATTACTTTCACCATCGACACTGTGGTCTCTAACTTTGGCGACTCCCTGCTTCTGCTGCTACCATGGAAACAGCTCAAAGATGCTTGGTCCTCCTTCATTCTCTTCTCCCATGGGGAGAGTGCCAAACTCCCACTCATTGCTTGGTCAAGGCCCAAGGCTATTTGAATCCTATATGTCAGTATCCTTCTCTCAAGCCACTGGCTGAGGGGCAGGAGGAGTCATATTCCACTTACTAGCCTATCACTGCTGCTGTGGTCCCTAACCTTATTGTCCCTAGAGGTTCCAGCTAGCCACTAGAGTGCATGTCAAAACAAACAAACAAATAAACAAACAAACACAGCTGATAGCCCATCAAGGAGGGAACAGTTCCCTGGTTACTCACTCCTGTGTGTGCTGGTAAAATTTGCTGCCAGTCTCTGTAGCATCCTCTGTTTGGAGGAAGGCAAAAGAGATGCGGGACCTTATATCCTACACCAACTCTGTATGGTCTGAGATAGCTGCACTACTTCAGTTCATCAGTTTTTTGGGAAGTTTCCTCAGTCGTGGTCCAGCTCATTCTACAGCCAACAGTCCCACTAGCAGCCCTAATGGCTGGATTGCCTTTCTATTAAGTCCTATGTCCATGTTCTGTTTGCTCTATAAGTCTCTTATTTCAGACTGATTTTGGCCTCGAGATGTAGGTCTCTCCCTTTCTTCTAGCTACTTACTTTTAGTTGATTTTTCTCCCAGTAGCTTGAACATGTCTCCTCCTTTATTCAGCCATGTTGAATCACCTACTTCTATAATTTTTTGTCTTATCCTTTCTCCATTTGTTTTTGTAGGAGTATACCTTCACATTTTTTCCTTCTCATTTGTTCTACAAAAAGCACCATGACATATTCTGTACTTTTTTCACTTAATATAAACCCTGAAAATGATACCATATTGTTTCATGGACTGTGCCTCATTCTTTTATAAATCTGTTGGTACTTCATAGTATTCCAAGTTGTGAAATTATTTATTTAGCAACTTAATTGTCTCAATTTTAGAGTGGCAGATTAAATATATTGTGATTGACTAATATAAAATAAATCAATAATGGTGTATTGGTAAGGTTTCAAGATATAAAACCAGCATTTAAAAATCATTAGCATTTTCACACATCAATATTGACGTCATTGAGAAAAAATTAAGAAAGTAGCATCAATCTCAATAGCTACAAATACCAAGGAATAAGTTAATTTAACATAGATAATGAAATTGCTTAGAAAATCTAAGAAAATGTTTGCATTCATGATAGTAATAACAAATATCTAGGGATAAATTTAAGGAAGTTAATAGATTCTACAATGAAAATTACAAACGTTGATGAAAGAAATTGAAAGGTATACACACCATCCCATGTAGATTATAAAAATTAATATTTAAAAATGTTCATATTATACAGAATGATCTACAAATCCAGTGCAATTCCTAACAAAATAGGAACACTCTTCACAGAACTAGCAAAAACAATGAATATTTGTATGGAATCACAAAATACCCTTATCAATATTGAGCAAAAAATAAATCTCAGTCAAAACTCAGAGGTATTATGATACCTGATTTCATAACATACTTTAAAGCTTTAGTAAGCCAAATAGTCTGATACTAGCATAAAAATAGGCACACAGACTGATGGCACAGTGCAGAGAAGCCAGAGATAAATCTATATATTTATGTACAACTGATTTTCAATATAGACAACATGAACACACATAGGAGAAAACAGACTTTTCAACATATTGTGGCAGAAAAACAAGGTATTCATATTTCAGAAGAATGAAACCACACTCCTATATCTCATCCTATATGTAAAAATATTAACTGAAGTGGACTAAACCCTTAAATGTAAGACTTGCAACTTTCTCATGAAGAATGTAATCATTATGTACTGCAACCATATACTAAAACCATTAAACTACTAGAAGAAAAAAATAGGAGAAAACAGTCATCTCGATAGATCCCAAAAGTACAGACATCAAAAACAAGAAAACTGACAAATTATATCAACCTGAAAGGCTCCTGTACAGTAAAAGAAACAACAGAGTGACAAGATATCCTATAGAATAGCAGAAAATGTTGTGAACTATTAATCCAATGGGAGATTAATATCCAGAATATATAATGAGCTCAAACAACAGCCAAAAATCCAATTAAAAATGACAAATGACATGGGTAGACATTTTTCAATGAAGATATACCAATAGCTAACAAGTACATGAAAAAAATGTTCAACAACACTAATCATCAGAGAAATACAAATCAAAACCACAGTGAAGTATATCACCCAAGTTAGAGAGGCTCCTATCAAAAAGACAAAAATAAGAATTTCTGGCAAAGACTCAGAGTAAAGGAAACTCTCTTATACTATTGGAGAGAACATAAATTAGTACAGCCATCATGGAAAAAAGTATAGAGGATTCAGTCACAAAAATGAAAACAAAACTATCACCAATTTTACCACTGGGCACACATCCAAAGGAATTAAAATACAGTTGTAAAAAAGATGCTTTCACTCAGTTGTTTTTTGTAGCACTATTGGCACTAGCTACAATATAGAATCAAGTGAAGTATATACTGACCGATTAATGAGGGAAAAATGTGATGTGCAAAAAATATGACACACATAATCATACACTGGAATATTATTTGGCTTAAGAAAGAAATAGAATTCTGTCATTTTCAGGAGCATAGCTTGAACTGAAGGACATTATAATAAGTGGGATTTGTCAGCCACGAAAAGAAAAAATGCCTCATATTTTCACCAATATGTGGAAACTTAAAAGTCGATTTCTCAGAAATAGAAAGTAGAAGGGCATTTTCCAGAGCCTTGGAAGGGTATGAGGAAGAGTGGCTGAAGAAAGGATTGTTAAATGGGCACAGTTGGATAAGAATAATTTCTAATATCTTAAAAGCATAGTAGGGTAACTATTGTTGACAACAATTAATTGTATATTCAAAAATAAGTATAGTATAAAGGATTTTGAGTGCTGCCATCACACACAAAAGATGATATACGTCTAAGGTGATGGATAAGTCAATTTTCCTGATCTGATTATTACACCTTGTACAAATGTAATGAAATGTCACACAGTAGCCTATAAATAATATAATTACTATATGTTAATTAAAATTGAACATATTAGAATAACAACAATGAGGCTGCAAATTACAGCCTATTCTACTATGGTTGTACATAAATAGAATGAATATGCTACAGTAAGAATGATTAAGTTTTCAAAAATTGCTTGCAATTGTAGAAAATCTTTCCCAAAGGGTCTTAGCAGTTAAAGATGGAAATAGAATTCTAAATTAAGGTATATTTCTGGCCAGCATCCAATCTAATGACCTACTTAAAAAGTTTTAGAAGGTGAAATGAATTAGAATAAATTTTATGCCAATATTAAAAGACGTTTTCTGAAATGCCATTAGAGAGCTAAAGTATTTACCCAGCTGAGAACCCTTTCTTTATAATAAATATAACCAAGATGTGATTTAGTGGTGAATTTCTTTAACATTTAAAAATTCTGTAATAATAGGTCATTTGTTGTGTTCCAATCTTTTCCCCTAATTGTGTGCTTCAGGACAAACCATGCCTTTCCTTTTCCTATAGTTATCACTGAGATTAATGTTTATCTTTTAGTGTAGAAAAGCATGTATGTTCAGTGACAAGCTTTTCTGCTGAATATTAAAAAAATATCTGATTAACATCAAGAATTTAATATAACATGTATCCTGACCAGGGTGCCTTTTAATAGCCCTTAGGAAGTTTCTTCTATTTTCTACACCTTGACTTAAGTGTTAGATTCTTTAGCAATCCAACATTGCAATATAATACCTTGCTTTTCAATATGGGATTGGAAAAAGCCAGTCAAAAATGTGCTTCAAGGACAAACTACATCAGCACTCCCTGGAAACTTGCTAGAAGTACAGAATCTCAAGCACCATCACAGACCTCTAAAATCAGAATCTATATTTTAACAAGATTCCCAAAGTGGTTCATGGTGGACAGTAGAGTTTAAGATGCATTAACGTAACATTTGCATAAAAGAGAATCAAACAGTTAAGTGAGAATATCCCAACAAGTCAGCAAGTGAACAGTGTTACTAACCCTAATCACATTAGCTGCTACCAAAGCAGGTGGGAAAAGGCATGATAGGGTGGAGTCACTATATGAAGTAATGGCAGGAGGGAGTGGTAAACAAAGATTAAGATCGCACCCAAAACAGAAATTTTACTCTGGAAAAAAAGCCGGACAGTTTGGTAAAATCCTCACTCCAACAGAATGGAGGATAAAAGCATGGAAACAGAAGAAAGGAAGATTCAGACAACACAGTGGATAACAAACAAGTCAGAAAATAGGAGTCTCAACCTTGACACAGACTCATTGTAATTGGAGAACAAATCAGTGATTATGGAAGGAATATGAATAAGGTGCAGTTAAAAACAGCCAGCAGAGCAGCAAGTAGAGCACGATTTGGAGGCTGTACCTTCTAGCACCGTAGAATCCTTCCCCTCCTTTCCTCTTGATTTATTCTCCAGTGGCATGACTTTTCTGAAGACCTGCATATATCTGATGATAATGGTGATTTTAGGAAACTTTTCTACTTGATATGCAATCTGCTAATTTATTATGGATTTTCTTGATTAATTAAATCGCTTCCCATAGCAGTGCACGTTTTAAGATTGGTGGGGGGGGGGGGATCAAGTACCTATCCTTAGATCTAATGAAGAAAAATGATACGTACCAGTGAAGGGAGTAAGGATGTTCTCAAAAATTACAACAGTTGTAGTTACAGCTTTAAATGTAGCATGAGAAAACACCATTAAATTCCTTTGACATAATGTATCACACGAGTTTATTAATCTTTATTTAAAGACAATGAGGATTCTCTCTACCCCTAGAGTGAGTAATTGCCAACATCTGACTTGAAGCATCTAAATCTACTATAATCCGTGATCCACAAAGCTGAATTTGCAGAAGGTGGGAGAAGAAGAGAGAGATACAGAAAAAGATATGAGAGAGAGAGAGAGAGAGAGAGAGAGAGAGAGAGAGAGAGAGAGATTAGCTGATGCTAAAAAAAATGCAGCATTTCCTGAAACAGACTGAGACCAGGTTGGGAAGAGATTACTTTCTATTCCAATTTTGAAATAATCTACATTATTGAAGGCTTTTGGCCTTCATTCTCCTCCTTCATAGCCCCTTTCAAATCCTTGTCTAGAGTCCCGGGGCAGGAGGGAGGCACCTTTCACCTGAATTTTCAATAACCCTCTCAAAGAAAGAGAAGCCCAGAAGAAATATGAAGACCACTGTTGCTGCACATGAAGTAGCATGGCGTGTCCCCAGCTTTTCCTTTTAATAAAGAAACAACTAAATTAGTTTCACAGAGTAATGCTAAAATTGGCTTCCTCCCTGCACAAAACCATGAAGATATTTATATATAATTTATCTTTCTAAGTTGTCATGTGGCAAAAGACCGCTTGCTGTGCAGCCGGCTTCTCTTGCTAAATAGAGAGAATTACGTGATTAAATAGAGACCTGAAAAGTTTTGAACGAGCACTGAAGGAGAAAAGGTTTCCTCTTCAAGCCTTAATGAAGTGAGCTCATTCCTCCTCTAACATCAACTTAGCCTTGTGTAGTTTGTTTTCTCGCGGGTTAATCACTGACCAGAGCCACAGTGCGGACCACCAGTTTCTAATAAACCATAAAAGGCCGATCAGCAGCCATTGTGCTTTTCTGTAGGGCTTAGCAGACAGCGGCTGAATAAACCTGTTCAAAGTCAGAACAGTCAAGCAGGAGCGCAGAGGCCCAACCGGTGCCTCTGGTGAATCCTGAAAAGCAAATTAATTTATTAGGACATAATTGATGGCATGTGCAAATACACTAGCCAGAGACTCCCCCGTGCTAATTTCAGCATAATTAAATACGGAGCAGTTAATGAATAGTGTTGCAGGAAAGCAACATTATGATAAATATCCAATTATTACGTACTGTATCCCATACTTGCTATGTTATATGCAGGCCAGTGCCTCTGCTTTTGGGGTTTAGAGAAAATCCAGAGGGAAAGAAAAGACCTAACAAACTGTCATTCCTATGAATTAAGATTTACATAAAGGCTGATGCAATGAAATACACCCAGAAATAGAATTACTTGACTAAGTAAGGAACGGAGGACATGAAATCTATCAATTAAATTCTCATGAAAATGCACATGTTCTTTCTTCTTGAAAGAGTTTCACAATTTGTGAGTCTACTCAATTCTACTCAATGCCTTTGTGCAAAAGTTGTCTAAACAAGGGCTTTGCTTTTTTCAAAAATCCACCTGCCGAGGTGAAGGCTGTGCAGGGAGCTGCTGCAATACAGCAGAACAAACCTAAACCATGGGCCACTGCGCTGTTGTCTGTATGGGGTCCTCTGGCTGTGGCTGCTTTTGGTTTCTGCTTTCCTTCAAACTGGCCTCAGAAATGAGTGCCAAAAATAGTGCTGCCCACAGGTCAGGATCTGAGATCCAGCAGTGTTTTCAGACTCACAACATTCTAATAACTCCATCAAGCAGTTTTTGATGTAGCCTTCAGCTATTGACTCTGCAGGTTAAGAAAACAAAACAAGAGACAGAAAAGAAAACATTTCCTAGTAAAAATAAATAAATAACACCTCCCTAACCAGCTTGGTCGAAGGGCTTTTGAAGTCACAGTATCAGTATACATAGGGAATGTCAAATGTCTAAATTGTGCAGGTCTTTGAAGCAACCTTTGAAGATGGGAGAGAGATCCCCTTTGTGCTCACTTATAAAGAAAGGTGGCCTCCCCCATCACCACATCCTCCCCTAACCCCTGAGGCTGATAGGTGAGGGAAAGGCTGCCGCTTTCATTTCCTACATTCATCGACAAGGATTTTCTTCTGAGAAGTCTCAGATCCATGGAGAGTTCATTGTCACTTAGAGTTATGTTTACCTTTCCAAACAGGAGCCTCTTCTAACACATTTCAACCGCTTGTCGTCAATTGTGTTGTCAAAGAGCTGGAGCATTCCAAATTATCTGCTGCTGGTTAGTCTGTGACATGATGCTAAAGGCGGAGGTAATAGGAGGCTTACCCCATCTGCTCTGGTCAGTTTCTTTTTCCCAGCTGGCATCAGTGTGTCATTTCTATTCTCCACACTTTTGGAATTTCTGACAGCTAAAGCCGCCACATAGATGATCATTCCTGATGCACTTGTGATGCTTAATATGCCACAGAAAGCAAACAAAATTAGAGTGACCCTTAGTATCATTTTTAAAATGAGGGTCTGGGAGTTCATGTGTGTACATATTTTCTTTCAGGATCGTGATGGGTTTGCAATCAACTTGAGGTTGTTTATTTTGGCTTGAGCATCACACAAGTTCCAATCAATCGAGTTGATATTTTCAGGGCCCACACAATCACTCTGTGGCAGAGATTTGGCCCTGACATTTAGCTAGTAGTAGGTAGATAACTGTGAAAGACATCCTTCCAAATGCAAGGGCACTCTAGAAAACGCAAAACAGAAGTCCAATTGGCACAAGAACGTATTGCATTTTCCAAAGTCAAAAATCTAAGATACTTCAACAGGAACAAAAATGCAGGCATT
This sequence comes from Cavia porcellus, assembly GCF_034190915.1. Classification (NCBI taxonomy): domain Eukaryota; kingdom Metazoa; phylum Chordata; class Mammalia; order Rodentia; family Caviidae; genus Cavia; species Cavia porcellus. Next base: position 103,218,582 of record NW_026947486.1, on the reverse strand, counting down.
CAATAAATCTGCTCAACAGACCAGGCCTATGGGGTAACTTTCCAACAGAGACCACTGCTGACCTGGGAGAGAAGTAAAGCCCATTAGAGGCTGATAAGAGACTGGATCATGAAAAATGCCTCTGACTCACCTGATCCCAGCAAACACACAAGGCCAGAGAGGCCTTGTCTGCAAGTCATTTGTCTGTCTTTTTGTTAGGCAACTTTCTAGGGGCTACGTTATGCTGGGGAGTCTTAAAATGTATATCTCTTAAATGTGGGTTTTGCAAATAATTTGCTATTTTTGAGCAGTTTATTTCTCTCACCTGCACACCCTACAGGGACACACTGATTGCTTTAATTCTAACATTTGGAGTGGAACCCATTCATGAAACTTTCTGGCTATGTGATTCAAATGAAGGCTTCTCTTCCCTCTTTTTGTTCTCACAAGAAAATCAATTCACTTGAAGAGCCTCTTAATCCCATTTTTGCAATCAACAATTGCCACTTGTATATCGCTCTAATAGATTAAGAAGTGGGATGATGCGGTTGTCTGGTCTAATTCAACCCTATTCAGGTAGCTGCAGCCCGAGGCACTTTGTAGTGCCAAGTGCAGAGCGCGACAGGAAGACTTTTGCTATCATAATTTCCTGTGGAGCTATGCACTGCCCCCACTGTGGAGCCTGAATTACTTTGAATTAGGCCCGACAACCACAGAGAGTCGAAATCCAGCAAGCAACAATAACCAACTCTTTGAGCATGACTTGCATGGGTTATTTTTTTCTTTGCACTAGCAAAGAAAGGAGGAATTTCAAAATGCACATCTATTTAAATGACAGCAACCTGCCATAAATCAAATGAGAAACAAAAGAGAAAACATTTGAAGTGAGAGAGAAGTTGGAGTGGAGGAAAAATTAATTAAAACAGTTTTGAAAAACTTCGTAGTTTGAGCCTGTGAAAATTTTCAGGCCTATACTATCACCATGACAACCTGTAGCAAGCCCATCTTGGATAACAACATCAGAAAGGGGCTGTTTTGTAAGGATGAAGCACTCCTATACTCATCTGAAGTTCAAATCTTACGTCTGAATGCCTTAAAAAAATTCCAAAAATGAAAATGTAGACCCAAAATGCTACTAGGTGTTCATCAGTGCCCTGGTAAAAGGCAAATACAGGCAAATCTTCCTGTGCAATTTGAAACTAATCCCACCATGAAGTCCATTCAAAACCCTATACTGGCATCACCTCAGGTAGGCAGTGTTTGAATTTTAAAACAAAATGCTGCTAAGTGTCAGACCCAAGTGAGAAGAAAACAGCCATATATTAAATCTTTTATCAGGTTCCAAAATTGGAAGCATGCGGTAAAATGCATTCTTGTCAAAGATACCAGTTAAACAAAATGTTCTAGGTAAAGAAACTGAGACCTCAGTTCTATTCACTGTAACCCCTTAATTATTACTGCCATGGCCCAAAAATGAATTAAATCTAAATAAATATAGGTTTCTCTTCTTAAGAGTTCCAATCCCTATTTCTACTCTTTTACCTTTCTGTGTTCAGAAAATAAAGAGAACAAAGAGGGAGTCCCACTGATTCAAAACTAGCAGAACAGCCAAACAACAGAGCACAACTGTTCTCTCATGCATGACTGGGATTAGGATAAAAGCAGAAAAAGACTTCTGAGAAAAGGAAAACAACAAAAGAAACAGGAGTGCTGACAAAACTTTTTTTTTCTTTCTATTGAGGCAAAAGAGAGGGAGAAAAAAGGACTGCTTTAAAAAGATAGAAGAAGAAAGATTAACAAACAGAAGTAAGGGCTTTCACCTCCTGTTTTACTTTTAGCCCAATCTGGTCAGAGAAACAAAACCCCACAGTAAAGTAGATGATAACCTCAGACTCTTTGGCAATTTTCACACTCAGCAAAGAAGCTGGATGTCTCCGAGCCCTACTTTTATGGTATCAGTTCATTATTCTCTCAGACATCCAGGATGTCGGGCAGCATCTCCTGGTCGGAATTTTCCCTGCACATATAGGCCAGGATGCATGCGAATTCACCATACTCTTCCACAGAGAAAAATCAGGGCAAGATGGGAGAGCTTTGGCATTTAGAAATCACATTCACAAATTAAACATAATTGTTTAAAAAAGAATGACCCTGAGGTCAATGCCACCAGCGTGGCATCGTTGGATGGCTACAGGGAGGGAATCAAAGCTGAGGCTACTGCAAACTTTGATTCAAGGCTCCTCACAAAGACTTTCGGATCAGTCGTACTCCGCTGTGACTCCCCCAAGCCTGCTCTCCTTGCGTTCCTACAGATCCCATTAGGTGCTAATGATTACAGGGCTAAGTTGAACACCAGTTTTCACAAGTTTTCAACCTACAGCTCAAAGATTATTACCCGACCTTAAAAGGAATTCAGTTCCTACTGAGCTACCATAAGCCATCTTGATTTTCTAAAAAAAAATATCTCAGCATAGGCCAATCTTGATCTTTCAACATATGTGTCAACTGTGAAAAAGCCAAGAGCCATTATGCCTGCTCCTGAGATTTCTAAAGAAATTATCCTCCTACAACCTGGAAATTGAATTGAAGAGTTTCTTTGTAAAGAGAAACTTCTATTGCCAGATGAAAATGCTTTTTACATATATAGAAGGATTTTAGAACAAACTTTGGTTCCCCACAGGTGTACAATATGACATTGCTTTTAGATTCTTGCTTTATTACCTTCTGTCTAATACACCCAAGAGAAATGCTTCTCCAAAGCTATGATTAATTAAGCTGCTTTATGGAAAACCTGTTGAGGATCTACTAGATACTAGACACCCCTGTGGGCCCTATATGTCCTAATCCCCCCAGTGAAACCATGAAGTCCACATTGCTGTGCTCATTTTGCAGTATGCTAGTGTATGCTCTTTCTTTCCTTAATTTATTCAGCAAACGGCATCTACGATGTTTCAAAAAATGTAAGTCACTTAGGCTAAAAATGACAATATACCTGCTGCCTCTGTCTTCTGGAGGTAGTTAAGCAAGCCAGTGTTAAACATATAATTGCATGAGTATTTAATTGTAATCATGGTAGTGCAACAAAAGAAAAACAGGCCATAGTGATAGCTGAGTAGAGCCAGACCTCTAACTTGGTGCAGGTTGAAGAATGAAAAAGAAGAAAAAAAGGAGGGGCAAGAATACTTAAAGAGAAAGAAAGACCAAATGTATTGGAGTAGTGGTAGGCCTAGCATTTTATGAAATAGACCAAGCATGGTAGAAGTGAACTCCAATGGTTGTGGATTACACAGAGTCTAATTTGCAGGTTGTTCTGTGTGCTATGGGGGACAAGACTTCCAGGCACAGATGTTCAGGCTGCTCCTACAGACACGCATGTGGGACTGCAATCCAACCTGAGCTCTTGTCAATCATAAATCCAGGACCAGGAATGAAGATGAATTCAGTCAAGAACATGTTCAGTTCAAAGTATCTTTGAGATGCAAATAGATATGTCTTTTCTGAAGGTCGCAGGAGAAGTTCAAACTGGATAATCCTCTCTACCTAAAAGGTAATCACAGCCAGGAGGTAGAGGAAATGTTTTTAAAAGGTATGGAAGAAGAGACATAGTGATTCAAAGCTACAAAAATATAAATTTCCACTATGAGCTAAACAGATGAACTCAATGTCATTTGAAAACATATTTACCAAAAACATATTATGTGCTAGGCATTTGGTTTATGAATATGAATAAGGCATTGCCCTTGCCCTTAATCAACTCTGTTTCATTCAGGAGAACTCAGTGAGCAAGAATATGGGAACATATAGAATGTGCTAAGGACTATGTGCAAAGAACATACAGGGACATAATTTGACAGAGAGTTTGGATGAGGGACAGAGTTAGATGGAAAGAGTAAGTTCTGATGTTCTGTAGCACCCACGGGTAATTAGTCTATGGTATCTTACTGCATTTTTTAAGAACTAAAAGAGAGGAGTTTGTAATATCCAGAAATAGAGGAATAATAAAGAGAGAGAAATGTTTACCCTAATTTGATCAGTGTATGATGTATGCATGTGCTAAAAAATCACAGTGCACCCCATTAGCATGCACAATTAATTCATGCTTATCAAAATAAAAGAAAGTAAAATATATTGAAACTCTAACTAGAAATTCTTAATCAAAAGTGTATGACATCTAATTTTTTATACTTTGAGGCAATTTTTCATAAATGGATTCATAAAATACTATTAAAACAGCTGGCTAAAATTCTTGCACTTAAATGTGCCTAAGTGGCATTTTTGTTGTTACCATCATAACTGTCATTCGGACCTAAAAGAAAAATAAAAGTACATCACTTCATGAAATAAAAGATCCAAAGGACGTAAATCATCTTATAAGAAATATTTCCAATCAGCACATTCAAAAACCCTGATGGAATAAACACCACATGTCGGTCACTCTCTTAGACACATTTCTCTCATTGTCTCACTGGATCCTCAAAATAACTAGAAGTTTGCAATCCTTGTCTCACCAAAGAGGCAACTGTGACTAAGAGAGGTACACAAGAGTCCTCCCCAGGCTACCTTGTACCTGTCACAGCTGTAAGCTGAAAGAAGCCTCTCCTTATCCAGTTTGAACTACAGTAAAGAAGCATGCTGTTTTTTTAAAACTCAGACTACACTTTTAAGGGAAAAATAACTTATTTTGTAATTGATCACTTCCTGAGTGGCCCATTTTGTAAAGTTTGAGTTTGCATGCAGCAGGCTTCCTTTAAAAGCAGCTGCCTGTATTTTAGAAGCCTTTCAGAAAGGAAATTGTCCCCGGAAATTGCTCCTTACTACTACAGCTACATGATTAAATAGCCTAACCTAACCCCTGTTCATGGACAATGGTTGCACCCATCAGCATACAGATTACACATTCAGTAAATGTACTTCAAGGTTCTCCCTAGGTTTCCAAAACAGTTAGCTACTTACTGTGTTATGATTTGTTTGAATATTGACCTTTAAATATGTATATATATATATATATATATATATAGCCACCTCATACTTATGTCTAAGCTTTAAAAGGGCACAGTTTTTAAGGACTTCATGAATCAGAAATCACACACAACCATTAAATCCTCTGACCCTCCAAAAATGCCAGTTAATCATAAGGTTTAAGGAATGAGCTATTTCCTCCCCTCTAGGTAATTGAATAACAGTCCAAAGTCTAACCTAAGGAATTAGGAGAGGACCACTCAGTGATGAACCAAAGTGTGGGGATATTCCATCTCGAAAATACAGATTTTCTTAAGTGGCTATCTTGAATTACAACATTTTTATCTATAGTGCAGTAAAAAGAAACAAAAAGGCATATCAAACACTGAGAGCAGAGGAAGAAAATCACATAACAGAAGTATCAGAATTGTTCGAAGATAGAGCCCTACTTTTGCCCAACGCTTTCCAAAATTTAGTGTTTGTTCATTCTTCGTGGGTATTTCCCCTTTCTTTAAACAACTTTAGGCTTCATTTTAATGCACTTTCACCATCAAAAATTTTCTTCTCTCTACTATTCTCACAGCTTTCCTATTTAATGTATGAGCATCTTTTGACTACTAGGAACAGACACGGTTTACTATGAAGCTTACACAATAGATAGAAATTAGATAGAAGTGGTAGTGGATTTGAGATTTAGTACACTTCACTGGGAGGGGTCCTAGTAATGTGTTCAAAATATCATGGGTTACTGTAAAGTTTGCAAAGTAAACTATTTTTGTATTATTTTACAAATGTCTCCTTCCACTTCCCCAAATTATAATTGATTTAGGTTACTCTAAAATCTGTCTCCATCTTTCATCGAGAAACATTGGTCCAGGTTACACAAGTGTCTTATACCTTTAAGGCCTTTTCCAAGTTAACTCAACAGAGTTCAGGTCAAGCAATAAAGGATCTTCTTCACCAGAATTTTAAATCTGCAAGAGAACTCTCGAGAATAATACTTAGAAGATATGATCTATAATCATTAACAATAATTCATTATATATTACAAAATAGCTGGAACAAAAGATTTTGAATGTTCTCAACACAAAGAAATGATAAATGTTTCAGAAGATAGATATGATAATTACCCCAATTTGATTGTTACGCAAGGTGTTCAGGTATTGAAATATTACACTGTACCCTAATAACCTGCATTATTATGTATCAATTAAAACTAACATAAAAAGGAAAAGCCAGAGAAATATTCATTATATATGAGAACATACAATTAGGCTATTAACCACTTATAATAGCACTCACCTAAATGATACAACATATTCAAAGAGAATTCTTGAATTATCCCTAATATTATGATAGCTACAAATTTAAAAACCAGGACCAGTTCTTTAAAATGAAGGTATGGTCAATAATGATCTCATATTTTCCTGAACACTCTAATTATCCTGAAAGGATTTTAAGTTAAATCATAAGTAACTCTGACTTCTATCAGTGTCAATTTTTTAACTTCTTTTCAGAAGAAAATATAACCTTTTTCTCTAAGTCTGGAAACTATCATTGGGATGCAGTACATCTTCCATCAATGCATGGACTGCAGTTCCTTCTTCATGAGCAAGGGTCTTTTCTGTGACTGGTTTTGCACTGCCTTAGTCTTTCTGTGATGCTGGAGGGGAGAGGAGTAAAGGGAGAACTCCACAGCTGCAAGGTTTCTGCTTTCCTAAACTTCTGTTTGGAAGCAAGTTGTACTCTTCCCAGAAAATAACTTGACAGCTCATGACATGAATTCTACCTTCAACATGAGATTTAAAGGAAGAGAAATATTTTTGGCACTGAGTTTATCGTCCTTCTATAGGGAGGTCAGGGAGACACCACTTGAGGTTCATTTGGTTATGTTCTGAGATGGGTTGTTCCAGGAATTATCCTATTCACTATAAACTGTCAATTTGCAGCACATGGACACAGACACACATATGCACAAATTTGTAATTATTATATTTCTGCTTATAAATATGATATTATTAAGGCAAGGAATTTAGTGTTTAGCATATGTTGTAGTCAGGGGATGAAAGGAGAAAAATTACATACAAGACACAGAATTTGTATTATTCTTTTAGATGGCCACCCATAGTTAGATACAATAAACTGTGGGAAATCTGTCCACAACACTAAAGATCTAGAAAATTCAGCTGAGGGCCTCAATCCCCTGGCAATGTCCTGCATGACTCCAGCTGAAAACGTAGAACCCATACCATAACAATGCCTCCCACTAGTCCAACTTGAGATCTAGAGCCCATGACAATGACTCATACAAGTCTGTTTCATGGATCTGCTCTGGCAAGGCTCAAAGGTCAGCATTGGAAGCTAGAAAGTCTATGCCAGCAGGGTGAAGGAGCTGTGCTGGTATGTTGAAGGAGACAAGAAGTGACTCTCAAAATAAGAACCAGGGCTCCCCTGAAGAGTACCACAGCCATCCTCAGAGACAATGAAGTTTTGAACTCCTCTAATAATAAGAACAGCCCACTACATATATGAACCTCCTAGAGATTAAACAGCACACATCTTCCTCTCTGGAGCCAGTAAGCAATGCTCAGTGTAAGGACCAAAGCTCCTCCAAAGTGAACTGCAGCCATTCTCAGCAACAAAGTCCCAAGCTCCCCTCTATGAGAACTTTCCAATTCATATCTGGGAAGCTAGCCATGACATGCTCCTCCAGAAAACCCAATGGCTCCAAACAACAATACTTAGGAGAAACCACAATGCCTCACTCTTCCTCCCCACATCTCCTTTTATGCTTTTAACTTTCCTCAGGTGGACCATCTACACTGAGCAACATGTCAATTAATTCAGCTTGTGTTAAGTTGACCACCAGCTTTTAATCCGTAACAGCATAGTACGTAGAAAACATACAATGATTAATTGCAAGAAATAGTGACTTTCCTATTTGAGATGATAGCTGTATGTGTATATAACAGTATACAGTTTCCTCAAAACACACACACACACACACACACACACACACACACTCCTTAGCTGTGTATAGGTATAGCTCAACCTGTAATTTCCAACTGGTGGTATGAACTCAGGATTCATACAGATCAGCTATCTAGTTCAGACCCAAGTGCTAGACACTCCTAATTTGGTGGCCCCTTTCTGAGAGGCCCCTTTCTGAGAGGCAGCCAAGATTCTTCCATTTATTGACCTGTATCTCATATATTATTTCCTAAGTGCTTTAAAATACAACATTAAGTCTCAACTAAAAAAAAGTAGTTTGCCAGGCTTTCCTGGCAATACTTCAAGTACAAATCATCACCAATATGTCCAATTTCACAGTTTTGTCTATAAAATCTTCTATTTTGGTGTATTTTCATATTTCTGAAATTTAGGAAAACTTTTTGCAAGTGATAGTGGAATGATAGAAACATTTAGCCAAATATACAGAAAGTCCTTGAGCCACATTAATTTAATTTATGAATTTTGACTTTACAGTGGCACAAAAACCATACACATTCAGGATAAACTGTACTAAATTTTGATCTCTATGCAACATAAACACTACCTTGCTTCAGTACTTCCTCTCTGATCAGTACTTCACTTCTTCAGTAAGAAACTGAAAGAGTAAATAAAATAAAATCAGTACTTCACTCTGATTTGTCTTCCAAGGACTAAGCAACTATGCTTATGATATTTCTTAAAGTATTCCAGCAGCAGACAGTGCTCAAATGATGTAGCATGACAGATATCTTACTTGGAATGTACTCTGAAACAACAGACTCCTTTCTCTGAGGCTCAAATGCCAGTGCTTGGCTAGGTGCTGAATTTATGTCATATTGTATCTGATTCACAATTAAACAAAAATATCTGTATTTCAGGAGTTACAAAGTTAACTGGTGAAATTCTTCAAGAGAGATAAGAATGCTGCTTCTTGGCCTTTTACACTGATTGATTGAAAAACACTAAAAATACTTTAAGATGAACTAGTATATGATTTATAGTTGAATAGGAAATTATGGCATATAGCTTTATTTCCAGATAAAATTAAGCCGTTGACATTTAGATAATATTTTTATTTCTAGAGAAAATATTCATTGGACATTTATGATGATCTAGAAACTATATTAAGGACTTAGAATGCACTATTGAAAAAAATACATGACCTGTCCTCGGGGACTGAGAGTTTTAGAGAGCTAGGCATACAAATAGGCCATGCCAATTCAATGCTGAAAGGAGAAGAGGGGAATGGGGAAAAAGAAAAAGTCATAACATGCACAGGTACATATTCCCTATGATGAATGTGATCGTTATATACCTAACTATACTAGTAAACTTAATTTAAAAAGAAATGTGCCTGATATAGTCTACAGTGGCTGAGAAGGAAAAATTATCAAAAACAAAATTTAAATAATCATTAAGAGTCACCACTCAAGTGAAAGAGAAAGAGTAAAGAGAGGCAGTTTGCTCGAAGGACGAGAAAAGATCTGATAAGAGAGAAGGATGATGTATTTGGACATGAACCTAAAGAAGTTAAAGAGAGTGTACTTTGCCCTGAAGATAAGCTACTGAACAGATTTCATCAAAGAAAACATAGGATCTCATTTGCTTTTTAGAAATTTCTTCACATGGAAAATAGATTGGTAGGAGACCAGAAAGGAAGCAGAGTGCTCAGCAAGAGGGCTATTGTAGTGGTTCATGTAAATGAGAAATGGATGTGCCTAAAACCAGAAATGTTGTAGTGGAGAATAAAAGAAAAGTATACAAATAATGAAACTGTCTCAGTCCATTTGGGAAAAGTGACTAATATGCATGGTCTATACAATTTTACTTGCTTATTCAAGGTTTGATCATGTTGGTACTTTTTATAGATGAGCCCCAAAACTCCACCAACACACTTCTAGATTTCATAAGCAAATTCAGTAACATACCTGAGTACAAACTCAGTACTCAAAAGTCAGTAACATTCCTGTACACAAATAACAAACTCACTGATAGACAAAATAGGGAAACCACAATCTTCACAAAAACATAAAAACTGAAATACATAGTAATGAATCTTGCAGAGGAAGTAAAAGATTTGTACATTGAAAATTATAGCACTCTGAACAAAGAAATTGAAGAGGAATTTAGAACGTGGAAATATGTCCCTTGCTCATTGATAGGAAAAACCAACATTGTAAAAAGGACTATACTCCCAAAGCTGTTATACAGATTTAATGCAATCCCAATCAAAATACTGTTAGCATATCTCACAGATCTAGAGAAAACATACTTAACATTCATATGGAACCATAATAGACATAGAACAGCAATGGCAATCCTGAGCAACAAAGGCAAGGCAGGAGGCACCATAATCCCAGACATGAAAATATATTAAAAAGCTACTATAATAAAACCAGCATGGTACTGACCCAAAAAACAGATCAGAGGATCACTAGAACTGAACAGAAGATACAGACACAACTACAAACACATTCATCCACTTTATCTTTGACAAAGGGGCCAAGAGTGTTCACTGCAACAAAGATAGCCTCTTTCATAAATGGTGCTGGAAAAACTGGCTCTGTGCACGCCAAACACTTAAACTAGACCCATGCTTATCCCATGCACTAAACTAGAGTCAAAAGGGTTCACAGGTCTAAATATTAAGACAGAAACGCTAAACCTACTGAAAGACAAACTAGGTAAAAATCTCAAGGACATAGGGGCAGGTTGAGAGTTCATGAACAAAAACCAAACTGCACAGGATATATCTCAAAGAATCAACAACTGGAATCTCATCTTATTAAAAACTTTTACACTACTCAGCTATAAATAAGGATAAGCTAGAGGTTTTATAGGTAAATGGAGGCAACTAAAAACTATACTCATAAGTGAAATAAATCAGACTTGCATGTGTAAACACCATATTTTCTTACTAGTGTAAGAAACTGAAAGAGTAAATAAAATAAGATCCAAAAGTTACAGTAGATATAGCAAAAGTGAAAGACAATGTTCAAAGGGAAATTATACTGTTTGATCAATCTTGCATGCCTATATCTGGTAGTCTAAACAATTACTTTGAGGATAACAATATGTAATATTACAACCATTGTTAAATTCCTATCATTAAATCCTACATTGCTATTGTTTTGTTGTTGCTGTCATCATCATTTTGCTTTTGCTGTTATTTTTTTTTGCTTCTTGATTTTTCTGTTTCTTCTCTTTAAATAAAAAAAATTGAACATTTTATTAACTTTATTGGTACATTTTAGATATGCATAATTATCACATTCATTAGAGGAAATCTGTACCTGTGCATGATAATTGTTGATTCTTTGGTTTTCCCCAACACCCTCTCTTCCCTTCAATCGCTCTTCCCTTCCCTATTTATAAAAGCTTTTGTTTACATTTTCTTCTTTCTATTCTTTTTCCCCTCTCTTCCTTTCCCACTCCCCATCCCTTGATCCCTTTCCAATTTGATTATTTTCTTCCTGTTTCCCATTATCTGTTATATATTTTGGTTTTTGTTTACTCTTTCAGTTTCTCATACCAGAGAAACAATGTGATATTTAAATATGCTGTCTAATTATTTTACTTAAGATTATGGACTCTTATTTCCTTTTTCATTTCCTATTCCTTCCTTTCCCCCACTCCCCTCACTAGCTCCCCTTTCTTTGTTTTCCTATTTCATAATACCTTTTATATACTTTGGTCCTTATTTACACATTTGGTATCTCATACTAGAGAAATGATATGATACTTTGATCATGTTTTGATGCTGATGCTATGAAGTCAGTAGAAAAAGAAAGGTAGAAGGCATTTACATTCAGTGAGTCAATGAGAAGATGATGAAAATGAGTATTAAAGTGGTGCAAAATTAAATTTAGAAAGGAGAAGAGATAGTGCTCTATCATTGCAGGAGAAAAGGAATAGATGATGGGGAAAACACAGGTGTCTTTGTCAAGAGGTATTTCCCATAGTTCCAGAAGATAAGAAGTCCAGCGTTCAGACTGACATATTTGGTATTTGGTATTTGGTAAGGGCACTGTTTCTGATTTATGAATATTCCTCTTCTCATTATGTCCTCACATAACATGTACACGTAGTGATGCACACATGGTGAGAGAGACAGAAAAATCTCATTTGTTTTCATCTTTTTATAGAGACAGTAATTCCATCCATAAGGGCTCCATACTCATGGCATCATCTAAAGTTAATTATTACCCAAAAAAACCTCACCTCCAGATACATTGGGGATTAACATTTTGAACTATGAAGTTTTGGGGGTCATTCTGTATGTGGTAAAGTGAAAAAAATATGATTTTCTCATTTATCCTAGATCTAGGCTTGTAACAAAAGACAAATTAACAAGACAAAAATGTATACACTATTCAATATAAGTTTTATCTTAAAAAGTTTCATGTGACATGCACAGGAACCTTTATAAGAAACAAAAAGTTATATAAAAGGTAAAATTTACACATTTTCATGCTAGATTGCCTCTGAAGTAAGAAGTAGGGCCATCTGCCAAGAACGAGAGGAAAGAAAACAAGTAGAGGATTTAGGAAGATTAGAAACAGTTTGAAACAAGACTGTGAAAAATACAAGAAATGAAAAGCCAAGAAGAATAACGATTTTATAAAAATTAATGAGGATCTAGGTGAGTTGAGAAACTCTAACTCTGTGATATGGCAATTAGGAACATATTGTGACTTACTCTCTCAGCTCTCAGAAACTAGGATATAAAATCCCAGGTGCTGAGTAACTGTATTGCTCTGGGATTTAGGCCTTCCTAATGGGCACGGTAGAAGACTTTGGTCTGGAGACTTGAAAATGCTGGCAAGAAAGTTACTGAAGAAGTCAATCCTGGAGGTAAGTGGGAGAGCAAGTGGAGAAATAGGAGGCACTACAAAGAAAGAGACTTAAAGACTAGTAAGAGAGAAAATCAGATGTTGAGAAGTCTGAAACATAGGACATTTTATCAAGATTGATGTAGTGGTCACAGGAATGAATAGCTGAAGTTTGGTAGAGGTAAAGGCCACTGAAGCTTAAAAGCTAAGAAGAGGTCAGAGTAGTGGCTGGATTGTCCCTGTCAATGATGGCATCCCTCCAGGACAGTAGCAGGACTAAGGATGAAAAAGAAATCTCTAATTCAAATGCCAGTCTCTGGTCAATGAAGGGAAAGGAGAAGTTGTAAGCATCTTGTAGCAGGCTAAAGTACCACCTTTCTCTTCCCTCACTTTCTTCCAGAATGCATATAGCAAAGCTAAGAAAATAACGAATCTTTATTGATCTTTCTCTCTCTGTTTGGCATTTTTCTAAATTATTTATATATACAGTACTTCTCCCTTATCCACGGAGGCACTTTCTACGAGTTCAGTTATCCATGGCGAACTGGTATTCTCATCGTTTCTGACATGATCAGAGGGTCACTAGTAGCCTAACACTGTATGATTCTCCTTAGTTCCTCTAATTCTGCAGGCATTGTGTCATCTCACACTGTTATGAAAAAGAGAGAATACAGTACAATGAGGCAATGAGGTGGAGAGACAGAAACACAGAAAGATAGACAGAGATAGAGACAAAGGCAGAGACACAGAAACAGACAGAGATGCAGAGACAGAGATAGAGATTGTATATCTCTTATCACACTGTCTTGTTATAATGTTCTTTTGTTGGCTATTGTTATTAATGATCTACTGCATTTGATTTATAAATTAAGCTTCATCCTATTTATATACAGGAAAAATATATAGGTTTGGTGCTATCTGCAGGTTTAGACATAAACTGACAGCTCAGAACGTATCTCTTGTGAGTAAGGGAGAGACTACTGTATTGTCTAATTGATCTTTACAACCACTTTCTGAGATAGGCCTTTTAACAACCCTCCATTTTACAGATGAAAGAAATGAAGCATGCTGGGGTTAGCTTTTCTAGGATAACTCAACTAGTATGAGCGAGAACCAGGACACAAACCCAAGCAATCTGGCTCTAGACCGTGCCAGTGATCATCACAGCAATATTACAGCAACAGTTTATTAAGTTCTGATTATGTGCCAGACACTGTGCGATGTGTGTCGTGCACATTACCTCATTTAATCACAACAACAACACTGCTAGACAGGTACTATTATTCCCTCTATTTTTACCAATAAGGAAAGTGAAGCTCAGAATTAGGAAATGATTCCATCATCGTACCTGCAATAACATATTTTCTATAGGAAAGTTACCCTTGATTTTTTCCACTTTAACTTATAGCACCTATTCCAGGAAAACAATACTCGTGTAATTCAAGTACTCAGATGTTTACAACTGCAATGGAAACATTCCTAATTTGTCTTTCACATACTGGCTTTGTTTAAGTATCTGATCAGTAAAGAAAATTGGGTTAGCTGATTATGACAGTAAAAAAGGAAAAAAGTGGGCTTTAGTGGTAGAAAAAAATGAGCTTTTAATGCTTAGTGTTTTAATGCTTCACAAAAGACTTTAACATATACCAGATCATTTGATCTTCCCCAAAGAAGAGTTTCCTGAAAGTTCTAAGAACCTAGAATACAATGCATAAGGGAAACTCCACCTCAGAGGCTCACTGCTGTTGTTATTTTAAAAGGTACAAAGAGGCTATCCTGTCTAAGAGGGTGAAAAATAGTTCCCTTGGGAGGTAGAGGAATGTGAAAGACAAATTAGGAATGTCTCCATTGCAGTTATAATTATTTGATGTTTCTGAAACTTTGCAAAAGCAGGCACAAACATATCCTAGGTCAAAATCTAAATTCTAAATCTTTTGTACAACTGGGTCCCCCATTTTCAATCCCACCCATCTTGTCCTAAAGATTTTATAGAGCATATTTTAAAAAGAGTAATTAAACAATTTTATTTTATAGATGCTAAGGTTACTGGAGCTGTCAAATGACTCATAAAGCAAGGGTCAGGACTGATGCTGAGACTTCAATCCAATATGAAAAGCTTTCCCAATGGACAAATGTGAATAAATACAGACTCAAATGAGGACAAGATTAACTTATTGGACAGTCACTGAACATCACTATTCATAGGTCTCTGTAGTAAGCATTGAAGTTCTCATAGATCACTGTGTTAAAATCATGGCCCAATATCTACTAAACCTCACTGATTTAATGCAGTCAAAATTTATACTCCTCTATGCAAGATCAATTCAGATGTTACTGGTAATTTCCCTAAACATCTTTTCTCCAAATGAGGACTTTAGGATTCAGGCTCCTTGCATCTGTTGGTTTTTCCATCCTCTAGCAAGCCCCTGAATCCTACTGTGTACTCTGTAACTAACTGACAAAAAGGGAAGAAAAGATGAGCAGAAGTAGTCACGGGATATTGGGGAACCACCCCAGGCTGTGGTACACATCAATGACACCCATTTTCCATGGACCAGAACACAGTCATTCAGCCCCAAAATTATTTCAGGCATGACTGGAAAATGTAATCCTGCTGTGTATCCAATATAAGGAAATAGATTTGGTGGATTCCTAGCCAGCCTCTGTCT
Source organism: Cavia porcellus (assembly GCF_034190915.1). Taxonomy (NCBI): domain Eukaryota; kingdom Metazoa; phylum Chordata; class Mammalia; order Rodentia; family Caviidae; genus Cavia; species Cavia porcellus. Next base: position 103,203,152 of record NW_026947486.1, on the reverse strand, counting down.
TAATCATATCATCCATCGATTCCCAAACTTCAGATTGCAAGTGTGAGAAAGACAGATGTTTGAGTACATAATTAAAATTCATCTCTTTTTTAAAAAGTTATTAGTACATATTCATTACACGTCTTGGTATGTATAGACACCATATTTTGATCTTTTCACCCCCACATTACTCTTTACCTTCATTTATTTCTCACCTTCCCCATCCTGTCTTCTAATAGTTTCCCTTCTATGTTAATCAGGCTCTCACAGTTAATAACTAGCATGATTAGAAGTGTAGCCAGATCTACTAATATTTGAGTCATAAATATTTATATGAATTATAAATATTATCATGATGATTTGTATCTCTCTATATTTAACCTTCCTCCTCCCTCCTCTTCTCTCTCCTCTGGATTCCTCATATGGGAGGAAACATTACACGTTTGTCTTTCTGAGGCCTACTTATTTTGTATGATGTAATGATCTACAGTTTCATCCATTTTCCTGCAGATATGATTTCATTCTTATTTATAACTGAATAATTATATATAAATTACATATATAAATAATATATGTACAATTTTCTTTATCCATTTATACACTGATAGATGCCTAGGCTGATTCCATATCTTCACCATTATGAATTATGCCACAGTAAACATGCTTATGCAAGTATTCCCAGTGTATACTGACTTTGAATCCTTTGGGTATATACTGAGGAGCAGGACCACTGGACCATATGGTAGCTCTATTTTAGTTTTTGAGGAACCTCCATACTAATTTGCATAGTGGCTGTATTAACTTACATTCCTACCAACATTGCAGAAGGATTCCTTTTTCCTAGCATCTTCTCTAGCATTTAATGTTTGTTTATTTATTTGATTTTTGTACTATTGACTATGGAACACTGAAAAATAACTGAAATGATAATGATTGGAATTAATGAATTGTAATCTTAGTATTTAAATGCTACAATGCTTTTCCCTGGAAAATTTTAAAATTTTCTCTTCTTAATTACTTGGTTGCTACACCATAGAATATTTTAGAATTTTTTTCAAATAATGAAACTGAGGCCTAGAAGGGGGAAATAACTTAAGCAGGGTCTTAGTTAGTTATTATGTCCAACTAAATATGATACATGTGTAAATGATATATATAGAGAGAGAATTTCTTTATACATATAACTTAATACATAACCTTATACAATCAATAATTGCCATGATTAGAAGTATAGCCAGGCCTATATGATATTTGATGTATAAATTTTATATAAACTGTAAATATTATCATGATGACTTATGTCTCTCTATATTTAATTCAAAATTTGAAGCTGGGTACATTTACCAAATACCTGGCCCTCATTAACATGAGCACAACATTTTGAGAAAACCATGCAGGTGAAGTTACATATTTGGTTAAGTTTTTATAAATCTGGAAAATAATGTAAACAAGTAAACAAGGACTCCTCAGAATATTCTTGACTTCTGTGCCCTTTTATTTTCTCTTTTTCTTTATTTTTTTGATATACAGATTTTTATTCTTAACCAAGAATAAAAAAGTAAAAGACAAATTCTCGCTTAAACTCATCAACTTGGTGGTTAAGGGGTCTATAAATATAAAGTATAAACTGGGGGGAGACTAATAAAAGGGAGGACTAGTCATGGGTAGAATTTTAGGAGTAATTCAGTGCCACCTTCTTTTTGCCTTTTTGTGATTTTTTTATGGAAATTGTCAACTGCAGCCTTGACATTTGTGAAAAACAAAATTAGGAAAAAGAGACAACTCTCAGAGCATAATAAAATGCATTAAAAATCTATCTACAATATTGAAGACAATGTATCATATGAAATGACAATGATACTAATGATGTGAAATACAGTTTGGAAATACATGCAAGTGTATGTGACAATTTTATGTTTAATAAAAGTCATTTCATATTGCTGAAGAACATGTGGTTTTTTTCATAGAAGATATTTGGACAACTGATGTCCAAAACCTTCTCATTGCTGAAACAAAATAGCTGACATTCACAAGTTAAAGGATAAAAGTTTATTTTAGCTCAAAGTTTGTAGAGGTTTCAGTCCATGTCAGCTGGCTCCAAGAGAGGGCAGCATGGCAGAAAGGCATGGCAGAGGAGAAACAGACCATGCAGAGAGGCAGTAAGCAGTGAACTTCTCATTTCCTTATATTATGTTAAGACTACAAACCTATTGGTTGGGCTGGGAATTTAGCTCAGTGGCATAAGTGTCTGCCTGGCAAGCGCAAGGTCCAAATTCAATTCCCAGTACTGGAAAAAAAAAAAAACTAAAACTAAAACAAACTTATTGGTTGGTGCCACCTACACCCAGGATGTGGCTTCCCATTATGCACACTCAGAACAATGCTAAGCCAATCCAGTCATCACATCCATAATCCAGTCACTCACAAAAGTCCTACTTATGAGTCCATGAGGCTTCAAGGGGACATCTACATGAAAGCCATAATCACTGGGTAGCCATGATATAAACTATTATGATAATCCTATGTGCTTGAATATACATTTGCATCTGCAGATATATAGAGTATCTTTAAGAAGAGAGATAAGTAATTGATCATGTTGCTTGGCAGAGGAGAAGGATACTAAGTGACTGGCATGCCACATACACGTGTATCATCCACTATTATTTCACTATTACTATCCAATAAACACTACAGAATAATGCTGACAAACTTCACAGTACAAACTTTCTTAAGTGCCCCAAAAGTTCCACATTTTACTAATATTAGGAATATTTTGAAAGCTTTTTTGGGGAAATTTGCCTAATTTTTCACTTGAGGTTACTTTATGTTTCTGATTCAATTCTGAGATCATAAAGTTTCCAAAACAGATATGTTACTACCTTCCTCAACAAACTGATACACATATACTCATTTACAGGATCTGGAAATTTATAGGCTAGGTTTAAATGAAATTTTAATGACATGGAAACTCATAACCATCTATGTCTTTCATTCTCTTAGCTATACATAATGTCCCAGGACAGTATGACCCAGGAAAGGATGGCTCTAACATATGGGAGTGTAAAGAATACACTTAAACATTTTCTGAAGTGGTTACAAAATATCTCTAGTAAACTTTGGATCTTTCTTTGATGATCCTATCTCAAGATAAACAGCCTTCCTATAAAATACAGTTGTTCTGCAACAGCCTGAACGCTGCAGAAAGCAAAAGGAAGGGCGAGTTCAGGTAGTCATATAAACATTCTCAGAAAATCTCATTTTGCTTATATCACACACAAGCACACGCTCCTAAATGCAAACACACACATACATACACACACACACACACACACACACTCATAATGCAGTACCCCAAGCATTTCTCATCTTTGCACATTTTATCACTTTATTTACCATGTTAGGTCAAAACATGGTTAAATAGCTATTGTCCAAATGAAACCATAGCTTTTCCATGACAGAGACTACTTGATACACTTTTGACTACATGAGTTTAGCACTGCCAGAACTACTAAATGTTCTAACTGTATGAATCAGTGAATAAACAACTGAGGAGAAAAGAAAGATAGTAAAAGGATAAATAGAAGAATTCCAGGAAAACGTGGTGGATAGATAACAGCAGCTCTGGAGGCTCTCTGAGACTGCCAGCTTAGAATCCAGGAATGGTGCAGTGTGAGGAGTCCTAAGCAAGGGGGGATATACCCGGCCAACCCAGGAACGAACTAAGCTGAGAGAAACCAACTGGAAATGCAATCCCGGTGCTACGACTGGAACAGCTAAAGTCTCAGTGCTGAAGCTGGAACCCGCACCTCTGGAAACTGTGGCTTAAATTTCCTGCCACCGGTGCTGCATCTGAATCAACACAGCAGGGATAGAGACTTGAAAGCTCTGAGAGTGGGAATTGGTGAAATAAACTGAGAGCAGAGCTGGCAGGGAGCCCTGCATCGACCTGCAGTGAGTGAAAGGAACGGGGATTCTTCCATAGATAAGGAGGCTCCAACAAAGGACATTCTGGGACCAGGCAGACTAAGGAACAGGACGCTGCAGTGACTTCAGTTACATATTCCCCTCTCAAGCAGGATTGGTGGGGAGCACTTGACCTGGATGACAACATGGACTAAGACCCAGTAGGTTAGCCCAAACCAGGTCCCTGCACTTGGCAGTGCACCCTAATGCAGTGAAGCCTTCAGCAGGTTGACTGACCTGGATGGGCGGGCCCAGCATAGGCTGCCCAGGTCTGTGTTTCCCTAGTACACTGCAGTGGGTGGAAACACCTAGCCGGCGCAATTCAAACAAACTGTAACTGACAAAGAAAGAAACTGGGCCTCCTATATACGCTTGTATGGAAGGAACAAAAAGTATTGGAAGAGGGAGCAACAAGAAAGGCTCCTCAGTCTCCAATCCTGAGAACACTAATGGAGGAAAGGGAAATGCAAAGGACAATGAGGACAGAAAGCATGTACTATCAGGCACGGCACCAATAGACATAAAGCAATATCTCTGGCACCTCATAGATGAATTCAAAAGTGAAGTACTTAACCAAGTAAAGCAAGATATAAGTAGAATAGGTAAAGAAATGCTGAGCACCTCCCAAGAAAAAACAGATTGTGCAATGGAAGAACAGAAAAAAAGGGGAGAACTGTTTGATGGAAAAAATAGAGAAAATGTAGAATACATGAAGCAGGTTCAAAGAGAGTACAAGGAAACTAAAAGCTGTATTGAAAGCTGGCATAACAGCTTGAAAGAAACTAAGGATAGATTATCTGACCTGGAGGACAGATTTGTAATGTGGCAACATGAAAGGAAAAACTTCCTAAAAATAACAAAGAAACAAGTAGTAACAATACAAAAGCTGGAAGATGATAAGAGGGTCTATAACTTAAGAATTAAGAATGTAAAGGAAGAAGCAGGGATACAAATAATTGAACTGCAAAAGCTATTCACAGAAATAATCAAGGAGAACTTCCCTAATATGGGAAAAGGTAAAGATACTCAAATCTATGAGGCATACAGGACCCCAGCCACCTACAACCCAAACAGAACTACGCCCAGGCATATAATAATCAAAATTCCAGAAATCCAATATAAGAACAGAATATTAAAAGCCATCAGAGACAAGAAACAGAACACTTGCAAGGGAACACCCATCAGAATTACAGCAGACCTCTTGGCACAAACCATCAAATCACAAAGAGCATGGGGTAAAACAATTCAAGCTTTGAAAGACAATAACCTCCAGCCAAGATTGATATATCCTACATAACTGTCCCTAGAAATTGATGGAGAAACAAGGTACTTCCAGGATAAAGAGGGACTAGGGGAATTTGCAACCAGCAATTCAACTCTACAGAGAATACTGCAGGATATTCTAAAAAAGAAAAATACCAAGATCCCAGAAACAGTGACAGAGAGGCCACAATGAATGGAGCAGAAAGCGAAATGAAGAAGACAAACTGACAACTAATGACACAAAAATTGCTCAACAGAAATGAGGCAGAGAAGGTTGGATGGAAGGAATAGCTATTTTGGAGAAAACAAGACATCATAATAGCTAGTGCTGATTCAATATCATCTTGTTTTAAAGTTCCACCAAGCTTTTGTTCTTCTGTCTCCATCAGTCTTAACATGTATATTATTGGATTTTATTATATGTGATAATGTAAACAAAAACTTTTATAGACAAGGAGATAATACAGAAACCATTGTTTATTTTCTGTTAGTTGGTTCTAAATACCCTGTAATACTGTCATTCTCTTGAATGATTTTACCTTGTCTTGATATGTTTGATGCTACAATATATGAAGTTATACTCAAAGATTTCAAGGAAAGAGACACTATGGTAACTACTTTTATGTCGGGATTATCTTGTGGTGAAACACTATTGTGCTTAAATGGTTATGTTCTGACCTGTGCTGTTTTGTTGTTATGTCCTCTTTTATCTCAATCTCCTTTTTTATTATGTATTTTTTATTTTTATCTTTTTAATTAAGGGAAAAAATAAATAAAAAATAACAGGATATATTATAGTAACCTACTTTGATTTCCTATTAACTTGATTGAACCCCTGTATTGCTCTCACCATCTTGTTTTGACTGATTTCACTCTATTCTGTTCTGCTTGATAGTACTAAGTTTGAGAGTATAGGCAACAACTGTGAAGACAATAAGATTCACTATGATGTCCATTCTGGTTGACTATTATCTTCTTTCGAAGTCCTGTAATGTCTCCAGTGTTTTGGTTTTATTGGTTTTGTTCTTTGCTGTTTTGTTCATGTTCAATTTTATTATAACATGATATACGCAATTCTTTTTAAGATAGCAAGCGGCATTATGGTAACCATTGTTGATCACCTTGTATTCTGTTTTTACATTATGTACTATGTCCATCCTTTTCATTTGACAGACTCTGTTTTATTATGTCACATTTGGTTTTATTCTCTTCAAAAAAGTAATAAGAACTGTGGGAGTAATAAAACTCAAAATGTGTAATTGTCATTGTACAAAAGAGAGGAAAAGAAAGTGCTCTAAAGGATATAACTACAAGTATGTTTAAGGTATAAGATAGATAACCATATTACTGAGTTTTTGTTGGATCATTGAACAGGACTGTTTGCAGTCTCACTGCTTGAATGTCCACTTTATATGCTTTAATTTTGTAACTTGAACAACTATTTCTAAGATGACAATATGTAATCTATTAACTAGTGAATTCCTATTGTTTATTTTTTTCTGAAATTCTGTATAACTTGTACCTTTTTTGGTTTTTGTTCTTTTTCTCCTAAAATAAAATTTTTAAAAAGGATAAATAAGTTTAAATACACACAAAAAATAGTTAACATGGTTATACTACTAATTGCTATTAGTTCATTGAAAAGAACGTTTTGTGCCTATATTGTTTGATCAATTTTGCATGCCTGTATCTTTTAATATGAGCAACTACTTTGAAGACAGCAATATGCAAGGTACTAACCATTGTTACTCTCCTACAATCTTGTTTTGAAGTTTTGCAACATTGTTTTTTCTTAAAAAATGAAGTTTTCAGCTAATCCCAGTTGAATAATGCATTCAAAACATGAATTATCTCCGAGACAAAATCTGGCTTTTACAGAGGTAGAAACTAAGGTGTGGTTGTTGTAAGAATGTAAGACATGTGCAAGTGTGCAGTTGAATCCTGATGTTTATTTTCTGGATTCCTCTGTTCTTGGGATCCTGCTTCCAGGCTCACTCACCTTTGGTCCGAGAGAAAACAAATGTGGCCAGGCAACTGCACATAGCCCCAGCTGCTAGAAGAAGAACAATAAAGAACCTAGGGATTCTGTACTTCCAGCCTTAGGAGGAAGAAAAAGGAGAGAGATGTAAGCCAGCCAACTGGGCAGAGGTAAATGAATGAATACTAACTAGGTCTCTCCGCCCCAACCAGTGGCAAGTTACCAGCTGTGCCTTTAATTTAGCCTTTTGTCTTCCCTAGAAAGGCCAAGGCCATTGTGCTAGCAAAAAAAGCCCAGCTCCTCCAGCAAGCTGCTCAAAAGCAGAGATGGAAATTACAGAAGATAAGAGAGGTACTTATTAAAGAAAATAATATTCTCAAAACAAAATGAAAGGACACTGTGTGAGAAGCAAAAAGTAAATGAGTAAAATTTGTCATTCAACTGCATCTTATCTGCAGATTAAAACCTCAGCTCAAAAGACACCTAGCTTATATTTTAAAGGCTGGAGTCTCATTCTCTTTTTGATGGTGCTCAATACCAATCATGGAGATAACTTGGTGAGAGAAAAAAAAGTACATTTTGAAGAGAGGCTTCCAATAGCCAAACCCCAAAAGGGTCCATGTTTAGAGATAAAAATCAATGTGCAGATGAAGTTTTCATGCTTTCTTTTTGGCAGGAAAAAAAGGGAAGAAAGCGGTACATAAAGAGAGAAAAAGCAGGAGAGACAGAGAAAAAGAATACGCATTTTATATGCATTTGTTTCTTTGTTTGTTTGGGGTGTTTGTTTTGCAGTGCTGGGAATGGGACCCGAGGCCTTGCACATACTAGGTAAATTCCCTACCACTTAATCTACACTTCAGTCCTAAGAAGCAGCTTTAAACAAGCAAAAGGTTTGGAACAGTATATGCTCTGTATCTGTAACGACAGCGTTAGATTTCATAAAATAGGAAGAGAGTTGATTCTGACTCCAACTACAATCATAGAAATGAGCACTAGGCTAGAAATGGTCACAATTATAATCCACTGTCTGGTCTTGAACAATTCATTTTTCCTTTTGGGGACTCAGTTTTTCCAGAGTTAAAAGCGAGGTAGAGGCTGAACTAAATAGTATATAAGGATCTTCTAAACTCATGGATTCCACAAAAACGAACAATTTAAACAAATGAAGTCTGTTTCTCCCACTGTGAAAACTCCTAAGAAGAGAAGCATTGGGGCTGGGGATTTAGCTCAGTGGCATAAGCACCTGCCTTGCAAGCAGGTGGTTGTGAGTTCAATCCCGGGTACCGTTAAAAAAAAAAAAAAAAAGAAGAGCAGCCTCAATTTATCTGCCTCCTCAGAGCAGCCTGCACAAATTCAAATTCTCCAACTTCCTTCTTTCTCTTTTTCTTTTTCTTTCTTTCTTTCTTTCTTTCTTTCTTTCTTTCTTTCTTTCTTTCTCTCTCTCTCTCTCTCTCTCTCTCTCTCTCTCTCTGTCTCTCTCTCTGTCTCTCTCTGTCTCTCTCTCTCTCTCTCTCTCTCTCTCTCATCTCTCTTGTATCTGTGTTGGTTCTGGGAATGAACCCAGAGCCTTCACACCAAGACACATCTTTGACTCTTTTTTATGTTTTCTTTTAATGCAAATGCTAAGTTGCCCCAGGCTAGTCTAGAACTTGGGGTCCTTTAACCTCAGTCTCCCAGAATGTTGAGGTGGCGCAACCCTGGGTCTTCAAGCTCTTATAGCAGGGGCAAGGGCAAGCTGAGCAAGGAGCAAGGCAGTCACGATGATGACAGAACTTGGGCTGCCACTCTGTCCACAAAGCAGTTCTGGCCAGAAGACCATTCACAGAACCATGAATCCTTTTTTTTTTTTTTTAAAGAGAATAAAACAAAACAGAACAGAACAGAAAAGAGTGAAACAATGCAAGTAAAACACGACTTCAAAACAAGACAACAGGAAATCAACAGCAGCTATCATAATGTCTCTCATTTTCTTTGCAATAGTTGTCCATACCTTCACACACAATAAATTAATACAAAAAATAATATAAAACCAATCAAAACAAAAGAACAAGAGCCTTATGGGCCTTCAAAACCAGAGAATAGGAGATCAGTAATGGTTACAATAATGTCCCTTGCTCTCTTCAAAATAGCTGTCCATACCTCCATACATATTGAAATCAAATAATAGCAAACAGACTAAAACCATTCAAAACAAAGAATAAAAGCATTATTGGACTTCAAAACAAGATGATAGGAAATCAGTAATGGCTACCATGATGTCTCATTTTCTTTAATGAAACTGTTCATACCATCACACATAATAAAATCAATTCTTGTAAACTCTTTAGTTGAAGTTCTGGGCATATATAAGCCTATACATGTACATCTATCCTTTCTGTATTAAAGGGAAAAACAAAACAAAACAAAGTATAAGAAAAACAAGAAACAAAAGATCCAAATAAATAACAGTAACAAAGAACCCAAAACAATAACAATGCAGGCTTTCAAAAGAAGGGGGTAAGAACATAACACATTTTGTTGTTTTGCATAGTTATCTTCAAAATTGTTACTCAAATTAGCAAACATAGACTTGCAAAATTGGTCTAATCCTAGGAATGCTAACTCTTTTCAGTACCATGAATTCTAAAAAACTTAATAAGGACAACATTTATAGACCCTGAAGAATACGGTTAAAGGACCTATGATTTCCTTTCAACACAGAAAGTAGACCCGTGGGGATAAAGGTTTCCTGTGCACACAAAATTCTGACATGTTTACATATAGTGTTTCAGGTTTAATATTACTCTCCAAAGAATTAATAACGCTCAAGTAAGAAGCACAAATTCCTGTGCATCGTAGGCAAGAAGAGGAGGCTATTTAGCCTTGTGCCGGCTCTGAAACTCATCTGTAAGCTCATCTTGGCCATATTACTCAGGATCCCTGTCAGAGTGTTCTAACTGGCATGCAGCCCTGAAAGTTCCTCTGCCTAACTCAGGAGCGTGTGGGACTGCAATGGAATAACACCCAAAGGTTTTTGCAGAGCAGAACTGCTACACAGATACATTACTTCTGCACGTGTTAGAACACACATGGCTGGATAATCCCATTAGGAAAGGAAGGGCGCCCTCCCCGAATGCAATTGCTCATTATTCTCAAATAGCATTTGGTGTGTGGCATCATTACTTTCTCTTTACCACTGACAACCAAGTGATGGCGATTTCCCATGAGTATTCACAGCCATTAACAAAAGTTTTGCTACTCGAGATTAAAGCAAGACTTGTCACTGAAAGAAAACTCATTTATATGCCTATTTCAAAGCTGCTTTAAGAACATCATAAAAAGAAGTTGACATTTATTTCACAAGCTAGAGTCTCATTAGGTAATTAGTGCATAATTTTAAGCAATTTAGCACATTCTATCCTTTATGCTAAGTTTCAGCTTCAGCCAAAGTTTTATTGAGGGCCCATATGCTGGACACTGTGCTAGTGCCTGGGACCCAATGGTTAAAGCAATCCCTATCCTGAAAGAGGGAAGACTGCTGTCACAAGGGCGAACTCCCAAGCAGGATGCGATCTCTGCTACAGTAGACTTACAAAGTGGCATTCAGCGTTCAAGACTCGGGAGAGGTGGGATTCATCTCCCCTTCCAGAGAGGCAGGCTCTTGATTAGGTTGAAGGTTTCTACATTTTCAGAGCAAAATGTTGGAAATTTTCTCTATCAAAGACTGAAAAAAGTGCGCTTTAAGTGTAATCAGAAGGTAAGAAATGGAGATGGGATTTCAGTATGCTTTCAAAAATTATTTTTAGTAACTTATAATTATCAAATAATCATTGTGTCTACTTATGGAGTATTATGAGATGTCTTGATCTATGTACACTGTAGAGAGATTCAATAAAGGTAATTAACATGTCCATCACCTCGCTAAGTTTTTGTGGTAAGAAAGTTAAAAATCTATCCTTTAAGCAATTCTGAAATTTGTAATACATTATTTTTACCATGATCACCATACAGTGAAATAGGACATTGTTACATATTCTTCAAATCTAAGACTTTGTTCCCTGTGGACTACATTTTTCCACCCTGCACCTTGGCCTCTCTGGGTCTCCAGTAACTTCATATTTTTCTTTGTTTCTGTGAAATCAATGATTTTAGATTCCACACATAGGTGTGATCACAAAGCACTTGTCTTTCTGTGCCTCATAAATTTCAGCTAGGGTAGTATAAAGTTTTCTTACAAAACTAAAATTAGAATTACTAATTGATTCAGTGATCCTACTTTTGAGTACGAAACCAAAGGAAGTGAAATCAGGACTTTAAAGCTATGCCTGCTCTCCCAAGTCCATTGTAGGACTAGCCACAATACCTAAGATATAGAAGCGACCTTAATTTGTTTCATCAATTGAGTCAATAAGACAAATGTGTGATATACGTATCAGTCTTAATAAAGGATTTCTGTATTCCCAACCACATATGTGGACCTGGAGGATGAAAACGTTTTAAAGACCAAAGTTTAACATATTTTATTTACTTTGAACATAATCGATAGCTGAGATAGGACACTCCTTTTGTTCCTGTTTGTGGAACTGGCAGTGAAACTCAGGGCTTCGTACATTCTCAGCAAGTGTTCTAACACTGAGTCACCTCTGGAGCCCAGGCCAGGACTTCTTCATTGAATGCACTGCTCTTCTTCTTCATCTAGGTACTGCTTTCATCATTCTCTCTTTAACTCCTTTAATTGGTTGTAGTTTGGAGTTGGAGTGTAGTCTTCATCACTTCTTTTATGTGTAAGGAATACATTTAAATATCCTGCTCCTTTAAAATTAGAATATTGGGCTAGAGGTGCAGGTCAATGGTATAGCATATGTTTAGCATGTAAAAGGACCTGTGTCCATTTCCAGCACTGAAAAAAACACTAATTCCAAAAACTACTTCAACTGAGTTTTATTTTTGTAATGTGTGTGAGTGTTGGTTAGCATTTTTTCTGAACAATGATTATCAGTAGAAAAAAGTCTCAGTCTCATATTGTATAATTTTTATGTTTTAGTAAGCACTATTAATTTAGTGTTGGGACCTGGGAAACTACATTTTAAGCACCAACAAACATGTGCACTCAAGCATGAGCCCACACACAGAGTTGGTGTCTCTGATGAAATAGAATCAAGGATCATGTTTTGAGCGGCACTACTGTAAAGTTTCACTATAATGCATATCTAAATAAATTAAAGAATAACAGGGCTCCACTTACCCTATGTGGGTCCATGATCTGTTCTCAAGGGTTGTTTGCTTTGGCAACACCTTCAGACAACTATGAGGTCCAACTGAGACTTTAGAATACTCACCTTGAAGTCTTGACTGCCTTCTAGCCTTAGCAAATTGGCCTAAACTACCTTGTACCCAGAACCATAATAATTATTCACCTTTCTTTTTCCCAGGGTGATTTCCTAGGAAACAAAAAGACACATTTTCTTACCTTTCAATTAATTTTTCTTGGTTTATTTAGTTTTTCAGTTTTTCTTTTCACTATCATGCCTTCAGTAGGGGTGTTTCAATCCTGGCTATAGATCAGCTCACTTGCAAGATGTTACTAAAATTACAGAGCACAAACCCAGACCTGATAGCTGGGATGAACTCCGAAGAATTCAGAATCACTTCAGACCCAGGGAATTCAGTGTTTCTAGCAGACTCCACCAGGCTATTCTGAAACATCCAGGATTATTATCCATATCCTAATCCCATAGTTTACAAGCACTCCTTGTCAAAGGTCACCTTGCCCTACGGCGTGTCTCTAAGAGAGAGCATGCTCTGCTCATGTTAGCAGCACACATTCTAAGAGAGCTCGCAACATGTCTGGCATTTTTCTCAAAGCTAAGTGACACAGATGGCTGGAGTTTCTTGCCCTTTTCTGCCTCTCGGCAGTTTTGATGGTTGCCCTAAAGGAGAATGAGATTTTCAGAAGCACCCAAAGATCACCTCATCCCAGAAATACTCAGTATCTACCAGATGTTGGGGAGAGAAAGATGAACAGAATGGGTAAGATCTCTAAATTTAAGGATCTCTGAGTCTAGCTGTAATAAAAATACACAAAAAATTCAGAGCATTCAAAGTGCTATAAAGTAATTGAAATCAATCTATGAGTGACAGCCAGTATTGGGAGAACTTTGCTTCCAAGGGCTGGAAGGCTGGAGATGGCCTCTGCTTCAGGAAGGGTGGCAGGTTTGAATAAATGTTAGGAGTCTTAAATGAGACATGTATTTTGAATTATATTTTCAATACAGTTATTTTGAGATAAACATAACCTTGTAGAAAAGTTTCAGTGATAAGAATGAGCCAGGTGTGATAGCACAGGCCTGGAATCCTAGCATTCAAGAGGTTGAGGCAAGAGGATTGTCACGAGTTTGAGGCCAGTCTGTTCTACACAGTGAGTTCAAGACCAGCCTGAACTATGTAGCAAGACTCTGTCTCAATTCCCCACTATTCTGATAAAACAAAGATAGTACAGAACGTTTCTCTACATCTTCATCCAGTTGCACAGAAACTTGAACATCAACTAAACTCAACAGTTTTTATGGGTTTCACCATTTTTCATTTATGTCCTTTGCTATTGTTGTTCTAAAGATCACTTCCAGGATTCCACAGTACATTTAGTCATAATGTCTCCCTAATTTTTTCTAGTAGGTAATAATTTCTCAATATTTCCTTATTCTTCAAAACCAAGGATTTAAGGAATTCTGGTCCAAAACTATAAAAATATCTCAATTTAACTTTTCTGATGATTGTCTTTCATGGTTAGACTCAGGTTATAGGTTTTTTTGGAAAGAGGAGAAATGATAGATAGCCACATGTCATCAATGATAACAATAACCTACATCACTTAGCTAGGATAGTATTAGCTAGGTTTTCCTGCTATGCAGATACTGCCTTTCATTTTCCATTCTTACATCTAAAAAGCTAGCCAACTAAATCTAGCCTGCCTTCGAGGAGATGGCAGAGAGGGACTAAACTCCACCTCCGTAGAGTACACACATGTAATATTTGGAATTATTCTATAAGGAAGATTTGCCTTTTCTTCCCAAGATATTTTCTTTTCATGCATTTGTACTAGTAGACTTGTGGATATTTTACTCTGTGCTTTGAGTTATAGCCCAAATAACATATTATTTGTTTTATTGTTCCATTTGCTCCATCTCTAGCTGGCTCTTGGGAGTCTTTTTAGGTTGGTTATTTTATTTCTTTGACATAGTTCTATCCTTTCTCTTCATTTCACATCCTTACTCTCTGATACTACAAGATGCTCTATAGTCATCCTGTATTTTCTCATTCTCAAATTCTAGGGTCAATCATGCCTCCAAGGAGCCTTGGGTTATTTGGATCGGAGCGTGGCATTAGAACCCAAGATTTGTGCCCTGATGGTTCTAATTTCTAATAGAGAGAATATCATGGCTTTCTGGCCCTCTTAGCTGAAACAGGCAGAAAATATATGATGTGCACTAACACATGCACCTGTATGTTGATAAGTACTTAATATATATGTCATTATTCATATTAAACTAAACATGATTTATACCGATGTCTTGAATTCCAGCATACTTACCAGAGGGGTCTACTGAGCCACAGTTTTAAAAGATCACTCCCAAACTATCTTGTGAGAGAACAATGAAAAGAGGTAACTAGCTGCTCAGATGTAGAGCTTATTGTTTTCAGCTAAATAACAGATGATGGCATCGATAAGTAAACTGATTTGAGATCAATTTTGTAGATAGAGTTGACAGGATTTGATGATGGACTGGGTATGGAGAGGGGATAGAGGAAAGAGAGAAACATAAAGGTTCAAGGATGACTTGTGAACTTCAGATCTGAGACACCATATGCACAGTAATACCATTTGCTGAGGTAAGGAAGATTAAGAGATGAGCAGTTCGGCAAAGAAATTATGAAAGTTCTGTTTTTATTTTATTAAATTTGAGATGCCCGTTATATACTCAAAGATGTGATGTCGAATAGGCAAGTATGTATAAGAGTGTGGCTATACAAATTTGGGAGTTATCAGCATATGGATGGGATCTGAAGCCAAGGCATAGATGCAGTGACCCAAGGAGAAGATGAGAGTGATGACAGAGAATAAAATATCAGCACTAGGTCAAAGGAACTTTGGTAATTAGAGACTGAGCAGAAGAGGAACCAGTAAAGATGCTTTAACTTCTCACCTAGAGTTGACCTTTGTAGTTTTTCATCTGAGTTATGCAGAACACATACCCTCACTGCTCATGTTTTTTTTTTTTAATTTTATTTAAGGAGAAAAAGAAAAAAAAGCAGAGAAAGGGTACAAGTTATACAGATTTACAGAATAAAATAAACAGTAGGAAATCACTAGTTAATGGATTACATTTTGTCATCTTAGAAATAATTGTTCAAGTTACAAAATTAAAGCTTATAAAGTGGACATTCCAACAGTGAGACTGCAAACAGTTCTGTTCAATGATCCAAAAAAACTCAATAATATCATTATCTATCTTATACACTTAAATATACATGCAGTTATATCGTTTAGAGCACTTTCTTTTCCTCTCTTTTGTACAATGACAATTACACATTTTGGGTTTTGTTGCTCCCACAGTTCTTATTACTTTTTTGGAAGAGAGTAGAACCAAATGTGACATAACAGAACAGTCAGTCAAATCAAAAGGGTGGATGTAATAGATAATGTAAAGCACAATACTAGGTGATCAACAATGGTTACCATAATGCTTCCCGCTATCTCTAATAGAATTGCCTATATCATTAGTTATAATAAAATTGAAAAAAATAGTAAAGAACAAAACCAACAAAACCAAAACATTGGAGACATTATAGGTCTTCAAAAGTAGATAATAGTCAACCAGAATGGGCGTCATAATGAATCCCACTATCTTCACAGCTGTTGCCTAAACTTTCGAACCTGGTACTATCAAGCAAAACAGAATAGAGGAACATGAATCAAAACAAGATGGTGAGAGCAATACAGGGCTTTAAATAAAGATAATGGAAAGTCAAAGTGGGTTACTATAATATATCCTGCTATTTTTTAATTTTTTTTCCCTTAATTAAAAGGATAAAAATAAAAAAGTATATAATAAAATGGAGACTGAGATAAAAGAGGGCATAACAGCAAATCAGCGCATATCAAAACATAACCATTTAAGCAAAATACTGTTTCACCACAAGATTATCCCGACATAAAAGTAGTTACCATATTGTCTCTTCCCTTGAAATCTTTGAGTATAACTTCGTACACTGTAGCATCAAATATATCAAAACAATGTAAAACCATTTAAGAGAATGACAGTATTACAGGGTATTTAGAATCAACTAACAGAAAATGAACAATGGTTTCTGTATAATCTCCTTGTCTATAAAAGGATTTGCTTATACTACCATATATAATAAAATCCAATAAGATACCACCTGTTTAGACCAATGGAGACAGAAGAACAAAAGCTTGATGAGACTTCAAAACAAGATGATACTAAATCAGTATTACGTCTTAAGACGTCATTTTCTCCAAAATAGCTGTTCCTATCATCCAATCTTCTCTGCCTCATTTCTGTTGAGCTCTTTTTGTGTCATTAGTTGTCAGTTTGTCTTCTTCATTTTGTTTTCTGCTCCATTCATTGTGGCCTCTCTACCACTATTTCTGGATTCTTTGTATTTTTCTTTTTTAGAATATCCTGCAGTATTCTCTGTAGAGTTGAATTGGTGGTTGCATATTCCCCTAGTTCCTCTTTATCCTGGAAGCACCTTGTTTTTCCATCAATTTCCAGGGATAGTAATGCAGGATATATCAATCTTGGCTGGAGATTGTTATCTTTCAAAGCTTGAATTATTTCCCCCCACACTCTTCTTGATTTGATGGTTTGTGCCGAGAAGTCTGCTGTAATTCTGATGGGTGTTCCCTTGTAAGTGATCTGGTTCTTGTCTCTGATGGCTTTTAGTATTCTGTTCTTATATTGGATTTCTGGAATTTTAATTATTATATGCCTGGGTGTTGCTCTGTTTGGGTTGTAGGTGGCTGGGATCCTGTATGCTTCATACAACTGAGTATCTTTACCTTTTGCTAAATTAGGAAAATTCTCCTGGATTATTTCTGTGAGTAGCTTTTGTAGTTCATTTGTTTGTGTCCCTACTTCTTCTTTTATGTTCTTAATTCTTAAGTTATAGACCCTCTTATCATCTTCTAGTCTTTGTATTATTGCTGTTTGTTTCTTTGTTATTTTTAAGAAGTTTTTCATTTCATGCTCCCATATTACAAATCTGCCCTCCAGTTCAGATAATCTGTCCTCAGTTTCTTTCAAGCTGTTATGCCAGTTTTTGATAGACTTTTTAGTTTCCTGGTAATCTCTTTGAACCTGCTTCACGTATTCTATGCTTTCTCTATTTTCTCCATTAAACAATTCTCCCCTCTTTTTCTGTTCTTCCATTCCACCATCTGTTTTTTTCTTGGGTGGTGCTTAGCATTTCTCTAACTATTCTGCTTATGTCTAGCTTCAGGTCATTAATAACTTCATTCCTGAACTTGTCTATGAGGCTCTCGAGATAGTGCTTTATATCTATTGGTGCTGTGGCTGCTGTTGCCTCTTTCTCAGGATTGGGGGCCGAGGACCCTTTCTTGTTGCTGCCTCTTCCCATATTCTTTGTTCTTTATATGTGCAAGCATATATGGGAGGCCCAGCTTCCTTCCCTGTCAGCCACAGTCTGATTGAATTGCACTGGCTAGGTGTTCCCACCCACCGCAGCGCACCAGGAAGTTGCAGACCAGGCAGCCTATGCGGGCCCACTCCTCCAGGTCAATCTACCTTCAGGAGCTGGGACCTGGGCTGTGCTAGCCTACTGGGTCTCAACCAGCAGCATCAGGTGGGCTAGGCACTTCTCACCAATCCTGCTTGAGAGGGGGATTGGTGACTGAAGTCACTGCAGTGCCCTGTTCCTGCAAGTCTGCCCGGTTCCAGAATGTCCTCTGTTGGAGTCTCCTAGACCGTGGAAGAGTCCCAGTTTTCCCTCACTCACCGGAGGTGGATGCACAGCTCCCTGCCATTCCCACTCTCAACTTCGTTCACCAATTCCCGTTCTCAGAGCTTCTGCGCGTCTCTCTCCCTGCCGAGCCAATGCAGATACAGTGGTGGTGGCGGGAAACCCAAATCGCAGCTTCCAGTGGCGCGGGCTCCAGCTTCCATGCTGAGGCTTTATCTGTTCCTGTTACAGCACCAGGATTGCATTCCCAGTTGGTTTCTCTCAGCCCAGTTCATTCTTGGGTCACCGGGGCATATCTCCTCTTGCTTATGATTCCTTACTCAGCACCATTCCTGAATTCTAAGCTGGGTGTTTCAGAGAGCCTCCATAGCTGCTGCTATCTGTCCGCCATGTTCTCCCAGAAGTCTCCTGCTCATGGTTTTTTCACATCAAGCACAAGAATTTGCCTTTTAATATGAATATTTTGGTTTTTATTTTTAAAAGATTAATATAAAAGAGGACATAACAAGTCAGAACAGAACAATTTAAGCAACATAATCTTTCACCACAAGACAATCCAACATAACAGTAGGTACCATAGTGTCTTTTTCTTGAAATATTTGAGTATACCTTCATATACTATAGTATCAAACATAACAAGACAGTGTAAAACCATTCAAGAGAATGAAAGTATAGCAGGGTATGGGGCTGGGGATTTAGCTCAGCAGCATAAGCACCTGCCTTGCAAGCAGGCAGTCATGAGTTCGACCCCTGGTACCAAAAAAGAAAAAAAAAAAAGTATTACAGGGTATTTAGAACAACTAACAGAAAACGAACAATGGTTACTATATTATCTCATTGTCTATAAAAAGTTTTGCTTATACCATCACATATAATAAAATCCAATAAGATACAACATGATAAAATCAATGGAGACAGAAGAACAAAAGCTTGATGGGACTTCAAAACAAGATGATATTAAATCATCACTATTTATTATAATGTCTTGTTTTCCTCAAAATAGCTGTTCATACTATCACAGACAATAAAATTCAACAACCCAGAATAAAACCATTCCAACTAATGAATGAAAACATAACACTTCAAAGCAATATAATGGGGAGTCATGATTATCACATAATTTTATGTTTTCTTACCATTTCTTACACTACAGAAACTACTCGGTATTTATATATGTGAGTTTCATTTATTTCGCTCAAGCTGCATCCATTTATTTATAAATATTTCAATGTGATCATTATTTATAGCTGAGTAGTACTCCACTGTATAAAAATACCACAGCTTTTTTGTCCATTCCTCAGTTGATGGACACTTAGGTTGTTTCGAAGATCTGGCTATTACAAATTGTGCTGCTATAAACATGGGTGCACATATATCACTGTGATACGATGTTTTCAGTTCTTCTGGGATTGTGCATAGAAGTGGAATAGCTGGGTCAAATGGGACTTCCAATCCCAGCTTTTTGAGAAATCTCCAGACTGATCTCCACAGTGGTTGCACCAATCTACACTCCCACCAACAATGCAGGAGAGTTCCTTTTTCCCCACAGCCTCTCCAGCATTTGTTGTTCATAGTTTTCTTGATTCTGGCCATTTTTTCAGGAGTGAGATGGAATCTCAATGTGGTTTTAATTTGCATTTCTCTAATGAGTAATGATGCGGAACATTTTTTCATGTATTTATTTGCCATTTCTATTTCTTCATCTGAGAACTGTGTATTCATCTCAGATCCCCATTTTTGGACAGGATCTTTGAATTTTGGGGTTCTAATTTTTTAAAAAAAATTTTTTTATATGTTCTAGATAGAAGTCCTTTGTCTGAGGGAAAGTCCACTAAGATTTTTTTCCCAGTTTGTGGGTTTTCTTTTCACTATGCTGGAGATTTCTTTTGACATGCAGAAACTTTTTAATAAGATGTGATCCCAGTTATTGATTCTGGGAAGTATTTCCCATGTGGTTTGATTCTTGTTCATGAATTCTCTACCAACCCCTATGTCATCAAGATTTTTACATACTTTGTCTTCTAATAGATTTAGTGTTTCTGTTTTAATATTTAGATCTTTGATCCATTTTGACTTCAGTTTAGTGCATGATGATAGGCATGGATCTAGTTTTAGTTTTCAGCATATGCTGTGTCTCCATGTGGAGAGCCAGTTTTTCCAAAAGTATTTATTAAAGAGACTGTCATTCTTCCAGTGAACCTGTTTGACCCCTTTATCAAAGATAAGATGGCTGAGTGTGCTAGTGTTTCTGGCTGTATCTTCTAATCTATTCCATTGACCTTCAGATCTGTTTTTATCCCAGTACCATGTTGATTTTATTACAGTAGCTTTGTAATATAACTTCAAGTCAGGGATTATGATGTCTCCAGCCTTGATTTTGCTGCTTAGTACTGTCTTTGCTATTCTAGGTCTCTTCTGGTTCCAGATGAGTTTTAGGAATGATTTCTCTAAATCTATGAGATAAGTTGATGGTATTTTTATTGGGATTGCATTGAATCTGTGTAGCAGTTTTGGGAGAATGGCCATTTTCACCGTAATTATTCTTCCTATCCATGAGCAAGGGATGTCTTTCCATTTTTCTGAGATCATCTTTGATTTCTTTTTTCAAGGTATCATAATTTTCTTTGTATAAATCTGTCACTTCTTTTGTGAGAATAATTCCTAAATATTTCATTTTTTGGTTGCTAGTGTGAAGGGTGTGGCTTCTCATTTCTCTGTGTGATATTGTTGTTAGTGTATAGGAATGCTATTGATTTTGTACCTACCTACATTGCTGAATTTATTTATTATATCTAGGAGTCTTTCAATGGGATTTTGGGGGTCTTCTTTGTAAAGTATCATGTCATCTGCAAACAATGATAATTTAACTTCTCTTCCTATCTTTACCCGTTTTATTTCTCTATCTTGTCTAATTGCTCTGGCTAGTATTTCCAGTACTATATTAAATAGGAGCAGTGATAAGGGACATTCTTTTCTTGTGCCTGATTTTAAGGCAAAGGCCTTCAGTTTCTGGCCATTTAATATGATGCTAGCTGTTGGTTTGTCATAGATGACCTTTATTATATTAAGGTATAGACCATCTATTCCAATTTTCTATAAGGTTCTTATCATGAATCAATGTTGTACCTTATCAAAAGCTTTTTTCTGCATCTATAGAAATGATCATGTGACTCTTACTTTTGTCTTTATTGATATGGTGGATTTCATTTATTGATTTACATATGTTGAAGCATCCCTGCATGCCTGGAATGAATCCCACTTGGTCATGGTGTATAACCTTCTTGATGATTTGCTGCAACCTATTTGCCAATGTTTTATTGAGGATTTTTGCATCTGTGTTCATTAGGGAGATTGCCTGTAGTTATCTTTTTTAATTGGGTCTTTCTCAGGTTTTGGACCTAGTGTAATATTTGCTTCCAGGAATGACTTAGGAAGAATTGCTTCCCTTTCAATTTCATTGAAGAGTTTGAAGCATGTCAGCATTAAGTCTTCTTTGTATTTCTTGTAAAATTCTATAGTGAGTCAGTCTGGGCCTGGGCTCTTCTTTGTAGGTAAGGACTTAATTTTCAATTTCATTAATAGAAATTGGGTTATTCAGCAGTTTTACATCTTTTTGACCTAGCTTTGGTACTTCATAAGTTTCTAGGAATCTATGTATTTCTTCCTTGTTATCATACCTATGAGAGTAGGGGTTTTTAAAATAGGTGTTGATGATCTTCTGTATGTATACAGAGTCTATAGTGATTTCACCTTTTTCTTTCTTCATTGCATGAATTTGAGCTTTTTCTTCCCTTTTTAAAATAAGGTTGGCTAGGGGCCTATCAATTTTATTTATTCTTTCAAAGAACCAACTCTTTGATTCATTGATTCTTTGGATTATTTTCTTAGTCCCTATTGCATTAATTTCTGCTCTGATTTTTGTAATTTCTTCCCTTCTTTTGGCTTTGGGCTTAACTTCCTCTTCTTTTTCTAGCTGTTTGAGGTGTAGCATCAGGTTATTTATTTGTATTAGTTCTGTTTTGCTGATGTGGGAACATTGTGCAATAAATTTTCCTTTGAGGAAGACTTCCATTGCATCCCACAGATTCCGGTATGTTGTATTTGTATTTTTGTTTGCTTGTAGGTATTATTTAATTTCTTCTTTAATTTCCCCTGTGATCCACTGATTACTCAATCGTGTGTTATTCAGTTTCCATGTGTTGATGGGATTTTTGCAGTATCTTTTATCATTAATTTATAGTTTCATGGTGCTATGATCCCATAACATACATGGGATAATTCCAACTCTTTGCATTTATTTAAATATGTTCTGTGGGCTAGTATATGTTCTATTTTAGAGAATGTCCCATGCACTGCTGAGAAGAATGTGTATTCTGATATGGTTGGATGGAATACTCTGTATATGCCTATCAAGTCCATTTGTTCACAGGTGTGATTCCGTTCTGTTATGTCTTTGCTGATTTTCTGTCTGGTCAATCTATCGCTTGGTGTCAATGGTGTGTTAAGATCTCCTGTTATAATTGTATTATTGCTAATTTGGTTTTTCATTTCTATTAATACTTGCTTTATATAACTGGGTGCTCTGGAATTTGGTGCATATATATTTAAGATTGTTATCTCTTCCTCTTGAATTTTTCCCCTAACCAGTATGTAACGACCTTGTTTATGTCTTCTGATCATTCTTGATTTGAAGTTCACATTGTCTGCAAAAGGAATATCTACCTCTGCTTTTTTTGGGTTCCTGTTGCATGAAGTATTTACCATTTTTTGTCTTTCAGTCTGTGAGTTTCCTTTTGGGTTAGATGGGTTTCTTGTAGACAGCCTATGGCTGGATATTGTTTCTTGATCCATTCAGTCTGTTTCTTTTAATTGGTGCATTGAGACCATTTACATTAATGGTTATAACTGTTATATGTTGGTTTATTGTTGACATGTTATCTTTCTGCTGTTGCATCTTTATCTTTATGTTTATCTGTTTAATTGCCTGCTTTGCTTAGTGGTTTTTTCCTATGTGTATCTAAACTTTCTTTCAGTAGTCTTTGCAGGGTTGGCTTGGTGATCATGAAGTTCTTAAGCTGTTCTTTGTCATGGAAGTATCTTACTTCTCCATCGATTTTGAAGTACAGTTTTGCAGGGTACATCAGTCTAGGCTGGAAATCATTTTCCTTTAGGATCTGAAATACTTCCCTCTGTGCTCATCTTGACTTTATTGTTTGTGCTGAGAAATCTCCTGTGATTCTGATAGGTTTTCCTTTATAGGTGATCTGTCTTTTCTCTCTGGCAGCTTTTAATATTCTATTCTTATGTTGGATTTCTGGGATGGTGCTTATTATATGTCTGGGTGTAGTTTTATTTTGGTTATGGCCATTTGGAGTTCTATATGCTTCACTGATCCTGATATCAGTTTCCATTCTCATGTTTGGGAAATTTTCAGCTATTACTTCTCTAAATATTCTCTTGACATCCTTTATGTTGTCCCCTTCTTTTTTATTTATTCCTATCAATTGTATGTTGTTTTTCTTTGCATCATCTTGCAGCTGTTGAATTGTGATTTGCTGATTCCTTGTTATTTTTAAAAGGTCTTTCCTTTCCTGTTCACTAGCTGCAATCTCATCTTTGAGGTCTGAAATACTATATTTATTTTCATTGAGGCAGTTTTTATAACTTTCAATGGAATTTTTAATTTCCTGTGTATCTCTTTGCATCTATGTGTTCTCTTCATTTCTTATATTGTTCATCCAGGGATTCTATCTTTTTGTTTAGTTCCTCCAATTTTTTAACTGTGTCTTCTTTAGTTATTTTCAGCATCTCTTTCATTTATTTTATCATTTCTTCTTTTATCTGGGAGATTATTTGTAGTTTGCATTTCTTTAAAGCTTCCTGGAGTTGCTTCTTTATTTCAGTTGCTATTATTTCATGTATTTCAGGTGTATGGCATATATTTCCTTATATGTACATGGTTCCTAAGGCTTCTTGGGGTGGGCTGGATATTTGAGATTGTGTTTTGGTCTTTCATTCTGTCATTTTCCTGTATTTCCATGTTTCAAGTGTTATTCCAAGGCTTCCCTTGGGCCTGTTGGAAATCCTCTTCTTTGCCCTCAGCTCCTGGGCTCTGGCCTCCCAGATCCCAGGATTGAGAGGGGGTCACTGGGGGTGGGGCTGGCTTGTCCCACCCCTGTGGGCCAGTCGAGTGTGGCAGGAAGCTGTGAAGTTCCTTGGCTGGTGCAAGCAATGATCCCAAACTCCGGGGCTTGTGATGGTGCAGGGACATTCACCCCAGGCCACCTAATCTCCAGAGCTGAGCACATAGGCAGGCCCAATTCCCTGGAGCCAGCTCAGCATGGCAGGGAGCCGGGAGGTTGGTACAGGCAGGCCCAAAACCCGCTGGGCCAGTCCAGTGCAGCAGGAAGCCATGAAGTTCCCTGGCCTGTAGGGCGGGAGCAAGGAGCTTGAAACTCCAGGGGCTTGTGGTGGTGGTGGGGCACTCATCCCAGGCCGCCCAGTCTCCAGAGTTGAGAGCACAGGCAGGCCCAATTCCCCGGAGCCTGAATTTTTCTTTTGTAGCTACAATGAGGGGGTAGATGGAGATGATTCAAATTTTACTAAGTCAATTCTTTGAGAGTAATGGGTGTTGGCTTGTCATGTAGCCTTCTCTTCCAAATATAACACTATGCTTTGTTATCATGCGGCTCTTACAGACTAATCATTCCCACCTCGTTAACTTCTCTCCCATTGTGTCCCAGAACATCTTTCTAAAGAGACAGAGAAAAGTGGGCTAATTTAGGGAGCAAAGAATGTGTTAGTGCTAGGGCTTAGCTTAAAAGTTCCTGTGGAACACGTGTAGATATACATATGGTTGCGGACTCCTTTTCCTTCCTAACCAAAAGGGTAAGCCACCTCTCTGATAAACATTCTGGATCCCCAAAGCTTGTTCATGTGTCTAGTTCAGTCTACATTGCTACACCAGTACCCCAGGCCAGGTTTCTACCATTCCCTTACAAGGTAAAAAAAAAAATAGTATAATGTGCAGGTTCAAGAGCATAAACCCTGTCTTAGTTACTTTCTTATTGTTGAGACAAAATATGCAATACAACACATTAAAGGAGGAAAGCTTTATTTTGGGTTACAGTTTGTAGAGGTCTCAGTTCATAGTCAGCTGATTCCAAGGCAGAACAGCATGGCAGAGGAGAAACATTTCATGGCATGACACATACAAGGCAGTAAACCTTCCTTATTATTTTCCATTTTATTCCATCCAGGCTACAAGCCTATTGGTTTGTGTCACTCACACTCAGGGTGGGTCTTCTGTCATCAGTAAATTCATCACTCATACCCAGGATCATGTTAAACCAATCATCAGACTAATCTAATATCACACACCCTGATCTAGTATCGCACACCCATGGTATAGTCACTCCCAAAATTCCCACCTATGAGCATATCAGGCCTTGGGGAGACATCTAGATATGATCTATAGCAGATTCTAAGCCAAATTCTCTTGGGATTAAATCTTCCCTGAACCACTTCATAGTTGTAGACATTTGGACAAGTTGTTTATGTATTAGTTTCCTTACTTGTAGAATGGGCATAATAATTGTATCAGTGCCATAGAATCATTGTTTGGATTAGATGAGATAATGAGTATAACACACAGTGCTTAGAAAAGAATACAGTTTATAATAAATGCTGCATAGATATTAACTTTTATCACTGCAAGTAACCATCAGGCTAGCTAGCCTAGTGCCTCCAGTCTTACTCCATATTCCATAGCTGAATTTTTTTTCTATTCCTTTTGTCAATTGCTAAAATGAGCTATCAAAAGCCAGGCATCATCCTAGATGCAGAGGATGAACAGGGTACTCAAGGTCTTTGATTTCCTGGGGCTCCACTGAAGTAAGAGAATGACAGCAAAGTAATTGCAAGCAACCTTGCACCTGCCTTTGCAGTACTATGAAGAAGATACAAAAATAAAATGTGATAGAATGAGAATTCCCCTATGTGTGATAATGGACTGCCTTTATGAGGGAGGGTTCCTCATCAGCCAGTCAGTGGTCTTCCTAGCAGCACATGCACTGCAAAAACCCTGAGAGGGGTGGCACAGTGGTATGTCAACAGAAGCTTCAATGGTCAATGAGATGAAATATAGTAGTCACCAAAGCGCATGGCAGAGTTCAAGAGCTCACCACTATCTGCCTTCTCCTTCTCTTATTGTACAAATGGCTTAACCTCCTTCTCAGACTTCCTTACCGTAACATGGCAACATAAGAATGACTTATGGCAAATGGAATGTGAGCAGAGGTAAAATATGCCATTTTTATGACTGCCTAATGAAACCTTCCTACATGCAGTTCTTTCTCTTCCATTACCTTCTTGCTGAATATCAAATGATCAAAAAATCATTCTAGCCCCTTGAGGCTTTCACAGCAACAAGATGGAAGACATCTCAGCCCTGAGAGTGTGAAACAGAGCCAGCATTGTGGGTTTGAGATCATATCAACTGTTGCCATTATTTATATCAGTACCAGAAGCTTGGTAAAAGCTGAGGTTTAGAGGAAATGATTGATTGATACCTCCCCATCCTCCCTTGTCTCAGTCTAGCCTGATCTCTATTGTCCAGTCTTTTAATATTGATGAAAGTGCTTATTTTGTTATCTTCACACTACCGAGGCCACCATAATCTCTCCCCGACCTGGTTCTCAGGCTGTAGTCAGATGGTCTGATTATTGTCTTACCTTGCCATTTAGCCAGTCCTACCAGTCTCTCACTGTGCATATTTCCAGTCACCACAGTTTCTGAGTGCCATTCACCTCTTCAGCTTTTCCTGTCATGCTTCATAAATGGTTTCTATGCTTTACAGGCTTGGTGATGAGATAGAGAAGACAGGTAGTTTCTCTTGGATCTCTCACAATGCCTCAGCAAATACTCAGCATAGATATGGAAGGTATTCAGCAAATGCTTCATTGCTAATATCACACTCAGTCGAGAGAACTTCTAAGCAGTTTCAGTTTTAGGTTCAATGGCTGTTGTGAAAATCTGTAAGTCAGGTTTCTGCGACTGTATAGTTTGCATCAAGGAGCCTCAAGTGTTCCTACCACAATGTTGGTCTTTTCTGGGAAAGATAGCTTGTATTTACTTGGGAAGTGCTCCCTAGATACTGAAAATGGAGCTTTGCCATTACCTTGAAAACTGAAGCTTCCAGCTTATTTTACAGCAAGTCAAAGAAACCAAATATTGCAGAAGCTTATATTATAAATCTGGCTGTACTGGCCTCAGCTCTGCATCTCATACAGTACCAGCTCTCTATAGTTTCTATCTTGCTTGAATTTTATTTGTGTCAATCCAATTCGGGCGACTTAAATCCTGAACCTTTAGGCTACATTGCAAATTATTCTCCAACTCAGTTTGCTGCTGAATCTCTTTCTAATACAACCTGAGGTCTAATCAGACTAAACAACAGACTAAACAAAGTATGGTTCAGGAAGAAGTGCAAGTTTTGTTTAGAATCGGCCCCACCCTTGCAGTTTTCCGTATCACTAGACAATCAAGGAAGTATCTACAAAGGTATCTACTTATTGTGGTTTGGCTCCCAAGGCAGATGGCTTTTGGCTTCAGGAGCAGAGAGCCTTTGAATCTGACGTTTATTAAAGCAAGAGGAGTACAGAGCTAGGGAGGCACGTTCCACTTGCCTTTTCCTTTAACCTTGCCCTGAGAGACTGCAGCAGGGCTGGAACTGCAGCTTGCCATCGACGTGTTTCCCCCCAGATGGTGCTGGCAGTGTAA
This sequence comes from Cavia porcellus, assembly GCF_034190915.1. Taxonomy (NCBI): domain Eukaryota; kingdom Metazoa; phylum Chordata; class Mammalia; order Rodentia; family Caviidae; genus Cavia; species Cavia porcellus. The sequence continues at coordinate 103,175,206 of NW_026947486.1, read as the reverse complement.
GGGCCCAGGTGACCCCACACTAAGAAGACATCTCCCAATCTGGGCTTTTGGCTTGAGCCCCAAATTAAATTATTTCATCTCCTTTCTGCTTCTCTTCCCCTTCCCCTGTGATCCTCCTGTATGTTGGCTTTCTATTTGTATTTTCTCTAGAACTTTCACCTTTTTATAAGCTAACTAAACTCATGACTGGAAAGAGTTGCATTTTAGGGTCAACTCAGGTACTTTGCCAAGCCCTTTGATATAAAACATTATATTATATTAGTATCTGTATATTATATATGAGTATACATATGCATACAGATAGATAGTCTCTTTTCTCTCACACCAATTCTGTGAAGGAGTTGTTATAACACTTATTTCCAACATGAGGAAACTGAGGATCAGGCAAAAGAAAAGCCTGATACAGGGTCAAATGGTAGAGCTGGGATTTTGGTCCAGTTCTGGTTGGCTTAAAATGCTTGTTCTCGTGCAATACTACACCATGTTCCCAGAGATACTGCATGCAAACAATCATGTTGTTAAACACTCTGCTCCAGCACTTTCATCAATATCAAAAGGAAAGATTATTTCCGCAGTGTACCTGTGTGATCTCCTCATGGGGAATGAAACAGCAAGTGTCTATTAAAAAGCTACTTTTTCCAGGGTTCAGCTAAGACCAAGGCTCAGTAAAATGATTCCAGAATGTTACTGTGCAGAATCAATTGAGGCTTGTGTCACAGAAGAAAGAGAGGGGGAAGTGAGAGAAACAGAAGATACACAGGGTTAAGGTAGGTAGAATAGCACAGCGTGTAGGCCGGGGTCAGAAGTAAGGCCATTTTCACATCATCTATACCACCCAGTACCTATGGGACCGTCAGTTAATTACTGGAGCCCAAATACATTCATTCATAAGAAATGTCTAACACCTGCTGACTTCCTAGTATGCATTAGGCACTTTTCTAAATACTTGCATTAACCCATTCATTCTTCATATCAATCTTACAAAGATTATTTCAGAATCCCCATTTTATAGATGAGAAAACAAAGGTACAGAAAACTTAAGTAAAGTGCCCAAAGTTATTCCACTGGTAGACAGCAACACCACATTCAAAGATGAGTTCCTGACACTGTGCTTCTCACCATTAAAGAAGTGTTAATAATGCCTACATCACCAGACTGCTATAAAGGTTAGTCTTGCTGCTGCACTTAAAATGCCTGGCACAGTGTAAGTGCTCAATAAATGTCAGCTGGTATTATTATAAAAGGAAGCTAGAGTGTTTAATTTGGGGGCAATAAGTCACTTTGAATGGATTGGTTTGGATAGCAGGCTGAATCTAGTCAAAAGGCAAGCCTGAGTGTGCAAAAATCGAAGCCATACGAATCACCCTACTACTCTTACCATTCCCTACACTGCCATGTGAGCCCAAACACACACTTTCCTACTAGTTGGGTTAGGGTGGTTATGCATGCTCTATTCTCATTTCTTGAGCTCGCCGGGAGCTGTCAGAGGGCAGTCAAAAGAGGTTTTGCTCCAAAAAAGATCAAGTAGAAGGACAAGGGACTCTCATTAGCCCTTGCGTCATTTCTTCTCCATAGTATTCCACACATCTGTAGTTAACGGTTTGTGTAATTACATATTTCTCATCTCCACACCCACCCGGCTGCCAGGTGGCTATGGAGCAACTTAACTTGCCCTTGCTCTGAGTGAGGCGAACGTAGAGCAGGTGTAGTTCTTAGGACTAGCCAAAAGGTGGCAGGGCGACTCTGCAGACAGGTCCCAGCATTCAGAGAAAATGACAGCCTGGAGCTGGGAGTTTGGGGGAAACTGGAATTTCTGGGAGGGTCTCAGCCCCTGTGTTGTTCAGCGAAAGGTGCTGTACACACTACATGCTCCAAAGTCTTTGTTGAAAAAGACAGTGGTTCATTGGTCTTTCTTCAACCAGAGCAGCCTTTAAATACGTATTTATTGAATACTTACTATGTAGGCAGTGAGATGACAATGACCAATGAGACAGATCTACTTTGTACCCTCTTCAAGTTTAAGTCTGGCAGGGAGAAGGTGGATAATGAGACAAAGAAAAATTTTGAAGATGCTATGGAGAGAGGCACTTGCTTTTGTCCGGTAGAGTCCAGAAAGCTTTCTGAAAGTGTCATTAACGCTAAGGAGCAATTTCGTTTTTACTCATTGTCCTTTTAAAATAGAGATAATTCTGCGGTTACATAAGCTGTTTCAAGGCAGAATGAATATCAAACATAAAAGTGTAGGAAATTTCACCATTGGCGCCTTTCAAATTCACAAACTAGACACAATGCAACTAATTTTTTTTTTCAGAAAACATTTGTTGAAAAAGAATCACAAATGCAAGTAGATCCCACCATGGACACAAGCTTCCCTGAATTCTCAGCCAGGTTTCTCCGGAGGCTCCAGTTGTTTCATTTCCCACAGCGTTGGCTTATTTGAGGATAGCCACGGATCTGTGAGGTAAGAAAAGCAAACACCACCAAGCACATTTTCAAGGGACTTGCACTTTCCCAGGATGCAATGCAAGTTTAGAGAAGTAACGTGATTGCTCAGAGGTTGCCCTCCCAGCTGCTCCAAGGTTCCAAGTCTGAGGGTCATCTAGCAAACAGAGCTATGTGTTCCACAAAAACTTGCAAGGGCAAACACAGAAAGTGCGCACCTCTGGTCATTCAGCATGCTGACTGAAGACTCCTGTTTGTTTCTTCTCTTTGCTCTTGAAAGGAATAGCTTCTCTCTGTGTCCCTCCTCCCTCTTCTGTCTTTTTCTGTCTTCCTCTTTCTCTTCTTCTCTGCTCCTTTTCCTCTCTGTGTCCTCCTTTCTCTTCCCCCCTCACTCCCTACCCCATGACAAAATAGAGAGGTAAAAAATGTAAAAAGAAAAGAATTGTCTTCTAATTTCTCCTTTGGTGATAGATCTACTCAAATTTTAATGTTTTCTTGAAGGAAATTTGGAAATATATTTTTTTGGGATTTTTGTCTTTAGATTATCACATTTATATAAGTAAAATGACTAACAGTAGATTTTAAATGGTTTTATAACATCTTTCCACATTTGTGTTCTTTCCTTACAAATACATACATGTACTATGTTTTCTCCTGACCTCTGTGAGAATAAGTTATAGCTATTAATGAACCTTCAATGCCAAATACTTCAGCTTACATCAACTAAAACTAAGAAATTTTTACAGTGCCACAAAATAATGAAACTTAGGATCTTTAACATCAGTGAAATGCTATGACTATTCATGTATCTTCCAAATTCAAATGTTGCCCATTATTCCAATTCAACCATTTATAGCATTCACCCCTAATCCTGGCTCCCCAATCTGGGATCATACATCACATTTTAGTTTCCCTATTTCTTTACTCTCCTAGAACAATTTCTCAGCATGTCTTTGCAACTAAGTCTTCATTTTTGAAGGACACAAGACGAGTTCTATTAGCTTGGTCAAATGTTCTTCAAAATTATATTCAGGTTCAACACTTGGGGCAGGAGCAAGAACACAGAAGTGAGACTGTGACCTTCTCTGGGGATCAGAGCAGGAGGACACGATGTCAGTTTGCCCTCTTTTATGATTTTATTTTTAAAAAAGGTAAAACTAAACATAGCAAATCACGTTTTGTTTATCAAGTCGTCTTCTAGGGTTGAGCTGTTATGAACTGTGCTGCTATAAATGTTGGTACGATTTTATCTCTGTATATAATGTCATTAGCTCTTTGGGGAGGAGACCTAGAAGACGGATAGCTGGATCATATAGAATTTTTAACTTTAGTTCTTTAAGGACCTTCCATACTAATTTCCATAGTGGTTGTAATAGTTTATAACTCATCAACAGTGTAGGAGGGTTCCTTTTTCCCCCTAGCCACACTAGCATTTGTTATTTCTTGATGATTGCCATTCTTTCTGGTGTAAGATGGCATCTTAGAATTGTTTTCATTTACATTTCTCTAATGACTATGTATGTCGAAAATTTTTTCATATACTTGCTGGCTATTGTATTTATTCCACTGAGAAGTATCTTTCCTTTTCACGGTCCCCTTTATTGATTGAGTCTTTTATTTTAGGTAGTCTATATTGTAGTCTTTATACATTTTAAATATTAGTCCTCTGTCTGAGGAATAGCAAGCAAAATTTTACCCAGTCTCTAGGTTGTGTGTTTAATAACTGATTCTTTTGCTATACAGAGTGTTTTAATTTGAAGTAATTGCATTTTGTTGCTTCCTACTGTTATTTCTTGTGCAATTGTGGCCCCATTTAGGAAATCCTTTATGCCATATACAACTTCAAGGGTTTTACCTATTTTTAAGTAGGTCAATGCTTCTATTTTCATGTTTCGGTCTTTGATCTATTTTGATTTTAGCTTGGTATATGATGAGAGATATGTGTGCAGTTTTAATTTCCACAAACAGATATACAGTTTTCCTGACACCACTTGTTGAATAGGCTCCCTTTTCACCAACATGTGCTTTTATACCCTTTTTCAAAGATCAAATAGCTGAATGTGTCTGAGGATATCTTTGTATCCTCTATTCGGTTCAACTGATCCACATCTCTATTTTGTTCTATCCTCATGCCATTTTGATTACTGTTGCTTTGTAGTATAGCTTGAGGTCAGGTGATGTGATGATGCTTGTTTTGTTCTTGCCTAAAATAGCTTTTGCTATTCTGGGTCTCTTCTAGTTCCATATGAATTTTAGGATTTTTTCTCTAAGCATATGAAGTACACTGTTAGTATTTTCATTGGAATTTATTGAATTGGTATAACATTTTTGGAAGTCTGACCATTTTGACAATGTCAATTCTGCATATCCATGAACAAGGAACATCTGTCCATTTTGTTACATTCTCTTCAATCTCCTATTTAAGGGTATAGTAGTTTCCATTGTAGAAGTCTTTGACTTCTTTGGTTAAGTTAATACCTAGATATTTCTCCTTTATTAACACTACCATGAATAATATTGTTTTTATAATCTTCTAGTTATTGAGTTCATCAGCAGTATACACAAATGCTACTGGTTTTTGCATGTGAATTTTATATCCTGCTACATTGCTAAAGTTGCTTATCAATTCTAAGGGTTGTTAGGTGGAATTATTTGGATCTTCTATGTAGAGTATCATCTGCAAATAAATATATTCCCTCAATAAATATATTCTGCTCTTTAAAAAAAGAACTGATATATTTGAAGTTACCATTATATCCTTTTGGGGGGGGGTGGGAATTGAACTCAGGACCTCATGCTTGCCAGGCAGGTGCTATGCCACTGAGCTATATCCCTGGACACCACCTCAGTCTTATACTGCTATTTACCCTGCCTTCCAGTGCTTTTCTTCTATCTGCAAATCATCATCTGCAAATAATGATTATTTGATTTCTTCCTTTCCTGTATATATCCCTTTTATTTCTGCCTCTTGTCTCACTGCCAAAGCTAACGTTTTGAGGACTATGTTAGATAGAAATGATGATATTAGGCTATTTCTCTGAAAATTTTCAAGATTTCTTCTGTTTTGCACACTCAAGACTCTAATATTTTGGTACTCTTTTTACCAACCACCTAAAATTTTGCTAAGTTCTTCTCTTATTAAAATTCAGCTCCAAATAGTGTTTTATTTGTCACCAGTTCTAATGATCAAAGTATCTTTTATGATTTACATTGAGAATGTCCCCATAAACCCTCATGCTCTCAGAAGCAGGGCTTTATGGAGGTGATTGGATCATGGGGACAGTGCATTCATGAGTGGATTTAGCAGCTGAATGTGTTTCAAAGTGGGGCCACATCAGCAGAGGTATGTCACTGAGGATGTGACCCGAAAGGGTATGTCTCTCTTCTGGCTCCCCAGTTTTTTCTTTCTGTTTCCTAACCACCATGACATCAGCAGTTTTCCTCCATCCAGGCCATTCGCTGTGCTGTTTCTGTGTTTAAACTGACCAAACAAGGACCAAAATTTCTAAAGTGTGAACCAAAATAAATTTCTCCTCCTTTAAGTTGTAGGTGTTGGTTTCTCTGTGTGTCACTTATAAATTGCATATGCTACATTTCAAACATAAGTTGGAAATTATAGTGGAATTTAACTCATAGAAGTTATTAGAATTAATATATTTGATTTGTCTCCTCCAGACTTAAAGCTGTAAATCTACCCTAGATGAAAATGCCTGGTTTCTATCAAGGGTCTTTAGACAGACCCTTTTTAGAGTATCTCTAATTGCTGATCAACAACTACGACCCCTTTCAGCCTGAAGAAGTCAGATCAGTCAGCGCTCATTTCTCCCTTATGGCAGTTCAGGGTACTTCTTCAGAGGGTGTAATATTACAGGCAGCTAAGTTAGATAGAAATACTATAGGCAGTCAGATAGGGCCCTTGAAGAAGCCAGTGCAGAAGCCCAGATACCTTGCAAGGTTGGGGAGGCAGACACCTCAGCTGTGGATCAGACCTCAAGGCAAAAGAGAAAATAAATGCACACACATACTTCTTATGGCTAAACATTAGGTATTGATATTCTAAATAGATATCTATCACCTTGAAAAAGACAGAAGAAGCTACTAACCCAACTCCTACAGGAGAATGCCCTGTTCTACATTCATGCCCACTTGCATTATGACTCACTTCCCCATTTGATCCTGATTTAATCAACTTTACCTGAGCAATTACAATCATAATCTTATTGATTGACCATAGTTCTATCCCACTTCCTGATCATCTTGTGATTTCCCATTTTTCTCCCACCTTAGACCTGCCTCACCTTGTGGCTTTGTTCTATCAAATCCCTAGAAAGGGCAGGATCTTTGGCGACTCACTCAGGATCTCTCTGCCTGTCTCTCTCTCTTTCTCTCTCAGAAAAATTTCTTGCCCTCAATAAATATATTCTGCTCTTAAAAAAAAGAACTGATATATTTGAAGTTACCATTATATCCTTTTGGGGGGGTGGGAATTGAACTTAGGGGGTGGGAATTGAACTTGGGGGGGTGGGAATTGATGCTTGCCAGGCAGGTGCTATGCCACTGAACTATATCCCTGGATACCCCTTCAGTCTTATACTGCTATTTACCCTGCCTTCCAGTGCTTTTCTTCTATTTTTCTGTCTTTTTGTTGGTATAATTAGACTTTTAATTTTTAAAAATGCATTGGGACTAATATAAAACAACAAATAAATCTATTTACTTCTTTCAGATAGATCACAGAGTCCCTGAAAGGATAAGAAAAACAAGCTTGGAGTCCATATAGTGAGTCACATTTGAACCCCATTGCAGAAACCCTTCAGGAGAGATCCTGAAGCTTCAGGCATTGAGATTTGGGTGCCAGCATCTACCATCACTCCCTTTGGTGAACTGGATGCATCTGTTACATCCCTTGGTAGAATGTCTTCATGGTACTGCTTTCTTCTAGTTTCCAGTGTCATATGTGCACATCTGATGGTATACAGGTTACATGCTTGTGTCATAGCTGGAAAGGATGTAAGAAAAGCATGTTTCTGGCATCTACACAAGGAAGAACCCAGACTCTTCAGGTTGGCTAATTTCCCATGGAGTTGAAAAATATTTGGCGGTACTAGACAACTATAATGATCAATGTCTACTACAGTTCAATGTAGTAGACTTTTTTCGTCTAGTGATTTGGCAGCTAGACATGCTATTTCTACTTTTCTAGTAAGCACCTATGTTCTTAACCACCTAACTTATTATTATTTTTCTATAATCATCTATAACTAATGCACTGTTTCATCCAAATAAGATAAGACCTTTAGCATGCTATCATTAACTCTTCTGGCCTCACTATCACCTTACCTGCACTCTCAAGGTGATCATTTGAGATTTGTAACTCACATTTTTAATAATTGTTTTTGCCATAAGCATTAGCAATTACTTAAACTTAATTGAAGTTTTGGCCTTTTGTTTTTGATACTCAACATTTTTTTCTTGTAGTGCTGTACCCACAAGAGCTAACTTTTAGCATTTACTTCCAACTCTGGGTCCAGAGACATCTTTTTGTTAGTTTAATATCAGCCTTGGGGGAAGTGATTTCTGTGGTATACATCAAGCCCCACCTGCTAGAAAGTCAAGTGTTAATCATTTACCAGTACACGACTGGGTTTTTTTAAGTCATATCTTTTTCTTCATTTTATTACTTCTTTTTTTTTTTTTTTTTTTTTTTTTTGTCTTTTTCATTTTATCGGTACCAAGGATCGAACTCAGGACCACCTGCTTGCAAGGCAGGTGCTTATGCCGCTGAGCTAAATCCCCAGCCCCCATTTTATTACTTCTTAATGTGGCATCCCCCTTTGAGTATTTCAAAGAGGGCTAATAAATAATAAAATATTAATATGTATTTTCCCTCATACTTGAAAATGTCAGTTTGCCTATGAATACTCAATCTCTGAAGACACCATTACTTGCCTAATCCAAGTCTATTCTCTTTTTGCTTGGGGTACAAACTTCAACTTTTGCATAGTGCACTGATGTCTGGAGCTAACATTGTATTTTTTAATCTTTCCTGAAGCAAGTGTACATAAGATTAATTTCTATCCAATGAACTTGATTCATATATTATGGAACTTCCAGAAAGCCTCCCTAAAGAGAATTGAAAAACTAGGAAATGTGTTCATTTAATGCTTCATTCCACTGCCTGCATTTAGCTGGTTGGATCATAGACAAGGAAGTTGGAGCACCAGGATGTACTTTGGATGGTGAGGTAAACTAAGAATGGAAATAATATCTTAAAAACGGTGACAACAGAAAGTTAAAAGGAGCCTGATCACTGATAATTTCATGGAACTGGGTTGATCCTACATGCCCCAATTTTTCTCTTATACTTTCCATCTCTTTTAATGTTTGTCAGTTTTTGTTTTGTTTTATACTCTGAAATATTTCCTTTGCTTGAGTTTCCAGTAACTAATTTCTTCTTTAACTATACTTCTATCATTCAATTGTTGTTTTTAATGTTTAATTTTTGCCACTCATACTTTCAATATCTAAATATGCTTCACTTTTAGTTATCTGACTGTACACTTAATACTGTAACAATGTCTTCCTCTTCCTCTTTTTCAGCTCTGGCTCAGATACTTAGTATTCACCTTAAAAGCTAGAATCCAGAAAAATGGCAGATAGATAACAGCTGGCTACAGAGGCTCCCTGAGATAGTTAACTTAGAATTCAACATAATACAGAGTGGGGAGCCCCAAACCAAGGGAGATGAATTCTCTAATCCCAAGAAGAAATTAAGGTGAGAAGAACAAACCAAACATACAGTCCTGGTGCTATTATTGGAACAGCTAAAGGTTCAGTGTTCCCATGACAGCGGGTGACTTGCTGACCATCTGAGGTCCAGCTGCAACTTGCCAAGGTCCCACAACAACTTGCCAAGCCATCTGAGGTCCCACCACTTTGACTCACTGGAGGTGCAGTTACACTGAGTTCAGGGGTCGGCGAGACAAACAAAGAGCTGAGTTGATGGGGGGCCTTCATCGATCTGTAGTGAGTGATGGGAGTGGAACCATTCTACAGAAAGGGGGGCTCTGGCGGACAACATTCTGGAACCAAGCAGGACTGGCAATTACAAGGGGCGGCAATGACTTCAGTCGATTGTTCCCTTCTCGAGCAGGATTGGTGGAGTGAGCTAGGCCTGGGTCACGTGACCTGGCTGAGAACCAGGTCTCCAAAATCAAGTCCCTACAGCAGTGATGCACACTAACCACACTAACCCAGTGAAGCCTTGGAAGTTTGACTGACTGAAGGGGAGGTGGCACATAGTAATATAGTGCAGGCCACAGCAGCTTGACGGATCCAGAGGGGAGGGGCCAGTATATGCTGTTCCTGTCTGCAACTCACTAGCAAGCAGCAGTGAGAAGGGTCATCTAGCCAGTGTGTCTCAGAAGAATTATAACCAACAAAGAAAGAAACTGAGGCCTCCTGGAAAAAGCAAAAAGATGGGAAGACAACAACAAAAGTCCTTATGTCCCACCCCTGAGAACATTGACCCAGGACAGATAAATACAAAGGAGAATGAGAACAGCAAACATGCAATAACAGACATGGTGACAGTGGACATAAAGAGATATATTTGGGACCTCATAGATGAGTTCAAAAGTGAAATATTTAGCCAAGTAAAGCAAGATATAAGAAGATTAATAAGAGAGATACTAAGCACCCCTCAAGCAGACACAGAGAGAAGAAGGGAGGAACTCAAACAAAGAAGAGAACCATTTGATGAAGAATACAAACAAAATATAGAATACATGAAGCAGATTCAAAGAGATCACCAGGAAATTAAAAACTCTATGGCAAGATGGCAAATCAGCTTGAAAGAAACTGAGAATAGATTATCCAAACTGGAGGACAATTTTGCAATGTGGGAGTATGAAAGGGAAAATTTTTAAAAATAACAAGGAAACAAGCAGTAACAATACAAAGGCTAGAAGATGAAAAGAGGATCTATAACTTGAGAATAAAGAATGTGAATGAAGAAGCTGGGGTACAAACAAAGGAACTACAAAGGTTATTCACAGAAATAATTAAGGAAAACTTCCCAAACATAGGAAAAGGAAATGATATTCTGAATATATGAGGCATACAGAACTCCAGCCACCTACAACCAAAACAGAGCTACACCCAGGCATATAATAATCAAGATCCCAGAAATTCAAAATAAGAACAGGAGAGTAAAAACTGTTAGAGACAAGAAACAGATAACTTATAGAGGAAGGCCTGTCAGAATAACAGCAGACTTCTTGACACAAACCATCAAGTCAAGAAGAGGCTAGAGCAAAATATTCCAAGCCCTGAAAGAAAGTAACCTCCGTCCCAGATTGATATGCCCTGCTAAACTATCTCTAGAAACTAATGGAGAGAAACAAGAGCTTCCAAGACTAGGAGGAACTAGTGAAATTCTCAATCATCAATAAAACTCTACAGAGAATACTGCAGGGCATTCTAGAGAAACAAAAGTATTACAATTCCAGGAACAGTGGCAGAGAGGCCTAAATGAATGGAGCAGAAAATAGAATGAAGAAGATAAGTAGACAACTGATGGCAAAAAAAGAGCATAACAGAAATCAGACAGGGAAGATTTTATTCAAAACTGATATGATTCATAGTATGAAGTCTGAGCATATAGGGAACTACACTGAAGACGAAAAGACTCACTACGATATACATTCTAGTTTGATATCTGCTGGTTTTTGAAGTTCTACACTATATAAAAAGTTGTGTTTTTATTAATACTGCTATGTACTGATATATTCAATTTTTCTATGTCTGATGATATAGCCATTTGGAGATAACAAGAGACAACACAGGAACCATGGTAGAACTCTTTGTACAACAATCTTATATGTTTATTTTATTTCATGTGTTTATAGGAATATGTTTTGTTTTGTCTTGCTTAGTTTTGTTTCTCCCTCTAATATAGAAAGGATAGAAATACATGTCAAGACTCATGCATGTGTAGAATCTATGAACAGTTTATGAGAACTGATCTTATGACACATGGTGAAGTGAACAGATACTTTGAAGAAAAAGAGACACTAAAATTTGTAATCGCTAGATCTTGGAAACAACCCAAGTGTCCATCAACTGAGGAATGGATAAAATTTGTGGTATTTCTATACAATGGAGTATTACTCAGCTATAAAGAAGAATCACATTGAGATATTTATCAATAAATGGGCGCAGTTTGAGACCATACTCATAAGTGAAATAAATCAATCTCGCATGTGTGAATACCGAATAGTTTCCCTAATGTAAGTAAGGATTCAAATATATAAAAGTATGTGGTAATCATGATTCCCCATTATGTGGCCTTGAAGCCTTATAAAGTTTTCACTTATTAATTGGAAAGGCTTTATTCTGGGCTTCTTGATATGGAAATATTTGAAGCAATAGTATATGAAGTTATATTCAAATATTTCAAGGAAAAAGACAGCCAATATGGTAAATATTATTAAATCAGGTTATTTGGTGGTGAAGCACTAGGTTGCTGAAACAGTCATGCTTTGACCTGTATTTTTATGTTGTTATGTCCTCTTTTATCTCAATCTCTCCCTTATTCATTAAAAAAATTAGTTTTTTAATGGTTTTTTTTTCAATTAAGGGGAAAATTTTAAAAATTAGCAGGATATATTATAGTAATTTTTTATTTCCTATTAACTTGTTTTGAAGTCCTGTAATACTCCCACTATCTTGTTTTGACTGATTAGACTCTGCTCCATTCTGTATGATAGTGTCAAGTTTGGGGGTATAGGCAACTACTTTGAAGGCAGTAAGATTCACTAAGATGCCCATTCTGGGTTGACTATTATCTCCTTTGGAAGTCTTGTAATGGTTATAATGTTTAAGTTTTATTGGTCTTGTTCTGTATTGTTTTGTTCAATTTTATTATACCTAATGATATAGGCAATTCTTTTTAAGGAAGCAAGATTGCTGATAACCTTGTATTTTGTTTTTACATCATGTACTATGTCTATCCTCGGTTTTGACTGACAGCTTTGTTTTGCCATATTTGACTTTATTCTCTTCCAAAAAAAAGTAATAAGTACTAAGGAGTAATAAAACCCAAAATGTGTAAATTTTGTTGTAAAAAAGAGAGGGAAAAAAGTGATCTAAAGGATACAACTGCAAGTGTGTTTAGAGGTAATAAATAGCTGACCATATTAATGTTTTTGGGTGGATCATTGGACACAACTGTTTGCAGTCTCTCTGTTTGAATGTTCACTTTGTATGCTTTGATACTGTGACTTGAGCAACTATCTCTAAGACAATAATGTGTAATCTATTAACTGGTGATTTCTTACTGGTTTTTTTTTTTTTTTTGTGTGTGTGTAGTTCTGTATTACTTGTACCCTTACACCACTTTGTTTTGTTTTGTTTTGTTTTTTCTCTTTTTCCTTTTAAATAAAATTAAAAAGAAAAAAGAAAAAGAGATACTAAAATACCCAGTGCTGATCCTGGAGTGTCATAATGTGAAACCCAGCAATAGTATTATTTTTTGTTCAGAGTGATATTAGCCTGCTTGGGTTTATTCAGTCTCAACATAATTGAAGATATGGATAACTGCATGTATGTTTAAGTGTATAGGATTGATAACCATATTTCTAAGTTTTTGTTGGATAGTTGGACAGAACTGGTTGCAATCTCACTGTTTGAATTCCCACTATATATGCTCCACTTTAGTATTTGTAAGAAGACAATCTGTAATCATCCGCTAGTGATTTCTTACTGTATTTTTTTCTTTGAAATTATGTATTATTTCTGCCCATTTTCTGTTTTGTTTAGTCTTTCTTTAAATTTAAAAAAAAAACTACAGTACTCAGTGCTGATCACAGAGTGTCATGATTTGAAATCCAGCAATACTAGTATTCTTTGTTCAGAATTATTTTAATCTGCTTTAGTTTGTTTAATCTAAACATAAATGAAGATATGGATAGCTGCATGTATGTTTAAGTGTATAGGATTGACAACCATGTTACTAAGTTTTTGTTAGACAGTTGAACAGAACTGTTTGCAGTCTCACTGTTTGAATTCCCACTTTACATGTTCCATTTTTGTATTTTGAACAACTATTTGTAAAAGGACAATATGTAAACATCAACTAGTGATTTCTTACTGTTTATTTTTTCTCTGAACATATGTATTATTTCTACCTATTTTCCATTTTGTTTAGTCTTTCTTTAAATAATTTTTTTAAAAAGCTGAAATCCAATATTAAAATTCCAAATGATGTTTTGAATTCTGAATTTTAACTTCCAATTATTATCTCTGTCTCAACATCTATGGGTTCCTTTAGAATAGAGACACCATAAGTTTCTGAGTAAATAAATGTGGTTAGATTCACTGGTAAAAATATTTGTTGAAGAATAAAGTTGCTAGAGGAGATACTTAAGTAGCCATTCATCCTTCTCCAAACCCTTCAAGGTTGAGTTTATGGGTGTGAGATGATAAAGATTTGCCATCTAACAAAAACTAAATATTAGTAGCCTCTCATTCTAGCTGAAGAATTGGAAAATTTCTCCTGTAAAGGATCAAATATAAACTATTTATCACTTTGTACACCATTTGGCCTCTGTCACAATTATTTTGCCATTATTCAAAAGCAGCCATATACAATAAATAAATGAGTGGTTGTAGCCATGTTCTAATTCCACTTATAATTCCTAACATTCGAATGTCCTTTAGTTTTAAAGTGTCATGAAATATTATTCTTCCTTGCATTTGTTGCAACTATTTAAAATGTATAAATCATTCTGTCTTGTAGGTTATACACAATCAATAACACATTGGATTTGTCCTGAGGGCCGGTTTGCTGTCCCCTCTTCTAGATATTACCTTTAGTGCCTGTTTTGGTTGAACAATCCCAGTAGAATGTTTTCCTCTTGCACCTGAATTTCATCATCAGCAAATGGCATTTGGGAAAGAATCATAGGTGATTTTCTTTCTCATTTTTATTCTTCTTAGCCTCATTTTGGCTGCAACATTATTGCTCTGCTTTTCCTCATGATTTTATTTTTATCCAACAAAATGTAAGTTCTACACAGATGGATGAACACACACACACACACACACACACACACACACACACACAATGTGGAGAGTCAGGAAAAAGAGACTGAGATACCTGTCTTTCCTTAATACTATGAGAAACTAAGCTGACTGGTTCTGTTAACTTTGCAAATTTTGATGCTTCAGACAAGGAATGAATCTCTTTTAAATTTGTTTTTAATTTTATTTTAAAGAGAAAAAGAAAAATAAAGAAATAGAAAACCTAAAAAAAAAACAAAAGCAAAATAACAATAACAACATAACAGTAGCTATATAAGTTTTCAAAATAAGATGATAGGAACTGAGCAATAGGTGTTATACTGCACATCGTTATCTTCGAAACAGCTGCTCAGGTTATCAGATACAGAAATAAAGCAAAACAGTAAAATGAAGCAAAACATTGGATTTCAAAAACAAGACAGAAGGAAACCCTCCACAGCTGCCACAATGCACATTGCTTTCATCCAAATAGATGCCCAAATAGATGCCTAGACCACCTGCCCCGGGCCTGCAACGTCAATCAAATAACACAAACATCAAGCTACTCCTTTCACCTCGGTTGCTATCATCTCACCGAGTCCTTGGAATCAGCCAGTTGCTTGGTTTTGGGGGTGCTCTTCTAGTTTCCTGCTCCATGCACTGACAGCCTCGTGGGAAGGCATGGTTTGTTTTCTCAGTGAATCTATTCCTATTCCCCATGGTGGACCTGGGCTCACGGGAAGGCATGGTTTGCCCAAAGCTCTCTCTCTTTTCACAAGGGCAGTATGTTCTCATTACAGAATAGTAGCGGAGATTTGAGAGTCAAAAGAATCAGAATAGTCATTCATACAAATCCTGTTTAGTTGAACTTAGCTGTTCTCATATGGTACTTTTCTCTTTCAAATATAGGTCCAGGCATTCTTCCTCATACTTGAATGATAGCTTGACTAATAATGACATTTGTGGGCTAAGAACCCTGAAGTAACACTCTTTTAATTCTATTAGCTACCTGTGTTTTGCTAAGCCTCCAGCCAAGATATCTTGCTGCCCGGGCCAGTGTTTTTGAAAACAATGTGAGAAGGTATATGAACTTCACTGAAATATTTACCAAAATAGACTGTCTTTTGTACCTCACATCTCTGAAAGTGGTTTTGTCTCGCTAGTTTTTTGACCCACTCTTAGTAGAAGAGTATTAAGGTAAATCTATGGGGAAAGCAGGCACAGTTGCTTCAGGCTGAGCCACACAATCGGGGTCACCATGAGAGCCAGCGGTCTGGTCCTCAGCTTAACAAATTCAGAAAGTTGATTTTTGTGGCATTCATCCAGAGCTGATGAGGCTTCAAGAGACTGAGTCATGCTAACTAAATTTACAGGAGACTAACTGATTAAATGAGAAGCAAGTTGATTAATTTACACTGAGCAATGGAACTGCCAGCCAGCCAGCACTTTTCTGCTAGAAGAAAAAAAAAATAAGTTATAAAACCAAATGAAGGTCTGAAGGTTGCTTGAAGAAAACAGAATTCAAGACAAGAGTTGTTAAAGTGGTTTGATGGACAGTCAATCACCAAGCTATGAATGTCTGATGAGCCCCACTTCTCTACTGCTGAGCATAACTTCCTTGCAGATGGCAAGAGTTCTGTGATCGCTGGTGACCCCTCTCTCATAGCTAATACTGAGACAGACTGTCTCACTCTACTGTTCTGTTCTTTAAAGTCTGTGAAACTGTATGAAATGAAACATAACCCAGAATACAGAGAAATAACATTCTGCTGCCGTCACCCAGTGGACCTAATATTTCACCTCGAACTCCACTCCTATTTCCCTCAATGGTTTTTTCCTATCCTCTTGTCCCATTTTCTGAGCCTTTCCTTCCTTTCATTCTTACTGGAAGTCAGCTGTGCCCTGAGAACACTATTTCCCCTGTTGTCTTCTTAAGTGGTAGCTGTTCCCTTTTTTTTTTTTTTTTTTATTTAAGAGGAAAAAGAGAAAAACACAAAACAAAACAAAGCAGTGTAAGGTTACACATAATACAGAACTACAAAAAAAAACATAACAGTAAGAAATCACCTGTTAATAGATTACATAATATCGTCTTGGAAATAGTTGCTCAAATCACAGTATCAAAGAATACAAAGTAGACATTCAAACGGAGAGCCTGCAAACAGCTGTGTTCAATGATCCAAAAACATTAATATAGTCAGCTATTTAACATCCCTAAACACACTTGTTGTTATATCCGTTAGAGCTCTTTTTTTTTCCCCTCCCTCTCTTTTTTATAACAAAATTTACACATTTTGGATTTTATTACTCCTCAGTTCTCATTACTCTCTTGGGGGGGAGAGAATAAAGTCAAATATGGCAAAACAAAGCTGTAAGTCCAAACCAAGGATAGACATAGCACATGATGTAGAACAGAGTACAAGGTCATCAACAATGGTTATCAACATTGTCTCTTGTTTCCTTAAAAGGAATTGTCCATCTCATTAGATATTATAAAGCCGGACAAAACAGTGGAGAACAAGACCAATAAAACTTAGGCATTGTGAACATTACAGGACTTCCAAAGGAGACAATAGTCAAACCAGAATGGGCATCTTTGTGAATCTTATTGCCTTCAAATTAATTGCCTATACCTTCAAACTTGCTACTATCGCACAGAATGGAACAGAGTCTAATCAGTCAAAACAAGATCTTGGGAGTATTACAGGACTTCAAAACAAGTTAATAGGAGATCAAAAAGAGTTACTACTATATATCCTAATTTTTTAAGTTTTTCCCTTAATTAAAATAAACATAAGAAATAGCTAAATAATTTTTTTTAAAGAATAGTAGTTACCATAGTGTCTGTCTTTTTCCTTAAAATATTTGGATAAAACTTCATATACTATAGCTTCAAATAATTCCATATCAAAAAGCCCAGAGTAAAGCCTTTCTAATTAATAAGTGAAAATTTTATAAGGCTTCAAGGCCACATAATGGGGAATCATGATTATCACATATTTTTATATATTTGAATCATTACTTACATTAGGGAAACCATTCGGTATTCATACATGCGAGATTGATTTATTTCACTTATGAGTATGGTCTCAAGCTGCGCCCATTTATTGATAAATATCTCAATGCGATCCTTCTTTATAGCTGAATAATACTCCATTGTATAGAAATACCACAACTTTTTTATCCATTCCTCAGTTGATGGACACTTGGGTTGTTTCCAAGATCTGGCGATTACAAATTGTGCTGCTATAAACATAGGTGCACATATATCCCTGTGGTATGATGCTTTCAGTTCTTCTGGGAATATGCCTAGAAGTGGAATAGCTGGAATAAATGGGATTTCCAATCCCAACTTTTTGAGAAACCTCCAGACAGATCTCCACAAAGGCTGTACCAGTCTACACTCCCACCAACAGTGCAGGAGAGTTCCTTTTTCCCCACAGCCTCTCCAGCATTTGTTGTTGTTGGTTTTCTTGATCCTGGCTATTCTTTCAGGAGTGAGATGGTATCTCAGTGTGGTTTTAATTTGCATTTCTCTAATGACCAATGATGATGAGCATTTTTTCATGTATTTATTTGCCATTTGCATTTCTTCATCTGAGAATTGCGTATTCATCTCAGATGCCCATTTTTGGATTGGATCTTTGAATTTTGAAGGTCTGAGTTTTTTTAATTCTTTATATGTTTTAGACAAGAGTCCCTTGTCTGAGAGAGAGTTCACTAAAATCTTTTCCCAGTTTGTGGGTTTTCTTTTCACTATGCTGGAGATTTCTTTTGACATGCAAAAACTTTTTAATAAGAAGTGGTCCCAGTTATTGATTCTGGGAAGTATTTCCCGTGCAGTTTGAGTCCTATTCATGAATTCTCTACCTACTCCTATGTCTCCAAGGTTTCTACCCAATTTGTCTTCCAATAGATTTAGCATTTCTGTTTTAATATTCAGATCTTTGACCCATTTAGATTTTAATTTAGTACATGGTGATAGACATGGGTCTAGCTTTAGTTTTCGGCAAATGGAGAGCCAGTTTTTCCAGCACCATTTATTAAAGAGACTGTCGTTCTTCCAGTGAACCTGCTTGGCTCCTTTATCGAAGATAAGGTGGTTGAGTGTGTTTGTAGTTGTGGTTGTATCTTCTAATCTATTCCATTGATCTTCAGCTCTGTTTTGATTCCAATACCATGTTGATTTTACTACTGTTGCTTTGTAGTATAGTTTCAAGTCAGGGATTGTGATGCCTCCTGCTTTGTCTTTGCTGCTTAGAACTGCTTTTGCTATTCTAGGTCTCTTCTGGTTCCAGATGAAATTTAGGAGTGATTTCTCTAGATCTATAAGGTATGTTGATGGTATTTCTATTGGGATTGCATTGAATCTGTATAAGAGTTTTGGGAGAATGGCCATCTTCACAATGTTTGTTCTTCCTATCCATGAGCAAGGGATGTCTTTCCATCTTCTGAGATCATCTTCAATTTCCTTTTTCAGTGTAATATAGTTTTCACTGTATAAGTCTTTCACTTCTTTCGTAAGAGTAATTCCTAAATATTTCATTTTTTTGCTTGCTAATGTGAATAGTCCAGTTTCCCTTATTTCCCTCTCTGTGGTTTTGTTGTTTGTGTATAGGAATGCTATTGATTTCTGAGTATTGATTTTGTATCCAGCCACATTCCTGAATTTATTTATTGTATCTAAGAGTCTTTCAATGGAGCTTAGGGGGTCTTCTATGTAGAGTATCATGTCATCTGCAAACAATGACAACTTAACTTCTTCTTTTCCTATCTTTACCCCTTTTATTTCTCTTTCTTGCCTAATTGCTCTGGCTAGTACTTCCAGTACTATATTAAATAGGAGTGGTGATAAAGGACATCCTTGTCTTGTGCCTGATTTTAAAGTAAAGGCTTTCAATTTTTGGCCATTTAGTATGATGCTGGCTGTTGGTTTGTCATAGATGGCCTTTATTATATTGAGGTAAAGACCATCTATTCCAATTTTCTGTAGAGTTTTTATCATGAATAAATGTTGGACCTTATCGAAGGCTTTTTCTGCATCTATAGAAATGATCATGTGATTCTTATTTTTGGCTTTATTGATATGGTGAATTACATTTATTGATTTGCGTATGTTGAACCATCCTTGCATTCCTGGGATGAATCCCACTTGGTCATGGTGTATAATCTTCTTGATGATTTGCTGGATCCTATTTGCCAATATTTTATTGAGGATTTTTGCATCTGTGTTCATTAGGGAGATCGGTCTATAGTTCTCTTTTTTAGTTGGGTCTTTCTCAGGTTTTGGTACTAGAGTGATATTTGCTTCCAGGAATGACTTAGGCAGGATTGCTTCCCTTTCAATTTCATTGAATAGTTTGAGGAGTGTCGGCATTAGGTCTTCTTTGTATTTCTTGTAGAATTCTGCAGTGAATCCATCTGGGCCTGGGCTCTTCTTGGTGGGTAAGGACTTAATTACATTTTCAATTTCAGTAACCGAGATTGGGTTATTCAACAGTTTTACATCCTCTTGATCTAGCTTTGGCACTTCATATGCTTCTAAGAAACTGTCTATTTCTTCTGTGTTATCAAACTTTTGAGAGTAGAGGTTTTCAAAATAGGTGTTGATGATCTTCTGTATTTCTATTGGGTCTGTAGTGACTTCTCCTTTTTCATTTCTTATTGCATGAATTTGAGCTTTTTCTTCCCTTTTTTTAATAAGGTTGGCTAGGGGCTTATCGATTTTATTTATTCTTTCAAAGAACCAACTCTTTGATTTGTTGATCCTTTGGATTGTTTTCTTAGTCTCAATTGCATTGATTTCTGCTCTGATTTTCATAATTTCCTCTCTTCTTTTGGCTTTGGGCTTGACTTGTTCTTCCTTTTCTAGCTGTTTGAGGTGTAGCATCAAGTTATTTATTTGTATTCGTTCTGTTTTCCTGATGTGGGAACTCAGTGCAATAAATTTTCCTCTCAGAACGGCTTTCATTGTATCCCACAGATTCCGGTAAGTTGTATCTGCATTTTCATTTTCTTTTAGGTATTGTTTGATTTCTTCTTTAATTTCTTCTGTGACCCACTGATTACTCAAGAGTGTGTTATTCAGTTTCCATGTGTTTGTGGGATTTTTGCGGTATCTTTTATCATTAATTTCTAATTTCAGAGCGCTGTGATCCGATAACATGCAAGGGATGATTTCAGCTCTTTTGCACTTGTTTAAATATGTTCTATGAGCTAATATATGGTCTATTTTAGAAAATGATCCATGTACTGCTGAGAAGAATGTGTATTCTGATGTTGTTGGGTGGAACATTCTGTATATGTCTATCAAACCCATTTGTTCACAGGTATGATTCAGTTCTGTTATTTCTTTACTCATTTTCTGTCTGGTCGATCTGTCCCTTGGTGTCAATGGCGTATTAAGGTCTCCCGTTACAATTGTGTTACTGATAATTTGAGTTTTCATTTCTGTTAATAATTGTTTTATATAACTGGGCGCTCTGGAGTTTGGTGCGTATATATTTAAGATAGTTATCTCTTCCTCTTGGAGTTTTCCCCTTACGAGTATGTAGTGACCTTCTTTGTCCTTTATGGTCATTGTTGGTTTAAAGTTCACGTTGTCTGCAAACAGAATGGCTACTCCTGCCTTTTTTTGGATTCCTGCTGCATGAAGAATTGTTTTCCATCCTTTGACTTTCAGTCTGTGAGTATCCTTCTGGGTTAGATGGGTTTCCTGTAAACAGCATATGGTTGGATTTTGTTTCTTGATCCATTCTGCTAGTCTGTTTCTTTTGATTGGTGCATTGAGACCATTTACATTAATGGTTATTACTGTTAAATGTTGTTTAATTGTAGGATTCTTATCTCTCTGCTGTTGCATCTTTATCTTTCTGTTCTGTTTAATTATTTGCTTTGCTTAGTGGTTTTTTCCTTTGTGTATCTAAACTGTCTTTCAATATTTTTTGCAGGGTTGGTTTGGTGTTCATGAAGTTCTTCAGCTGTTCTTTGTCATGGAAGTTTCGTATTTCACCATCTATTTTAAATGATAGTTTTGCAGGATATATCAGTCTAGGTTGGAAATCATTTTGCTTTAGGATCTGGAATACTTCACTCCATGCTCTTCTTGACTTTATTGTTTGTGATGAGAAGTCTGCTGTGATTCTGATAGGTTTTCCTTTATAAGTGATCTGTCTTTTCTCTCTGACAGCTTTTAATAATCTATTCTTGAGTTGGATTTCTGGGATGGTGATTATTATATGTCTGGGTGTAGTTTTATTTTGGTTATGACTATTTGGAGTTCTATATGCTTCACTGATCCTGATGTCAGTTTCTGATCTCATGCTTGGGAAGTTTTCAGCTATTGCTTCTCTAAATATCCTCTTGATATCCTTTATGTTGTCTCCTTCTTTTTCGTTAATCCCTATCATTCTTATGTTATTCTTCTTTGCATCATCTTGCAGTTGTTGAATTGTTGTTTCCTGATTCCTTGTTATTTTTAAAAGATCTTTCCTTTCCTGTTCACTTGCTGCAATCCTGTCTTCAAGGTCTGAAATTCTATCTTCACTTTCATTAAGGCGGTTTTTACAACTTTCAGTGGAGTTTTTTATTTCCTGTATATCTCTGTGCATCTGCATTATGTATTCTGTTTGTTTCTTATATTGCTCGTCTAGGGATTCTATCTTTTTGTTTAATTCCTCCAATTTTTTATCTGTGTTTTCTTTAGATATATTTAGAATCTCTTTCATTTCTTTTATCATTTCTTCTTTTATCTGGGAAATTATTTCGAGTTTGAATTTCTTTAAAGCTTCCTAGAGTTGCTTGTCAACTTCAGTAGCTATTGTGTCTAATATATGAGGAGGATGGGATATATTTTCTTCTAAATACACTTCTCCTAGGGTTTCCTGAGATGGGCTGGAGGTTTGAGGTTGTAATTTGGTCTTTCGTTTTGTCATTTTCCTATATTTCTGTGTTTCAAGTGTTATTTGAAAGCCTCCTCAGGATCTGTTGAAAATCCCCTTCTATGTTTGCAGCTACTGAGACTCTGGCACCACTCTACCCCAGGCCATTGGGCCTGCAGAACCAATGGCCCTTCTCTGCTTGTTCAGAACTCCGCGGTTCCAGACAAGCTGGGCCTCAGGGACACTGTGCGCCCACCTGCCCCTTGGTAGATCCACAGCTCTTGGATTGCAGCCGGGTTAGGGTACTCACCACAGACCGCAGTGCCTCAGGAGCCTGTGATCCCTCCCTGCTTGCAGAGATATCCACAAACCTCCAGACAAAGGAAGGGCCTCCTGCGGGCACTCCGGATCTACCCCGCTCCTCCTCTGCACGCAGATGGCTATGCGCGGCTGGGCTCAGGCCGAGGTGCCTCAGGAACCCGGGACCCCTCCTCCTCCAGACAAAGGAAGGGACCTCTGCAGGCTCTCGGGATCCGCGCAGCTCCTCCTCCGCACACCGACGGCCAGGCGCGGCTGGGCACGGGCCGAGGTGCCCCAGGAACCCGGGACCCCTCCTCCTCCAGACAAAGGAAGGGGCCTCTGCAGGCGGCTCCGGATCCGCTCAGCTCCTCCTCCGCACACCGACGGCCAGGCGCGGCTGGGTACGGGCTGAGGTGCCCCAGGAACCCGGGACCCCTCCTCCTCCAGACAAAGGAAGGGGCCTCTGCAGGCGGCTCCAGATCCGCGCAGCTCCTCCTCCGCACACCGACGGCCAGGCGCGGCTGGGTACGGGCCGAGGTGCCCCAGGAACCCAGGACCCCTCCTCCTCCAGACAAAGGACGGGGCCTCTGCAGGCGGCTCCGGATCCGCGCAGCTCCTCCTCCGCACACCGACGGCCAGGCGCGGCTGGGTACGGGCCGAGGTGCCCCAGGAACCCGGGACCCCTCCTCCTCCAGACAAAGGAAGGGGCCTCTGCAGGCGGCTCCGGATCCGCGCAGCTCCTCCTCCGCACACCGATGGCCAGGCGCGGCTGGGCACAGGCCGAGGTGCCTCAGGAACCCGGGACCCCTCCTCCTCCAGACAAAGGAAGGGGCCTCTGCAGGCTCTTGGGATCCGCGCAGCTCCTCCTCCGCACACCGACGGCCAGGTGCGGCTGGGCACAGGCCGAGGTGCCTCAGGAACCCGGGACCCCTCCTCCTCCAGACAAAGGAAGGGGCCTCTGCAGGCGGCTCCGGATCCGCGCAGCTCCTCCTCCGCACACCGATGGCCAGGCGCGGCTGGGTACGGGCCGAGGTGCCCCAGGAACCCGGGACCCCTCCTCCTCCAGACAAAGGAAGGGGCCTCTGCAGGCGGCTCCGGATCCGCGCAGCTTCTCCTCCGCACACCGATAGCCAGGCGCCGCTGTTCCCTTTTTGTGTGGAGATTTTTTTTTTTTTTAAATGTATCTCTTTTTTTTTTCTACTTTTCCTAC